>NC_052623.1:189449243-190053618 GCF_016161935.1 Mauremys reevesii
AGCACAATCCATATATGCCCCGAAACTACACAACATTTTCATAGTTATCTGGAAGTAAATATAAAATCACTGCTGATAAAGTTTACGGACGACACAAAGCTTGTCAACATGATAAACGATGAGGTTGGGGCAGTCACACAAAGCGATCTGGATCACTTGGTAAACTGGGCCCATTTAAACAATATGTATTTTATATGGGGAAATGCAAAGTTAGACATCTAGGAATAAGGAACGCAGACTATGCCTACAGAATGGGAGACTGTGTCCTGGAAAACAGTGATTCTGAAAAGGATCTAGGGGTCATAGAGGATCCTATACTGGACAAGCAATTGAACATGAGCTCCCTGTATGATGTTGCGGCAAAAAGAGCTAATTACATCTGCGGATATAATAAACAGGAGTAATGAGTAGGGAGGCGATTTTACCTCCATTTATAATGTATTGGTGAGATTGATAGTGGAATACTGCATCCAGTTCTAGTGTCTACATGCTCGGTTGAGGAGGAGTGGAAGTGTGCTGAAAAGATCTAGAACTATTAAGGATGGAGTAAAGCCATCCAGCCCCCACTAGCACCTCTAGCAGGTGAATCTCATTTTCATCAGTGATTGCTCAGGTCCATTACGAGTTAAATGAACCTTAATCCTTTTCTTGAACTAATCCATAGACCTCTTTCATTGCTTATTTCAGAAGGTAATTTCAAATTTCAATGCCTCTCTGGGAAAATAAGACCTTCCTTGTAATTAATCTGAACCTTAAAGTGCACTTATTGTCTGAAAAGTGAGCGCAACTGGATAACTTGAACTCAACTCACACTTGGGTGATGTGCAGGGACGGCTCTAGCTTTTTGCCGCCCCAAGCCATGGGGGCACCCTGCTGGTCCCTGCGAGGGCAGCAGTCAGGCAGCCTTCGGCGGCTTGCCTGCAGGCAGGGCCAGCTTTAGGAAGTGCGGGGCCCAATTCGAACAGTTTTGGCAGAGCCTCAGCAGGGATGACTTAAAAAAAACCAACCAACCAAAAAAAAAAAAAACCACGTGGGGCTTGTACTCACCGGGCAGAGCTCCGAGTTTTCAGCGGCACTTCCACAGCAGGTCCTTCACTCGCTCCAGGTCTTCGGCGGCACTGAAGGACCCGCCACCGAAGTGCTGCCGAAGACCCAAAGCAAGCGAAGGACCTGCCGCCAAAGTGCCGCTTAAGACCCGAAGCGCCGCCAGGTGAGTAAAAATTAAAAAGGTGCCTTTAGCCAGGGAAGGGATTCTCACTGGGCTCGGGGCCCTCTTAGGCGCAGGGCCCGATTCGGGGGAATTGGTGGAATAGGCCTAAAGCCGGCCCTGCCTGCAGGAGGTCTGCTGGTCCCACGGCTTTGGTGTACCCCGCCGCCGAATTACTGCCAAAGCCGTGGGACTGGCGGACCTCCCACAGGCAAGCTGCCGAAGGCTGCCTGACTGCTGACCTCACAGGGACTGGCAGGGCACCCCCCGTGGCTTGCTGCCCCAGGCATGTGCTTGGAGCGCTGGTGTCTGGAGCTGCCGCTGGTGATGTGCGAGGCAGGAGAGAGTTCATCTCCCCCTCCTGCAGCCACATTGGCTCTGTAGGGCTAGCAAAAGTCAAATCTTTACATTGTTAGCAAGGGAACGGAAGTTTCACCTTCCTGCCAGAGCAACATTGTTCCGTGCAGTACATTTTCTAGCATTTTGTCTCACTTCTTGTTACTGTATTAGGGTTGAGCAGATGTGACTCAAGGGAGCAGTTGTGTGTGACTGTTTAAAAACCAAATGCTAACTCCCAGTCATTCACACTTGCAGGCCCATAGTCCTGGGGTCTGAGAAGGTCTCTTACCAAATCTTGGTTTGTGTGATCCCTTTAGACAATTATATATTGTAAGAAGACATCCCAGCACGTACGTACGTACGTACACACACACACACACACACAGAGTGAATTTTTCCTCCAGGCTAAACAGTCTGTTGCTCTAGCAATTCCATGGCTGCTACAGACTGCCTATTTATCATCTACTTCTAATCCTCACCTTAAAACTGCATGAATTTGATGTTCATCAACTATTTCCCATGCTGTGTGTGCATAAACCTCAGGGACACCAGGGAGGATTGACCTTGTGACCTGCTCCTCCAAAAAACACAGGCCATAGTGTTTAACTACTAGGTAGTGCCAAGCAACCACCATTTAGGACATAAATTAGGAAGAACACTGCATCCAAATTAAATTACAGGGGCACATACAGAGGCAGGATAGAATTGTCCCAGTTGGAATCAGGCCACCAACATCACCACACTTCTTGTTGAGAAAGTGCATCTTTCAGTACCACAAATTGTCAGGGCTTCAGTTTTACCTCTCATCTGAAGGATGACATTTCCAACCACAGAGTGGTCTTTAGCACTAGAATGGGGCATTGGTGCTGTTTTGATCCAGAGGTAAGAGTGCTACCTATTGAATTAACACTGCTTCCTATAGCAACCTGATATAGTAGAGATCTGTCTCCACTGAATCTAGTGCTGAAGAATCTGTGCCTACAGAAATGGGCCGAAACTTTAGAGTTTGGATCTGAACTTCCATAACATTCAGATGTTCAGATCCAGGGGTTTAGTTTGTACTGATATCTTGGAATATGTCTACACAGCAAGCCAGCAAACCACATAGGCGCAAGTCTCAGAACCTGGGTCTACAGATTCAGACTCGTGCTGTGGTGCTAAAAATAACTGTCCATGTTCCTGCTTGAGCTAGAGCTTGAGGTACCTTGGGTGACCCAGTGCAGCTTGTGACAGCACAGCTTGCGATGGTCTGGCTGTAGATTGCGTTCAGTGCTGGGCACAAAGGCTGTGTCCCAGTCCTGTGTGTCTGGGGTGTGTTGATAGCAAGGGGAGAAGATGAAAGTCGAAACATGGTGTGCAGGCCCAGGGGCAGCTAGTAGCACAACAGACTGTTGTTGGGAGGAGGAATGACAAAGACACTTATTGAGGATTCCAAAGGCGGGATGCCAACATCTGTGTCTTGTACCCCTGTGGATGTAACTCATCCTCACTCAATCACAGCCCATTACCCTTCTGTAATGAGTCACATGAATCCCTCAGCTTGAGGGCAGCCCTATAGAAGAGTGTGACCAATGCTTGATGCTTTGGTGTTTCACTTTCTGTGAAACAGTTTTTGCCTTCCCTTCCCAAACAGAGGATAAAAACCAAGAGTGAGAGGATTTAGACCTGCTGGTCAGAGTGACTATGACTAGGAGCAATGCAATGAGACCTCACAGTGAGATCTATTATACTGTGAAATACACTCCCAAGGGAAGTGGTGATAGCCTCATCACTTGGGACATTTCAAAGCTGGATTGGACAAAGCAGCACATTCAGGGCTTTATACAGCCAGACAAAGTCCTCAGAACATGTACATATGGCATCAGGGATAACACTCAGGACCTTCTGCTTCTAAACCCCCACCACCCTCTACCATTTGTGCTCATTATGCGCTCATGTATTAGAGCTTTTAGCTTCCAGGGGCTTCCAGTCAATGAGCAACACGTACAAGTCACTAATCAGATGCATTACAGCTGCAGCTGATGGAACTAGTAAGTGAAACTAGTAAGCTAATCAGGAGTCAGTAACCCTGTTACTGAAGCTCTCTAGCCCTATCCCACCCTGGCATGGCAGTGAGTTTGGTGTGGAATCCATGGAACAGGCCTGGTGAGTTCTGCACTACACTCACTTGAGGACCTGCACTCACAAACCACTGAAAAAGTACAAGTCCCTGATACGATTATCTGTAATCTCCAAGGTGCCTTGTATATGCTTAGTTTTGCCTTAGACTTTTCAGAGCCCTGGAGAACAGAGTCTCTGCAAAGCATGAATCAAATCCTTTAAAAAAAAAGTTTGCATGGGCTAGGCAGTGCCAGAGGTTATCACATCAGCCTTTCCCTTCGAGAGAAGGGAGTGACTCTAGCCAAATTATTGATGCCCACTGGGGGAGAGGATGTGGCGAGCCCCTTCAACAGCCCTGCCCTGGTGGCAGCTGGAATGTACCTGCCTGAGCTCCATGAGCACTGAAAGCGGTGGTCACTGTCACAAAAGGAATTTCAGATATCAGGGGGCTGTGAACACCCCCTGCTGGTAAGTGGTAGGGATCCCAGCTAGCTTGGGGAAAACAGGTATGGAAAAGGTTGAGATCTACCATATTAGAAAGTTGGCTAAAGGTCTGCCCCAGGGAGAGAAAGTGCTCTCTCTTTTCCAACTGTGAAGCTGGGGAGCACATCTTACTGCTGAGAGCACTTAGGGCTAGAGATGCTACATCTGCTTCTCTACCACCAAGAGTAACACCTCCAGCCAGCACTACTTGGGCAGGAGGCTTCTTTGCCCTCCTCCAGGGTGACCAGATGTCCCCACTTTATAGGGACAGTCCTAAGAGTCAGGGCTTTTTCTTATATAAGCGCCTATTACCCCTCACCCCCATCACACTTGCTGTCTGGTCACCCTACCTTCCTCACAGTGTGGCTCCAGATCAGAGTGTCATAACAGAGCCTTCAGTATGAAATAGCAGACAAGCCTGAGTAGTCACACTTTCTATCCCTCTCATGCTGACAAAGCTTAAGAGACAGGATTAAACATTTTGTAAAAACCAACTGCTAGACCCTCCCTAGCATCCCGGGTTCGGATTACTTGGAGCTCACAATGGGACATGGACAGATCTCTAGGGGTGAGAACTGAGTTCCACCTGTTGCCTATTTTGTCCTGGGCCCCTTTGCACATACAGTCACCAAGTAAGCAGGGTGGTGTTTTTTGGGTTGAGGATGCTTTTCCACTAGGAACTAGGTGGAGGAAACCTGACCCCATTACACCACTACCATTGTCCAGTTAGAAATGGCCTGGGCTGGATTTTAGCCAATTACATAAAGAAACCAAAGAAAAATTCTATATATAGATATATAGCCCTTATGTTAGATCATACAAAAAACAAAAGGTTTTAAACACACCTGTTGCCTCTGCGGCAGCAGCTACCATAAAACGTACACATCCCATCATCAGAGCACTTCAGAACATGACTACAGATTGCCTGGGGAAAATATTAGGTGAGATGTGAGAGGAAGTTGTTAATAAAAATCAGTTCATATTTGTTAATTTCAGCTCCATGCATTCTCTGGGAATGAAAATCAAATTAGATTTTTTTAAGATGAGAAATAGGGACCATGTGAAAAGCAGCCAGGGGGCCGGGGTAAGGGGGAGCGAGACAGCTGGAGCCATTTGGAGGAAGACAATTTTCCAAACTTCTCAAAAAGTTTATAGACAAAGGAGAGTAAAATGAAGTTAAAAGCTGTAAAACAAATACCTTGGCAGGGCCTCACACACTGCTATGCTCTATGCCCTACTTTATCTCCATGACCATTAAGAGTTTAAATGACAAAAAACATACAAGCCAGAGAGAAAAGGCAATACGAGCTCTTTCCTACAAGAGCAGCACAGCTGCTGCATAGCTCATTGCAGACAGCTGGACTCTACAACTCTCAACAGGTCCTTGTATACCCACAGGAGCAGGAGTGCTGGAACAATTTGTACAGTGGGGGTGCTGAGAGCCATTGAATCCAACTGTAAACCCTGTATATGATGGACACAACTTCCAGCCAGGGTGTGTGGCAGCAGCTCAGGTTCCAGCACCTATGCGCAGGAGATGCCAAGTTCAGTGCCAGTGCAGTTCACACATGCAGCTCAGGTATGTTCCTTCAGAGTAAGGGGAGGAGCAGCAGTTTAAACAGCATGCTTATAATTCTTCCATTATGGTAACAAGGAGTCACACATGCCTCCAAGCCTTGAGCTCAAAACATGGTATTCAAGGGCAAGCTAGGGAGCCCTCCGCCGGCCCATATGCCTTAGGGCATCATGCGGCCAGTGTGGAACAGTTGCAGAGCTGAGTTAGGAGACCGACTCCAAAGGTACCCAGCACCATCTGTCAGATTTATTGAGATGACTCTGCTCCCCAGACATCTGCTTTGGTGGCAAGGTCCCCCTAGGACATGCCCTGGGGACTGACTGCACAGACGGAGATTAATGGTCTCCAATCTCCTTTTGCTTCCAAGTCCTGTGTCCTTTTGGTTTCTTTCTCCAGTGTGACTGATTTAACAATGTGTCTGGCATATCCTCCCTGCTGCACACACAGGCTGTAGTTTGCATTTTGGCACTTGTTTTGCTGGTCTAAATCTACCAGGGTTATTATTTCTTACCTTAGACCTTAGTCCATCCTGTGCTTTGCTGCACATTGGGCTACCCACATTTGCCATCCTTGTCTGTCAACTGCCCTTCTCTCCAAATCTTCCCATTTCATGTTGAGGTGCTTGATGTCATTCAGAACTGTTCATTTCCATGTTATTTGTGGTCTTCCTCTCTTTCTTCTTGCGTTTTCTAGCTTCCATTGAAGGATGGTATTTGGTAAGCATTCTTTTTCCATTCTCAGCACATGTCCCAGCCACTGATGTCTTCTTTTGTAGATTATTTGTGAGAGGGTACCTTGTCCAGTAATTTTTCTGCAAAAAGAACAGGAGTACTTGTGGCATCTTAGAGACTAACAAATGTATTTTAGCATAACAATTTTTCTGACTTCTTCATTTGTCTTCCTATCTCTATATGTTATTCCCAATATTCTTCTCAGACATTTGTGATGAAATGCATCCAGCTTTTGTACATCTTTCTTGGTAAGTTGCCATGTCGCACTGCTATATGTTGTGATGGCGATAACAATTGCTTTGTACATATCCAATTTTGTCTTGAAGGAGATGTTTTTGAGTCTTCCAAATGCAGCATTGGCCTTCCCAATTCTTCTTCTTATTTCCTCGGAACTAGTACCATCTTGGTTGATGGTACTTCCAAGAATCGTAAAATTGTCCACCTTCTCCAGTTTCTCCTCTTCAATTTTGATTTCTGTCTCTGTAGTTCCCATTTACATGACTTTACATTTCTTTGCCTTGTATCTCAAACCTATCTTCTCCATTACTTCTTTTACTTGGTTTGTGCATTTTTGTAGTCCTTTGGCATCTTCACTGATAAGAGAGATGTCATCAGCAAAGTCTAGATCAAATAGCTTTGAATTGTTCCATTTTAGGCCATATGTATCACTGTCACATTGTTTTAATCCATACTCAATGACTAGCATAAACAAAAAAGGAGACAGGACGCATCCCTGCCTTATACCTGTCTCGATGCTGAATGGCTTAATCAATTTTCCATTTTAATTCAGCATTTTGAGTTGGTGTAGAATACCTTCATAATGATAATTAATTTTGTTGAAATTCCATATTGTTCCACAATTTTCCACATTTTCTCTCTGTTTACACTATCAAATGCCTTTTGAAAGTCCACAAAATTGATGGCAAGACTGCCTTGGAATTCAATCGTATTCTCAATAATCTGCCTCAGGGTGAAAATAGTGTCTTTGCATAATCTCCCTTGTCTAAATCCAGATTGTTGTTCACGTAGGATGGTATGTCTCTTTCTTTTCATTCTGTTCAGGAGGACTGCTGAACAACACCATAATTGCGTGTAGTAATTTACAGACAGAGGGCAGGTCCCTGTCCCACAGAATTTACAGGATATTACAGGATGCTGAGCACTTTCAACTTCCATTGACTTCTATGGAAACAGAGTTATTAGCATCCTTGTGCAGGTACTCAGCATTTAGCAGCATTAGGAATAAATAGTAAGGGATGACTATAAACACCTTGTGAGGAGGGGAGTGGGTATGGGAGGAGTAGGGGTACAACAAGGGAAGGTCAGGAGATAGAAAATGGAGTCCTAAGTGCATGTTTTACAAATGAATCTATTAACACTTGGGGACAAAATCTGGAGATGAAGCTATTGATAGAGGACGGGATGAAATCAGTGATTTGCAGAGGAATTTCAAGGAAGAGCATCAAGTCATTTTATACACAAGAGGCCACAAAGATAAGGCTCAGAGCTGCCTGTTGGAGAAGGGGACAAAGGGAGCATCAAGATGGGAGAGCAAATAGGGCACCAACAGAGCAACATTTGGGTCAACTATTCTCCCTCATCCACCTACCTCTCTGCTGTCTCCACTGTATTTCTCAGTTGCTTGTATCTCCTCAGCTATGTGTCTACTCTATCTATAGCTTAGTGGCCTAAGTTTCAAATACCTCCCAGATGCAGAGATTCGAATGCCTGTAGTGCTGATTCTTTTCTGTCACCATAACTTCAATTTCATGCAAGTCACTCTATGTGGTTCTTTTAATGGAGACTCTAAAAAAACTAGGTCCTCTGTGATCAAATAAAGATCTCAGAGAACTTTTCATGAGAGTAGGGGTTTGCCACAGTATCTCTGTCCAAACCAAAGCTTTCCTCTTCTTCCCACTTGTGTGCAATACATGGTCTGCCTGAGCGCAGCCCTCCTCCCTAGAACTGGCTGCATTTCAGCAGTGTTCTGTAGTTTGTGACACTGCTTCAAGATGGATTGTGGTCCACTAGGAAGAGCACAGGATTGGACACTAGGATACATGGACTTCTCAGAGTGGCTTCCTGTGTGATCACTGGGCAAATCACTTAACTGGTCTGGGCTTCAGCCCCCCTCCCTCATACAATGGATAAAGATTTGCCCTCCTTTACAAAGCACAGAGATGCTGGGAAGAAGAATGATACATATTCAAAGAGGTTACATAAGCGTAAAATATTGTGTAGCTACCTATTTGATGAAGACAGAACATTTACCAGTGTTAGTTCAGCCAAGTGATTGCTGGTATTATAGATCTTATTCCAGATCCTGTGACAGGTGAATGGGTGTGCCTGTTTGACAGGATGCTGAAAAGGTATCTACACTTATCTAAATGACACCTGCATCATCATCATCAGTGCTTCTGTAGTATTTCTTCTCCATTGCTCTCAAGGTGCTCCCAAAGGCAGCAAAGCATTGTCATCTTCCTTTACAATGGGTATGGTGAAGAAGTTAAATGAGTTGCCTAGGCTCTGACAGCAAAGCAAGGGAAAAGCCAGTGAGACACTACCCAAGAGCACCTATGGTTGAGAGGTACCTCACCCTTCCCTCACTTTAGCTTGCAGGGGTGTTCTCGGCCTGCTGCACATCAGCTCCCTGAAACCACCAGTCTCTGGCCTGGTCTACACTAGGCGTTTAAATCGGTTTTAGGAGCGTAAAACCGATTTAACGCCACAACCGTCCACACTAGGAGGCACCTTATATCGATTTTAATGGCTCTTTAAATCGGTTTCTGTACTCCTCCCTGACGAGAGAAGTAGCGCTAATATCGGGATTAACATATCGGAATAGGGTTAGTGTGGCCGCAAATCGACGGTATTGGCCTCCGGGCGGTATCCCACAGTGCACCACTGACCGCTCTGGACAGCATTCTCAACTCGGATGCACTGGCCAGGTAGACAGGAAAAGCCCCGCGAACTTTTGAAATTCATTTCCTGCTTCCCCAGCGTGGAGAGCTCATCATCACAGGTGACCACGCACAGCTCATCAGCACAGTTAACAATGCAGTCTCCTGAGAATCGAAAAAGAGCCCCAGCATGGACCGCTCGGGAGGTACTGGATCTGATCGCTATATGGGGAGAGGATTCAGTGCTAACAGAACTGCGTTCCAAAAGACGAAATGAAAAAGTATTTGAAAGAATTTCTAAGGCTATGACGGATAAAGGCCACTGCAGGGACTCAGTGCAGTGCAGAGTGAAAGTTAAGGAGC
The DNA here is from genome assembly GCF_016161935.1 of Mauremys reevesii. Taxonomy (NCBI): domain Eukaryota; kingdom Metazoa; phylum Chordata; order Testudines; family Geoemydidae; genus Mauremys; species Mauremys reevesii. Next base: position 189,458,943 of record NC_052623.1, read on the forward strand.
TCAGACAAGCCTACCAGAAAACCAAAGAAGCAAACGGAAGGTCCGGGCAGGTCGAAAAACATGCCGCTTCTATGCTGAGCTGCATGCAATTTTAGGGGCTGTGCCACAAGTACCCCACCCTGACCGTGGATTCCGAGGTGGGGTTGTAATCTCTGCCATGTCTGAGGATTATGCAGACGGGAAGATGAAGATGAAGAAGAAGAGGAAGACCTAGCAGAGAGCACACAGCACTCCGTGACCCCAGCAGCCAGGAGCTTTTATCACCCTGACGGAATTACCCTGCTCCCAGCCCTCACAAGCAACTATTCCAGACAATGACGCCATGGAAGGGAGCTCTGGTGAGTGTACCTTTGCAAATAGCAAACATTGTTTTTTAAGCAAGCCTTTTTTAATGATTGATTTGCCCTGAGGACTTGGGATGCAATCGAAGACAGTAAAGTAACTTAGAAAAGTTTGTTAACATGTCCGGGATTGAGAGGAAATCCTCCAGGGACATCTCGATGAAGCGCTCCTGTAGGTACTCCAGAAGCCTTTGCAGAAGGTTTCTGGGCAAGGCATCCTTGTTCCGCCCACCATGGTAGGACACTTTACCATGCCATGCATGTAGCAAGTAATCAGGTATCATTGCGTGGCAAAGCATAGCAGCGTATGGTCCCGGTGACTGCTGGCATTCAAGAAGCATCCGCTCTTTATCTTGTTCTGTTATCCTCAGCAAAGTGATATCGTTCAGGATAACCTGGTTAAAAATCAGGAATTTAAGTAAGGGGGGTGGCCATTTTTCTACTGGGTTCGTGGAATGCAGCAGCTTAAAAAAACACTTTCCTGCGGGGAGGGGAGGAGTGAAATGCCGATGATCTTTTCTGTTTGGTCACGGCGATCTTCCCAAGCTACCGGACAAGCAGTGGGTGGGGAGGGGAAGGTTGTTGATTAGCAGGGAGCTAGCGTGGTATTAGCCATGCGTTGGGGGGGAGGGGTAAATCACTGAGACAGAGGCTTACCATGGCCGCATGCAAGCTGAATTCTGATGCCTGGACCTGATGTGTCTGTGAGATCTGTAACCCCAGAGCTGCAAGCAGTCACTATTAAGATGAAAAATGCGACCTTGTAGGGAAATCACATGTGCTAGGTGAATAGTGATGTTCACTGTGAAACAGTATAACCATTGTTCTGTAAAATGTATCTTTCTAAATATTTATCTCCCTCATGCAGCTGCAAATTTTTCAACCATCCCTCCTCCATCCCAAAGGCTAGCACAGATAAGGCAGAGGAAAAAGAAGACGCGAGATGAGATGTTCTCGGATATTATGGAAGTTACACGCAATGAAAGAGCTCATCTGAATGAGTGGAAGGACGTGGTTTCAAATTACAGGAAACAGGCCAGTGAACGTGAGGACAGGAGGGACAATCGAGATGAGAGGTGGCGGCAGGAAGACCGGCAGGAAAATCAGCGGTTGCGGCAGGAAGATCAGCGGTGGCGGGATGCAACTCTGGGGCTGCTGCGTGATCAAACTGACATGCTCCGGCATCTTGTGGAGCTTCAGGAACGGCAGCAAGATCACAGAGTGCCGCTGCAGCCCCTGTATAACCACCCTCCCCCCTCACCATGTTCCTTAGCCTCCTCACCCAGATGTGTAAGAACGCGTGGGGAGGCACTCCACCCCGTGGACAGCCCAACCAGAAGGATGTCGTTACTCTGAATTTTTTTTTTAATGGCCTTCTCCATCCCTCCTATCCTCCTCCCAAAGCACACCCTTACTTCTCTCCCTCTTTTTATAATGAATCAATAAAGAATTCATGCTTTTTAAATGAGAGTGACTTTATTTGCATAAGTAAGCTGTACTCGAAGGGAGAGTGGGAGTTGCTTACAGGGACTGAGTCAATCAAGGGGGTTGGGTGTTCATCAACAAACACAGCAGTCACACTGTACCCTGGCCATTGATGAAGCTCCAAAGCTTCTCTGATGTGGTGTGCTCTTCTAATCTCCCTGGTGTCTGGCTGCGCGTAATCAGCGGCCAGGTGATTTGCCTCAGCCTCCCACCCCGCCATAAAGGTCTCCCCCTTACTCTCACAGAGATTGTGGAGAATACAGCAAGCAGCAATTGTTGGGAATATTTTGCTAGCTCGGCAGATGGTAGTGTGGGAAGCTTGAGATGTTTAGGTTTTTAGGTTGGGTTAATTAGGCTGTGAGTTTTGTTATGAGAAGTTGGCCTTGGCTAGCTTCTCTCAAGCAGGCAATAATAGGATAATAAATTAGAAAGCTGTCTAGGATGATGTTACCCTATGAAGTTATAGCAGTGCTTGTGTGTATTTTGTTAACCAATTAGCAATTGCTTGCTTGCCTGCTTCAAGAGTAAAGATGTATGCTGGAGAGAAATAAATGACTCTGCTACCAATCAAACTGACTGTTGAGCTTTGTCCAGGTCCGTCTGCGATGCGACAAGCAATAACATAGGGGACATTGGTTTGGCTGAGGTCTGAGCGAGTCAGTAATGTGCGCCAGCGCGCCTTTAAATGGCCAAATGCACATTCCACCACCATTCTGCACTTGCTCAGCCTGTAATTGAACAGATCCTGACCACTGTCCAGGCTGCCTGTGTATGGCTTCATGAGCCATGGCATCAAGGGGTAGGCTGGGTCCCCCAGGATAACGACAGGCATTTCAACATCCCCAACTGTTATTTTCTGGTCTGGGAAGTAATTCCCTTGCTGCAGCCGTTTAAACAGAGTAGTGCTTCTGAATCATGAACCCTCCTGGCCATCCCACGTGGATGTTTGTGAAGATCCACCAGTGCTTGCAGCACCATTGAAAAGTACCCCTTCCGGTTTTGCCCTGGTGCTGCGGTGCCAAGATAGGGATATGGGTTCCATCTATCGCCCCACAGTTAGGGAATCCCAGTGCAGCAAAGCCATCCACTATGGCCTGCACGTTTCCCAGAGTCACAACCTTCGTAGCAGCAGCTTAGTGATTGCTTTGGCTACTTGCATCACAATAGCCCCACAGTAGATTTTCCAACTCCAAATTGATTCCCGACTGACCGGTAGCTGTCTGGCGTTGCAAGCTTCCACAGGGCTATCACTCGCTTCTCTACTGTGAGGGCTGCTCTCATCTTGGTATTATGGCGTTTCAGGGCAGGGGCAAGCAAGTCACAAAGTTCCATGAAAGTGCGTTTCGCAGCCACTGGGAATCGCCCCACACCTGCAACACAATGCGGTCCCACCAGTCAGTGCTTGTTTCCGGGCCCAAAATCGGCGTTCAATGGATAGAATCTGCCCCATTACCATCAGGATCTCCAAAGCGCCGGGCCCGCGGTTTGAGAGAATTCTGTGTCCCTCATCACTGTCATCGCATCCGCCTCTTACTCGCCTCGGTTCAAGGTCCTGGTTCAGCATATACTGCACGAGAGTGCGCGAGGTGTTTAAAACATCCACGATTGCGGTATGGAGCTGAGCACGGTCCATGCTTGCTGTGCTATGGCGTCTGCACAGTTCACCAAGCAAAAAAGGCGCGAAACGGTTGTCTGCCGCTTTCAGGGAGGGAGGGAGGGGTGAGGCTGTACCCAGAACCACTGATTTTTGCCCCATCAGGCACTGGGATCTCAACCCGGAAATGCCAAGGGGCGGGGGAGGCTGCGGGAACTATGGGATAGCTACGGGATAGCTACCCACAGTGCAACGCTCCAGAAATCGACGCTAGCCTCGGACCATGGATGCACACCACCGATTTAATGTGTTTAGTGTGGCCGCGCGCACTCGATTTTATAAAATCTGTTTTACAAAACCGGTTTATGCAAATTCGGAATAGTCCCGTAGTGTAGACGTACCCTCTGGCAGCATGAGCACTGCTTTCCAGGCCTTGCTCTGTCTGTACAGGTTAGCAGTAGGCAAACACCAATCCCCAAGTCCTCAGAGCATTTCCTGCAATGTCCAGCCCCTTATCCACTGGACAGAATTACCAGGCTAACTGTTCCCACAGGAGTCCCTTACCCTAAATTCCTTGTTGCAAACAGTCCTCACACACTCCTGCATAGGTTCACCACCATGTGCTTAATTTATTTGCAGTGTGCTATAAAAGTCTTTGTTCCCCCACAGCATAGGCCCTTTACCTTCTCCCTAGGTACAGGGAGAGAGAGATCCTCCCTGAGATCTTGGGCTTCTCTGGCCTGTCCTTCTGTCCTTCCACTCCTTCTTCCTTTCTGTCTTTAACTATCCTCAGCTGAAGCAATGAATCACCTTGCTAATTAGTTAATCATCCATCCTTAACCAATTATCTCCTCAGTTTGGGTCATGTGGGGACACTTGCCAAGTGCAGGGAGTGGTGAATCAGCCACTCACACACTGTCACAGAGTGACTTACAGAAACTGAGAACTGCTTGGCCACAGGCCTTGTGGGATGAGGTGTGTCTGTTCTCCCAAGGGCTGATAAGATATTCGGAGTACACAGTTTAAGAGCTTCCCATCTTTTGGCCACCCCTGCTGCATTAAAAGTTCATAAGGCAGCAAAAAGCTGCCTCTGCAGACATCCACCAGCTGTTCCTCTGCACACAGGAACTGTTCCAGCCTTCTGAATAAGTCCAAAGGACAGATTTTTCAAGGCAGACGTTGGGTTTTATCCATCTCTCCCACATTAAAATCTGTGGGGCCTGCACAGCTAAACCATGACTCAGTAGGGTGAGCAGATGTCCTGATTTTATAGGGACAGTCCTGATATTCGGGGCTTTGTCTGATATAGGCACCTATTACTCCCCCAGCCCCTGTCCTGATTTTTCACACTTGCTGTCTGGTCACCCTATGATTCAGCACTTTGAAACGGTGCCCTATGTTCTGCTGGCAAATCAGTGTGGGGACAGCAGTACTGCAGAGCGGGCATTGGGAGTGTCAGATGAAGCGCTGCTATGGGAACAGCTTCCTTATGAACTAGGGAATGAAACTGTTGCATGTGAACCCCTGCCTTTATGGCGAGCGCCATCTGCCTGCCCTCACACTCATTACCTGCCCTCCCCGCTCTTGGTTCAGCAGAGTCTGCTCTCTTGAACAATGGTCCCTCTTGCTGCTACTGATGGCAGAGAGGGAGATTGCAATCTGCTTAGACACCTCACCCTCTGCCCATTTTTGGCTCACACCACCTGCTATGGGCAGGCCACAACCCCCGCCCCCCGAGGCTTGATCCAAACCCTGCTGAAGTTACGGGGTGTGTATGTGTGTCTGTCTTGCCAGGGAATCCAATGGGCTTGAGCAAGCCCCTGGGGAACAGGTTTGTGACTAGCCAAAAGTAGGAGATTTGCCGGGGATGGAAGCCTCTCTATCCCCTGTCGTTTGAGCCCCTCAGTCACCACCGTGGGTCCGACTGCATGGCAGCAGCATCCCCACTTTGTCCAACCAAGGACCACGTTAGCAAACTGCCAGGAGCTCAGGGCTGCAATTAGCATATAGAAAATGGAGCAGGTTGTGGCCACCTTCATCATGCCAACATACCGTGTCCTATCATGATCAGCGCAGCTTGACCACCCTGCAGGCCAGGGCCTAGGAGCTCGTGGGCCACAGTTTTGTCACCAATGGCTGATGAACCAGCAAATGCTGCGGAGTTAGATAACTGCACGACTCATGGTTCCATTCTCCTCTGCACTGTCAGGACTCTGCAAGTTCTTGCCTGATAAAGAAAATGTAGCTCTTGGCAAGCCCTTGCTATTTCAGCTATGGCTCATCAACCATCCTTCTGTCATTATATGCCTTATTATGTGCAATTAATGGACTGACTGAGAGGAGCTACAAAGTCATTCTCTCTGCGAGCTGACTAAGGCAGCTGGGTTACTTCTAGTGACTTTTTAATGTTCATTACCAAATGCAGCTGGGTAAGTGAAAAGGGGAGGAAGGAAAGACTCAACGCAAATGAGTTAGAGAATTCAGAAGTTATGCAAATGTGGCCTTTGTACGCCTCCGGGGTGCAGTGAGACATGAAGCTTCTGCCTTCCCAAGTTTACTTGACTTAAGGGACAACTTAAAATCTAGTCAATTTCAAAAACAAATTAAAATTCTTGAGGTTCTAGCCCCGACCCATTGTCAGTTTGTAGTTGTACCACTACTTTTCCTGTTCAGGAAACTGATTCTACACAGGGGAAAACTGTGAAACTGACCATAGCGAGAGAGTTGTCAAATGTAGAAAGTAACAATAAAGAGTTTTTTTCCCCTTTCTGATCTTAGTCATCTTAGATATTACAAGTAATAGATCCATAAAATTTGTTTTAAAATATGATTTAAGTTAGCATCCCTTTCTGACTTACCTATACCATAGCAATAAGCCACAAGAAGACTTGTATTAGTTATTGGTGCACATCTTGGATGCATTGTAAGTCCAGAAGCCAAGAGTCTTCAGCTGCCCAAGATGTGCACTGATCCCAAACTAAATGCAATGTTTGGATCAAGCAGTTTCTCTCACCTCACTGGTGGTTGCAGGTAAAATATAGTCCTTACTACACAGGTTTCCCCTTAAAGCCTGGGTCTAGTCTCCTCAGTTCAAGTCTGTCTTCCCAGCATTCTTGTTGCTTCCAGCATAGGTGTGGGAGGAGAAAGGCAAAATCATGATGACACTGTCCCTTATTTTATATTCTTAATTTATGCCCCGGGAAAGAAATTAGCCCAAGCATGCCTGGCAGGCCTCGCTGAGTCACAGGGTTGAGCAATCCCCATTGTGTGGTGCTTCTCTTCCGGCATTATAAATCCCTTGTCTACAACTCCCCTGCTGATTAATGGTCATTTAATGCCCGCCTGGATGTGGATCACCTCCTTTGTTGCCACTGAAGAACTAGCAAGGGATGGCTCCCAACTTTACAACATTTTTCCATAACAGCCATACCGCAAAAATCTCATAACTTCATACACACTAATGATATACATATTTTGACAGAACAATCGGTTTCAGCAGCTCATTACCTTTCCTATGATATCTTGCATGGCATATTTTGTACAAAACATATCATAAATACATGACAGTGGTGAATATGGGGGTTCCAAGGTGCTGCTATGAGGTTCTAGCCCCAACCCATTGAGTGCCACAGTAATGCTTTTTTTTTAAAATGGTACCTAGCTTTCCCAGCATTCTCACCCATCCTTTCAGACCATTCCCACCACCGCCACCACCTTCTTGAGGCATCATTGCCACAGCAGATGCTCAACTGTTTCTTGGACTTTGCATGTGTTGCACAACCCCTCTTTGTGTTTGTTTAGTAAATATGAATCCCCATTCTGGTCACAGTGACCTGTTATCCTCTACGTATGGGTACTTCGTGTCTTCTATCATAGCTATTAAGCATATCATTATCCTCAAGTTTAAGACATATTTCATAGAACCTTTGCTCTTTTTTCCTCCTTGGTCCAGTTCTTGCCATTCCTTCTCAAGTTCTCTCTTAATCAAACTTTGGAAGTCCTGTTGACTCCGAGACATCTTTATGTCAACCTCCTTATTTATGAGGTATTTTTCACTGCTATATCTGCCAATTCATTGTCATTCATTTCTGATATGTGCTGGAATCCACACACACATATATATACACACACATAGTTAAAAACAATGTTTCATTGATTAAGTCATTCCTGCTTTCTGAGGCTCTGTTTCTAATTGCTGTTATACCCAATCAAGAGTCAGCTAGGATAGCAGTCATAGTTGGATGTACAGCTCTTATCCAAGTCAGTGCCAACACCATGCTCATCAATCCAGCAGTCAGAATGTCCACAAAATTGGATAGTTTGATAGATCTTAATTCCAAATTCAGGGATATGAAAGGCCATTCCCACTCTGTTGGGATCTCTAGAGCAGTCAGCATAGATTTAGCAATCCTGACTTCATTTGCCATTTATAAATTCATAAACCTTAGTCATCATATTTGATGGTCCTGCTCTTCCTGTATCATTCCAAATCCACAACTGGAGAGACAATCATCGAACTATAGTTTGATTTCCAATGACTAAGTATTTTCACCCAAGTCTTTTACTCACCTTTGGCCCTGTCATAAACATACAGCTAAGGGTAGCATAAAATCCCTCTTTACCCTGAAAAGGGTTAATTCCTCTTTTATCTGTAAAGGGTTAAGAAGCTCAGAGAACCTGGGTGGCACCTGACCAAAAGGACCAATAAGGGGAGAAGATGCTTTCAAATTTGTGGGGGAAGTTTTTCTGTCTGTCTCTCTCGGAGACAGCCAGGACACAGGACAGGAAAATTACATCTCCTTAAGCGTATCTGAACTAAGCATCTAGTATTGCAGAAATAGTAAGTAATAGGAAAGAAATGCGTTAGGTTATCTTTTGTTTTAGCTTGTGAATTTTCCCTGTGCTAAGAGGGAGGTTTATCCCTGTTTTTGTAACTTTAAGTTTTGCCTAGAGGGGAAATCCTCTGTGTTCTTGAGTCTTTTGTTATTCTGTAAAGTATTACCATCCTGATTTTACAGAGGTGATTCTTTTACCTTTTCTTTAATTAAAATTCTTCTTTTAAGAACCTGATTGATTTTTCATTGTTCTTAAGATCCAAGGGTTTGGGTCTGTGTTCACCTGTACCAATTGGTGAGGATATTATTCTCAAGCCTCCTCAGGAAATGGAGTGTAGGGACTTGGGGGGATATTTGGGGAAAGTAGGGCTCCCTGAATGTTTGTTTAAATCACTTGGTGGTGGCAGCGATACTCAGGCAAGGAAGGAGTTTGTGCCTTGGGGAAGTTTTTAACCTACGCTGGTAAAAATAAGCTTAGGGGGGTCTTTCATGTGGGTCCCCACATCTGTACCGCAGAGTTCAGAGTGGGGAAGGAACCTTGACAGGCTCTATTAGCATGTAAGCATTTGTGGCGCCCAGTTACTTCTTGTCTACTTAATTCCCAACAGTTGACATATATTTGTTTAGTACCCTTATCTTCACTATTTCCATTAACCTTAGCTCAAAAACTAAATCTAACAATCTCATTCATAAATTTATAGGCATTTCTCCAGTTGCTACCTGCAGCACATGCAACACTTGTAATAGATTCATAGACTTAAGGTGAGAAGGGACCATTATGGTCATCTAGTCTGACCTCCTGCACAATGCAGGCCACAGAATCTCACCCACCCACTCCTGTAACAAACCCCTAACCTATGACTGAGTTATTGAAGTCTTTAAATTGTGGTTTAAAGATCGCAAGGTGCAGCGAATCCTCCAGCAAGTGACCCATGCCCCATGCTGCAGAGGAAGGCGAAAAACCTCCAGGACCTCTGCCAATCTTTCCTGGAGGAAAATTCCTTCTCAATCCCAAATATGGCAATCAGCCAGCGGCGTATTATTGCCTAGGCCAACAAGGCCTAGGCCTAGGGTGGCAAATTTGCAGGGGCGGCAAATTTATACAGTAATAACAGCATATTTGTAATCACGGCATCAGTGACGCCGCGATTCTTCCAATCACAGCGCGTATTCAAACCACCAATGACGGTGCGATGCCATTTAGTAAACATACTTGCCAGAATCCTAAACGTTAATAGAAAACTAAAACAAGTTAGTGTGGGGCTGAGAGTGGCAATTATTTCAGGGCCTAGGGGTGGCAAAATCATTAATCCGCCACTGCAATCAGCTAAACCCTGAGCATGTGGGCAAGACTCACCAGCCAGCACCCAGGAAAGAATTCTCTGTAGTAACTCAGAGCCCACCCCCATAATACTCACACTAGATGTGAATCGCAGAGCTTGGGTTCTCATTTTTTAAGTGCTGATTTAAAAGCTGAATTAAAAACTTGGCATCCATAATCTATAACTGGTCTTATTAGTGCCCCATACAGCATGAGCAACATATTCTTATCTGCACTCCAGTTGTTCCTAGCAATACTTAAGTAGATGCATCCTATCTTTATAGGTGGTCTTGATATTATCTATATCAAAACAAGCTTTTTGATAGCAGGGACCAGCTTGCTTTCCTAAACTGTGTCAGGGACATCTCAGGGATCAGCACCACTCCATGGACTGGTCGTTAAGAAATGTTGGTCTATATGATCCTTCCAAGTTAGTTTATTATCAAACATAACTGCTAAGAATGTAAAATTTTGAGCTACCTGTATTTTTTCTGTATAGAGATATAGGTTCCATTCTTCCCCAATCTTCCTTTTTGTGAAGATCAGTCCCTTTGTTTTAGCAAGTGAGAACTTAAATCCTCAAGTACCTCCCCATTCTAAAATCCTCCTGAGCACCTGGCTGGTTCTTGCCACAGTTATCTTAAATCTTGCATGTTTGGCCCATATAGCACAGACATCCACAACTAGAGCAAAACCCACTTCTGTCCATACACTCTCCAGGAGACCATTAATCAGAATGTTAAACAGGGCTGGGCTGATAACACTCCCTTATGGAGTGCCATGAGTAAGTTTATAAATATTTGACAAAGCCGCCCCCACCCTGACTTGTATGGTTCTATCACTTAAAAAGTCTCTTGTCCACCAGAATATTCTTCCTCTTATTCCAATTATGGTTAGTTTATACAGAAAGCCTTCCCACCTTAGCATGTCATAAGCTTTATCAGCGTCCAAAAAGACAGCTATCAAAAAATCTCTGTTCCACATGTTCTGGGGTTTTTTTTGTATTTGTTTCTAATCTTTTAATATGATCAGCTGTGCATCTTCCTTTCCTGAAACCACTCTGTACACAGTTTATAATTTCATTTGTTCCCAAGTATGCTTTAATCTCTCATTTATCATTCTTTTCATAATTTTGTCCATACACGATGTAAGGGCAAAAGATCTACATGTATCAGGTCTTGCACATAATTTGCCAGGTTCTCCTATTGGTGTAACCACCACTTGCTTCCATTCTGCTGGTGGTAGTACATTGCCCCCACATATTATGATATAATTTCAATACAACTCAAACTCCCTTCCGGTAGGTGCTGAAGCATTGCATTACATGTGCTATCTTTATCTGGGGGCTGCATTTTTACTTTTATCTATAGCTTTGAGTTCCTGTATACTGAAATTTTCATCCACTACATCATCTTTATATTCTTACCAGCCATGTAAGAGGTCACAGTTTTTCTTCAGCAGACATACTTTATTTGGTCACAAAACTTTAATTTGATTTGTATCACTACTTTTTGGAATTAGGCTAAAATGGCCACTTTTCCTAAATTAGAACTTTCAACTTTATCATTTACTGTAAGAACAGATTGATTTTACTTCTTATCCCATTCATTCTTTTAACTTGTTAATATCTCTCTGAAACCTTTCTCCAACTTTCTCCAACCCTCTTTCTTTGACTTTAATAATTCTTTGTGCCACTGCTTTACATTTTTTACAGATCATTAAGTCCTTGCTATTCATTTACTTTTTGCTTGTTTGTATGCCTTCTTTCTTTGCTGGTTTAGAATCTTCATTCCACCGGGGACCTGAACTTCTGACTTTGTGGCAATTCAATGTCTTATGTATAGCTAGGGCTGGCTGCTTCTAGAACTCCCTTTACTATATTATCATGAATTCCTCTAGGTTATCACTTATACAATTGGTACTTAGATACTCAGCACACTTACTCTTGAAGAGTCCCCAATTTGCTTTTCTAAGGCTCCAGGTAGGAATTCCTTCAGTGTTTTCAACATTACCTTGGCCTTGATATGTAATTAGCATAGGGAAGTGATCACTTCTCATTCCATCTTCTTTATAGATTTTCTAGTTGCAATTACTTGTTATATTCTTTTTTGCAATTCCCAGATCTAAATATGAAATGGTTCCTTCCACCAAATTAAACCTAGTAGGTGCTCCAGTATTGAGCAATGCCAGTGTGTACAAGTCAATGAACTGTTCCAGGCATTTGCCATTACAAAGAGTTTTCCTGCTTCGCCATAATTCATTATGGCTATTAAAGTCTCCACAAATAATATATGGGCTTTTAACACCCTTAACTAACTCTACGAATTCTAGATGGGTTGTAAACATTATAGATTTATATAAACGTACTCTAATTTTGCAGAGGAATCTCACTGTTGTACTCAAAACTTAAGTTTGGTACATCTATTTCATCTATTGTATTATAAATATACAGACCCTTCCTCCTCTTATTTCTCTATCATGTCTGCTTACATCATATCCTGAAAGTCTAAACATGAGCTCTCACTAACCATGTTTCTTGTACACATATCACATCAGGTTTGTTTTCCATTTCAAAAACAGTTTTCTTTAATTCTTGACCATGTGTCATTAAACTATGTGCATTCCAGAAAAAAAAGTTAGAACCGGGTTATTAAACTACATTACCACCTTCATTTAAAATTGCATGAATGCAGTCTATCGAGAGCTTGCCTATATACAAATACTTTTCTGCCACTTTTGTTATGTTTATTCTTTCAGTTTTCATCCCTGTCTGTGAAGTGCAATTACCTCCATCATAAATGCTATTAATCTCTGCCTACAAGCAATACATCTTCATCTATTCCCCTTATATTATCTTTCCTGCCTTGAGCTGCGTGTTGGTGTACCAGTACCCTTCCCTCACCACATTCCACTGTAAACCTCTTTTAGTAACTTCTGCATAGGATATTTTATGGATAGTTAATTTTCTGTATCTCTCTAGGTTGTTCCACTGCCACACACCCTTTGTATGCTGCACTATGCTTATCTCCCAAACTGCTGCATTTTACTGCTGTTCCTTCCATACAGTTCTCGTCTGAGTGGTCTCTTCCATATTTACCACACCTCATCTTTCCTGTACAGACAGCCATCAAATGCCCAAATCTTTGATATTCATAGGATGTCAAAGGAGCCAAGATATAGTATATCAGCTCTTCTGGGTTAAACCATATATTAACCCCATCAGGTAACACTGACCTTTAAATGTTACTCAGATGGCTGTGCACAGTTTAGGTTCTCCCCCTCTCATGCTAATCAGTCACTTAACAGCACACGGTCCTCACCTATTTCCCTCTTAATTTTGTGCTCAGTCGTGCCTAGTGGAATCCCATACATTACCCCTCTTGCTTCTGTCAGACATTGGGTGATAGTCAAATAACTTTTATTTTCCCTAAAATTGTAGTTTTAAGAAGTTTTTTTAGCCTGTTCCTTATATGTACATTCTATTAAAAAGTCTCCACCCTGCATTCTTTTATCTCTTAGTATCTCTCTGATACTTCACCTAATCCATTCCACTGTTTTCAAATGATTAACATCTTCTGCTCAAGATTTGATAATTATATTAACCCTTTCCCTTACTCTCTTTTCCATCCCTCTGCTCCCTCTTCCTCAGAGATATTTCTATTCCCTTTTTCTTCTTCCTAATCTGAAGCCATCTTTATCCCTTGCTTTTCTGCCATCATTTTCCAGCATAACTTCAAGCCTCTCCCTCTCAGCCTGTATCTCCAGCTCTGTTCAGCAAGCCACCAGCCCAAACCACCCCCTGAGTTCCCAGCCCCAACTCTCAGTCCTGCCGGCCAAACCTGTCCCAGCCTCCCCACCCTGGTTCTGTTCTCAGCTTTATTGCTTTGTACAGACCCAGCCTGCTGCTTCCCAGCTGAACTTCATCTTCCATTAGGCTTTACTGATCCCTGGCTCCACTCCAGGTGCAGCATGTGAGGTTAATTGACCTAACAACCTGCTCTGCCTTGTTATGTTAGTTAAAATCATTGGGCCAAATTCATATAAATGGGTTTAAGCTCTCTGAACTGAAGGGCTTTGCGCTTGCTTACACTGGTGCTGGATTTGTACTAATGACTGCAACCCGGAAATCTGCCTTGCGGAACTAACCCCAGCCAACCAGCTGTTACCAGCTTTGAAGCCAAAGGGAGACCACAGGAATCTGCCTAAAATAATCTGCACCCATCTCAATAGCGAAAAGGTTTTTGCGATTGGAGTTTTAACTAAAAGGTTGGTGGGGCCTGTCACGGCTGCAGGGCAAGCTGTGTCCCTGATCTGACTATGCCCCATCAGGCTTCATGCTTTTGCCTCTCCTGGGGTGGAATTCCACAATTCTTCCACTCTCAGCCTGAGTGTAAGCAAGGCCTATGTCTACATTACACAGCTTTTAGTGACATGGCTGTGTCACTACAGCCAGGCCGCTAAAAGTCGTGCAGTGTAGCTGCTGTTCGTCGGCTCTCCTGCTGACAAAAAACTTCCACCCCCAACGAGCGGCATCCGCGTTGTCAGCAGGGGAGCGCTCCTGCCAACAATGTGGTGTTCACACTGGCACTTGTCGCAGCAAAGCTTTTGTTTTTCAGGCAGGGGGTGGGGGGATTAATACCCCTGAAAGACAAAAGTTTTGTTGTTCAACTGCCAGTGTAGACGTAGCCTTACGCTATGGGGTTATGTTGCTATAGTACGGTGACATACCTGTAGCCTGTATAGTCTCCGTAGTGCTGCCATAGCCTTAGGTCAGGCCCTGTGCTACAGCACCTCGGGTATCAACTGAGCTTGCCCAGCAGGTCTGAATTTGGACACCTGCAGTTCATATCTTTGGTCGTCCATGAGCAATGGTGTCCAGTGACAGACATCTTAAAAGCAGTGTATTGATTATTGCAACAATAGGAACAAATCATTCAGAGAGAGGATTTTAAAAGCAAACAGTCTACATGCCTGTCTCTCTTATCTGAGGCTTACCATCCCCTGATGATAAACTAGGCAGGCTTAACTTCTTCAGACCCCTCTGTGGGGGCTTGTGCCTTTTGTCTGGTTCCCCAGAACAATGACCTCCCTCCCCATCTCTTGAGAGAGGCCTGTCAGAGTTTCTGTGTTCTCCTGGGTTTTGGCCCTTCTGGACAAAACTAGAGTTGCACATTGTCTGGGGAGAAGGTAAAGCCTTGAAAGTCAACAGTCCTGGCACTGTTCCTTAACCCCCCTCACATTTACTATGAGGTAGCGTATCTTGAATCATTCTTTCACTTTCTTATAGCCCCCTATTAAACTAAACAAACAAGTTTATACAGTAAGCATCCCAATAACCAGCTCAACATACAGCATTCATAAGTATTACACAGCAGCTCCAAATCCCTCACAGGACCCGTTCACAATTAATAGAAAAATATGGATTTATTTCCATGTTCGAGCCCAAGAATAAGTGCAGAAATGCTAGCATTACCAATGCACAGAAGAGGTCAGAAGCTAATAAGACAGGTAGCATTCACAGAAAGGGAACGTATTCTCATGGGTACAGAGCAGGATTAGAAGCTGGAAAGAGAAAGCTCCCCTTCTTAAAACTCTTCTGTGCTCTCTGTACATTATTTTCTATTCAGACTGTAGGCTGGGAACTACAGTCCAAATTCTCACTGGATTTCAGAGTAGAAGCCTCAGGATAAGGTCTAAATGCTGCCTCCAGGTGAAAAATCCCTATGGAGTGATAAGTGCAACTCTGACCCACCTACCCCCAAAACATCACTTCAGCAAAGGTCCTCGGCAGGCAAGGATTTCCAAGGGCTTTTAGGCGTATTTCAATGAAAGCATAATGGTTATATTCCATCTGAGGGCCAAATTCTGCTCTCAGTCACACAGGTGTAAATCCATATTGACTCTACAGATGTTAATGGCACTACTCCAGATTCACACCATTTCAACAGAGAGCAGAATTTGACCATAAGGTAAAGTTGCACAATATCAGCCCTGTCTTTCCCTGCCCTCATTCACAGCTTCTTTTTTCAGCTGAGGGGGATTTTTCACAGTGCCACACAGAAAGAAAAGCAAAAGCATCTGTCTTCACATTAACCCAAAGGAAAACTTGAGACAGAATTTTTCACTTCAGCCAAGACATCTTCTTAATACTATTCAAGCTGGGAGCATCTTCAGGGCTTTGTTGTCTTAGTCAGAAAGTAATGCTCTAAAGGTTGAGTTTTAATATTAAAAAAAAATTCTTTGAACTCCTAAGATTTCTTGGTGTGTGTGTGTGGCTCCTGATAGAGATACTCATTTGAAGAAGAAGAAGAAGAAAAAAATCTATTCCCTCTTGGTTTGTGTCACTGCTTGATTGCGCTGCAGTTTTACCAGGGAAATTATCGGTGGGGAAAAGGAGTTAGACAGCATTTCCCTGACAGCGGCTTGTCAGCCCTGTTCTTTTAGTGTCAGGGAAAGAGCTGCATTTCATGTCTTCAAAGCACCATTCTGACACCCCAGAGGAAAAACACACACACACACGCCCTACTTCCTCAGCACAGATACAGCTATACAGCCACACAGCCTACTCTCCAACAACAACAACAAAAAATACAGCCACACACTCACTACATGCACACCTACATCCTACTTCCTCACAAACACCTTCTGCACACGGTTACACAATTATAGAGCTAGATGGTTCTTTAAATCCTCATTGAAAGCTCATCAGTGGCAGCTCCCAGAGCTGTTATGCTTTAAGTAGGCAACGTGCCCTACCAAACACTGGGGAAGTACACACAAAAGGGAGTAGTAGCAACAACTGTTGTAAGGTGCAACATATGCGCTCAACCTCCACAATCATTCAACATCATTGGTTGGTGCTGAGGTGTGGGGGAGTTAGGCATGGTTCTCACATATTCTTGACAAGATATGTGGACTCTCAGTCCATATAAATAGTAGACTTTTAAACAACTACTGATACCAAGAGGCTTACATACCACTTGAGTTCCAGCTTTGTCTCTTGTTTGTCTGGAATGCAAAAAAACACTAAGAGGTATTTAGTGGCTGAATAATGTACTGCAAGTGAATAACAAACAATTACCTACCCTGTACCCAATCAGCCCCCTCGTGCATATACATTATTATACAGTCTTCAGTTACATATCTTTTAGTTCCAATTTACTTCCCCTTCCCCTCAACATTTGAATCACGCAGCTCCTTCCTTCACATTGCCTGGGCCCAGCATGCAGGGTGCTGAAAGCACAGGACAGACAGGGTAGCTGCTCCCAGTTCTGGAGCCTGACTCTGGTATGGCCTGCAGCAGCCCAGACTCCAATTGCAGGGATAGTACTGCTGAGCCCCAGGTTGGAGCATACTCCATGTGAATGGAATCTTTGGGGCAATATAGCGACACACTAACAAGTTTGTAATCATGTGCTACTCCTGAGGGAATTCTGTGCCACTGTGTGTGCACAGAATTCATGTTCCACATAGATTTCTTTGCTTCCTTGCAGAAAATGATGGGGAAGCAAAGGGAAGGTGCAAAAGCAGTCACATGCCCCTCCCCCGTAGTGCGGGCATGTCATTTTGGGCGCCCGGAGTAGTTGGCAGATAAGTAAATAACTGCAAGGCAGTGCTGGGAACACCCCAGCTTGTGGCTCCTACCCTGTACCAGGCTCAGCTGCTAGTCCCAACTAGGCTGGGGGCAGGGGAGGACAAGACTTCCTCTCCCCCTGCAAGGAGCAGCCGGGCCAGAACTGGATTACTCCCTCCCGCCCACACACACACAAACCTCTCCAGCTGCAGAAAGCTCCACACTTCTCAGCTGCAGGGGGAGGAGTCACTGTACAGGGAGCTGCTCCACCATCTGCCCAATCCCCATGCATGTCAACCTCCCTAAACCCCTACCCCATCAAGTCTCACCTCCTGAATCCAGAGCCCCCCATATTCAGACTCTCTGTGAGCCCCACTGCTCTGCATCCAGACGCCTCCATACCCAGACCCCCAACCCCTCACACCCAGAACCCTCCCACTGAGCCCCGCAGACCTGAACCCTCACCCCACCAAGCCTCATCCCCTGCATCTGGAACCCCCAGCAACCAGATCCTTCCCCACTGCGGAATCCCATCCCCAGATTCCCCCTGCATCCAGATCCCCACAGATGCAGCTAGACCACCCCTTGCTGAGCCCCCTACAATCAAATCCCACCCCAATGAGCCCCACCCCCTGCATCTGGACTACCCTTATGAGCCCCTTGAACCCCCATTCCACTGAGCCCCAACCAGCTGCCCCCAGACCTCCACACTGCCAAGCCCCACTCCAGGACCCATACCCCCCTGCTGAGCTCCCCACATCCATATACCCCTTGCCAAGCCTCATCTCCCCATACCCAGACACCTCCCCTCCCCCTGCTCAGCCCCAACCACCCTCATCTGGACCCCCTGCAGAGTTCCATTCTCCTTGCACCCAGAACCCCGCCATCCCAATGAGCCCCTGTGCATCCAGATCCCTCGGCAACCAGACCCCCAACCGAGCTGCCCACACCCAGATTGCCCCATACAGAACCCTCTCACCCGACCCACAAATCACTTCACTCACCCATGAAATGCAGTCATTGCTATAGTGGAAGACAGCAAACCAGCGTATTGCACAATGGTGGATGGGAGAATAGTTCTACTGAGAACCCTGAGACAGTCTCTTTTTCTTGTGAGAAGGGCCATACTGATTGTGTCAAAGCAGAGGATTTTCCTGCACTCCTACCCTGCTTCTCAACTGCTGCCCTTCCCACACCACTCTACCCTTGAGGACTTGGAACTCCCCTTCAGAACTGTTTTTTTCTCGAGTGAAATAGCTGCTTCATCTTCAATACCTTTATTTTTATACCCACCCATTTCTCTCTCCCTCAAAATTAAAATACATAGAACCAAGGAGAGACAAGGTGGGTGAGGTAACATCTTTTATTGGACCAACTTCCGTTGGTGAGAAAGACAAGCTCTTGAGCTTACACAGACCTCAAGAAAAGTCCTGTGTAACCTTGGAAGCTAGTCTCCCTCACCAACAGAAGTTGGTTCAGTAAAAGATATTACCTTGTTCACCTTGTGTCTCCAATATCCTGGGATCAACACAGCTACAACACCTTTGCATACATACACCCAAGGACCAGCATTTGTTCAAGACCTTTTTGGGGCTGGTGGAGACAGGGACCCAGTGTGCAGCTGGATTCAGGTCATCATCCACTGATGATGGTTCCCAGGCAACCAAGATGCTTAAGGTCCAGGTGGTAGTTACAAGGAATAGTAGCTTTTGAAACCAAAAATATACATATTTTGTCAGTTAGTGTCAGGACTTCTCTTGAGACAGGCGGGTGGATCAAAAGGAAACTCTGTGGAGGGTTGATTAGTCTGTATGTAAACAGGGTAGGCTGGTGCCCTGCTACTTGGGGACTTGCACTATTTTTCTAAGCTCTTATAATAATTTTTCTAGAACCACCTTTCATCTAGGACCTTAAAGCGGTATGCAGAAAAGTAAATAAGACACACAACACCCGAGGAACTGATCAGATACCACGGCAATGGGAAGGAAAGTAAATGGTGTCAGACCTACTCTACAATTGGGGAAACTGGAAGCAGGGGCACATGACTTCCCTCAGGCTACCCTGTGAGCAAGTGGCAGATTGAAGATTAGAATCCTAGAGTTCTAAGTTACAGGGTGTCTCTTAACTGCTCAAACCAATAGATAATACTGATTCCCTGGTCTTTTCTGTAATGTTTTGTGGGTCTTATGGCCAAATTCATCCCTGTGCCAGAGTCAAACTCAGCAGAGGGACAGAGGCGTGTGTGTGGTGACAGAGGGTTTACATCACCTTTGTGCCTCACCTATCATGGGCTGGCTGCCTTGTGCCCAGCTACCACAGTCCGTAACAGCTCTTCTGGTAACCAGGAGTAACTAGGACATTGGATGATGCTGGCCATACCTCCCTGCCAACTCCATTACCCCTGTCATCCTGTGCTCCACCCCCCAAAGAGAAGGTTCCTACAGAAGGTGGCCCAGAGCCAGCTATGCCTAGCAGGGACTTCCTTGGGGTGAAAGTGAGCCTGTAGGGGCCGGTACTCCATACCAGTAAGAACCCGCACCAGCCCATACTCAGCCCACATTAAAGTGCTGCCGCGGCAACACTTTAATGTCTCTGCCCCTTTTGCCTCCTCTGTCGGGGACCCTGCCGGTAGGGTCTGCACCTGCAGGATCGCTGACGGGGGAGACAGGGGGAGGAGGGGAAGGGGCAGCAATGTTAAAGTGCTTTAATGTTGCTGCACCCCCCCGCCCCCGTTGGCGGGGCTGTTGATGGGGTGGGGGCAGCAATGTTAAAGTGCTGTTGCGGCAAAGGACCCTGCAGTGCTTTAATGTCCTTGCCCCTTTTGTCCCCCCAGCTGCTGATGGGCAGCGGAGGGTGGGGGGCAAAGGGAGCATCTGCCCTGGGGCCGGCGATTTAAAAGGGCCCAGGGCTCTGGACGCCATGCAGCAGCGGTCTCCGGTGCTCCAGGCCTTTTAAATCAACACAGGAGCCCTGGGGGGTGCAGGCCAAAGGCTGGCTGGGGGATGCTGACCCCCCAGCCCCGTACTGGTAAGTGTCCAGTTACTTTCAGCCCTGAACTTCCTCCTAGGTCAGAAAAAAGGCTGTTTTCCAAAGTGAAATTTCCCTTCTATTCTCAAACAGTTGCACAGGTGCAAAGATCCAACCTCTAAACAACACTGCCATAACAGGTTTACTCACTTCTTCCTGGAAGAGGAACAAAGGTGTGAGGTGTGTCTTACAAACCAGGAAGTTTTTAGCACAAGCCTCTGAGGCTTACAGACAAAGCATTGCTGTGGTGTGGGCAGAAGGTGGCTGTAGCAATCAAACATGTTCATGTTTATTCTCCCTCACCAATTTTTTGCCACAGAGAAGCTGGACCATGGAGCTGTGAATGTTCATCTTCTCAAAATGGAACTTCTGCATTTCGTTTCACAGCAAAGTTGTTTGGAAATTGAATATTATGTTGTAATAAAAGGAAAAAAGTGAAAATTGGGAAAAATGTTTTATCTGTTGATCAAATTGAAATGTTTCAATTGACATTAAAACAGCATTTTTGGAATTTCATTTCATGGGAAAATTTAGAAGTTTGGTATGATCCAGAGTGAAGACAATTTTCAAAACATTTCCAATCAGCGATAGTTAAAATGCTCGGCATGTCAGAAAGCTGGCGGCGCTGAGCATGTGAAGATGGAGCACTTTTGGAAGTTGTCAGCCTCAGCAAGAAAGATAAACAGGCTCCGCGCCCTGTTTGTTCTGCAAATAAACAGGAGCTGAAAGTAGGGATGGGGAAAGCAGTTGGGAAAGCAGTTTGGCAGACAGTAAGACTCCCCTTTAGCCTATTAAATACTTAGCTGTTGCCAGTGGTACTACACGATGGAGTCTGCAACTTCTCCTTGGAAACAGTTGGGATAACTTTAACAGTCTCCATCAGAGAGGCTGTTCTCATGATATTTTGAGATGGTAATGAAGTGCCAGAATTCCCAACAAAAAGCCTATTCTCCAGAGATTCCATCCAACGTAGCTATAACGCTCTGAGCACCCTCGGTTCTGGGACAGAAGAAGTTTGGACAGTTTGGAGGCACATCCCAACAATCTAAGGTGAACTCTGAACAGGACAGGACTTAGGGAAAACGGCGCCCTGAACCCAGCTGCCTCCCCACTCATCCCCCATTGCCCCTGGTCTCCATTGCTTCCCATAGCCCCCCGCCCATCCCCTATTACCCCTGGCACCGTTGCCTTCCATAGCCTGCCACCCATCCCTCATTGCCCCTGGCCCCATTGCTTCCCATAGCCCCCCGCCCATCCCCCATTACCCCTGGCACCGTTGCCTCCCATAGCCTGCCACCCATCCCCCATTGCCCCTGGCCCCCATTGCAGTGCTTAATTTGTGCCGAGGCTGAGCCCTGGCATCTCTAGGCTTGGCAGTTCATAGCCCCAGCATTTTGAGCTCCTGGCCAGCTGTTTGCCTGCCCCCTGCCCCCTGCCCCCATTGCCCTGAGCTCCCTTCCCATGACCTCACACCCCAGGCCCATCCTGCTCATTGCCTCTTGACTATGGCACCCCCCTGACCACAGTGCCCTGGGTGGTTGCCCACATTGCACAACCATAAGGCTGGCCTGACTCTGAACTTCTTGGGATTCACCCATCACAAGCAGGAAGTGCTGCAGAGCTGAAGTGTTATAGTGCTAGGCAAGAGGTAGATAGCATTAGTGAACTTTGAAGAGAAAAGGACTCAGTTATGGCTCCTCAACAAGATGGAAGTTTAATCCAGTGTGAGGCCAGTGGGTGGAGCACAGTGAGGGACCCCGAGGCAAGCAAAGGGCACCTTCCCCCAACTGCTGGCAGCCATCCAGAAAAGTACATTAAAAGACCTTTGCAATGAGTCCAGGTGACCAGACCCTGGACAGGCACCTTAGTATCAGAGTAAGGACTAGAGAGATTTTTGTTAAGGGCATGCACCGTATTCCCACTGGAGAAGTGGAGTAGGATGGGAATGGATCAGGTGTTCAAGTCCCATATCCTGACAGCCGCTGCACAGATCACATCAAAGCCAGCAAACAACGTAGGAAGTGCAATCTCCTTAGAGCTAGGCTCCCCAGTTAGTAATTAGCTCCTGCTTAGAAACACAGGCCTTAAAAAAGCCCTGTCACATCCAATTCTGAGCACCTGTATGACCCGATAACCATAACCTCGCTTGAGCAGCTTCAGCCGAGTCAGGCGGCAAAGTAAATACCTCAGCAGCAGCAGAGGATGATCAGTCTCTCCCTTGGAGTTCAGACCATGGCATCAAGGCTGGAGGAGCTTTTTATAGATGTTATAAAGTGAGAGTTCTGTAAGGGTATGTCTACATTGCAATTAAACAGCTGCCTCGGGCTGGCTGGGCTCAGAGTTAGAGGCTGTTTAATTAGGGTTCAGATGTTGCGGCTCAGGCTGCAGCCTGAGTTCTGGGACCCTCCCAGGGTTCTATAGCCCAGGCTCTAGCTCAAGCCTGAACATCTACACCACAATTACAGCCCCTTACTCCGAGTCCCATGAGCCCAAGTCGCTGGGATCTAATTGCAGTGTAGACACACCCCAAGTGAATCCAGACAGAATCTGAGTCCAAGCAAAGTGTCACATATGGATACCATTGAGATAGCAAAGATTAAAACCAAGCGTGGACCAGGGTTGCATCAGCCTTTCCTGAAAAGCCTCTTGATCAACAGCACCTTGTTCTTACCAATGTCAGGCTCCAATTAACAGTATGCGTCAGTGATAGAGGGGTCTGCCAGTTAGTTATTTTTTTCATGCCTCAGAAGTCAGGTCTGCACACAGTGATTTGTAGCACAGGACTAATAGTGATACATTGTGCTTCTTAGCCAAAGAACCATAAAGGTGCATGGCAAACATTAACTGTAACTGCAGCTACCACTGTAAAATATTATTACCCCGACTAACAGATAGGCAAGTAGGCATGACCGGCTGAGATGGCATACCAGCTAGGCCTCCTCCACTCTAGACACTAATATGCCCTATCACAAGTCCTGAGTACAAAGGACATGGACCTGCGTTGTAATGTCTGAATACTATGTGACCTGGCTAACAGCATTGTTACTGCATGGTTATATAGTTATTGGGGTAGTTACTGTCTGAGTATATCGGGTGAAAATCAGGAGGGCTGCAAGGAAACAGGAAGGCAAAACAATGACTCTAGATAAGACACCACCAAACTGTTACAGGACAGTGCTAAGGAGACCAGCTTAGCCTCCCTGTGAGCCCATCAAACTGGTTTAGACAAGCAGGGCAAAGAGGCCAAGAACCTCTACGCTGCAATTAAAAACCTGCAGCTGGCCTGTGCCAGCTGATTTGGGCTCATTGGGCTCAGGCTACAGGGCTTTCTAATTGCAGTGTAGATAGGGTGACCAGACAGCAAATGTGAAAAATCAGGACGGAGGTGGGGGGTAATAGGAGCCTATATAAGAAAAAGATCCAAAAATCAGAACTGTCCCTATAAAATCGGGACAGCTGGTCACTCTAAGTGTAAATCTCTGGGCTCATGCTGGAGCACAGGCTCTAGGACCTTGCAAGGTAGGGCTGCAGCCTGAGCCTGGAAGTCTACACTGCAATTCAACAGCCCCTTAGCCCCAGCTCTGCTAGCCCGAGTCAGCTGGCACAGGCCAGCTGCAGGTTTTTAATTGCAGTGTAGGCATACACTGAGAAAACAAAGGAACTCTGGCTGGATACAAAGAGAGGGACTCTCAGCTGTGTTTATAGACCACAGTTCTGTTTAGAGGGGGAAAAGTATAAACAGCATTTACACAGATCATAAAAAGATTAGCTTACTTAGAACTTAAAACTCTTCAATTCTGTGTTCACTCTAGGGAGGCTCAGGGCTGCGTTTCCCAAGTTTCCAGGCTGATGCTGCATAGTGGGACGGGGAGTGAGGGGAAAGGCTTGCTTGGCCACCGTTGGAGAAGCAAAATGGAAGACAGGACTATTGAGTCCCCGGCAGGCAGGAAAAGAACTCACTGTGTGATCTCAGGCAAGTCACTTTGACACTCAGGCAATTTATTCCCATCTTATAGACATGGACAATGATTCTTCCCCGTCTCTGTGAAGAACTCTGAGATCCAATTGAAAGGCACTGAAGAGGAGTTATTTTTATTATAACTCCTTCTGAGTCATGTTCTCCACTGGCACAGCAGAAGCAGTAGGTGGCATCAGCAGATTGCCCTCCTCCTGGTGTCTTCAGCCAAGGGATTACTGCCATTCTCCACCCTGAGTGGTCCCAGGGAAGATGGAATGAGTACTCATTAGCCGATGTAGGGGAGCGGAGGAAGGAATCAGAACATTTCATTTACTGTTATCTCTAATCCTCGGCTGCTTTTCTTCAATAGCACCTCACATTTTGAAGATTTCTTCTAATTCCTTCCCCATAAGAAACCGTTGTTATTTTTAGATCCCACTTATAGCGGCATTTTTAGACCATCCAGATTCCCACTCCTCAGTCCCTCTGTTTTTTCCCCAATCTCTTCCCTGCTTATGCTCTCCTCACCCCCGTAGTTAGGGGTGGGTGAGCTGCTTTGGATACAAGAAGCCCCTTCATCTGCTTTTGGGCCCAGCTTCAAGCCAAACTTTGAGACTCAGAGAGAGCTTGCAGGGTTTGCAGCCTGGAGTGGAACCACGGGTGAGAAAGCAAAGCTGGTCTCATGTTCGCTATTTCCAGTCACCTCCAGAGGGGGAGTTGGGGGAGAAGGAAAGAATGATCCTGCCAGGCTGCCTACTGACCATTCCCCAGAGAAGGGGAGCTGATCTCCAAGACTGATTCCAGAATGGAGTGGAAGAGAGGCTCTCTAGGGCACCCCAAAAGGGGGAACTGTTTTTCCACAGACTGCCCCCTGAACAAACCTCAAGAAAGTAACAATAGCAAGCCAAGGGATCACAGGAACTGCCAAGGGGCAGGAGGGGCAATTCTTGGGGATCCTTCTAAGGATTTGAATAGGCAGAAGTTCACCTAACTCTCATATGCCTCCCCACTACCCCTCTCCAGTCATACTCTTCCTTCCTGCCTTTCCCAGGAAGTCTCCCTCTTCTCCCTATAACCTCTCCAGTCTGGTTTTTCCAATTGTCACTCATTCTCCTGCCATGATATGGCTGGTTGCTAGAAAGCCTATTCCCTTCCTTCCACTTCAGTTTTTTTCCTATGGTAGCATCTCCCCTTCCATCTTTGTGCAGCTTGTTGCGATAGCAACAATCCACCTTCCTTCCCAGGGCACTTTGTTGCCATGGAAGCATCTCCTGTTCCCTTCTGTGACTAGTGAGTTGCTATGGCTCATGAGACTACAATTGCCAAACTTCCCAGTTACAGCGTCCCTCTTCCCGTTGCTCTATTTGTTGCCTCAAACCACCCACAATGCTGCTTGTAGCCTTCCTGTTCCCCAGCTCTTCTTCTCAGCCCTCCATGGCTGCTCTGTTCCCTCCCTCTCAAAATATTGGAGCCAAAGTGCCCACAAATGCTATGGCTAGTTTACACCTTATCTTCCACTGCCTGTCATGGTGTTAGACCAGCTGCCCTAAGCTAGATTTACTTGCTGCCTAGGTAAGAAGGAGTGACTCCACCTCGCATAGCGTGGTGGGTACACACATATTAGCATCACCAACAGCAAGGGATGCTGATGGAGACACCCACCACTTTAATGGAAATGGCACAAAACTTTGGGTGCCTCCAGGGCATGTGCAGTGAGGAAAGGCCAGCCTTTCTGGAGCTTCTTGTCATCCCGGTCCCCACACATCTACTTCTGGCCAGTTGGCAAAATGCCCATGGGAAGCCACTTTCTGAAACAGGTTTGCAAAGGAAGGAAATACATTGCAGAACAGTGATGATGGTGTAGAAGGACTCAATGCAGGCAGGCAAAAGGCAGTGAACTCTGCAATACATGCAGTGGTGTTTGCCCAGGTAAAGGGTTTTCAAGGAATTTGCCCCCAGGAGTAACAGACCTTCACACAGAGTTTCTGCCAGCGTGATGGCAACTGGGGGGATGGAGCTCTTGGTGTCCCTGCAGTGCATTTTACCAGTGGCAGAAGACAGTGTTCTCTCTCTGCAGACTTAAGGCAGATTATAGTATGGATAGCAACTGAATCAAAACTATACTTTTCTTTCGCTAGCTCATTTCTTCCAAGGATCGCAGAACACTTTATGCAATACTTGCAATGAAACAATTCTGGGTAGTCTACATCCTTATCTTATTGTATATGGCACCTAGATAGCGCCATGACTGGCATCCCAGAAACACACAGATAAATGTAAACATAAGAATTGCTATACCACATCTGACCAACAATGCATGTGGTCCAGCAGCCTGTCTGACAATGACCATTACCAGATGCCTCAGAGAAAAGTGCAAGCAACCCTATTATGGAAACTAACTTTCTAACCCCATCATGTAGCAACTGATTTATGTTCTGATACATGAGGGTAACAGGCACTATAGAAATACATGACCATTAAATTCTGTTAATTACTTTTGCTATTTGTTCTGTTGATCACAGAAACAAGATCTAGTAGCAGCGAGTTTCACAGGTTAGTTACGTATTGAGTTGTGGCACATGGCTAGAAAGGGTTAAACATCCTGCAAAATAAACAACACTCAAAAGACACGTTAGGAGATATGTTTGTGTTTTTGGTGTATACTTACATACGTATGAGTAGGGTTCCACAATGTAATCTACGGTCCTGGACTATGCTGTATTCTGATATCATTTAAATGAATTGTAAACATGGGATCTCTGTATTTATCTTTCTTTGAAATATGCTGTGAATGGTGGAGGAACAAGCAAATGGCCTTATGTTAATTCGTATAGCTAAATACTGGTGATGGACCTCCTTCAAAGTCATTCTAATTACCTTTTGTTCCCCAAGGAAATCCCAACTTGTCAAAGAGGACATGAAATTGTATAAAAGATCCTTGGGTCCTGATTCTGTCATCTCAGATCTGCTTAGACTTCATCAGGGGAAGTTTGAATCGCAAGACTGAGGTCCCAGTTATGCTGGTACACCTTGAATAGGATGTTTGGACGTTGGACTTGACCTATGAACTGAATTCTAAAGGAACTCTTTGCAACTACAAAGCTCACCATCTCTGCTATGAATCTGCACCTCAATGAATTGAACTCATATCCGTATGCATATAGATCTTTTAACCACTTAATACTTTCTCTCTCTCTTGTTTTTTTAATAAATTTTAGTTTAGTTAATAAGAATTGGCTGTAGCATGTATTTGGGTAAGATCTGAAACATTCATTAACCTGGGAGGTAACATGTCCGATCCTTTGGGATTTGTAGAACCTTTTCTTTTATATGATGAAATAAGATTTACAGAAATTTTCATCATATTTGACGTAGTACCTGGATGGAGGCCTGAGGCTGGATCACTTTAAGGGAACTGTGTTGTTTGGACTTCTGAGTGAGGTAATAAAGAAGCTGTCTATTCTGGCTTGGTAAATCTAGGTATTGGAATATCCACCAGCTTTGGGGGGTTTGTCTGCCCCATTCTTTGCAATTCACCCTAATTAAGTGACCACAGCTGGCTTCCCACTAGGACCCCGGTCACACGGGTAAACTAGTATTTCCTTCCCCCTTAGTTTTGTGGTATCAAGATGGTAAATAGTTGGCCCCTGATTTACCTTCTATCTTCCATTTATTTTGTATAGTTTTATGTCCTCTCAGTCTTCTTTCTAAACAGTCAGTCTTTTCTCTCTCTCTCTCTCTCTTTATATGGAAGTTTCTTCTTGCCTCATGTCATTTGTGAACCTCTGTTTATGAACTTCTTCTATTTCTGCTCTAAGTTAGTATCAGTACTGTGCACAGTATCGCAGATGGGAGGGGGGGAAGGAAGGGAAGGCACCCCATCAATTTATGAAGTAGAAGGACAATATTTTCAGTATCATTTTCAGTCTCATTTCTTATACATCCTGCCATTTGTTTATTCTGAGCCAAAGTTTTCTCTGAATAATCCACAAGGATGCCCAGGTCTTAATAAGTATATACAGTTAATTTGGATCCCAATGAAGGGGACGTATCACTTGTGTATTTCCCTCCAAACGTGCATTACTTTGTGACTGACAATACTGCATCTGCCATGATGGTGCCTATTCACTTAGCTTGGTTAGGTCATTTGAAATTCCTCTAATCTTCTCTGGTCTTGACTAACCTAAATAAATGGTTGCAGTGTTGTTGTAGCTGTGTTGGTCCCAGCATATCATCTCACCCACCTTGTTACCTACAAGTTTTGCAACCTCAGTGTTCCCCCTTTTCCTAAACAATATGTTAGACTCACTGCAGAAGCTTGGCCGCTCAGAAGTAAAGCCCCCACCCCATGTGGATTCACACAAAAAGGTTCCATCACCAGGGCACCTCACAGTCTCCTCTTGTGCCTATTTTACAAACGCATGAAGGAGGACCCGAGACCCGGTGACTTAGATGAGGTCATACAGGAAGTCTGGGGTAGAGTAAGGAATTGAACCCATATTTCCCCACTCCCAGGCTATCACCCTAGCTACTTGGCAATCCTTCCCATCCTATAGTCAGTCTTTGCGGAAGAGTCTACTACCTCTCTACTGAAACTGCTAACAAGAGGACCAAATAACAGCGGTGGCTTCTGATGTGCACATCCATCCACAAGTGGCTGGGTTGGTACCGACCAAGATCATTTCACATAGGCCAGCAGATATCAGAGGGCAACCCCTTTTGGTCATTACCAGTCAAGTCTGGATTTGATCCCAAGAAATAAGCCAGTATATTCCTTTACCAGTCCCCTGAGCCATTCGGTCACTGCAGTGCTCATTCAGTTTTCTTTTATATGACAGCTGACCCATTGTCCTCGTGCAGTCACCTGCCCTACTTTCAGAAGTGCCAGGAAGCAGCATGCCAGCTGGATCCCTCTTGTCTGACTTCAGACAGCTCATGGTTAATGAATCAAAGCCATTTCCAACGAGTTCTTTTACATTCAGTCACCAACATACTGTGGCTGGCACGAGCAATAAGGGACCGGCCTGAAAGCTAGTGTATTATAAATGATTTATTGGTCTAATAAACAGTCTCAAATTATCCACCTCCTTCCCTTCCCCCTCACCCCAAGGACTAATACAGCTACTGTACAAACATTTTGTGCCTCACATTATGTAATGTTACAGAGAAGAAAAACAAGAATACGGCCCCCCCGAGATTCTCTATGGCTGACAAGTTCCCTTCCCCCTCCATCCAGCCTGCCTGCCAGTTAAACAACAGCGTTTGAAAGTATGGCAGACACATTTTAGGCAGATCTCAGACACAAACAGATTGCTCCACTCTCTGTCATGGAAAACATTTTGCAGCTATTCTCTTCTTGGTAATGCTTTTTCCTCAGGCATCGCAGAGAACACATTAATTACCTTCCTTCCACCCACTGCCCTCTCCTGGCCCTGCAGTTTTGCTCCCTTTTAGGGGGTTATTTGCCAGCTTCTCACTATGTCTTGCTCTGCAATAGCTAGAAACAAGGCAGACAGTCTGAAAAATAGCCTCTCTGCATTCTAGAGCACTTACTAGCTGGGCATTCCTCGCCTGTAATATGGTGCCTCACTGGGGAACTTGCTGTTCACGGTTTGTTCCATTGTGGTGTTGCACTGGGGGTGAGGGGGAAGAGAAAGACATTGCCAGTTGTAGAATTTTGTCCTACTAGATAAGATTTGTGGGCCTACTAGTCTCAAATCCTGCCTCCTACCCCACCAGAACAGATATTTGGTCCATCTAATCCAGACCCCCAGATGCCTCACCCTATTGGACAAGGCCTTTGGTTAATCTAGTCCAATATCCCATCATCTATTGTGCTGGATCAGATTATTGGTCTATCTAGTCCGGTAGCAACCCTCTTGTCTTCTTTTTTCTGTAATTCTCCACACTTCAGAGGAAGGCAAAACCTGTTCCTAGGACAGCTATCCAAATGAGCAATCATGTGCATGGACAGGGGCTAAAGTACCTTCCATCCTGACATACACTCATCTAATGACCTGAAACAGGTTTATGATTAGAAAGGAAGCATTCAGTGGTTAAAGCACAGAAAATTCAGCAGAACTGGGTTCTCTTTCCAGCTACAGCACTGACTCACTTGAGCAAGTTACCACCTCTGTGCCCAAATTTCCCCACTTGTAAAATGAGAATAATAAACCTATTTCAGACGGTCTGAGAGAGTTACCTTATTACCATTTTTAGGTTGCTCTGAGAGCCTCAGGCCAGAGTACAATAGAAAAGCAGAGTACTATTACTAGAGATCTTTATCCTGAATGCTAAGAGGTATGATAAGGTGACCCGATACCAAGCTATGAGCTGCCCTAAATATGTGTCCCAGATTTAACCTTTTTTGAGCTTTGAAAAAGAGCTCTGGTCACTTTGTTTCCTCCTCGCACTGTGCAGTCTAGCCTCAACTCAAACATTAGCACAAGTGCCAAAACACTGAGACAGCCCATTCCCTGTGCTATTTCCAGGCAGTTTGGGTAATGTCACCAGAAAGGCAGATGTTGGAGCTCATGAGTGCAGTTTGCTTACCAAAGAGGTTTGGGCAAGTGTGTGTGTGTGTCAAAATCTAAAGTCCAGGATGTTTCTCCAACTCAACCTTTGGAATAGGATCATCTTGTGACAATAGGACCAACAGATCCTGCTTACCTAGCTAAAAGGCGACTAATGTGTTTTGAGGCTTATGGACTAATGAACTCTTAGGGTTTGTGTACACTATGGAGTCTATGCTGGCATAGCTATGTTGGCATAGTCCCATAGGGTAAACTCTGTGTACTCTGACAGAAACAAGTGTTCTAATGCTGTAGGAACACCACCTCCTCAAATGATGTTAGCTGTGTGGACAGAAGCACTCCTCCATCAACATAGCTGTGTCTGTAATGGGGGTCTTGTCAATGTAGCTGGGTGTGTGTTTTTTTCACACCCGTGACCTATGTAGCTATGCCAACATAACTTTTAAGTTAGACCAAGCCTTACTCTGGCAGAGTCCTGAACCACTTAGCCATTATGAAGAAAGGATCAAACATTCTTTTGTTTATACAGTCCTGCACTGTCTCAAGGTTGCTCTGTTTACAGACTAGTACTGCTTGAGTGAATACAGTTACTGGAAAAACCTGGTAAAGATTCTTCTAAAACAGCCTGGAGTTTTCCCATGTATGAAGTGAAAAGTACAGAGACCAAAGGTGACTGCGAGGGGGTCTTCTACTTGGTGTGTGTTTCATACATGTCCACCCTTCACTCAGTAACCACATAATCTCAGGGATGTTTGTAACTTTTCACTTAGCTTCGCTTTGAAGGGATTCAGCTGTGTGTCAGTTTCCCTCTCAGGGGCAGGAGTCTCGCTTTCCAGCTAAGCAAAGGACTCCACCTCCTTGGGCATAAGGAAGAATCCAAATAAAAGAAGAGTCCAAACAAGAGTTGAAAACCTTTATCCAGTTTCTTTTGATGGGTCACCTCCTCCTCCAAATTATAACAGTCTTTCTTCTCCCACTTGCTACAGGGGAGCAGAGGGAAGCTTACTCCCAGGAGCTGAGACAAAAGTTCCAGGTCTTGGGCCCCCCAGAAAAGGAAACAAGCACCTGATGCATTTCCCAAGTCCCTTACACCATCTCTTGCCCTGCCACACATTTTCTCTCCCTCTAGGATCCCCTTACAAACAGCCTCAATAGCAACCGTCCATCCCTAGGCTTTTCCTTTTCTAGCCACCTGGATCTCTATGAGACTCTTCCAGTAACTGGCCAGACTCCTCCTAGGGCTCTAACACTTTCCCCCCAAAACCCCTATAACAAAACACTACCTCTCATTTTAATCTCAACTGGGGGGGAAGGGGTTGCTTATATCCCCAGACATGCCTTCCCAGCATTCTTTCCTATCACCTCTAACTCCCTCATATGCCTTGAAACTGCAACTCCAAAAATAGCAAAGAGTCCTGTGGCACCTTATAGACTAACAGACGTTTTGGAGCATCCAACAAAGTGGGTATTCACCCATGAAAGCTCATGCTCTAAGACGTCTATTAGTCTATAAGGTGCCACAGGACTCTTTGCTGCTTTTACAGATCCAGACTAACACGGCTACCCCTCTGATACTTAACTCCAAAAATGTTCCTCTTCCGGTCAGAAATCCCAGACCAGAACAGTGCTGAGTCTGTAGTCTGCCTTAAAGGGCCAGCACACCATGTTACCATGTAGCCCCTGCCCTTTCCCCTCCCCCTCGCCACTCTCTCTACTTCCTTGTTACTCGTTATTGCATCACCTCTGAAATCAGTTTGTAAATTCCTTGGGGCAGGGACCATGATTTTTTATTTAAATTGGTTGGTGCTTAGCAGACATTTGGGCAAATTGTTAAAACAAGAATAGGTAGTGGTGTTAAAGTGGATTCATCTGCATTTCCCAGGTGGTTAAATCACCTGGCCCAATAACACCAATAAGAGTTGATTGCCCAGCCCAGGTACTCACTGCCTGCTTTGCCATGTTTACAAATGAAATTAGTGTAGGTGAGAAGTGTTGGATTGGACCCAGAAGTATCCTGTTTATCCACAGAGCAGATACACCAGATGCAGCCTTCTACCACCCATAGGCCTCAGTACAGGTGGAGTTCACCTGATTTGTTGGGATGGGGTGGGGGAGATGCTTAAATTCCACCTACCCTCAGAAACACCTGATTCCTTCCAGACCACAGACACTCTTACCTCAGTGCAGGCTTCAAGAGGATTCTTCCCCCAGGGAACGTAGACAGACAGGGGTGGGTTCCTTCTCTATTCACCCTAGAGCCCTGACCAGCACTGCCTGTGTTCCTAGCTCTCATCTGCTATTGATATGTCGACTCCTACCTCCAATCAGGCCATGACTGCCCACTTGTTAAATTTTCAGATGAGCACCTTTATGCTTTCTCCCCTGCTGGCCTCACACATGGGAAGAGCTCCGTGTAAATGTCCATAAAGCTAGTTCATTATCCATCTCCTTAAAACTCTTCTTTTCCGTGATGACCTCAAAACAAATTTCAAGTTTATGGCTGACTTAGAACAACGCTTCCTGAGCTCTCGTCCCCTAGCGCCCCTCCTCTACTTGCGCTACACTGATGACATCTTCATCATATGGACCCGTGGGAAGGAGGCCCTTGAAGAATTCCACCTGGATTTCAACAATTTCCACCCTACCATCAACCTCAGCTGACCAGTCCACACAAGAGATCCACTTCCTGGACATTACAGTGAAAATAAGTGATGGTCACATAACCACCACTCTAAACCGGAAACCTACTGATGCTATACTTACCTACATGCCTCCAGCTTCCATCCAGGACACATCACACAATCCATTGTCTACAGCCAAGCCTTAAGATACAACCAAATTTGCTCCAGTCCCTCAGACAGAGACAAACATCTACAAGATCATTATCAAGCATTCTTAAAACTACAATACCCACCTGGGGAACTGAGGAAACAGACTGACAGAGCAAGATGGGTACCCAGAAGTCACCTACTACAGGACAGGCCCAACAAGGAAAATAACAGAACACCCCTGGCCATCACGTACAGCCCTCAGCTAAAACCTCTCCAGCATATCATCAACGATCTACAACCTATCCTGAAGGACAATCCCCCACTCTCACAGACCTTGGGAGGCAGGCCAGTCCTTGCTTACAGACAGCACCCCCAACCTGAAGCAAATACTCACCAGCAACTACACACCATAGAAACACTAACCCAGGAACCAATCCCTGTAGCAAACTCTATTGCCTCCTCTATCCCCATATCTACTCTAGCGACACCATCATAGGACCTAACCACACCAGCCACACCATCAGGACTCATTCTCCTGCACATCTACTAATGTGATATATGCCATCATGTGCCAGCAATGCCCCTCTGCCATGTACATTGGCCAAACCAGACAGTCTCTACGTAAAAGAATAAATGGACACAAATCAGACATCAGGAATGGTAACATTCAAAAGCCAGTAGGAGAACACTTCAATCTCCCTGGACATTCAATAATATTAGCCATCCTGCAACAAAAAAACCTTCAAAAACAGACTTCAAAGAGAAATTGCACAGCTACAATTCATTTGCAGATTTAACACCATTAATTTGGGCTTGAATAGGGACTGGGAGTGTCTGGCTCACTACAAAAGCAATTTTCCCTCTCTAGGTATGGATACCTCCTCATCAATTATTGGGAGTGGACCACATCCACCCTGAATGAATTGGCCATGTCAACAGCGGTTCTCCACTTGTAAGGTAACTCCCTTCTCTTCATGTGTCAGTATATTTATACCTGCATCTGTAATTTTCACTCCATGCATCTGAAGTGGGGATTTTTACCTATGACAAGCTTATGCCCAAATAAATCTTTTAGTCTTTAAGGTGCCACCAGACTCCTCATTGTTTTTCCAAAACAAGGTGACAACAGTTAGCCAGCTGGTGCGCTGAGATCACTGCCTATCACGCTAACCAATATCGTCTCATTGACTCCTTTGTACTCCCCCAGCTGTCAGTCTGCTGACAGCCATTGTCTCTTGTCTTATAGTTAAATTGTAAGCCCTTTGGGGCAGGAACCATCTTTCTGTTCTGTACTTGTACAGCACCTAACACAATGGGGTGCTGGTCCATGACTAGACCTCTGGGACAATATGGTAATAGCCACTGATTAATAATAATTCACTCCTGTCCACTCTCTCTCCTGGCACCCCCTCATATTGTACTAAGTGGGGAAGGGTGGGGGAACAGCGTTGGAGGAATGAATACAGTGCAGCTGCTATTTAGTAGCCACAAGCACGGACTCTAGTGGCCAGAAGACAAAATACAGCATGATAAAACTTTTTGACCCCTTCACTCCTTCTCATGGGATGGGGAAAAGGAACTCAGTTGAAAGGCAACTGGTTCCAGGGCCTCATTCACCCCTGCCCTGCAGTCTTTTACATTAGGGCAACGAGACTGCTAAGTTGATGCAAAATGCTACCAACCCAAGATGGCAGCATATTACCTTCTTGTTGTGCAGGTGTAAGTGTCAGCACCAGGTGCTGTAGAATCAGGCCTGAGAGGAAAGGCGAGACAGCACAGCACAGCAAGATGCTCCCACTTACAACAAATGTTCCCATCTAAACTAGAGGGACACTATACCCGCCTAGATCCACCACTGCCTCCAATAATAATGGCTAAGCTCATGAGCTGGATGTTTCAGCTATAATGATTAGCCGGGACGGATGTTGACATTTCTTTTCAAAGTCAACAGCACCTGAGGTGGATAGGCCAGTTCACACCTCTCAGTGCTATTGTTTCAGGCTATCTGCAAACTCAGGCATCCAAATCAGCAACCTAAAGGCAAACAGCCCCC
Organism: Mauremys reevesii; assembly: GCF_016161935.1. NCBI lineage: Eukaryota > Metazoa > Chordata > Testudines > Geoemydidae > Mauremys > Mauremys reevesii. The sequence continues at coordinate 189,494,434 of NC_052623.1, forward strand.
AAAAGCCATTCTCGTGCCTTCCCAGTAACCCCTATTGTGTCTTATTGTTTAATGACAGCCCTCTGGCAACTCTCATTAAGAGCTGGGGCTGTGGATGTGAAGCCCAAAATTGGAATGGGAAATTTTTATCTGAAACAATTTTAATTGGCACAACATTGAATAGTAGTTCTGTAAATAGATGCATAATGGAAGTTGCAGGATGGCTGTTATTATATGCACTTCTGTGTTTATGCACTTACCAGGAGGGCGTCTATCATATCATGGTCTCCTTGAAGTCCCTCCCACCTCAGTAGCAAAGGAGTGTTCGCCTGTATTCACATTACCTAGTGTCACGCTGAATTATGTCACCTCCCGCAATGCTATTCGACATGCTGAACAGCAGCAGAACACAATGCAATGGACCCCCAACACAAAGGAACGTCATTCCTCACTGCACACATACGGCCAGATTTGCTACCCACAAGAGGCAGGTATTGTAGATAATTGGTCTGTTTTGTAACAGCTGGAATCTTAATGCTCACTCTCCTTTACATAACCCATTCGCTATGAAACCCTCTACAGCAGGCCTGGGAGACCTCCTGCAAGCACTGACGCTAGTTTATTAGTATGATTGTTATTATTTATTTGTATTATAGTAGTGCCCAGAGGCCCTGATCAGGATCAGAGTGCCATTCCGCAGAGTGTTGCACGCACCTAGCATGGGATATTAGTTTTAATGGAAGCTGAGTGTCTAAACCCCTTAGTCAGCTGTGATACTCTCAGCCATGAATAAAAGCTAGTCCCTGGCCTCATGAGTTTACAATCTGACCCTCTGCCTTCTTTTGCTAAATTCCCATGGCTTACAGAAGGCACCTCCCCAGAGTGTGCCCACTCATTCCTGGAAGGGCTGCAGCTCTGAAGCCAAGTAGACAGTCCTTTATTTTCATTTAACCCCCCTTTCGGGCGCTCCAAGAGATATTGACCTTATATACACAGTCTCAGCATCAAAAGACAGCCTAGAAATCCTGGCGCTGGTTTAGGGAAACCCATCTCTAAATTAGTGGGAACTCCAAAACTGGAGCAGGCCTCAAGTTAATAGTTAGTCCCTGATTCTGCCCTGTGACCCTCTGCCTTACATTGCTCCAGTAGCACCAAGAGGACAGAAGGCTGGTGGACATGGATGCTGGGGAATATCCCCCTCTCAAGATCATCTTAAGTGTGCTAGGAGAGCCCACTGTCTGGCCCCAGCACAGAGGACATGTCAGGGAAGGGAGAGAGCATGCTGCCCTCTGGCTATTCTCTGCTTTCTGTGGCTCCCATACGGGCCTTAGGAAGCAAAGCTGCAGCCCTGAGGCTGCTCTAGTTTACACCAAGAAGACGCCGGGATCACCCAAGAATACCAGAAGCAAAATGTGGTTGATTTAACAACACACAACAGCACCACACCCGTTTAAGAAATGATGGGACAAACACTGTTTTCCACTATCATTGTTCTTTATTATTTGTACAGCACCATTGGTGTGCAGGGCACTTTATAGCACATCGAGAAGGCAGGGCTCTGTCCTGAGGAGCTCAGTGTCCAGTTCAGACATAAGCACCAAGGATTACAATAAACAGCAGGGGTGCGGTATTGGATTGCACCTGAAATGGCAATGGGATTTGATGCAAATAGAATGTAATTACACAAATTAGAATTTGACCTGGGCTAATACCATTATGCATCAAACATTTACTATGGGATTGTTAATGACCAGCAACATTTCCTGTTAGCTACAGCAGCGCCCTACTAGCAGGCTGGGGCACTGCTCAGCACTGATCAAAGGGAAGAGCCCCACCTACCGAATCACTAACAGAACATCCCATAGCAAACTGGCTTTTTCCTTAGCTGTCTCTCCCATCCAAACACTAACCCACCCCTGATTAGCTTATGAGAGCTAACAAGCTCATAGGCTGAGGTGAGAAACAGCTGAGTTTTGTGACTTTTTTTTGCCATATGTAACCCAGACTCTTTTGTGGCTCCCCCATCACTATGTAGAACTCCCCTCTACCTTTAAGAAGGCCAGTTGTGCCAGTGCAAGCAAATAAAGCGGATCTGGCTTCATTTCTAATGGCTGCCTGTATCACAAAAGTCCCGTTTTGCACTCCCAGGGCATGCACTCTGGGACTAGTGTATACCTCTATAGTGCGGACCATTATGAAATGTTTAACACTGGGATCTACCAAGCAGAAAAAAAACCCACTGACCTGCCAGGCTCCTTGCAGGATGGACTTTGCAGGGCCGGGACATTCAAAGTGATCCAGCAGGAGGAGGACACGCTGCTGGCACGGGGGAAGTAAACCCAATATCCATCCAAACTGAGGTTTCCATAGCTTCCCCTGTCCATGAACCTTAGCTGGGACTGTGCATTCAGCTTTCTGCCAGCCAGTTTCAGCATGGACTAAATGAAGCTCACTGGATTCAAAGAGACATTCTCAAGGGTTTCGTTTACTCTCTTCCATGCTTGTAATGACCCCATAAGAGTTTGTGAGCAGCATTTCTTTCCCCCTCAGGTGTTGCTCTTTTCTTTTCAGCAAGCATCGATTGCCACCCCCCTTGTTTCTCTAACGGAGCTTGAAATTATAACACAGTGATTCAGCTGCCGTCTGTGTCTGCCAGGATGTCAGTGGCACAGCACTGGGAATAGGGCTCACTAGTTAGCTTGTCTTTCCTCAGCTGGCTCTCCAGCAGCATCTGTGCACTTACAAGGAGGGAGGTGACTGTACCACACTCTCTTTGGGCTTCCACAGTGGCAAAGGAGGGCTCATTTCCCATTCATGTTAGTGCACCTCGTGTCATGCTGAATTATAGCTCCCCGAGTGATGCTATTCAACAAGCTGAATAGTGCCAGAACATAATGCAATGAACTACGAACACAAAAGAATGCTGTTCCTCATTGCTCTCTCTCTCACACACACACACATACAGGTGGATTTGCTACCCACAAGAGGCACGTAATTGGTCTAGTATGAGATAACTGGTATTGTATCACTCTTCGTTGCATAGCCTGGTGCAGTAATTGTAACCAAGTTGTGGCAGGCTCAGAACCTGAACCCATCCCCTTCTGCCTCCTGAAGATCTCTCCAATCATCAGGGATCTGTGCCCAGGAGGCTTGTAGCGCTGAAACCAAAATATTTTAGACCCTACATAAACAATGGTCAGCATTGTCTTTTATTGTCTTTTTAATGGTATGGGGGGATGTTTCCATTACAAAATCTGAAGGAAATTCCTTATTCAGCTGAAAGGTCAGTCCTTTTCAAATGTTTGGTGATGAATGACAGCGTATTGTGTGAGTGTGGAAAACTGTCCCAGCCTCTCCACGTCTGGGGCTCTGCACCTGACAACCTTCCCACCTCCTGCACTGCCCCTTCCCCCTTTCTATTCTCGTCCCTCTCAAAGTCCTGCTCCAGCTCCAAAAACGTCTCCCCAGATGCAGGACCCCCTAGCTCCCTTGCCTAACACTCACATGAGTCTAGTCCCCTCCCACTGACATAGTATCTGCTATGGCCCTTTGCTTCCCTCATTCCCTCAGAGATGACATCTCCGTCTGCTCTCTAATCCTGCTCCCTCTGTCCTATCACTCGTTCTTTTTGTGACCGCTTGTCAATTGACTGGCTACTCTTAGCCCTCTCCATCCCCCACTTCTATTGACTCAAAGGTCTCTATGTGTGTGCCCCTAACTATGCTCTCTCAGTGCTCTGTGTGCCCTCTAGTTCCCAGCCTCGACTCACTCCCCAGTTCCATTACCTTCACTCCCGTTCTCATCCAGGGCACCGTCGAAGGAAGCCTCTGGTTAGCCACAGCATTTTTTGTTGTTGCTTTTAAGCAGCTTAACTTCTCCTCGTTGCCTAACTCTTATGCTACCAGCGCTTCTTTACCCTTGAGTCTCTGACTGACAAACCCGCACCTAAGCCCTACACCTCAGCACAGATAGGTCCCCCTTAAAAAACAAAACAAAATGGCTACTAGAATCATAGAATCATAGAATTCAAGATCAGAAGGGACCATTATGATCATCTAGTCTGACCTCCTGCAAGATGCAGGCCACATAAGCTGATCCACCCACTCCTGAACTAATTCTCTCCCTTGACTCTGCTGTTGAATGCTCCAAATCATGATTTAAAGACTTCAAGTAGCAGATAATCCACCAGTAAGCGACCCCTGCCCCATGCTTCGGAGGAAGGCGAAAAACCTCCAGGGCCCCTGCCAATCTACCCTGGAGGAAAATTCCTTCCTGACCCCAAATATGGCGATCAGCTGAACCCCGAGCATGTGGGCAAGACTCTCCAGCCAGACCCTCTGGAAAAGGCTAACAATATCCCAACATTGACCTCTTTTCCCATCCCTGCCTCTCTCCCACAACTAATTCCACCCTTCCATCCTTGCCTCCTTCACCCCAGACTCAGATCCTGTGGTCTCCTTTCTAGATGACTCTGCTAAGCATCATCCCTTATCACTGTCTCTCCACACCTCTCTCTTTCTTCCAGCCCCCTCCCTCTGCCTTACCTTTTGATGCTCTGGCTCCTCTCCCTTTGCCTACAAGTTTGCTCATGTCCCATATCCTGAGAAAAGTTTTCTGTGCCCCCACTTGCCTCTCTAACCACCATTCTAGCTCCCAGCTACCCTTCAGCTGCAGAATCCTAGAGTGTGTTGTCCACTCACACTCCTACCAATTCTATACTGCTAATTCTTGCTGTGCTCTCAAGAATAACTTCACAGAGAAAGGCACTGCTTCCTCTTCCCTCTCCCCCCTGAACGTTTTGAAACAAACTGGAGACACTCTAGCCTTTGGTCTTTCCAATGGTCTATAACTTAGGATGGTACATATTTGCTATGGGACGACTAGACAAGCCGCCTTCATGTTTGCTTGCTTCACTGCAGTTCAGAGACATTTCCTTTTAGTCCCCCAGGCTGAATGGAAATTGTTAGGACTAGCCATGATAACTTCTGTTTATTGCCCATTTACTTTTAATGATCGTTATGCCTGTCAGCGAGCATGCAGTGCCATGAGCATGAATGGAGAGGCAGTAGATGTGTGGCTATGATGGTCACCATCTTGGCTGACATGGGGCCTTGAAGCAGGGCCCACCAGAACTGAAAGCATGCATCTCCATGGCTTGAGCGAAAAAGCCAATGTCTTTAGCAGCAACTTGTAAGACAGTGGGCTTGGCTACACTGGCGCTTTACAATGCTGCAACTTTCTCGCTCAGGGGGTGTGAAAAAACACCCCCCTGAGCGCAGCAAGTTACAGCGCTGCAAAGCGCCAGTGTAAACAGTGTCCCAGCGCTATAAGCTAATCCCCACGGGGAGGTGGAGTACCTGCAGTGCTGGGAGAGCTCTCTCCCAGCGCTGGTGCCGCGACCACACTCGCACTTCAAAGCACTGCTGCTGGAGCGCTCCCGCGGCAGCACTGTACAGCTGCAAGTGTAGCCATACCCTCAGATGCTGTGACTCAGGCACAGAGGGGGAAACGTAATGTACACTGACCAGGGGATTAGCTGTGCATGTCTGTGTACGATTGTGTGTGCACATGTACAGCAGTGAGCATGTATTTATGTCTGTGGGTATGCAACGGGACACGAGTGAGGAGGCAATGAGGGTGGTAACTCAGTGGTCTATCAACACGGCAGTGAACACGTGAGGGGGCAATGAGGGTGGCTGTGCGTACTATGGCTTTATGCATTGCTGTGAGTATTGTAGTGTGTGCATATGCGTGCTTAGCTCTGTGTGTGTATGTAGTTTGGCCTTTCAGGTTAATTGATTTAGGAAGTAATTAGGCTTTGCCTCCATTAGTGAGACAACAAGTCTTCCCTAGGGCTTACCAAGGGACACTTTCCAGTAACTCTTCAGATAGTTCATGCATCATTTATTGCTAAAGTCGCTACATCAATAAGTGGAGGTTGTATTATAAACTGCAGCTGTATGAAGAAAGAAAACTGATTCATAAAAGCAGGCTCCTCCTTATACAGTTAGCAAGTCAGATTTCTTCAGTACAATTGGCATAGTTATGAAGCAAGGGTAGTCGCTCCATAGTAAAGGTTGCTACTGAGTTTCTGTTATAAACTGGACTTTAATCCCCCGATTTAAAAGCCATAAAAAAGTTATATTGGCTTCAAAATGGATAGCTCAGCTCAGGGATTGAGGTAGAATTTTTCTATCTGTAGTGGTTAGTATACCTTTAAATAGTTTTTGAGACCTCTAGTGGTGCTCCCTGTGTTCTGGGATCTGCCAGAAGCCTGCAGAGTAGCAGTGTGTATGTAGTGTGGCAGAGCTCTGACCTTGCTCCTGTGGGTCCTGCGCTTCTAGGCGGTTTATGCTTAGCCTCAGTGGCTCACTGTGACCCTCCACGTAGCCCTTCTCTCTCTAGGGCCAGGGTTACAGTCTACTGAGCCCTTTTCATCATAGGCTGCAAGGAGGTTGGTGAGAGAACTCCCACAGTCTCTGTTCAGCCTCCTGTCCTGACAGGGATCTGACTTCTCCTTCCAGGAGCTGTTCCTGTAGTTGTGGGTTGCGGGGAACCCGGGCCCGCCCTCTACTCCGGGTTCCAGCCCAGGGACCCTAATGGTAGCAGTTGTTGGCAGCCAACCTTTCACTGCCAGAGTTGCTACATTTCCCTGGGCCACTTCCCCACAGCTCTCCTGCTTCTCCCTTCTTCACCCTTACCTTAGGGCTCCTTTAACGATGTTTTAGGGTGTCTTCAGTAACCAGCCCTTCAGCCGCACTTCCTCTCCTCTGGCTCCTCTGCCTGACTGGAGTGAGCCCTTTTTATAGTAACAGCAGGGCCTTAATTAGAGTCAGGTGGTCACATTAACTGAATGGCCTCACCTGACTCTTTACAGGTTAATTAGAGTCAGGTGTTCTCATTAGCCTGGAGCAGCCCCTGCTCTGGTCAGTCAGGGAACAGAAAACTGTTAATCCAGTGGCCAGTATATCTGCCTTCAGCTATTCTGCTGTACCCAACTGGCTTGAGTCTATCACAGTAGCTAGGCCTTGGCTTAAAGTGAGTAAATACGATCATGTGGACTCCTCGGCACCTGGGTGGTTCCTTCATATTACATGGCTGAGTAAAGAGCAACACCCACACCACTAGCTCATTTGAAGTGAATCAGACAAGGGATCTATAGTTATGAGACCCTAAAACTAGACTGGTTAAATGGGGATGCCAAGTCCTCTCGAGTTTTCTTTCCCTTCTTTACAGCAAAAGGCAAAAAACAAAAAAAGGAAAGTCCAATGCTTTCCCTGGACTCCCCTTGCTGAGCTCTAGTGCTGAAGCTCAACATCTCAGTCACTGGAAAGGGGGTTAGTGCAGATCCTTGCATGGCTGCTGGCGACTTAATCCTCAGCTGTTTGAGGGAGTTGCACCAGTTTAACTTTACTTATACCAGCATGAACTGCTCTGTGGTACACACAAATTGTCCATACATGGTTAGAGCTCTCTTCTTACATCACAATCATCAGCTTGAGCACTCACCATGTAACCTACCCCCTAGACTTCCCAATGGAAACAAGAGAACCTTGCAACAAAAATGCTTGCAGGGATGGGGTCCATTAGCCTCCCATAGTTCATGGAGACCTCTCCTCTCTCGCACAGCTCAGCAAGTCCTCAGGAAGGGCAAAATGATCCCCTGATCCCCAGTGTTCCCTGTTCACCCTGTTCTGACCCAAACCCAGTCCTCTGAGGGCGGTAGGAAGAGAGTCCAGCTGCTGCAGATCTGAGGGGATCTGCAGGGAATGTGACTGGAAGCAGCAGGGGCTTTGTGGGGAAACCATGAGAGCAACCTGCTCCTTCCTGTGGGCCCACTGGGAAGGAGAACCCTCTGTTTCCCACTCACTATGAAAGACTCATTGTTGGGTAGCGTGTGCTATTGTAACAGCACAGGTGCAGTCTCTCCTTCATACACCCTTTTCTCTCCTCCACCTTTTTGCTCTGCTGGGGCTTCCCTCCGGCCCCATCAACTGCTAGGACTGTCTGGTGTCCTCCACAGTAAAAGACAAGGAGCTGATCAATAGGTAAGTCACTCAATCATGCTTCACCTCTTCCCCTGTTCCATTGCCTATTGCCTTCTGACGGCATTCCTTCCCTTCCTTTTCCTCTCTCGTTCCCCAGTGCCATTGACATTGCCCCCTCCCTTCTTCCCCTCCTCTCCCAGGGTGCAAGTGTGGAGAGCTGGAGGGATTGGTTGTGACATCAGAAGAAAGCCCCCTCTTGACCAGCTCTCCAGAAAATCTGATTGCTGGTGCATGATGCTTTTCCCAGCTCCACAGTGTTGACATGCTTTAGCCCCTGCCCGTGTGGGGTGCTTCCATGCTAAAGTGACAGGAGAACAGTTCTCATGGGTATTTGGAGGTTCCTCCACAGATAAACTGCTTACACTGTTTAGGGCTGCTGTTCTCTTTTACTCCACCTTGCGCATGTCTGCCATACTCTAGTGAGTCTGCACTACCCCGTACTAACTGGATTTTTATGTTAGAAAACTGAAGGCCAGATTCTCAGGTGAAAAATTTGCTAGAACTCCACAGACTTCCGTGGAGCTAGGCTGCTCTATACCAGCTGAGGTTCTGGGCCTCTAGCCTTCTTGTAAATGTGGGATGATCTCCCAAGTTCCAGGCAAGCTTTGCTGAGACTCTCTCTGTGTACTGAAGGTCAGTGAGTGGCTTGTACATTTCCTATTCCTGACAACCCGTAACACTATTGCCGTTTAATCTTTAAATAATTTTTCATGCCTAAAATGAATGTGGCAGTAGAAAGTGGGTGTAAAGCTATTGACCAATATATTACTACTCTCTGCGAATTTGTTACAGCGCATTAGAGGTATATGTCAGATGAGATGAACTGAGACTAGCTCATGGAGAAGACAGCCTTACCACGTAAGCAATTATTACTGAACCAGAACTAACTTTATAGCAAGCTGTACTTATTGCTAGTCAAATAGAGTCTGCAATGGCAGAGGCTAAATTAATTTCTCAGGGGGCCTGCAGACTAGAGCAAGACAATAATGCACAGAAAGTATTTGTGAGCATTCATTTGACCAAGAAATATGGATTTGCTTTGATGATGTTCCCAGCCTTTTAATTAATTTTCAATGAATATTCAGAGGAGGTAGGTTTGTTTTTTTCACCAGCACGTTTGCAAAAGCAAAAGCCCCTGCTTGTGAGACTCTGGTCACCTGAAGGGGTGGGCCAGGAGAGTGGACAAAGGTTGTTAAATTAAGGCACTGGCCTGGGACTCAGAAGACCTAGGTGAAATTCCATGCGGTGCCATAGTCTCCCTGCGTGACCGTTGCCATGCTGGCGAGTAACTCTGAGGAACAATCTCTCCCTGAGCTTCCTCTGTGGCAAGGAGGCTTCTCACTAATCCCAATGCAGGGCTGGGGCCTGCAACATTCACTCTCCTGTGTGAAATCACAAGGCCTGCTTCTGCCTTCAGTTATGCCCACGTGCTTCCCTGAAGGCAACGAGGTTGCCTCGGTGTAACAGAAAGAATTTGGCCCATTGTCCCTGATGCTAATGCCCTGAGTGTTAGGCAACTGCAGTTTACCTCACCCTGTTTATGAACTGTTTTGCTCTGCTGACATTTGCACTGCTGGAGGACAGGCACACCCAGCTGAACTGATGCTAGAGACCAGCTGTAGCATTTGGGCTTGAATCTACTTACAGCTCCTGCACTAGTTTAAGAGTGCCCAGCCAGCAGATGGCTTATGGTTGTGGATTATTTGATGAAAGCAATCATCGAGCTTGGTTAGCCTCTTGCACTAATGGTGACGCCATCCATGCAGTTCTGTACTGTAAAAACTGGCATCCCATTCTTTCAATAGACCTTTTTATTGGTTGTTAATGGATGGTGTTCCTTCCATAGTTCCACAGAACAACACTGCTCATTTAATCTTGGCCTCCACAGGATGCACTGTGTCCGACACACAGGGCCACGAGACAGACTAAGATGGGGAGTGGCTTACATGCAACAAAAGTTTGAACAACTGCCTTTGTAACTAAAGCTGTGCCCAGGAGCTATAAAAACCTGAATCTGATAAAAAGATGGAGTATAATCCAGCACAACAGACTCTACAGGACACAGTTCAGCCAAAGCAAACGGCACACAAACCCGCTCTTGTAACACGAACACCATCCAGAATTCCAGATTGAGCTGCTTTTGTAAGAGTTTGTGAACCCAGGGTTGTATAAAATAGACTACATGGGGAATTGTCCAAGTGGAACAGCTCACTGCAGACTGCAGAACTAACAAAAACCTCTCCGCATAGAAGTTACCAGTTGAGAAAAACTTGAAGTGCTAGATATATTGCACCTGTAAATCTGCCACAAAGGGGCGGTGTTCCTGATTCGCTTTTTAGACTGAACTATGATGTTGTCTCATAAGCTACAAATGTCCCACAGCAAAATTAACTGGGGCCACATAGCCCATGAAAGCTTATGCTGAAATAAATTTGTTAGTCTCTAAGGTGCCACAAGTGCTCCTGTTCTTTTTGTGGATACAGACTAACACGGCTGCTACTCTGAAACCTGTCTGGAGTACAGTCCTACTTATTAGTTACACATTCCTACAGTGAAGTAGATCTTTCAGCTATAAAGTGCTGTTATGCTATTTTAGACCTTGTCTGCATGATAAATGTTTTGTAGTATAACCCCAGCTATGAATTTAAAGTGCTATATTTATGCTGGTACAACCCCTGTATAAACAAACTTTTTCCAGAATAAGGTTAGGCTTTCCTTGCTTGGGAAGAGATTTAAGCTAAACAAAACACTGCTCTTATACTGGAATAAGAGTGCCCTCACAGGGGAATATAGTGGTATAACCTCCCCCCCGCCGTATAAATATACCTAGTAAAACTTTAGACAAGACCTCCTTAGTTACAATATATACAAATATCCCCATCCTCAAGTCACTTCATTGTCTCCCAAGCCATGTCAGAGATCCAGTTCAACATTACATTTAGGGGTAATGGAGTTATTCTAGAGTACTTCTTATACTTTATTCACATCCTACTTTAATACAAATTAACGTTCAAGTTTAGACATGAACTTGTTTTTTAAACTCTCCATGGACTTACCCCAACCAACCTCACCTCTTTCTCTGCCCCATTCCTGCTCATTTGGTGCCAGCCACCCACGGCTGTCCCTCCTTGTGACCTGGCTACTGTCGGTGCAAGAACTATCTCCCAGTTACCTCCTGCTACCTGGAATAGCCTTGCCCCACTTCACTGACTAGCCAGCTCTTGGCAAATTTCAGCCACTACTATCATTGGTCTTCCTCATTTGCCCCTCTTCATTTCTGTCATCCTCTATTACAAGACTGTCTACCAAGTCATTGATTTGAGGTGCCGTACACAATGAAGGTTCCAGGGTACTGCGGGCTTGGAGGACGGAGAACAGCTGAAAACCAGGAACTCCTGGGATCTATTCTAAGCTCTGTCACTGACTTCATGTGTGATCTTGGACAAGTGACTCAATATCCCCACCCATCCAGGGAAGAAACTAATACTAACCTACCTCCCAGGGCTGTTGTGAGCATTAAGTAATGACTGTACAGTGACACTGAACTGCTCAGCATTATCATCATCATTGTTTTACGTTGTACTCTTTGATGCCGTGTGACATTTTACATTGAACCCCTGTCGCCGTGCCTAACGGAGTCCCCCCACGGTCCCCTGCCAGAGCCAACTTTCAGGGTGCCAGCTGTCATTTGTTTTACGTGCTTCCTTTCAAGAGGCAGATGTAACAGAGCGTAGCAGCAAAGGAAAAAAAGGGCATCTGGAGAGATGGAGCAGTACCAAGGGAGCGAGGAATAGCAAGGGAGGAGAGTTCTTCAAAGAGGAACATCAAAGCGCCAGAGAGGCAGAGAAGAGCTGGGAATGACAGATCTGGTTTAAAGAGCCATCTATCTCCCAGCTCTTGCTATGTAAATTACACTTGCTTGCCTGACTCCACCACTGCAGCAGTAACTGTGAATGTTTTTTGGAAGCACCTCCCCATTGCCAGGGCATTTGGCTCTTCCAGGGTCAGTGGTGGGAAGACAGGTTCCTTTGCCATGGGGATGGCACCTTGGCAGCCACGCATCTAGGGCTTTGGTGCTGGCACTCGGGCTGAGACTAATGGACAGTTAACCTGAGCAGACTACTCATTCCCCGTGATCTGATCCCCAAACCCCTTTCTCCTTCTGCCCCCTCCTGCATCCCAGCCTTCTCCCTAGACCCCTTTCCAGTCTACTGGTCTCCTGCCCCCTACACACAGCCCTCTTTTCAACTATCCTCCCTCCTGCCCCCCCACTACCCCCAGGCCACTTCTACATCTCACTTCTTCCCCGGATCCACTGTCCAGCCTGTCCCCTTCCCAAATTTTCTGTCCTGCTCTTTTTCTCTAGCCCGCTCTCCATCCTACCCTTCCCTCCCAGCCCCCCCCCCTCCAGGCCCTTCGCCATCCCAGTCCTCAGAAAATGCTACGGTGAACATGCAATTGTCAGGCATCAGGTCCTGCAGCAGAGTCAGTCTCCTGGCAACCCAGCAAGCACAGCTGGCCTGCAGCAAGCTACCTGATGGACTGCACCATCTGATTGGTCAAGAAGGGCACCTGGCTGGCTTTTCAACCCAACAGCAGCTCTCCAGCTCTGTGCAATGTGTATCATGCTTGCAGCTGTGCTTGTCCTTGTTCCAGCCACTGCTCTGCTTCAGCTCTGGTTCCCCTTCAGCTCCTGCCTCTCTGGTACTGATCCTCAGCTCCACCCCGGCTTGCAACTCTGGTTGATCCTCTGTCTTTGGCAGTTGGCACCTGTCTCTCTGGTATTGATACCTGGCTCCGCCTCTGATCTATGACTTGGCTTCTGTCCCTCTGGCACTGACCTTTGACTTGTTTCTGGACTCTGCCTACCCTGAACCCAGCTCTAACTGGTAGATGGAACTCTTGCTTTAACCACTAGACTAGACTGCCCACAGCAGTTCTCTAACAGCAATCTCCTGCTAATTGGTGGGGGCGATGGGGGTAGGGGAAGCAGGAAAGACTAACTAGCAAGTAGAGGTCCAACAGGATTGAGATGGAGGAGCTGGGGAAAAGACCTGCCACACTGTTTGGATTGACAGCTCTTGGGATCCAGTTAAAATGGAGGTGGAACATTGTGTTCCGTGTCAGTGCTGGATGTGATTTCAGACACTCAGCACTTTGGGATTTCTCAGCCAAGCTGCATTCCAAATGCCAGAGTCTCCTGCCCTCCACAGACAGCTTGGTGTCCTAGAAATGATGCTGCTTTTGGAGCGAGCCAAGCACACGGAAGGCACCAGAAAGATCTCTTGTCCCTTCAAACACTGAGTGGGAGTAAACTCAGTTCTGGGCCAGTCCCTACTCCCTCCCGCAAAGATCAACACTGAGATTTCCCCTTCCATGTCTCTAGCATCCCCACAGACCCCATCGCCTGTGCTGAGCAGCCAAAATACCCGCCCTGTTCCCAGCTTCCCCAGCAGCCTAATGCCTGCACGCTCCCAGCACACCATGCCTTGCCCCCTCCATGCATGAAGCTGCTCTAGGATCAGTGTCGGTTCTTCCCGGACTGACCTGGATCTCTCCTCAGACACCACGTAACCCCCTGCACATGCTGGCTCTTGTCCCGAGGGAGAGCTCAAACCAGCAGTGAGGATAGCGAATGGAGAGCAGGGGAGGGGAAGGGTGCTCGCCGCAGAGGGCAATAGAAGCATTAGCCCTGATTTACCCAAGAGTCCTGACCCATCTGTGACAGTGTACCCCATAAGGCTTTATGTGGGGTGCTTATAAATGTATGTATGATATAACTGGAATAGGGTTTTGCTACATATGCCATGTAACACATCTATGTAAAGGTTATGATCTACTGGTTATGTTCATCATAGTTGTATGCAGGTACCATTTGTGTGTTCAAAGTTATGAACATTGGCTGTATAATTGCTTGATTTCTAAGTAGCCTTAGTTAAAGCATTTGGTCACTTCTTGGGAAAGGAATGTGCAAATGAAGTGCTCGATCCAGAAGCAGTTAACAGACAAAAGAGCGTGGAAGGCTCCAATCCACATGAGAAGTCTTCCTGAGGAAGTTCAAGGGAGCATGTGGGTAATGGCTGCTACATGCAAGTCCTGAGTCATGCATGGGCATGTGACTTTTTACCCATGTGATTCAGAATCTCCATTTTGTGACTGGATTCTACACAGCGGGAGGGAGTGGTGTCTAGCCAGAAGAGAAAGTCTATTTAAACCCTGTGGAGACCCCTCCATTTTGTCTTCAGCTGGCTAAAGAGGGAGCCTCTCCACCCCCCAGGATACTTGAAAGAAACTGGAACAAAGGACAGTAACTACAGGGGGTGTGAGTGATTGCTGGACCCAGGCTAAAAGGAGATTAGCCTGTAAAAGGGAGCATTCTGGAACTGGTGAGGATCTTATCTGTATTCAGTTTGATTAGACATAGATTTGCGCATTTTATTTTATTTTGCTTGGTGACTTACTTTGTTCTGTCTGTTACTACTTGGAACCACTTAAATCCTACTTTTTGTATTTAATAAAATAAATTTTTACTTATTAATTAACTCAGAGTATGTATTAATACCTAGGGGAGCAAACAGCCATGCATATCTCTCTATCAGTGTTACAGAGGACGAACAATTTATGAGTTTACCTTGTATAAGCTTTATGCAGGGTAAAACGGATTTATTTGGGTTTAGACCCCATTGGGAGCTGGGGATCTGGGTGTTAAAGACAAGCACACTTCTGTGAGCTGTTTTCAGGTAAACCTGCAGTTTTGGGGCAGGTAATTCAGATCCTGGGTCTGTGTTGGAGCAGACGGGAGTGTCTGGCTCAGCAAGACAGGGTGCTGGGGTCCTGATCTGGCAGGGAAAACAGGAGCAGAGGTAGTCTTGGCATATCAGCTGACAGCTCCCAGGGTGGTTTCTGTGGTCCAACCCATCACACCATCCCTACTAGAAGAATGTCCCTCCTCCTTCCAGTCCTCTAGGAAATTTAGCTACTTCGCAGACAGCAGACAGCTAAGGATTAAAGTGTCACTATTTTTTTCACGCTCAGCTCACTCAGAAAAGAACAACACTGAAATTCACCTTTTGGGCAGAAAAGCAGCATGAGAAATTGCAGCCCAAAGGGTGAATATTTCAGAAATGTCTAAGTGCCTGAAGCCAGGGGCTCGGCGTAAGCCCTCGCTGCAGCAGTGCTGTAATCGAGGTGCTTTTCATGTAAGCGACCTATTTTCCAGGGAAGCCAGATCTCCGAGCGGGGAACTGGAAAATGACTAGTGCAGCAGTTTCTTTCTTTAATATGTTTCCATTCTCTGTGAGCAACAAGCAGCTACTGTACCCGGAGGACTGAGGACCTGTCTGCTTTCATCAGGGGAGCCTGCATCCTGGTACCCAGCTGCGACAGGACAGATGGAGGAAGGAGTGGCTGACTGGGTGGGGCTCTGTACAAATCCGCCCCCAGGAGCCCTGAGGCAGAGATTTCCCTAAATTCTCTGCTGGAAAAAAAAGATCTGCCTTTTGGTGCTTTTGCCAGCCGCCCCACAACCCCGTGCTGTGTACCTGCTACAGACACTGCCAGGAGACTGTGCTAGGGCATGGTGACAGGGTGACTGCACTCACAGGCTGGGCCCCGAGCTGCACTGAGGGGAAGGACGAGGCATGGCTGCACAGAGACATGGGCATGCTGGCTGCGGGGAAGGTGGAGCAGAGTCCAGGTTGGGGTTCCTGGAGGGGCTGAGAGGATGGTTATGGTGGGGTGAAGGGGAGCAGGTTAGTGGTGGCAGGTAAGGCAATACCCCTAAGAGGTCAGACAGAAATAGGTAGGTGCACTTTGACTTCATTACGTGTTTCAGTGCAGCACAAGTGCCAGCTGTAGAGGGATGGGGGGGGGGGGGGTCACGGGTGTTAAGTGAGCACTCTGGGAGGAGGCCTTAATGAGCTCCCAGACACTGCATTGCTTACAGGGAAACCAGAACATCAGACTCCCACCAAAAAAAGATTCTGAATGCTCCCTATTCAGAGGTAGCTGCCCCAGGGACTGAACTGTGAGGGCCAGTTTCCAAAGGTACTGAACCCTTGCAGCTCTGCTGATTTCATGTGAAGGAATCAGAGGAATCAGCCCCCTGCTACCTATTTCTAAGTAAAATGACTCAGTAACAGTGGTATCAAACACAAATACCATGGACCCAATTCCTCCTGAGTGAAATTCCACTGAAGCTACACCAGGGATGAGTTTGGCATCTGTTGGTCAATGGCATCAATTCCACATAATGCTCAAGTCAAGCAATTGTTCATAAAAAGTTAGCTAGTGAGAGACCCTGCTGGAGTCCTGATCCATTCCCACAGCCCTGAGAGGACTGCTACCAAGAGAAAGGGCTGGGTGAAACTGCACTGGAACAGAAAACACTTGGAATTCACTCTCTTCAAGTGTGTCGCTTGCACAGTGTTGCTGTGAAAACCTTCCAGCATTTCTGCTTGGGGTGTCCTCGGCCTCTGTGACACTTACAGTGAATGGGGCATAGCATTTTGTCACTGCTTGCTTGCTGCAGAAATGTCAGTGCAGCTTTTTGCAGTGCACCGTGGAGTTGCAAGCTGTGTGGATTGGGACGGGTCACATGGTTTAACTCACGTGGTATTGGTTCTGGTTCCCTGAATGGTCCAGTAGCTCCCATTTTGACTCTCTAGCTCTGAAGAAAACTGTAGAGTTAGGCTGCTCCCTTTTGAGGGTCAAACTGGAAAAAATATATTAGTGGTGCTCTCCTGAACATTGCCCACAACATATGTACATATGTACCCTAGTGAGGCTGACATGGGAAATGTCATTTATAGCAGGTTGTGCAGATCATTTTTGATTATCCTCCTCCCTGGAGTGAAGGGTAACTACATTAACCCTCTGTAGGTCTGTGTCCCCTGCTAGTAGCCGGACCACATATAGAGATTTGTAAGTCCACTAACGCCTCCAAGCAAAGGTCCTTTGGCTCAAGCAGCTGAAACAGATGTTTTTGTATTCAGAAATCCCTGGTTCAGTCCCTGCAGAGGACCCAGCCAGGGATGTTGTTTCACTTTAAGCAGCAATGAAATCGTTAACAATCTTAACATTTTAATCCTCAACCTAAGGCTTCCGAGCACCTTCAAGATGAATGGGAGCAGTCAGAGCTCTCTCAGCAGCGCCATTTCAGGGTCTCTGCAGACAGCACTACAGGGGTTACATGGTTCACATTTTGAAGGTTCTCTTTGCTAAAAACTTGTATTAATATTGAAAGCGGAGATTCTGGCACGGAACGTGCCTCCTCTGAGGAGAAGTCCCAGCTCACCGAGCTGCTGTGAGTCAGCCCACTCTGCCCCACGGCACTGAGAGAGATTAAAAACCATTAGAACAGTGGAAATGCAGCGCCAGAGTAATCAAAACATCATGGGAGCAAATTATGATGATTGTTGTTAGACAGTATCTTACAGTTTCTCTTTGTCCATCATTCTAGGGTCCATACTTGAGTAGCCTGTGACTGAGTGTTTGCTTTCTTGAGCTTGTACCATTAATACAGGCCTTATGGCTCTGTTATATGAGTGAGGCATGACTGGCCACATGCCTCATTTAATTGACCCCTGCATTTATTGCTTTGGTTTAATGCTGCTGATTTTTAGCCAGGCTGCTGATTGCAGCTTCCTCTATATGCTGATTGCAGCTTCCTCTATATGCTGATTTTCTTTTCTTGTATTTGCAATTCTAAATAAGCTGCATGTTTATTATTAGCCTGTCATTTCCTAAGGGAACGAGTCTCCCTGAGCTGGAAAAGGTCTCTGCCTGGTTTTGCTGCAGTATCGGACGTTCTTCGTGTCTTAAAGAGGGTCTCCAAAAACGGCAGCGTTAAAAGGCCAGAACAGGACTCGCTGGGCTGGGCCCAGAAGCTGCAGTAGCTTCCTCAGCTTTGACTCCCTCCCAGCCAGGATGTTCTGCCTGCAGACCTAAATAGCGTCCACCCAAAAATATAGCTCTAATTTACCCACATTCACATAAAGACCAAGAAGGCAGGGAGGCACACAGAGCCAGAGGCCGGGTTACAGGCAGCCCACAGAGAAAACTGTATCGCTGCTGCTCCCAGAGACCTCTGCTGTGTCAGTTCACCTGGAAATACCAAAGCTTGCAGCCATGTGGTGATGAGGAGGAGGAGGAACAGGAACATAGTGTGGCCAGAAGGAAGCTACAAATGGAAGAAAATGTCTTACCCCAATCTACAGTGTCAAGACAAGCGCCTCCATTTCTCATCAGACAAAACAATCTGCTGCTGATACAGTTGTTGCTGCCTTGTCATCATGGACATTATGACACCAGTTGACAACATCATGGGAAGGGGTGCTCATTCTCTAGGCTGTGACTAGGTGACAGCAGTGCACAGGTAGATACGGCAATTCTTAATTAATGGGGGATAAGGCCTGGTCATTTTTCTTCCACAGGGGAAAAGACTCCCTGAAATTCCAGGCTGGGATTCCATGCCAGCAGAAGAGTTTGATCTCTGTAAGGAGATCCTGGCACTGAACCCAGTAGGCAATAAAATAACAGATTACCTGGAAGAGACCTTGGCATTGTCTAGTAGAGTACCTGTGGGAGAGCTCCAAAGATGGTTGAGGTAGCAGACTTGGCTGAACCTGAATGCAGCCAGTGCTGAGACAGAATGCAGCGTCAGCAGGCACATCCACTTATTTTTTGATCTGCAGGGAGGCCTTTCACAGGACATCCATCAGCAGGCATGCAAACGTACCAGCTGGGAAGGAAAAACACAAGGCCCAATTACAAACCACTTTACATCCCTTTCCTCAGGGCTTGCTTTACTCAAAAACAGAGCATGTCAACTCAAATGCCTGGATAATGATAACCACCCGAGGCCTGTGTGACTTCAGCCAGCGAGGCAGATAGGGGACATACCCTCCTCTCAGTCTAGCTTCCTTTGCACCAGATTTCCCTTCCCTTTTATAACCCCATCCAGCCCAGTCATGTGACAGGCAGAAGGCCAGTAACCCCTTACATGCCAGAGCACATTTACATCTTGTCACAGCACCACAGGCAGTGGCCAGTATTCCTCAGCTTGGAAAGAAGCACATTGTAT
The DNA here is from genome assembly GCF_016161935.1 of Mauremys reevesii. Classification (NCBI taxonomy): domain Eukaryota; kingdom Metazoa; phylum Chordata; order Testudines; family Geoemydidae; genus Mauremys; species Mauremys reevesii. The sequence continues at coordinate 189,513,544 of NC_052623.1, forward strand.
TCATTATATTTTCAATTCTGGTAGTCTTAAAAAAAGCTTAACAATTAAAAAAAAATGGCTATTGCATGGGGTCAGAATGGATTAGATAATTAAGACAGTTAAGACTACTGCAGAATTTAGGGGGTAATGTCATAGAATATAGGAGCAGCAAAGAATCCTGTGGCACCTTATAGACTAACAGACGTTTTGCAGCATGAGCTTTCGTGGGTGAATACTCACTTCATCCGAAGAAGTGGGTATTCACCCACGAAAGCTGATGCTGCAAAACGTCTGTTAGTCTATAAGGTGCCACAAGATTCTTTGCTGCTTTTACAGATCCAGACTAACATGGCTACCCCTCTGATACTATATAGAATATAGGGGTTCTTGCCTCAGAATGCAGATCCCTACTGCCACCATGTACATGAAGCCTTGTGTCTAAGCTGACACCAGGTGATGTGCTATGACTCTGTCCCGTGCAGATATGCTCTAACTGCATATCTTGTCTTGGTGTCATCATCCTGAGGTGAGCTGGCACTCAACTGAAGATGGCTGTTGCCCCTAAAGCATAAAGGTATCATGTGCATTGCTTCATGGAATGAGGGGCAGAAGAAAGAAATCAAACAGGATGGTGGCTCCCCGGGGGGGTTTGACTGAACCTAGTACCCTGCTGGCTTGGCTAAAGCTCTGCACACTGAGTTACGCCATCCCACGCACATCTTTCCTTGACTAGCAAAGCCCTCTGCACACTTCAGGGACTTGTCTCATGAAGCAAGTAGGTCATTCTCCTAATCTCTTCAGCCGCATATTAAAAAGCTCATCCAAATTTAAGCCTGGGATGTGTCAGCCTTATTACTTCTACCAGCTTCACTGTGCATCTCAGGGGCTAGATCCAAAGCCCATGGAAGTCAGTGGGAGCCTTTCAGTGACTTCAGTGGGTTTTGGATCAGACTCTAGGGACTCTCCTTCTAAGATGCATACGGAAAAGAACCAAACTGGCCCTGTAAAATGTGCTCAGAGCAGGAAATTCATGAGCTGTTTCATTTATTTCTGAAAACATGGGTCATTATTTTCCTACAGTGCCTGGCACAATGGGGTCCTGGTCTATCACAAGCCAAATCAATAATAAACATAATTAATAATGATTGGAAGCAGGGGATCTCAGCTGGGGGTCACAACCGCACTGCCCTTCCCATGTGGCTAAGTGGGAGCAACATCTTGTCTCAGTCTGGAAAGTATCTGAAGAGAAGACATTTACCTTCAGGTGTAATGCTGACCTGCTACTGCAGTGGTCCCCAAACTTTTCAGGGCCATGCCCCTTCCCCACTCTTGTCTGTGCCCCCCACTGGAGCCACGGCTGGGAGAAGGGCCATGGCTAGGGGTGGGGTGTGATGCAGACAGCGGTAAGGGGGCCAAGTAGGGTGACCAGATGTCCCAATTTTGGGGGCTTTTTCTTATATAGGCACCTATCACCCCCCACCCCCTGTCCCAATTTTTTACACTTGCTATCTGGTTACACGACAGCCATGGCTGGGGCTGGGAGCGGGTCTGGGGGTGCAGCCAGGGGCTGAGGCTGGGGGCAGGGCCGGGGCTGGGTGTGGAGCTGCGGCTGGGCCACAGCTGGGGGACAAGGCTGGGGATGGGGCCAGGAGCTAGGACCGCAACTGGGGGCAGGGCTGGGGGGGTGCTCCCTTCCCTTCCTGCCCCCTGTGAGGGCTGTCCTGGGCCCCATCATGCCCCCCTGAATGTTCCTCCGCGCCCCCCGCAGGTTAGGAACCTGTGCACTATTGCATGAGCTAAATGATACATATCTCTTAGCTAAGGCTGCAGCAGGCTCATCAATCTCCAGTTGGCCTAGAGGGGAACAGAGCGCCACTCCCAGCCGCAAGGGATTACGCAGGTGTGAAGCAGTCCGACCATACCATTGCCCTAGAGGCGGTATGTGCAAGAGGGGATACTCAGTGTTGGCCTACTAGCCTCTGGAGACCAAAGCCCATTAGTCAGAGATGAGTGAAGACGCTATCGCAGAGTAAATGGAAGTTACTTGCTGTACACAAAGTGATAACTATATCATGGGCAAAATAAACTCTGAGATTAAGGTTTCTATCACTGCACGATACCCTTATTATAACTGAGTTAACAGGAAGCAAACAAGTACCCTGAGATGTACTCTCTCGCCCAGTTTCCTGACAGGGTACTATAAATCGCTCTGCTGCTAGCAGCGATTACCTCCTGAAATCCATGACTGTCTTGTCTGTTGACACCCTACCTCACATTGTCAGTCCACCTCAGATCTCTCACCTTCCCAAACCCCCAACACTTAACAGAGACCTGCAAAATAGGTAGCAAAAGCCAAAAATCATAGCAGTCACATTTTGCCAAGCATATGTACAACTGGATGCTCACTCTCTCTCTCTCTCACACACACATTTTGTATATATCCTGCAGGCCACCAGACACTGTAAGGGACAAGCAGTTTTGTATTTCCAAAGAAATTGCTCAGAAAATGGTTCTGGTGCTTTATTTTCTCATCATAAAGCTAATTTCCCAGATCTGTCATTTACAATGACACGGCGCTCAGCCGGGCTAACAATGGTTCAGCCGCAGTAGAGGGAATTATGTAATCCAGTTATTCAAAAGTAAGTAGGTCAACATCATTATCTCCCTTTTACAAAGAGGGGAATTGAGGCACAGGGCATGTATGTGACTCGCCAAAGGCCACAGAGTGAGTCAGAGTCAGGATTAGAATTCCCAGCTTTCAGTTCACTAGACTGCACTGCATCTCTTGCTGCTTTTCAAAGTTCATTTTAAATGCATGATATCACTTAAGCAATTCATGCCCATTACAGAGAGTGCCTGATATTTCAGATGAAGACAGCCCAGAACATATTTCATGTTTCAGATTAACCCTTTAAGGTAAATATTGACTTGGATAATATACACATCTTTCTAACTATTGTCATTTGTCTCAAAAATATGTGGCAAACCCAGGACAAATGGCTACAAAGGGAGGGGTAGTAATTAGTCCCAGGGGGTTAAAAGGCCTCTCCCAATCCACTGAGGAGAGAGAACCAGGGAGAAATAAAGTTCAGCTGGAACAGGGGTTACCAGGGAACTAATTAGGTTCAGCTGGCCCCAACTGCTGGAGACCTTTTTAAACCCTCCCTGGCATGAAAGCAGGGGGGAGAGTGAGAGAAGCAGGGAAGCTGCCAGTAAGTTAGGTGTAGCAAGGCTCTGAAGCTTTCCAGCAAGGAAGGCTGCGCTCTGTCCCCAGAAGGGGAGAAAACAAGCACAAGGGATTGACTGAGGGAAGGATTAGCCAGACCCTGTGCTATCTAGAAGGGTTTGCTTTGCCCAAGCCTGGCTAAAAAGGACTGAGTCTGCTGAGGAGAAGAAGGTACTTTGCCACAAATAGTACATATCTGTTTTTTGAGCTGGTAGCTGTGCTCAGATGTAGAACCACTGTAAAAGCATTCAGACAGCAAGCCATTACCCTCTGATCCCACTGAGGGTTACCAAAAGAAACTACACCATCTGCTCAAGAAACTTCCTGAAAAAGCACAAGAGCAAATCTGCACAGACACACCCCTAGAACCCCGAGCAGGGGTATTCTATCTGCTACCCAAGATCCATACACCTGGAAATCCTGGACATCCCATCATCTCAGACATTGGCATCCTGACAGGATTGTCTGGCTATGTAGATTCCCTCCTCAGGCCCTATGCTACCAGCACTCCCAGCTATCTTCGAGACACCACTGACTTCTTGAGGAAGCTACAATCCATTGGTGATCTTCCTGAAAACACCATCCTGGCCACTATGGATGTAGAAGCTCTCTACACCAACATTCCACACAAAGATGGACTACAAGCCGTCAGGAACACTATCCCCGATTAATGTCATGGCAAACCTGGTGGCAGAACTTTGTGATTTTGTCCTCACCCATAACTATTTCACATTTGGGGACAACGTATACCTTCAAATCAGTGGCACTGCTATGGGTACCCGCATGGCCCCACAGTATGCCAACATTTTTATGGCTGACTTAGAACAATGCTTCCTTAGCTCTTGTTCCCTAACGCCCCTACTCTACTTGTGCTACATTGATGACATATTCATCATCTGGACCCATGAAAAAGAAGCCCTTGAGGAATTCCACCAAGATTTCACCAATTTCCACCCCATCATCAACCTCAGCCTGGACCAGTCCACACAAGAGATCCACTTCCTGGACACTACAGTGCTAATAAGCGATGGTCACATAAACACCACCCTATATCGGAAACCTACTGACCGCTATACTTACCTACATGCCTCCAGCTTTCATCCAGACCACACCACACGATCCACTGTCTACAGCCAAGCTCTACGATACAGTCGCATTTGCTCCAACCCCTCAGACAGAGACAAACACCTACAAGATCTCTATCAAGCATTCTTACAACTCCAGTACCCACCTGCTGAAGTGAAGAAACCGATTGACAGAGCCAGGAGAGTACCCAGAAGTCACCTACTACAGGACAGACCCAACAAAGAAAGTAACAGATCACCATTAGCTGTCACCTTCAGCCCCCAACTAAAACCTCTCCAAAGCATCATCAAGGATCTACAACCTATCCTGAAGGATGATCCATCACTCTCACAGATCTTGGGAGACAGGCCAGTCCTTGCTTACAGACAGCCCCCCAACCTGAAGCAAATACTCACCAGCAACCACAGACCACACAACAAAAATATTAACCCAGGAACCTATCCTTGCAACAAAGCCCGTTGCCAACTCTGTCCACATATCTATTCAGGGGACACCATCATAGGACCTAATCATCTGAGCCACACTATCAGAGGCTCATTCACCTGCACATCTACTAATGTGATATATGCCATTATGTGCCAGCAATGCCCCTCTGCCATGTACATTGGCCAAACCGGACCGTCTCTACACAAAAGAATAAATGGACACAAATCAGACGTCAAGAATTATAACATTAAAAAACCAGTCAGAGAACACTTCAGTCTCCCTGGTCACTCGATTACAGACCTAAAAGTCGCAATATTACAAAAAAAAAACCCTTCAAAAACAGACTCCAACGAGAGAGTGCTGAATTGGAATTAATTTGCAAAATGGACACCATTCAATTAGGCTTGAATAAAGACTGGAAGTGGATGGGTCATTACACAAAGTAAAACTATTTCCCCATGTTTATTCCCCCCCCCAAACACACACACACTGTTCCTCACACCCTCTTGTCAACTGCTGCAAATGGACCATTTTGATTACGACTACAAAAAGTTTTTTTCTCTCCTGTTGGTAATAGCTCACCTTAACTGATCGCTCTCATTAGAGTCTGTATGGTAACACCCATTGTTTCATGTTCTCTGTGTCTATATATATCTTCCTACTGTATTTTCCACTGCATGCATCCGATGAAGTGAGCTGTAGCCCACGAAAGCTTATGCTCAAATAAATTTGTTAGTCTCTAAGGTGTCACAGGTACTCCTGTTCTTTCTGCTCCATTAGGGGCCAAAGCAAAACTCATCCTGTATGAACAGTTCTGCTCTTCTTATAAAGGAAGCAGAACCTCGTCTCGCCCATTAGACACTTCAGCTTCCCACAAGATGCGGAATCAGTGTGAGATTTACAGGAAAGGGATGGGCGTGGAGATTGCTTAAGTGCTCACTTACATTTAATTCTCCTCCACAACAGCTCAGGGGGGCGGGAACCATTTGTATAGTGGGGGTGCTGAGAGCCATTGAACTAAACTGTAAACTCTGTATATGATGAGCAGCAAAGAATCCTGTGGCACCTTATAGACTAACAGACGTTTAGCAGCATGAGCTTTCGTGGGTGAATACCCACTTGCATCCGACGAAGTGGGTATTCACCCACGAAAGCTCATGCTGCTAAACGTCTGTTAGTCTATAAGATGCCCCAGGATTCTTTGCTGCTTTTACAGATCCAGACTAACACGGCTACCCCTCTGATACTCTGTATATGATGGACACCACTGTCTGTCCTATCTACCAGTTCCTATGGTCAGAGAGTGAAAGAGGCAGTGATGGGGCAGAGCCTTTCCCACCTGAATAGTCCTCTTGCTGTTACCAGTCCCTGTCATGGCAGTGCCTTAACAGACATGTATCAGAGGGGTAGCCACAGGGCCGTCCTTTCCCAAATACAAAGTATGAAATTTGGGGCACCAAATTTCCTGGTGCCTTGCACAGCTGCACGCTGCTGCAGCCCCTGCTCCAGCTCTTCCCCATGGCACACGCCCCTGCTCCACCCCGCCCTGCCTCTTCCCCACCCTCGCTCCCCTGAGGACTCCAGAAGCGGTCGGGCCTGCACTTACCGGTAAATAGAGCGACCCGGCCCCAGCCTGCTCCGCTCCTCTGGCTCCCAGCTGCGCCGCTGGCGAGTGCTGGGGGGCGGTTCCCCCCTCCCCCCAAGCCTGGGAGCCAGGGGAGCAGAGCAGGCTGGGGCTGGGTCACTCCACTTCCTGCAGGAAGTGGCCAGCCCCCCCTCCCCCCACTCCCCATGGAGGCCTGGGGTGGGGCCCACATAGCCCCCCTGTGGAGGCCTGGGCCCACACACACCTGGCTCTTCCCCACAGAGGCCTGGGGCCCCAAATAGTTAGGGATGGTCCTGGGTAGCCATGTTAGGCTGTATCCACAAAAAACAATGAGGAGTCTGGTGGCACCTTAAAGACTAACAGATTTATTAGGGCATGAGCTTTCGTGGATTGTTTACCCACAAAAGCTCATGCCCTAATAAATCTGTTAGTCTTTAAGGTGCCACCAGACTCCTCGTTGTTTTAACAGACATGAGTTCTTGTTAGTTAGGGTTAGGAAACTAACTTGCCGCAAGAAGATACAAATTTCAACAGTCCCTTCATTCTGTCCAGAGGAGCCCTGTGCAGGCAGATCACTCATCACATGCACTACGGATGCCCTTTGTTAGACGATAGAGAGACAAGATGGGTGAGGTAATATCTTTTATTCGACCAATTTCTGTTGGTGAGAGAGACAAGTTTTTGAGCTACACAGAGCTCTTCTTCAGGTGTGGGAAAGGTACTCAGTGTCACAGCTAAATAAAAGTGGAACAGATTGTTTAGCATAAGTAGTTAATACATTTCAAGGGACTGTTCAAGTTGAAGTGGCCCGTTAACAACACACCTGGGAGGAAAGGGGAAAAAATGTTGTGGAGGGAATCTGGGTTATAAATTGATGTAACAAGCCATAAATCCAAGAATTCTTCTGCCAACTCCATCTTTGAATTCTTTCACAACAGTGATGACACCACCCACAATTACCACGTCCCCACCGACAGTCATAAGAAAAAAGATTAATCTGACTGAACACCCTACAGTGGACAAAACGGCACTCTTGATCATTACATTGATTGCATCAGGAAAATAATTACCTGTGAAATCCTTAAACTCCACATCCACTACAATCTCTCCATCCCCAAGAGGACAGCTATACTGTTCCTGAAATCCAACCACCAGATAGTGATCAAACCGGCAGAAAAAGGGGACACCATGGTAGTCCTCAACTGTGATGTGCACTGACCTCGTTAAAGTAATCAACTCTCTGACACCACCCTCTATAAAGAACTCAAAGAAGCCCCCATACCACAATTTACCCATGAATTTAAGAATCTCATCAAGTCCTTCTCCAGACAACTCCAAAAGAAACTCTACAACCTCATCCCCCAAGAACCCACCCCAGGGTCCTTCTTCTACACGCTTCCCAATGTATACAAACAAGGGAACCCAGACAGACCAATCATATGTGGCCACGGCATTCTGACGGAAGGAATATTGGGACTTGTAGAAGCCATCCTCAAACCAGTCACCACACAAATGGCCAGTTTCCTCCAGGACACAATTGACATCCTCCAGAAACTCTGCAACGTTAACAATCTCCCTCAGAACACCATCTTTGCCAACATGGACATCACTTCCCTAAATACCTATATCCCTCACAATGATGGCATCTACAAGACAACGGACAACCCGCAGATATCCACCCCAAACACCTCACTCATAATTTTACATTCAACAACAAGCACTTTGTCCATACCACGGGAACAGCCATGGATACTAGGAGGGCTCCCCAAAACACCAACCTCTTTATGGGCTACTTTGAAGAAGAATTTATTGACAAATGCACCACAAAACTAATCAGATACCTGAGATACATCAATAATATTTTCATCCTCTGGGCTGCAAACCTAAACTCCCTCATAGACTTCCACCACAACATCAGCAACCACCACTCTTCCAGTAAACTCTTTTTAGAACACTCTCACACTAGCATCAACTTCTTGGACATCATGATTAGCTTCAACAGATGACAACTATATTCAAGAAATCCCCAAATCACCCACCTCCCTTCATAGATCCAGTAACCATTCCCAGTACACCAAGAAATCTGTTATGTACAGCCAAGCAGTCATACCACAGAACCAGACATGCCAAACCTGTGAAAAAAACGCCAAAATTGGGCTTGTTTTTGGCTTCATTGGCTTGTGAGTTGCTGGTTGGCTAGTGTTTGGCTTGCAGCTTATTGCTTGTTTGGCTTGTAGCTCGTTGGTTTTTTTTCTTTTTTTTAAATCAGCTCCCAGCAAGCAGGGGCAAGGGACAAGCAGGGGGAGAGAGTCAGGGATGCACAGTGGGCCTACCACAGTCCCAGACTGCACACCAGGGGGATCTAGTCACGTAGAGTGTTGGGGTTCTTAGGGATTGGCTTGTTTTGGCCTTGTTTTGAAGTGGGATTAGCTTGATTTTTGGCTTATTGTGAAAGCCAGGGTGCTTATTTACCATGTGAAAGTTGGCAACTGTGCACAGAACATGCTTGAGGAGAAAGTCCAGGATACACACCTTAACACAATTAAAATCACCTTCACAAACCAGGACACTCCACCAGAGAAGTAGATTGCACCATGGAACAGGCCACCCAAATACAGAGAACTTGCCTCACTACAGAAATAAAACCCACCTCCCACTGCACACCTCTAGTTGTTACCTATCACTCTATTCAGAAACCCATATGGGTTATCATCAAACAATTACAACCCATACTCAATGGGAACCCCATCCTGAAAGAAATCTTTCCTGAACCCCCTCTCCTAGCCTTCAAACAACCAAGCTCATTCCAAGCTCATCATCAGAAGCAAGCTCCACACAGGCCAGGACACACCAACTTAAAACAGCACCAGATCCTGCCAAAACAACAGATGCAAAACCTATGGACAATCTCCACGACACACCTTTCAAGAGCCATGGGTCCTGCACATGTCTATCACAACACGTGGTGTACCTCATCCAGCACATTAAATGCCCCAACAGTAACTATGTGAGTAAAACCAGACAATCACTATGCTCACGACCGAACTCCCACAGAAAAATAATAAGACAAAAACACCCTCTCACCTGTGGGCAAATGCTTTTCACAAAGTAATCATTCTATATCTGACCTCTCAGTCCTCATCCTCAAAGGAAACCTGCACATCACTTTCAAAATAGCAAGCCTGGAAGCTTAAATTCATAACTTTATTAGACACTAAAAATCATGAACTGAATAGTGACACCAGATTTATGGCTTATTACAAACAATCTAAAATCCACTAACCCCTCCCCCCCAGCTTTTTTTTTATTCCTTCCCTCCCTATGACTGGTGAAGTGTTAGTTGGTCATTTCACCTTGAATGATCCCTTGAAATATGATTTAACTATTATGCTAACCAATCTGTTCCACTTTATATTAAGCTGTGACACTGAGTACATTTCCCAGCCAGGAAGAAGAGCTCTGTGTAGCTTGAAAACTTGTCTCTCTCGCCAACAACAGTTGGTCCAATAAAGATATTACCTCACCCAACTTGTCTCTCTAAGGGTATGTCTACACTACAAGACTATTTCGAATCAACTTAAGTCGAATTTGTGGAATCGACCTTATGAAGTCGAATTTGTGTATCCACACTAAATACACTAATTCGACTGTGTGAGTCCACAGTAATGGGGCCAGCGTCGACTTTGAAAGCGGTGCACTGTGGGAAGCTATCCCACAGTTCCCGCACTCCCCGCTGCCCTTTGGAATTCTGGGATTTCCCCCCAATGCATGCTGGGGGGAAAATGTGTCGAGGGTGGTTTTGGGTAACTGTCATCATTGAACCGTCAATCACGCCCTCCCTCCCTCCCCGAAAGCGCCTGCGGGCAATCTGTTCGTGCACTTTTCTGCTCAGTGACAGCGTGGGCGCCACAGCACTGCGAGCACGGAGCCCGCTGCAGTTATGGCCGTTGTCAACTCCTCGCACCTTATCGTCCACCTCTTCCACAGTCAGCTGCTGAGAAATCAGGCTACTTTTCAATGGTGCTGCGAGCACTGGTGGACCATGGGGGATGTTTTACCAACATCAACGTCGGGTGGCCGGACAAGGTTCATGACGCGCGTGTTGTCAGGAAATCTCGTCTGTTTAGATGCCTGCAGGAAGGTAGTTTCTTCCCGGACCACAAAATAACTCTTGGGGATGTGCAGATGCCTATAGTGATCCTCGGGGACCCAGCCTACCCGCTAATGCCCTGGCTTGTGAAGCTCTCGTGCAGGCGCCTTGCACAGCGACAAGGAGCTCTTCAAGTACCAGCGAGCAGCGTGACCTGTGACTGTTCAGTTTCTTTACAGAGAAGCTGAACCTGCCCCTGTTTCTTTACCAAGTTACTGTTGACTATCCTCTGCAGTTACATACCCCGTCCACCCCGCTTCCCCCACTTCCAACACACGTTTAAAAATAAAACACATGTTCCACTGTGACTTTACAAAGGTTTCTTTATTGATGACTTTGCGTTAAAGGGTTGAAACTGGGACGCAGACTGTGCTGGGTAGGGTGTGCGGTGATGTAAAGACCGCCTCTAAACTCGAGGAATGACAGACTCCTGCTCCCAGAGCGGTCCGCAGTGCCGGACTGGTTGTTTCAACGGAGCCTGCCATCCCTCCTTTTTGGGACTCTGTGTGCGGGGGCTATGTGGCCTTGCGGCGGGGGAGGACAGATACAGATTCCTCTGCTGTGTGGCTCTGTGGTCCAGGACAGGGACCGTTGCATGAGATCTGTAACCCCCCTGCCCCGCTACAAAGTCACGTACCCTCCCACCCACACAGAACCTGCAAACCACCTCCCATACCGACCAGGGTGCCTACTGACTGCACTGTGTGTGTGACCTGCTGCTGATCCTGCCCCCGGCTCTGTACCCTGCTAAAGGTGACTGTCCTATACAATACCCTACCCCCTTCCCCACCCACCCACCCTTTCAAACACAGCGTTGTGTAAAAAAGCATGACGGAAACAGTAATTAACAGCAAAGTATTTTTAATAATTAACCAGACAGTCAGGGGATGAAACTGGGATTGGGGCCTGGGTGAGTCAGGAAGGGAAGGAATTCTCAAAATTTAGGGAATGAGAGCTTTTGGGTACTTGAGCACTCTGCTGGGGTGCAGTGACAGTTTTCACGGCCCCTGGCGCCACTCCTTCTGGTTACTTTGGGTGACGGGAGGTATGGGACTTTGTGGCAGGGGAGGGCAGTTGCAGATACACTGCGGGGGGGCTCTGTCCTCCTGCCTGCGGTCCTGCAGAACATCCACAAGGCGCCGGAGCGTGTCCGTTTGCTCCCTCATTAGTCCAAGCAGCATTTGAGTCGCCTGCTTGTCTTCCTTACACCACCTCTCCTCCCGTTCGTTGTGTGAGCGCTGGTACAGAGAGAGGGTCTCCCTCCACTGGCTCTGCTGGTCCGCCTCGGCTCGGGAGCACCCCATAACTTCAGCGAACATCTCGTCCCGTGTCTTTTTCTTTCGCCGCCTAATCTTTGCCAGCCTCTGTGAGGGGGATGCTGTGGCAGGACTGGAGACAGTCGAAGCTGTGTAATGGGAGAAAGGGAGTGAATTCCTTGCAAAGATACATTTTTGCGAACAATGAACACAGTCTAGTCTGTGTCTGTGAACAACACCATGCACAGCACCTATCTCGTGCGCACTCCTGCTGCAGGCAATCCTGAAAGCATAAACTCTGCCCCTGTTCCACCCCATCACAGTGTCCCCCGACCCTTGTACTTCTGGGTTGAGATCCCAGTGCCTGATGGTGCAAATTTCATTGTCGCGGGTGGTTCTGGGTAAATGTAGTCAGTCATTCCTTCCTCCGGGAAAGCAACGCCAGACAATCATTTCGAGCCCGTTTTCCCTGGATTGCCCTGGCATACGCCATAGCGTGGCAACCATGGAGCCTGTTTTGCCTTTTGTCACTGTCACCATATATGTGTACTAGATGCCGCGGACAGAGGTGATTCAGCAGCGCTACACAGCAGTATTCATTTGCTTTTGCATGACAGCAGAGATGGTTATCAGCCATACTGTACCATCTACCATGCCATTGTAAATTGGCAAGGTGATGATGGTTACCAGTCGTATTGCATTATACCTTCTGCTGCTGTCATAGGTGCCCCTGGCCGAGATCAGCGGGGGGCGCAAAAGACAAAACTGGGAATCCCCGAGTCAATCTCTCCTTTATGGTATCTAAAAATAGAATAATTCCTGCATAGAATATGGGGCCAGTGTAGTAGAGATCCAGTGTTTCAGAGAACCAGAGAGCACAGCCGCTCCGTGTCAGATTATTCAGGAATGATGAGCTGCATGGCATTCAGAGGGGGTGCTCCTGCAACAACCCCACCTGTTGCTTCCCTCCTCCCCCAGCCTTCCCGGGCTACCGTTGCAGTGTCCCCTGATTTGTGTGCTGAAGTAATACAGAATGCAGGAATAAGAAACAGTGACTTGTTACTGAAATGAAATGAGGGGAAGGCAGCCTCCAGCTGCTATGATTGTCCAGACAGGACATTAAGCAGTGTGGGGGAGAGGAAAACAGCATCCTGCTGCTATGACAGTCCAGGCAGTACAGAATCTTTTCTTTACACATGAAGGGCGGGGGCTGATGGAGCTCAGCCCCCTGTTGCTATGATGAAGACGGTTAGCAGGCCGTCTACTTATGGGCTGATGACGAGGACGGGTACCAGTCGTATTGCACTACACCATCTACAGCAAGGCTGATGATGATGATGACGACGGATATCAGTCATATTGCACCGTCAGCCACCCATAAGGGGGCGGGCGGGGGAAGGATGCTACAGTACAGTGCCGCAGCATTGCGTCTACCAGCAGCATTCAGTACACATAGGGTGACATTTAAAAGAGTCAAGAGACGTTTTTTTTTCCTTTTCCTTCTGGGGGTGGGGGGTGGTTGTACATTGACGAGCTATACCCTGAACCGCCGCAGACAATGTGTTTGACCGTACAGGTATTGGGAGCTCAGCCAAGAATGCAAATGCTTTTCGGAGACTGCAGAAACTATGAGATACCTTGCGTCCTCAGTCCCCCCTCCCTCCATGAGCGTCCATTTGATTCTTTGGCTTTCCGTTACACTTGTCACGCAGCAGCGTGCTGAGTCTCTGCTACGCCGTCTGTCTGGAGATTTTTTAAAAATACTTTGGACCAGGCATAACATTACAGTAATTCCCCTAATTAGATGCAGGAGTCTCCGAGCGAGGATGGTCACTGAAGGAGATAGAGAGCGCATGCTGCGTGAAAGCTGGCACAAACCAGGGCCCTATGCAGCCATGCTCGGGGAGGCAATGCTCCCTGAGTACCTCATGAAAGCCTCACACAGAAAAGTGTGCTGCCACAGAGCACCCAATAAGGCAGCTCTCCCCAGGAACCTCCTGCGGAGGCTTTTCGATTACCTCCAGGAAAGCTTCGTGGAGATCTCCCAGGAGGATTTCTGTTCTATCCCCATATATATAGAGAGACCTCCTTTTCACATACTTCAGATTCCTGTTATATTAAGAATAAAAGTTTACATGTTTAAAGCACTTACCGACTGCTCCTTCCCCTGATTCAGGGTCCGGGTTAACGGCCGGGGAGGGTTGGTAGGGGATCTCCGTGACAGTGATGAAGAGATCCTCGCTGTCAGGGAAACCAGCGTTGTAAGCGCTGTCGCCTGCCTCGTCCTCCACAAACCCTTCCTCATCTTCCCCGTCCATGAACATCGCCGAGGAACTGTCCGTCAACACTGTCCCATCGTCAGAGTCCATGGTCACTGGTGGGGCAGTGGTGGCAGGCTCCGTAGTGTCTGTTTGCCGCTTTGATTTTTTGGTAGCCTTGTCTGGGGTCCTTGATTTTCACGCGGCGCTGCTTGCATCCCGCCTGTATTCTCTGTCTCTCATGGCTTTGGAGACCTTCTCGTAGGTCTTTGCATTCCGTTTTTTGGAGCGCAGCTCCGAAAGCACAGACTGCTCGCCCCACACAGCAATCAGATCCAAGACTTCCCGGTCAGTCTATGCTGGGGCCCTCTTTCTATTCAGAGATTACATGAACTCCTCTGCTGGAGAGCTCTGCATTGCTGCCGGTGCTGCTGAGCTCGCCCCGATGTCCAACCACGAAATGAGATTCAAACTGTCCAGACAGGAAAAGGAATTCAAATTTTCCCGGGGCTTTTCCTGTGTGGCTGGTCAGAACATCGAAGCTCGGACTGCTGTCCAGAGCGTCAACAGAGTGGTGCACTGTGGGATAGCTCCCGGAGCTACTAAGTTCAATTTACATCCACACCTAGCCTAATTCGACATAGTCATGTCGAATTTAGCGCTACTCCCCTCGTCGGGGAGGAGTACAGAATTCGAACTAAAGAGCCCTCTATGTCGAATTAAATGGCTTCCTGGTGTGGACGGGTGCACGGTTAATTCGAATTAACGCTGCTAAATTTGAATTAAAGTCCTAGTGTATACCAGGCCTAATATCCTGGACCAATATAGCTACAACACCACAGCACAGAACTTTGTTAGATCTAACATTTTCCCTTTTTTACTGGTACAGACAATTTTAACATCCAGCTTGGCTTTTTCTGTGGATACTTACCTGCCCTCATTTTAGAGGATGAGTGTTATTAGATTTACTTTGTTAGTTTCGGGTGCTAATTTGGTAACCCAATTTGGTTATTTTAATTACATTTAAGCAGAGTGGCGTCACGCTCTGATTTTACTGCAGACCACAACTGAGTGTCTATCACTTGCTGAGTTGGGGAAACACCAAGCTGATAAGGCAGGCTCTTGGATTTTCCTAGCACACAATGTTTTTGAGGCACATGTCTCTAGGGATCAAGCTTCTATTTAGTTAGGATGTGCTGCAAGATTGTGACCAAGGAGATGATTATTGTGTTGTCTGAATCTGGCCTTTGATACTATGCAAAACTCAGTGGTGTGACGTGACATATTTAGTCAGGCATGCAATTCTACACTTGCTTGCAAAATAGTGTCCTCCAAGCAGTGCGACTTCACTAGTACAGTGCGTTCCAAGTCACACTGTGAAGAGGAGGGTATTTTGTTCCACAAAGTGGCATCCTGCATGTGCATTCGAAGACTGGATGGAATCATCCCACGGGTACCGGTGGTCCTGGGGCATGCCATGCATGCCTTGCTTACACAGCCAGCACACCACTGTCAAAATCGCCTGCATTGAGCGTGTGCGATGAAGTAAAAATGTTTCAAGTGTAAAAAGCTCTGAGAAGAAAGAGGCTGGTGATTTAATGCGTGTGCACCTCATACAAACAGCCCTCAAGTTCATGGGACAGTGTGTCACAACTGGCCAGCTCTGCTCGGGACGGGGCCAGGATAGAGCTAGCAGCAGTGCTATAGGGAAGCATCTAGGTGCCTTGGCCAATCTGTGGGTGTGGACAACCCCAGCTTGCAGTACGCCTGGCTGTGAGCAGCATCAAATCCCTCACAAAAATCACACTAGCCCCTTGTACTCCAAGACCCAGCAGACTGGCATAACTGATACAAAGAACTTAGAGCTGTTAAGATCTCAGAGGTCAGCCCTCTCTGTATCTAGCGTAGTTTATCCCCTTCACTGTTCTCTGGAGCCTGTTAACTAATCTCCTTCTGAGCCTTTCCACTGACAGTGCCTCAACGCCCTCTCTTGGTGGCTAAATTTGCATTTCCACAGTTGATTTCTCTACATTTAGGAAAAAGAAATCCTTCTCCATATAGCAGCCTCTGAGTAAATGGTTACTGCCTCTTTAATAATGTGTATGAGCTGGAACTAGAAGTGAGGCATGTGTAAGGCCTGGCAAGAATCAGAGACAAGGATAAAAGTGCAGAGCAGTGATGTGGGGAGATGCAGGACTGTTTGCTGACAGCTGGTAGCTGAGTAGAAGCAAAGGGGGAAAATTGAGGGTTGATGCTCCACTGCCTGGCGCCTTGGAAAGACATTTTCACCTGTGCATACAGGTTGTAAAATGCTACCATCCAAAAATGGTAGCATTCCACCCACTTTGCCTAGGCTTCAAACACTGCAGCAAGTGAAAGGCAGTGGAGACCAAGTCCCTGGCTAAAGAGCATTGGCAACTGCAGCTGGAGGAGCTTAGAGCAAAAGGAAAGATGTTTATACCTTGTATGTAAAGGAAAAGTTTATCAGAGACTCATTTGCTGCTTCCCCCAGTTAAAAGTTGATGAATCACTGTCAAATAGGCTTGCACCAACCCACTGCAAGGGTCCACAGTATAATGGAATCAAAATGTCATGCTGCCAGAGCCAATGCCTTGTTATTGTCCAGACTGCTGCATCCCAGCACTTCAAGAATATCGCAAAGTTCTTTTTATGGCTCTTGGTTTTCCCATAACATCTCTGAATAGAACTGGCTGGAAGCTGCCAGCAGACCTGTCTGTGAGAAGCATCAAAATCACTAGCCCTTTGTACTCCAAGACGTGGGGATATGACAATTCAGGGGTCACTTAGTTCATAGATTTCCTCTGCATTATAGATTCAGTTTACGGGAAACTGTGCAGACATTCCACAGCATCTTCTTAACTGAGACTTGGGTAATTTAAGCAGAACATAAGGAACCAAATAATTTGTATTAACAGCAACAAACTTTCCTCTACTTTGATGGGTTAAGGCAGGTGATTAAGCACTGGAATAAATTGCCTAGGGAGGTTGTGGAATCTCCATCATTGGAGATTGTTAAGAGCAGGTTAGACAAACACCTGTCAGGGATGGTCTAGACTCTAGGTGACACTTAGTTCTGCCATGAGTGCAGGGAACTAGACTAGATGACCTCCCGTCCAGTCTTATGATTATATGAAATCTATCATACCAGCCAGCTATTCAAATCAAAGTGATAGGAGTGGACTTGACTGACACAGGAGTAAGGCCCTGTGGTGAGAACTGCACTGCTCTTATCCTAGTCAGATTTCTTCCTCTGGTTACCTTGGGATATATCTATCGGTTGGGGAATCATTTTGACAATAGGGTGGTTGTTGCTTGAGAGTCCATGTGTTCTTGTTGCTCATTAAGTCAGCTGGAGTCAGAATTCTCAGATATCCGTGTTATTTGCCATGAACTGCAAGTGGGGAACTAGTAGAAAAATCCCTAAGGAACTAAATTTCATGGAAACAACCCCTTGTAATAAAGAATGAGGGAAGTGAAACAACAGTTTACCCATATAATATTTTTCATATCCACAGCCCTTTAATAGCATGCATGAGTTCGCAGCAGCCCTGGGATGGAATATCCTCATTTTACAGACATGAAAACAGAGAAATTAAGTGATCATCCCAAGGCCAGAGAGGAGATTGGTGTCAGAGCCAGAATTAGAGCTCAGAAGTCTTTGTTCCCCTTCCTGTCAGAGCACTGTGCTACACGGCTCTCTAGATGAGCAGCAAAACCAGATTGTTTCCAAGCAGAATGTATAATCAAAGTTCTCCTCTGCATAGACTGGCATTAGTAATGGCAGATAGAGCCGTTGTACTCAGCTCATGGTGTAGCTCTGGCCTATGTGACATCCAATAAACGGGCAAACAGTTCTGAGGCATGGATCCTGACTGCAGGGTACGTTTAGTCAATGCATTTGCTTTTTATGGTGGAATGCTTGTAACTTGATATCCTTGCTAGAGTGTTAGTGGATGGATTTCTGTTTAAAAAGTAAAACTCCTATTTAAAGCACCCTGCCACTCTTTAGTCTGCTTGTGTGGTTTAAATTAAGCTTCTTATTAATACAATTAATTCTCCACTTTGCCTTCTGCCTCAATGCCTGTTACTCCAAATACCAACAGTAGTGAGTGAAAATTGTTACCATTGGATGCTGGCCATTGGATGTGTGTCGAAATGAGCTGTGGAGGAGGGGACTTAATGCAGGTCCAGTGGGCAAGTGTCTTTGCAACACAACCATCCATCACAGCTGGCTCGAGTTTTTGCCGAGGATAGCTGTCTCAGTAGAACTCTAAATGAAGACTCCCCCTTAGAGGTGGTGGCTTCTCTGGAACAGAGCCAGGCAGTGCTGAGGGAGTCTTGCATTGCCATGTCCTGGTCCCTGATTACCTGAATTGCAAACTCCCCCTGTGTATTTTGTAAAGCACTGTGTACACAAATGATAATAATGAACAAAGCTTTCACTCTCCAAGGCTTGACTATTGCTACTGTTATGCTGGTGGAAAGTCCTGCAACACCTGTGAAGAAATTGCACGCCCCAGCTCCCTCCAAAATAAAATAAAGTTTCCCCACAGGATGTCAGCTCTCCTTGGCCTCTGTATAGCGTTAACCTGGCCATAACGATGCAGAACAGAATCATTTTATTGCTGTTTGGATGTTGCGCTGTTCAGTTAGGAAATGCCTTTACCTTTTACAGCGTGTGCAGTTTCCTCCCAATAAATCTGCCATTCCCAGGGGCAGAACACAGTAATCGCTGCATTTAATTCAGGCCTTCTCTGGAAAAAAAAGGAGGAAAACACCAGATTGGCAAGAAGGATGAGAAGTAATTGGGACCTCAGGCTTATTTGTAAACCATCTAACCTCTAGCAGGAGATTCTCCTGCACTCTGCACTCTCTCCAGCCTATGTTTGGGGAAATAGCAGAAACTGCTGACTTGCCTAAGAATCTCTAAACCACAGGACCTAGTATAGCAGCTGAGGAATTGTCAGGCCATTTTTCGCCATCTGCCCTCACCCCTCCTCCCCCACACCCATATTACAAATGTCTCTCATTGCCTGAAGGTTCCTTATTCTCATGCTGCTTCTGTGATAGGGAAGCAAAAGCTGATCATGAGACATACAGATGTGCTTTCTGACCAGTATGTATGTAACCCTACTTCCAGGTGTTGTCAGCAGCAACAAGGGCTGGGTTCAAATAGCCAGAGGTCCCTTTTAAAATTAACAGACACCACCATCTCAAGCCCCCACCAAGGATTTCTGGGATCACTAAATACCATCCCTGGATGCCCTGAATAGGCAATCCCTCCCCGCTCACAAGCATTGAATCTGTGTATGAAACAAGGAGAACTTTATTAGGGGTAAAGGGAACACAGCATCAACTTGACAAAACACAGCAACACTATAGCTATATGAATAATAAATAAAATACTCCCCACACAGTAACTTTGGCAATAGTCCATTAACTCTGTTCCGCACCCACCAATGTGAACAACCAATGGTTAAATGTCTCTTCACCACATCACTTCCCTCTTCTCCATCCACTGCACCCCACTCACAGTTTGGTGTCAATGAATAGCATAGTCCTAAGGTGCACTGGGGAAAACCTGTCTCCCATCCCCTGGGAAATGATGCCTGGTTCCATCATGAGGTTCTACCACCTACCCCACTTATTGTGATTTCAGCTGTATTTAGGGGGCAGAAGGAGACTCACCAGAGTTCATTCAGTTCTGCTGATGTCTGCTGCAGTTTCAATGGAGAACTGCATCTGTACCATCTCCTGTTGATGAATCCTCCCAACAGCACAGGATCTTCAGTTGAGGAGAACCACTAGCAGAGAGGACCTTTGAGCAAAGCCTTTTACCGCTATAGATATACTCCTTACCATAAAATAGGAACCTCTTCTTCTTTGCTCCTCCCTCTTTCAGTTCATTTAACTACCCACTATATTCTGAGTTTGTGTACAGTTATGGTGACACTCAAAGTGTCACTGGAGGAATTTTGGGTAGAAAACTTGTACAAATGAAGGGCTTGCTGGAGCTATATATCCCCCTTGTTTACCAATAGATGGGGGCAGAATGCTTCTTCCCCGTTGGAGGGTCTGTGCATCTGGAATTCTGGGTTGCTAGCCTGTGCAAATGAAGTAGCTTAATGGCTATTTCCCCCCCATTCACCAACAGCAAACCTTACCCTCTAGATCTTCAGAGCACAGGGCTTACATGTACGTTTATATTCAATAGGCTTGGCAGAATTCAAATTTTATTTTTTGATAATTTCAACAGATATTGATGTTTATTTTTAAGCATTTTTTAATTTTTATCTATTTAAACTTTCACAGTTCCAGGAAATTATGGTGATGTCAGACAATTATTTAATAACGGTAAATGTTGTGATTCAAAAAGTTATAGCTTTGTTAAAACACAAATTGTCAATATCACGTGTCAAAATATACAAAGTAAATGTCCTTAAATCAAACTCAAATAAGTTCCCAAGCAGCATTTTCCTTACTCTGCTTATCTGTAAATTTGGATTATTATTGATGGAAATATTTTTTCTACAATTTGTATCTACGCAGTGAAATCAATATTTTCTGATAAAAATTGAATCCTTCCAACCCTCATTATAAAGCACACATGGCACACAGCTTTCCTCCAATCCTTTGTGGTGCTGGGTGGCATCAGCAATAGCTGTGTAGGGATCCAGGAAGCACAGACAGTGCCCAATCCTTCTCACACACAAGTATTTTTGGAAACAAAGGCCCAAGGTGCCACCACCCATTGCACATGAGTGTGATTTAGGAGTTGATTAACTTTACGTAGGCAGCCAAGGCTTGGTTACGACATGCAATCAATCAGTCTTTCACCTTTTGCTTTTTCTCAAAGACATGAAATGCAAAGAACTGCTTTAGTGCAACCATGACGCAGGCTGACCAGATGCCAGCTCATGCCGAGGACACTGGGCCTCACTGAACACTGACAAATGCATAGTTGGAAACCACTCTCGCTTGCCTGTGTGTTAGCTTTGTTGAAACTGATATTAGAGTTATGAGAATGTGTTTAGGCTTTATGAAACATTGGTAGGATGCTGCATGTATTAAGCTTACTTATAATATCTGTATCCATGTAATAAGGTAATGTTTAAGTGTTTTGCTCTGTAACTATAACATTTTTTGCTCAGAATGTAAACCCCACCCATGGCAGGGGAGAAGCATTACTAAGCGTGAAATCCTAGTTTACCACAAGAGGTGTTATCTCCTCCCCACAAAAAGAAGGCCTACAACTACCAGAGAAGCCATTGTGGAACATCAGTGGACAAAAGACGGTTGCTTGCTTCCCCAACACCCCAGAAGAAGGCATGTGCCCAAGCCCTTGTCCCATCACAGCTTGAATGCTGGGGGAAGGGACTAAAACCCTCTGTTAAGGAGAATTTGTTAGCCCTATGCCGCTTGAACCCAGAAGGGAGAAAATTTCTAAGCTTAAGCAAGAGGTCCCCAGCTGTAAGCTTGGGTTAGCCCTAAAGGTCATATAAAGCTTGCATATTATAGCAGCTACCATCTTCTTTTGGAATCGAAGACTGTAACTCATTTGTGTGTGCATGTTTATCTGCATTAACCTTGTAAATAACTCTCATTTCTTTTTCCTCATGAATACACCTTTAGTTAGTTAATTACGTGATTGGCTACAAGCATTGTCTTTGCTGAGAGATCTAGGGCGCACTTAACCTGGGGTAAGTGACTGGTCCTTTGGGACTGGGAAGAATCTGAATATTGTTGTGATTTTTGGTGTAAGGAACCATCTATCACAAAGGCAGGCTTGCCTGGGAGACGAGCTAGATCAGAGTGCCCCAGAGGACTGTCTGTGACTCCATGTTAAAGCTTGAGGAGGTCACACTTGGTACTTGGTTAGTGAAATCTTATTATGGATTGCACAACCAGTGTGGGGTTTGTGCCCTGGTTTGTAACAGCCTGCCTTGAGGTTGGCACTCATGGTTGTGGGCCACTCCAGACAGCAACATTACAGCTGTGATTCAAACAGCCCAAATTCCAAATGTAACTGAGCCATGGTGCCTAGTAACGTAATAGCAAATATGGAACTAGAGCCAGAGAGAAAAGGCCAGGTTCTCCAGCGTGGGGCAGCTGATTCTACCCAACCACTAGCAGGTGCAGGCCCCAAAGCCAGCATATCCAGCCCCAGAAGGATCGCTGCAGTGTTGGAGGAGTGTCTTCTGGTTTACCACTGGAATAGCCTCAGGTTGCTCTAATTTATGTAGGAACAGTGGGCTAGTGCATAGCTAACCCAGGAAATGGGGGAAACAAAAGGTGAGGTTTAGATCACCTTCATACCCACCATCCCAAACATGCCCTGTGTGCATCTCCATCATGGCTCTGGCGCAGAGGGAAGCTAATTATGGGACATAACTATTTTTATTGCTAGGATGTGGGTTTGGACTCGGCCTCAAACACCCCCCTGCACATGGGTTAATGGTTTAGTCTCCCCACCTGGGATTGCACATGGCCAGGAAAACTCCCTTACTGTTTGCCTGCTTATGCTGAACTATGTCAAAGGTGAATATGAGAGTAAAGCAGGCGTAGGACCACGTCTACCTCCCATACACTGGTCCGTAGCAGAAGGAATTGGAGCTGCTCATGTTTCAGTGGCTGGAGGGCTACAAGGAGAACAGAATTAAGCCCAGGTAATAGTTCAGCTAATCGAAATTCACCAGCTAGAGACCTGTGCTTTGGGGCAAAAAGCGATGAGTTCTATTTTTCTTTCTGTCACATGCTTTCAGTTTATCTGGTGGCTAGTGTGTGGGTGTCTCTCCATGGCTCTTTTCACAGAGAGAGCTTATTAGGCAGCTGGCACAGTAACACTTTGGCTCAAGCATAACTGATGGAAGATTTATGTATTCATGGGGTGTTAAAAATATTTTGTAGAGCCTGCCCGGTTTGATGCTAAGTCACAAACTGGAAATGTTGGCCACCTGCTGTGAAAAAGAGGGAGAGTAAAAACCCAAGTTCCGGAGTGCAGGGAAAGTCTCTATTTACAACTATATTCGTGTGACTCTAGCCAGATCATGGGTAAATCATTGGTCAGGCTTCCTTGAGGGATGCTGCTGCAAAAGAGCTGGAGAGAGATGGAGCCTTTCACCTCGAGGCAGCTGTTCCAGCCTGCCCATATTGAACATTACCAGGGAACAATTTGTGAGTCTCAGCCCAGTTCCTGCCAGATAAGCGTTCACATCCCAAAAACTGTCACAACTGACTGTGATCTCCTAAGTATTTCAGGGGTCTAGTACAGAGTTTTTTAACCTTCACTTGACAAGATCACAGAGACTCTATGGACTGAATGGGCTCTGGAAACTGAACTGCCCTCCAACTTCTAGAAGTGCCCTCCAAAATAGGGTGGAGGCACGCTGGAGCAGGCATTGCAGGGGAAGCTTGCACCGGTCCGGGACTCCCACTGCTGTACCATCACTGTACAGAGAGAGGACTCCATCCTGGTAGCTCTCGCACCAGCACTACATTCAATGAACTTGAAGCTAAGAACAAAATCTGACTACAATGCATCTAAACCCCTCACTAGTTCTTCCCAGTCTCTTGTGAGTAATTGCAACAGCTGAGGCTCAAACCTTCAGTGCAAGACTCTGACCCCATCCAGGCCTCCCAAACACCAGTGTACATTTTGCTTATATGGCACCTCTCATTGAGGCTCTCTGAAGTTTTTGCAAACATGAAATTCCACAACACTCTCATGAGACACTGGTAAGTATTGGACAACTGAGGCTGAAGCCACGGTCATAAAGTGAGTCAGTGGCAGAGCCAGAAAGCAGAAGCCTTGAATTTGCATCCATGCTTCTAGAAACACTGGGCCTCATTTCCTTTGCTTTACAGCAGCTTAACACTGATGTAACTGCATTGATTTTAGGAGAGTTTCTCAAATCCATGGTTGTAAGAAAAGGAGCATCCGGCCCACTGTTTCTATATACAAACCAAAGGGAACAATGTGTTACATGTTTGAGCATATTCTTGAAGAGAAAGTTAGCAGCTACTGAACATCAGACCAGACCCTCAGCTGGTCTAAATCACCCTAAATCCACTGGGATTCTGAAATCCTTTAAGGTGACCACCAATGAAGTCAGTGCCGGAAAAAGCTTCCTTAGGCCAAGTAATCCCACTCATCCAGCTGGTGGGGCGGAAGAGAGAATTTGATAACACACTTAGAAGTCAGCCAGGCTCTGCTTTACAGCAAACATCTGGTTGGGTTTTGTCCAATGACAAAAAACTACAGCCATGGGTGTGGAGAGAGAGTAGATACCACATAAGCCTAGTGCTGACTACTATACAGTCCTTTGTTCTGGGGAGAGATCACTCCCAGATGCTGCTACATACCCAGCGCAAGAGGATTGTAGGCCATTTTAAACTAATGCTTTCTCCTGCTTAGCCTTCTCCAGCTACATCCCAGAGAGCAGTGCAGGATGTTGTTCTGGGGGCTATGCTCTTGTTCAAACAAGCATTGTTTTGGGGAAGTTCTCTGGCCTGTGCTGTATAGTAGGGCAGACTAGATGATCACAGTGGTCTCTTCTGGCCTTGGACTCTATGAATTTCTGATTTAGCAGCACATTGCGCCGTCTTCTGCAGCCCTGGCCTGACAAACCCTGTGGCTAGGCCAACACACACTGTGAGATTAACCGATAGTGACACAGGCAGTGCTCTCGGAGGGCAAGGCAGTTAGCCGAACCTGAACTGTCAAAAGCAGCAAGTGGGGACAGCTGCTCTTTAGCTCTGATGGTGGGATAGTTACTTAGCAGAAAACAATGGCAAGGCAATCACTTGCTACACTGATGTGCCAAGCAAGACATCTGGCCCCCACTCGATCTGCGTATGCTGAGAAGCAAGGAAGCATAGCATAAATGCCAACAACTCCAGGGTCCTACACTCTCCCACTAATTCTGCAGGACATGGGAAATTCTCAGGGAGTCTTTCATAGATGCCGACTTCCTCTGTTCCGGGGGGGGGGGCACTCCGCCCCAGACCCTGCCCCCACCTCTTCCCGCCCCTTCTCCATCCCAGGCCCCGCCCTCATTCCACTCCTTCCCCCAAGCCCCACCTCTTCCCGCCCCGCCCCCACCTCGCCCCACCCCTGCTCTCTCCCCTACCCTACTGCAGACCGCTGAAGAGCTGATTGCAGTGGGCAGGAGGCACTGATCCACGTGGCTCTCGTGGGTGCTGAACACCCACTATTTTTTTCCAGCCCTGGAGCACCCACGCAGTCAGCACCTATGGAGTCATTCATATCCCAGGTGGGGAGAATTGGGTTCTTGCACTTTTAGGCCCAAGCCCCACTGCAATGCAGTTTTGTCACAGGTTAGAGCCACGCTCAGATTAACCAGTCATAAGACACAGTTTACCTTGCATCTGCACAGTGGCTTTTGTGCATCACAGCTGTCATGGACACACTTATAACTACGGTTAGGCAGCATGGTGGCAGTGCAGTCTGGGAAAATCTAAGCGGCTGCCCCACAGTGCTTCCACAGCACAGTGTGTCTGGAGGACAGGAGGAGAGATCTGCACCAGTGGCAGCCCATGGGACAATAGAATCACAGAATATCAGGGTTGGAAGGGACCTCAGGAGGTTGTCTAGTCCAACCCCCTGCTCAAAGCAGGACCAATCCCAACTAAATCATCCCAGCCAAGGCTTTGTCAAGTCTGACCTTAAACACCTCTAAGGAAGGAGATTCCACCACCTCTCTAGGTAACCCATTCCAGTGCTTCACCACCCTCCTAGTGAAAACGTTTTTCCTAATATCCAACCTAAACCTCCCCCACTGCAACTTGAGACCATTATTCCTTGTTCTGTCATCTGCCACCACTGAGAACAGTCTAGATCCATCCTCTTTGGAACCCCCTTTCAGGTAGTTGAAAGCAGCTATCAAATCCCCCCTCATTCTTCTCTTCTGCAGACTGAACAATCCCAGTTCCCTCAGCCTCTCCTCATAAGTCATGTGCTCCAGCCCCCGAATCATTTTTGTTGCTGGCCTCTTTCCAAGTTTTCCACATCCTTCTTGTGGTGTGGGGCCCAAAACTGGACACAGTACTCCAGATGAGGCCTCACCAATGTCGAACAGAGGGGAATGATCACATCCCTCGATCTGCTGGCAATGCCCCTACTTATACAGCCCAAAATGCCATTAGCCTTCTTGGCAACAAGGGCACACTGTCGACTCATATCCAGCTTCTCGTCCACTGTAACCCCTAGGTCCTTTTCTGCAGAACTGCTGCGTAGCCACTCGGTCCTTAGTCTGTAGCAGTGCATGGGATTCTTCCGTCCTAAGTGCAGGACTCTGCACTTGTCCTTTTTGAAACTCATCAGATTTCTTTTGGCCCAATCCTCTAGTTTGTCTAGGCCCCTCTGTATCCTATCCCTACCCCTCAGCGTATCTACCACTCCTCCAAGTTTAGTGTCATCTGCAAACTTGCTGAGAGTGCAGTCCACGCCCTCCTCCAGGTCATTAATGAAGATATTGAACAAAAACAGCCCCAGGACCGACCCTTGGGGCACTCCGCTTGATATCGGCTGCCAACTAGATATCGAGCCATTGATCACTACCCACTGAGTCCAACGATCTAGCTAGCTTTCTATCTACCTTATAGTCCATTCATCCAGCCCATACTTCTTTAACTTGCTGGCAAGAATACTGTGGGAGACCGTATCAAAAGCTTTGCTAAAGTCAAGGAATAACACATCCACTGCTTTCCCCTCATCCACAGAGCCAGTTATCTCCTCATAGAAGGCAATTAGGTTAGTCAGGCATGACTTGCCTTTGGTGAATCCATGCTGACTGTTCCCGATCACTTTCCTCTCCTCTAAGTGCTTCAGAACTGATTCCTTGAGGACCTGCTCCATGATTTTTCCAGGGACTGAGGTGAGGCTGACTGGCCTGTAGTTCCCCAGATCCTCCTCCTTCCCTTTTTTAAAGATGGACACTACATTAGCCTTTTTCCAGTCATCCGGGACCTCCCCCGATTGCCATGAGTTTTCAAAGATAATGGCCAATGGCTCTGCAATCACATCTGCCAACTCCTTTAGCACCCTCGGATGCAGTGCATCTGGCCCCATGGACTTATGCTTGTTCAGCTTTTCTAAATAGTCCTGAACCACTTCTTTCTCCAGAGAGGGCTGGTCACCTCCTCCCCATTCTGTGCTGCCCAGTGCAGCAGTCTGGGTGCTGACCTTGTTCGTGAAGACAGAGGCAAAAAAAAGCATTGAGTACACTAGCTTTTTCCACATCTGTCACTAGGTTGCCTCCCTCATTCAGCAAGGGGCCCACACTTTCCTTGACCTCCTTCTTGTTGCTAACATACCTGAAGAATACTCTCTGGGAAGTCCTACTGCACAGAGAGTGGGGAGGAAGGACGACAGGCCAAACCAGTTACATTTTTAAAATTCCTTTCCCCTTTGTTTTCTCTTCTTTCTGGAGGTGGGATCCAGCTAGTCCAGACACTGAGGCCTTGGCTACACTGGCGCTTTACAGCGCTGCAACTTTCTCGCTCAGGGGTGTGAAAAAACACCCCCCTGAGCGCAGCAAGTTACAGCGCTGTAAAGCACCAGTGTAAACAGTGCCCCAGCGCTGGGGCACTGTTTACACTGGCGCTTTACAGCGCTGTAACTTGCTAAGCTAATCCCCACAGTGAGGTGGAGTACGTGCAGCGCCGCGACCACACTCGCACTTCAAAGCGCCACCGCGGGAGCGCTCTTGCGGCAGCGCTGTACAGCTGCAAGTGTAGCCATACCCTGTGTCATGCAGTAGTGCAGGCCAGCACCAAGAGCAGAGGGGACATGTGGTTTCAGAGCTAAGTGCTTTATCAATAACAACCTGGAAACAGAGTCTGGAGGCAGTGAGAGAGCTACAAGGTGAATGGCCAGATCTGCAGAGGTTGTGAGCTACAGCGCTCATTGATTTCAAAAGGAATCATTGGTGCTCAGTGCCTCAAAAATCAGGCCCTAATCCTTTCCCACGCCTTCGAGCGCAAAGTAGAATTTCTGCCATTGTCCCAGCTAAGCAGTAGCCTGCCATTCGTTATTATTAGCTACTCTGGATCCCTAAAAGACATCCCTCATGGATACCCCGATGGAGCACATGCCAAGTGGAATATACTCTGTGTTTGATCAGTAATACTGAGGAGTGGACAAAGTTGGGTGTGTTATGGTTCTGCAAAAACAATAGCAGTCAGATTTTGGGCGTTGTAAAACCAAGACGTTATTCAGATCTAGGTCCCATTTTATCCAACCCCCAGAGTTCAAGAGGGCCCAGAGAACAGTTTCTGGTTGTGCACCTATATGGGTTTACATATCAACTAACCACAAACTCCACCTCTCTCTCTATGTAATATCCTAGCAGCTGAAATCAGGCAGGACGCCGATGATGAAAGTCTGCTTGCTCTGGACTTGCTGTTGTTCCCATCCAAGTCAATGAGAGATTTGCCATTGCCTTCTGATGGGTCCAGCATTCTGTGAAGGTACTGAGCCTCCACAGATGCTCCTTCTGAAACCAATGGGAATTGTGAGCACTCAGTACCTCTCAGGCTTGGGCCCAGCGGGAATGGCACTGGACCCTTAATGGGTGTCACTTTTCATTGTCCGATGCTATAGCAATGAGCTTTCCTGCCCCTCTCTCTTTTCCGATATTTCTCTTCCGCTGTATGCGATTCTTCCTCCCTGCTTACAGAAGATATTTGCAATCCTTTTAGCTTTGAGATATGTCAGCTGAATATTGAAGCTGAAATGCTTTACACAGATGCGTGTTTTTTCTCCTCTGTATTAATTTTCTCTGGAATCTCCCAGGCCAATTGTTTGAGAGCATATTTTATAGTTGCACATGACAGTCAGCAGAGCGAATATGCTAATAAACTCTAAACAGCGAGAGGGAGAGAAACACGGTGCCTGACTACACAAGGCTTCAAAGAACCAGCAGCCCAGTGCAGAAAATCAGCTTTATGCATGCAAGGAGGGCAGCTCACATTCCCAGTTCTGTGCTACGGCATGCTAGGGAGAACCAGCCTTGTTTTTTCTATGGCCTCTCAAAACACCTGTTTCTCATTGAGAGGAAGGATGGTTTTATGGTTAAGGCATTGGCCTGGGACATCTGGGTTCAATTCTCACTTCTGCCGTAGCCCTGCTGTATGACCTTGGCCAAGTCTTTTCATCTGTCTGTGCCTCAATTATCCAGCTGTAAAATGGGGACAACTGTGCTTCCTTTTCTCCCACCCTGTGTCTGTCTTTTTAGATTATAAGTTGTTTGGGGCAGGGATTGTCTCTCAGCAGGTGTGAACGGTGCATAGCACAGCAGGCTCCCAATCTTAATCTTTCATAATAGAAATAATAATTTAACACAATGGATTACATTAGATCCTTCTGTGATTCCAGGCTTTTCAAGGAATGAATTTGGCCCCATGTATTTTAAAGGGCACTGAGCGGGCAGTTGGTCTTATTTTAAATTGTTCTTTCTATCTGGTTTTATATACCCAGCCCTAGGATGCTGCAAACAGGAAATTGTTTCCTTACTGAAATGCTTATCCTCCTTTGCACTGTCATTATTGCATAGGCCACCAAGGGGATGCCAGAGCTGCCGAGAATGGTTTCTGACTGCAGTGTTGGGCTAGGGAGATTGGTTTGGTTTTAGAAAATCCAATGCGATAGCATTTGTTT
This sequence comes from Mauremys reevesii, assembly GCF_016161935.1. Lineage (NCBI taxonomy): Eukaryota > Metazoa > Chordata > Testudines > Geoemydidae > Mauremys > Mauremys reevesii. The sequence continues at coordinate 189,543,231 of NC_052623.1, forward strand.
TGAAAATATAATTATTAGTAAATTGCTAAATTACTAATAATGGACTTTAAGAAGAAATCAAAGAGCGCCATGGGGTTCCACTCTGATCAGGATGGGACACTATGTGCTATGATACGGGCATCACAGGCCACACCTCCATCAGAGAGGAGAGTGGAGCAGGTCACACGTGTAGGCGCCCCTGTATTAGTTCCCCCTAGTCAACAATGAGCACATTTCACAGTGGACTGCAGCAAACCTGATTGCCTTGCTTGCATTACCCGGCGTTTCCCCCTGGCTTCGCTTAATGCACCGAGATCTCAGATTCCTAAGTGGTCTGCAGCTACCAGTCAGTTTTGCTCAATCTCTCTCTCATTATGGGCCAATTTCAACTTATAAATTGATTTATAAGCCAGTCCATTTGTGCAGTCAATGCCACTAGAGACACAGCACTGCATCCTCTCTGGCTAGCTCCCAGCCCCCATTACAGTTACTAATAAGAATGGTGGATTAGCGATGTCTGCAGTCTATTGCCTAGATGAGGTAAGGAGACCCTGCCAAAAGTAAGAAGAGACCTAAGAAGTGTGTAGTTTTCAACCATGGGTTCCTCCACTAGTCTCCATCTACTGCAGGACAAGGCAGTATGTCAGGCAGTTTCTTATTAGACTATGACAGAGATTCCCACACCCCCGTGACAGATATCGGGGAGAGTCCCTCCTCTTTCCTTCAAAGTGAGGACAAGAGTCTAATTCAAGGAGCTGGAGATGAAAAGGAACCACCACGTATGTTTCTGCACCATTTTCTCTCACCCTCAGCTTGGTGTGGTTGGTGGAAGCCCTCAAGGAAGGGGTGCGCCTAGAGCTGAATTTGCTTACCTCAGCGTGTCTAGCTCTTCCAGTCTAGACCCTCCTTCCACAGCAGGGTAGCCCTGGGATAGGGAGACCAGGCGTTTCTCCAGTGATCGGAACATTTTGGAGTTTAGGCAGAAAGATGATTGGGAACAGACAGCTTAAGAGGGGTAGGAACAACTTGCTAGCAGGATCCCAGTGCTAGCAGTTGATGGCACTTCATTTAGACTAGGAGGAAGAGGTTAAGCACAGAATACAGGAGAAAGCAACACAAAGAGAAATAAGATTAACCAACCCGTTTTCCCTGGGTGTGTTTGTCCATTACACTCCAAACCAAGGGTATTAGAATGAGAGCCTTGCTGGAACTGGGCATTCACCCCATCCTATGTGATTACTAGGTTCAATGGGTGGAGCTCACCAAAACGATGGCAGGGCTGCCCCCTACCCTGAGGAGGGGGCCACTGAACCCAAACATCCACCAAGTATTTTGGTCATTTTAAATACTAGAAAATGCCACATTTCTGACTAGAAATGGGCCAAGATCTGTAAAGCACAGACTCAGATTTGAACTTCCTTCAAGTTCAGAGAAGGTCACTGTCAGGATTTTTGCTTCAGGCCCATCTCCACTTCTGGAGCTGGATGGCTCAGGGGACTGTTAATGAGATCTGGTGCTTGCCAGCTCTAGATCACCAGTTCACATGCAGCCCAGCCAGGTAGAGCGCCTAAGTTGCTGCCATGGGCTGGGCTAGTAGAAATGCATTTTGGGGCTCAGTCCAAAGCACAAGGTGTCCACAGCACATAAACCACCACTCCAACTCATTGGCCTGATAGTGTCAGGAGGATGAAATGGGCCATGAAGACCAAACTCTTTTCTGGTCCGTGGAAGTCAGGATTGAGGCCTGTTGGTGTGGGTGGGGAGTTTGCATTGCTGGTGCTTATACACTGTACCTGCTCTCTGTAAATAGAGGCTGTCAATCTCCCGGGCTGTCAGCCTTTCACCAGGAATAAATTGACCTGAAAAGAGAAAGATGAAAATAAAAAAGAAAGGGTGCTCCCAGTGGATGGCAGGGAAAGCACTATCTGATTCTCAACATTTTTAAATTTACCATAAAATATCCAGCAGATGGCACTAGACCGTCATATAGAAACCTCACTGTTTCCAACTGCCTATTTAAACACCATTTTAGTACGACTGAAAATACCTTGAGCGTTTCTGTCATGTGAGTTTGTCTTTCTCTTCCTGTTTGGGATGCATGGAAAGGAGGAGTTTTTTTATATGACTTGTCCTTTTATTTTTAAAGCCCTTGAATTACTGAATCTTATAGCAGAATATTAATAGAATCAGAGAGATGAGAAAAACCAGCTAGGTCATATATAGCCAACCCCCCTCAGCTAATACAGGACCGTTTCCAACAATATAGTGTAGTACTGGGTGTCCCTAGCAATGGAGTTTCTACCATTTCTCTTCACAGATGGAACTGGGCAATTTCTCCCAATCTTCAGGGTAATTTCATCTCATTATGCCAGAATAATCAGGACTATTTCCCTACCAAACATCAGCTGCAGAGCACAGAAGGGGAAACATTTCAGAGCTGATAGCAAGTAAAAACAAGGTTAGAATGAAAAAAATTCTTCACAATTAGAGTGGGAGCGATCCCATTATAAAAACTATGCATCTCTCATCTACGGATCTCAAAGCACTTCGCAAATATGAATTAACCCTCACACCACCACTTCGTTGTGAGGATTTTGCCCATTTTAGAGATGTGCAAACCAAGGAGCAGAGAGGTTAATGCCCAACATTTCAATAGCTTGCACAAGCTCGAGAAGCTATTTGAGTACCTGCTTATAGGCAGAAATCAGAGCTGGGTTTACTTGGGGATTTGAAAGGCAGGCGTGGGTATTAGCCAAGTACCTTGCATATTCTGGATTGCCTGTGTTCCGAGGGGGTGGGGCTGAGGCCTTGCTTTTGGGGAAGAGTGCTCCATTAGCATTTTCAAAAGCCATCAGAGTGCAGAGAGGCTGCTTCGGGTGCCCCAAACTTAGCCCTTGCCTCCTGACTCAGTCATGCCACTGATTAGACTTCGGTATTCCAGCAGCAGCCCCTCACTGGCTGTGCTCCCTGAAAATGCTCCAGGCAGACTAGATTCCCTTCACCACTGCCAACAAACAACTGAGCGCGGGTGAGCAAGGGATAGATCCAGGTTTTGATAAGGGTCTGGGAAAGGCTGACAGGGGCGGGGCACACACAGAGGTGCAGGAGACGAGGGAGTGTTGGGGGTGTGGACTTGGGGCTGGCAAAGCAGCTTGGGAAGTCTGGCATTATTGCATCCAGCCACACTGGGCTTGTATAGAACAAGGCAGCTTAGGGAGAGGCAGAGGCTGCAAGAGAAACAATCAGAGGAGACACCCGGACCCTCCTCACAGTTGAAGCAGTGTTCAGCAGCGGTTTGAATTGTCAGCAGCAGGTGCGTTGCTATATAGATCTAGCTTACAGGCCAGGAGAGGGTGGCGTCCTACTGTCCTGGGCCCATTACATACAAAATGTCAGATCAACAGCTGGTGCCCCTGGAAGGTGCTGTATTAAGGGGGTCACAGCCAGCCAGTGCTCAGCATTTACCCCTACTAATCCTTTCTGGACCTGATTTACAGAGGTGATCTGTGCCCACAACTCCAGTTGAAGTTGGTGGGAGCTGGGGCTGCTCAGCAGCTTTGAAAGCAAGGCCACATTCACCTAGGGCTAGGACCACTGGATCGCCCAACACACAAGCGCAATATGAGTTTGCCTCTCTTAGCTAGTGGAACGCTGTTGCTGCCTGGCACAGAGCCAGCAGCTCGGTCTAGCAGCCAGAGACACGTCTAGGTTTGGTCTGGAGTGCAAGCCTTGTGGGCTTGCTTCTGGCCAGGAGCTTGTGGTTCACACTGGGCATTGCTAGCAGCAGCATCACCCCCTGCACCCTGTGGAGACTCCCAGGGCGTCAGGTGGCTGTGCACACTGAAGAAGCCCCCTAGATTTCTGACTCCACACACTGTTCTCAATCGAGCCCTGTGTTCTGAAATTCCCCGCAGTCCCCACACCCTCTTCTGCCCAGCACACCCCCTCCTCCCTTCTGGCGCATTGATCTAGGCATCACTCAACATGTCTCTCTACCTACCAGCCCCTCCAGGGCATGCCATGGAGACACCACCACCTCACATGTGAGTGCCACTCCCTGGCATCGCGGTGGCACTGGGACGTCCATCACCCTCTCCTTTGTTTGGCATTTCTGGGGCACGCGCCTGAATCTGCATCTCCCTCCGGAGGGCTGCTCGGGGTCTCTTGGCTCCCGCATCGGGGGGAGTCTTGTTCCCGTTGGCCCCTCTCAGCTGACACATCTCATCAAGGGCTCAGCTGCTGAAGCAGCCTCTCTGTGGTGTGCTGCACAGACCGTGTGTGCATATTAGTGCACTCAGTCGGCTCACCGGCATTAATCTGGCAGCGAGCAGACAGCGCCGGCCGGCATGGCATGGATAGCGCCCCAGCGGCATCCACGAGGCGTTAACAGTCACCCCTGTGATCCCTCATGGAACCGACCTGAGACATATGCTGCTCTCTGAGGAGAGCTGAGGGCACAGTGCTAAGCCACTGCCGACATTCTGGCACGCTCTGAGCTCAGCATATGTGATCTCTCGACATGGAGTGATCCTCCAGCATGGGGACAGCTAGCAGAGAGTGCTTTGCATGACTTGCAGGCTTTGCTCTGGTCCCCCCATGGGCAACCAGGGAATTGCTGCAAATTATTACCTGGTGTCACATCTCCTTGGCACCTTCCAGACACGGATCTCAAAGCACTTTACAAACATTAGCTAATCAAGTTGCACAATGATTACCATTACATGCCATTATTATGTATTGATTGTATCGCAGTAGCCCCTGGGAGCCTGTAAACTGACCGCGCCTGCCCTGTTGTATCCCCTGCTGGCCAAGCATGGCTCTGCGGCACCCTGCCTCAGTTTTCCCTCCACAGGAATAATCCACAGAGGCTTATGTTCAACAACTCCCCCTCCTTGCGGACTGGTTTACTAACATGAAACAAACCCAAACTAAGTCAAACCCAAAATCTCTTCTACCCCAGCTTCCCACAGCACAGAGCCCCTCCTCCCTGAGGTCTGCCTGGCTCCGAGTCTCTCTGCTAGACTCAGTTATCAGCCCTTCCCCGGCTCTGCTCAGTCTTTCCCCTGAGGGCCAGGAGGTAGCACAGGCCCCTCTTGGGCATGTGTCGTAGGCCACTCCTCCAGTAGCTTCCCCAATTGCTTTCTTCCTCAGCCTTCTCGGCAGCTCTTCTCTCTATAAGGCCCAGGTGCCTTCCCTTAAGACCAGTTGGGCAGCAGGTAGTCAGCGACAGGCACACTGGGCCCCGCTCCTGAGATTAAAGGGCCCATTTTTGAACATTGGAGCATAAATCGCGCCTCCAAAATAGTCTGGGTAGCCATGTGCTTGGTGTACCCATCAGACAACACTATGCCCAACTGCAAATGTGTGCAGCTGCCCAGTCTGAATTCAAGTGCACGTTGTGTGAGCACAGTGAACACGTACATTTCCTGGGGATGCAAATTAGACCCCCACATCCAAAAATTGGGACTATGGGGACTGTTCCTCAGCTGGTGGAAATTGGTGTGGTCCATTAACTTCAACCGAGCGACCTCAGGTTACACCACCAGAGTGTCAGGCCCATAGTAACGGAGGTACCTGACTTTGCAGCCACAGGGGTATGGAAAAGAGTTAAGGGTTTAAAAAAACAACACCCCCCCCCGACATTCCTGAAATAGTTTCCCTGTAACATACATGCCAGGTACAGAACCCTGCATGGTATGCTGGGGCACAGGGTTTAGTGACATGAGCTTGGGAGGAACTGCCTAACTCACTCATGGCTTCACCACTCCTGAGAAGTGCACCCACCCCAAGTGCATGTCAGTGAAGTCTTTATATCCCACACCGGGAGGGTGTCTGTGTACAACTTGACATTATAAAATGAGCAGAGACAGCACTTCGCATCAAGATACACACAGAGACTACAGTAGGTATCTACAGCATCTATAGTCCAGATTGATAAGGAAGATACACAATCAGTGTTGGCAAATATCTCTAACAGTTACAAGTGGTAAATATTTTCAATAATTAACTGTTCTTTCCCTATTTCCGCCACACACACACACACCCATTTCCTGGGACACAGGCCCCTTCAAGATGTTCCTTTCCCAGAGTCTCTCGGAATACTTCTTTTTACTCAGTCATCCCGTAATAATGCCCTAGTTACAGAGGTCAACAGAATCCCCAGCAAACCCCTCTCAGCCGGCTGACATACATTTAAAGGAAGGTGTTTCAGTGCATTTTGGAGTTTCCCACAGGGTCTGATGCCGGCTATTTCACACTCTGAACAGGATCCCTGGGGCTAGGTGTGAAATGAGCAAAAGGGAAAAAAGGACATAAAGAAAACAGCCTTCAGCAAAACAAACAAACAAACAAAATATAAATAAAGCAGGGATCTAAGGGATTGACATAGAAGCAGAGACTGAGAGTACTGCTATTGTAACCAATTGTAATGGGGTTCGTGCTGGGCCCTGGGTATTCGGCCGCTCGGCCTCCCTCTTCAGTGAGTCAGGGACACTTCAGTCTGGTGCAACACCCGTGCTCTTAAGGTTTCCCACCACCAGTTCCCAACTAGATACAGGATTCACAGCTACTTTGCCTACAACAGGCCTGGCCAGCAACAGACTAGGCAGCTCCCACGTCCTTCCTTGTGTGCCTGGCCTCTCTCTTTTCCTCTCCCCCACCCCCCCCATCTCTGGCTTCCCCCAGCCTTTATAGCTCCGGGCTAATAAGACTGGCAGGTGCGGCCAGTTACCAGGCAGGCACAGGGCTATTCACCCAGCCCCAATCCATCCCCCTAGTTTGGGGCTGGAGTGGCAGGAGCTGATTATGGGCTTCTCCACCAGCACCCTGCCACACCAATCCATGCACTGAACATCTGTAATTGTCCTGCCTCCCTGGTGACTCAGACTTTCATGCCAGTGAAATACAATTCAGGAGGGGAGAGGGTGGAGGGGATCTAGTGCAGACGGAGCGAGAGGGGTCACAGACAAAGCAGGACCGCCTGCAGGTGCATTAGCTTTTCTGCAGATTTCCTCCGGGGTGTTTGGGGTGAGAAACCAAGGCCCAGCACAGAGTATATCCACTCTTCTGCTTCACACGCTGTGCTGAGTAATGACCCTGTGGTCTGATCCTTGAAGGTTGTGTCTATAATGAGCAATTCCCTAAAACGTCCTAGTTGCTGTCCCACAGCTGCTAGCTGAGCAGTGCAAGACATAGCCAGCCACATCAGGCTAAATGAAGTGGGATAAAAACGCAGGCAGCTGCCAGTGTTACAGCTGCACTCGCACCAGTGGGGCTCCCAACGGGGGGGCAGAGGGGAAGAGTCCTAAAAAAAGAATTCGGGGTAGATGCAGCATTGTGACCTCAGATTTTTAGGTTGATCCTGGAATTGTTCAGCCTTCATCCCTCCCTTCTGCCCCCCCTACGAGTAATGGAGACTTCTGCAGCCTGCAGACAATAACACTGTATCGATTTATACTTGTGCACATTTGGAGGGTTTCCTTTGCCGTCATGATGGCCACAAACCTTTTCTATTTCAATGAACACGGAGAGATTATAGAAGCTGACTGTGCCGGATGGGCCACATAAATACATCCCTGTAGGTGTCTAATACCACTGTGCTACTGGCTCCTCTGCAGCAAGCAGGAAAAGACTGTAAGATGACATTTACAACCTGAGCACAGGAGGTACCCTGGGACAGGTCTGCCACGTCTGATAACAGTACTCCACAATGCTACACCATCTTTCCTGAAGGACCTCCAAGCACTTTGACACACAGTTAGACTTAGTTTCTTTGTGAGGTGGGTATTTTTAGATCAATTTTGCAGCAGCGTCAATTGAAGCAGAAAGATTAATGGGTCAAATTTGGACTTAGGGGCCTTTGGAAATTTTACACTAAATGACTTGCCCATGGTCACACTGAGTCAGTAGCGGAGCCAGGACCAGACACCCCCTACCCCCAGCTCTGTACTCCCAGCTGCCTGGCCAGACCACTATACCACACAGCCTCCGTGTTTCTGAGTCCTTCTTATGGAACATCACCACTAGGTGGCAGCACAGCAACACAGATCTTCTCCGAAAGTCCCACACTCCATCAACGCACAAGTGCTTCAACTTCATTCCTCTCCATGATCATGCTCGCACTACAAATATCCAGAACAGACCATGATCTTTTCAGAACCAAAGGGTCTTCTCAAAGCAATGGGGGGAGGAGGGGAAGGAGAAGGGAGGGAATTGTTAGTGTCAGATGACAAACACACAATTGAATTCTTCTTCACAAGAAAGGGATGCTCTAAAAACTGCCTCAATGTTGATGCAAAGTGAGGAAGCCCTGCCTGCACCCTCCCCTGCTTGAGGGCTTTTATTTGTGTTTACTACAGAGTTGCTGTAGTAATTTGGATTCTCTGAGGTTGTGCTAGTTGCTCCAAGTAGATGCGCTCCTTAATATAAATCCTCTGACACTGACCCTGCTGAGGGCTGGTTTGGTTCATATGTATGTTTTGTTTTCAACCAGGGTCTAAAATATCCATCTTAAAACAGCTCTGCTTCCGGCAAATTACATGTTCCAGCATTAGAGACTGGAGGTGGATGAGGTAATATCTTTTACTGGACCAACTTCTGTTGGTGAGACAGACAAGCTTTCATATTCCAGCAAGGGTAACAGTAACAATGCATGCCCTAAAGTGAGTTGTTAACAGCAGGGATTGAACCTGGGATCTCTGCGTGAAGGGATGCCCTAAAAGCATGAGCCTCTGCAGCCTGAGCTAAACGACTCAGTCCTCCTGCAGCCTTACTAACCACTATATGTGGCTCAGGCATCACTAGAGGGAGACAGAGCCACACTTGAGTTGCTACACAACTACCTACTCAACTGGTCTATCCCCCCTCCTGGCTGCTGAAAACCAGTGAAGAATAACTATGGCTACTAGTAACAAAAATCAACTGTTCCCGCTGGGAAGCAAACCTGCCAGCCTCCCCGAAAAATGCAGTAGTCCACTCATTCCTCAAAAAGCCAACACTCGGTGCAGGAAAATGTACAGCTATTACTCCATCATTTGGTTATTAGGCTCATGGAGCTCCTAACTTTCTTGGTTTGGAGCTGTTTGGCTCGATACCTCTTGAACCAAACCTTCCGTAACTGGAATTACCCATGTTGTTAATATACACTAAAAAGCAACTACATTCACTGTTTTTTCCCTCCAGTGATTATGTCAATGACACTCTTGGATGGGGCACTCACAGGGATGGAAACTAGAACACCTTGATCTAAGTCTTAAGAGCATGAAATGCTGCCACTTGAGCTAAAAGGACCAGATCCGTCAGCTTGGAGGCAGTAGCAAAATCATAAGCCTCTTACATGGTCCAGCCACTAGACGGGGACAAAGATCCACACAATGCCAGCATGGATTACCCTCAGAATAATCAGCTACTAATAATCCAGTTTGGACAACAGCCCAATCAAGACCAGGTGTTAGATTCAGGGTATGGCACAGCTAGTGTGCTGCTGGCACAGCCAACATTTTGAGCAACACTAAAAACTTCTCAAAAATAGAAAAAATTCTAACACAGATGTACAGTATTCCCCAGCGTATATGTTCATTACCTTAAAACGACAGAACTCTTCCCCCAGCAAAAAAACCTGGTTTGACTCTTTAGAGCTCAATGAGAACAGAACAAGTCAAGTTTAATACCTCTACATCCCTTGATCCATGTATTTGTTGTCCCCACATATGTGATTGGAACATATGGGAAAAAACAAGATTAGTTCATGTCAAGAAAAATAATTAACTCAGTTTAAATTCTCTAGAATTTACGCTGAGACCAAGCATGGAAATTTTCAGCCAAAACTGAATTTGAGAAATTTACAAGCCACAGAAAAATTGGAGTTGGAATAGAAATTGAAACTCAATCTTATATTTATTGCAGTCTGCCCCTGTACAGTGTAATACAAGACCCAGGAATTCTAAATCAAACACATACAAAATGTTAAGCTAGGAAAACAAACAAACAAAAAAACAGTTCAGTCATATGAAGATGAAATGCCAATAAAAACAGCTAGGCTAGAAAAGGGGTAATGCAGCAATGGGGAGGGAAAGGATTTCTCAAGGCTCCAACAGTGACACAGAAAACTCCGCTCACAAAAATAAATGCTCTTGCTATGGATTTTTGGGACAGCACGATGGCATATTCTACAGTATGTTCTTATAGTCTCACAGGTCAATAATCTGCATTTAACGAAGTCCCTTCAGTGTGTGATGGGCCATAACGCTGGCAAAACAGCTGCTACATGCTGAAATAATAATCAAGGAAGCTGAGAGCAGAGCTGATAATTGACTGTGCTAATGTGCCAGTCGAGACGTTGAGTTATTGATCTGCTGAATTTTAACGGCTCAGTGAGAGCTCGCAGTCTGCTTTTGGAATTATTCACTTCATCGTTACTGAGATTGGGATCTTCCCCACTTCAGATTTCCACCTGCTACAGGTCTCTTTCTGCCCGTCTCCTTCAGCTAGAGTCCTTGAGGACTACTAGCGCAAAGCAGCTCTCTGCGTCTCTCGTTCACGACTGCTGGTTCCCTTCACATCGATGCCTGGAGGGATGGGGGCTGAGCCTTAGAACACCAGGAAAAGCTACACTTTCCTGCAGTATATTCGCCTCAAGAATTTATTTCATCCTCATTCCTTTCTCTCTCCCCCACAGCAAAAGCTTCGATCCCCTTCTGACTATTGATCCCTCCCTTCTTCTCCCCTCAGCCTCTACATAAATGAACCATCTCACCCTTCTGACCTTCTACGGCTCTCTTCCCCTCCTCCCTGAGCATCCACCCCCCCCCAATCAAATCCTCTGGATTGGGAAACTGACAGCAGGGGAGTGGGAAATGTGGATGTGTGCAAGCATCATGCAGGCTTTCTGGAGATGGGGACACAGGGACTCAGAAGATTTCCAATCTGTCCTTTGCCCCAGCTGCCAGCTGTCCATGCCCACTTTCCTTCCCAACATTCAGCCAACATGGCATTTTTCCAAGCTCTTGATCATTTTTGTCCCCCTCCTTCAAACTTGTGCTAGCTCTGCAGCAGTCTTTTGAGCCGGGGTGTCCAGCACGGCATGCAAGATGCAGAAGGAGGCTGCAGCGCTGGTCTATATAATGCCATTATATTTTCTCTATTGGTCTCCATCCTATTCCTTAAGCTTCCTCACATCTTATTCGCTGTTTTGACCACACCTACGGACAGAGCGGAGATCTCCAGTAAGCTGTCCACAATGACACCCAGGTCACTTTCTTGAGTTAATGAACTTCGTTTAGACCCTATGCCATGTGTGCATAGCAGTTCAATTCCCCCCCCAAGGTGCATTTATCAACATTAAACTACATTTGCCATCATATTGCCCATTCACGCAGCTTGTTTAAGTCACTCTAGGTTGCTCACTCTCTAGATTTAAGTAACCTAAATTACTGCGTTGACTGCAAATTTTGCTACCTCCCTTTCCTGGATCAGTAATAAACAGCTGACACCAGCCCTAGTAACCAGGATCCCCAACTCCAATCTCAAGGCCTCCACAGTTATCCCTTTGTCAAGATGAAAATTGACTATAGAAAAGGGAAATCAGAAGGGTTCAAATGGATTTCAAAGAGCAAAATGCTAACGGTGTAAAACCAATTTGACTTACAAATTGACTCGTAACCAATTTTCGTTCCATGACAATACTTTGCCTCTCACTCCATGATTAACTTAGCTTCATTAGTAGCCTCTTGTGCAGTACCCGCCAAAAGCCTTTTGAATGTCTCAGTTATATCAACCAGTTCTCCTTTACCCACTGCTTGGACATGTACAAAGAATTCTAAGAAATTATTGAGATGCATTTTTCCTTTGCAGAATCCGTGCTGATCTTTTATTTTTAATCATTTCTACAAATTAGCCAGGTACAGATGTAGGTTTACTGATCTAATTTCTTGGATCACCCCAAGAGCCCTTCCTAGAATATAGGAACTATATTTGCTGCTTTCCAATCCTCTGGAACAATAGGGTTTTTTAAAAAACGAGAGATTGTATATTTTTGTTAGCAACTCAGCCGACTCATGCATCTGTTCCCTCAGAACTTTTGGATGTACCATCCGGACCTAGTAACCTACTGCTTTTTAAATGATCAATTTGCTCTAGCACCCCTTCTTCTTTTACCTCAATCTCTGAGCAGATCTCATTTTTATTACCATCAAAGAGCAGATCCTGGGTAGCTCTCTCCCCACATCATCTGCAGTGAAGGTAGAAGTGAAGAAATAATTTAGCTTCTCACCTATGTCCTTATCTTCTTAATTGCTCCTTTTTAACTGCTGGTGATCCAGTGGACCCACTAATTCTTTTGCAGGCTTCCTGCTTCACTGTAGACTTAAAGAAGCTAGTTTGGTTTTACACTTTTAGCTTTTTACTCTTCGAAATCCATTTGGACCCTTCTGATTTCCCTTTTATATACTGCCTGCAATAGTCAAAAAATGATTAGGGGGCTAAAAAAAGCCTTCCAGTGAGACTTCAAGAGCTCAATCTATTTAGCTTATCAAAAAGACGGAAGGTGATTTGATTACAGTGTATAAGTACCTTTACTGGGAGAAAATACTGGGTTTCTAAAGGGCTTTTTGATCTAGAGGGAAAGAGCATAACAAGAACCAGTGACTGGAAGTTAAAGCCAGGCACATCCAAGTTAGCAGTAAGGCACACATTTTAAACAGTGAGTGTGACTAAGGTCTGGTCCGCACTAGGACTTTAATTCGAATTTAGCAGCGTTAATTCGAATTAACCGCGCACCCGTCCACACCAGGAAGCCATTTAATTCGACATAGAGGGCTCTTTAGTTCGAATTCTGTACTCCTCCCCGACGAGGGGAGTAGCGCTAAATTCGACATGGCCATGACGAATTAGGCTAGGTGTGGACGGAAATCGACCTTAGTAGCTCCGGGAGCTATCCCACACAGCACCACTCTGTTGACGCTCTGGACAGCAGTCTGAGCTTGGATGTTCTGATCAGCCACACAGGAAAAGCCCCGGGAAAATTTGAATTCCTTTTCGTGTCTGGTCAGTTTGAATCTCATTTCCTGGTTGGACATCGGGGCGAGCTCAGCAGCACCAGCAATGATGCAGAACTCTCCAGCAGAGGAGTCCAGGCAATCTCTGAATAGAAAGAGGGCCCCAGCATAGACTGACTGGGAAGTCTTGGATCTGCTCGGTGTGTGGGGCGAGGAGTCTGTGCTTTCGGAGCTGCGCTCCAAAAAACGGAATGCAAAGACCTACGAGAAGGTCTCCAAAGCCATGACAGACAGAGGATCCAGCCGGGATGCAACGCAGCGCCGCGTGAAAATCAAGGACCTGAGACAAGGCTACCAGAAGACCAAAGCGGCAAACGGATGCTCCGGAGCCTGCCACCACTGCCCCACCAGTGACCGTGGACTCTGACGATGGCACAGTGTCGACGGCCAGTTCCTCGGCGATGTTCGCGGACGGGGAAGATGAGGAAGGGTTTGTGGAGGACGAGGCAGGCGACAGCGCTTACAACGCTGGATTCCCCGACAGCCAGGATCTCTTCATCACCCTCACGGAGAGCCCCTACCAACCCTCCCTGGCCGTTAACCCGGACCCTGAATCAGGGGAAGGATCAGTCGGTAAGTGCTTTAAGCATGTAAACTTTTATTATTAATATAACAGGAATCTGAAGTATGTGAAAAGGAGGTATATATATATGGGGATAGAACAGAAATCCTCCTGGGAGATCTCCACGAAGCTCTCCTGGAGGTAATCGAAAAGCCTCCGCAGGAGGTTCCTGGGGAGATCTGCCTTATTGGGTGCTCCGTGGTAGCACACTTTTCCGCGCCAGGCTTTCATGAGGTACTCAGGGAGCATTGCCTCCCCGAGCACGGCTGCATAGGCCCCTGGTATGTGCCAGCTTTCACGCAGCATGCGCTCTCTATCTCCTTCAGTGACCGTCCTCAGGGTGATCTCGCTCGGAGACTCCTGCATCTAATTAGGGGAATTACTGTAATGTTACGCCTGGTCCAAAGTATTTTTAAAAAATCTCCAGACAGACGGCGTAGCAGAGACTCAGCACGCTGTTGCGTGACAAGCGTAACGGAAAGCCAAAGAATCAAATGGACGCTCATGGAGGGAGGGGGGACTGAGGACGCAAGCTATCCCACAGTTCCTGCAGTCTCCGAAAAGCATTTGCATTCTTGGCTGATCTCCCAATACCTGTACAGTCAAACACATTGTCCGTGGTGGTTCAGGGCATAGCTAGTCAATGTACCCCCCTCCCCCACCCCCAGAAGGAAATGGAAAAAAAATCGTCTCTTGACTCTTTTAAATGTCACCCTATGTGTACTGAATGCTGCTGGTAGACGTGATGCTGTGGCACTGTACTGTAGCATCCTCTCCCCCCCGCCCGCGTCATGGGTGGCTGATGGTGCAATAAGACTGATATCCGTCGTCATCATCATCAGCCTTGCTGTAGATGGTGTAGTGCAATACGACTGGTACCCGTCCTCGTCATCAGCCCATAAGTAGACGGCCTGCTAACCGTCTTCATCATAGCAACAGGGGGCTGAGCTCCATCAGCCCCCGCCCTTCATGTGTAAAGAAAAGATTCTGTACTGCCTGGACTGTCATAACAGCAGGATGCTGTTTTCCTCTCCCCCACACTGCTTAATGTCCTGTCTGGACAATCATAGCAGCTGGAGGCTGCCTTCCCCTCATTTCATTTCAGTAACAAGTCACTGTTTCTTATTCCTGCATTCTGTATTACGTCAGCACACAAATCAGGGGACACTGCAACGGTAGCCCGGGAAGGCTGGGGGAGGAGGGAAGCAACAGGTGGGGTTGTTGCAGGAGCACCCCCTCTGAATGCCATGCAGCTCATCATTCCTGAATAATCTGACATGGAGCGGCTGTGCTCTCTGGTTCTCTGAAACACTGGATCTCTACTACACTGGCCCCATATTCTACACAGGAATTATTCTATTTTTAGATACCATAAAGGAGGGATTGACTCAGGGAGTCATTCCCAGTTTTGTCTTTTGTGCCCCCGGCTGATCTCGGCCAGGGGCACCTATGACAGCAGCAGAAGGTATAATGCAATATGACTGGTAACCGTCATCACCTTGCCAATTTACAATGGCATGGTAGATGGTACAATATGGCTGATAACCATCTCTGCTGTCATGCAAAAGCAAATGAATGCTGCTGTGTAGCGCTGCTGAATCGCCTCTGTCCGCGGCATCTAGTACACATACGGTGACAGTGACAAAAGGCAAAACAGGCTCCATGGTTGCCACGCTATGGCGTCTGCCAGGGTAATCCAGGGAAAACGGGCTCGAAATGATTGTCTGGCGTTGCTTTCCCGGAAGAAGGAATGACTGACGACATGTACCCAGAACCACCCGCGACAATGAAATTTGCACCATCAGGCACTGGGATCTCAACCAGGAATTCCAAGGGTCGGGGGACACTGCGATGGGGTGGAACAGGGGCAGAGTTTATGCTTTCCGGATTGCCTGCAGCAGGAGTGCGCACGAGATAGGTGCTGTGCATGCTCTTGTTCACAGACACAGACTAGACTGTGTTCATTGTTCGCAAAAATGTATCTTTGCAAGGAATTCACTCCCTTTTTCCCATCACACAGCTTCGACTGTCTCCAGACCTGCCACAGCATCCCCCTCACAGAGGCTGGCAAAGATTAGGCGGCGAAAGAAAAAGACACGGGACGAGATGTTCGCTGAACTTATGGGCTGCTCCCGAGCCGAGGCGGCCCAGCAGAGCCAGTGGAGGGAGACCCTCTCTCTGTACCAGCGCTCACACAGCGAACAGGAGGAGAGGTGGCGTGAGGAAGACAAGCAGGCGACTCAAACACTGCTTGGACTAATGAGGGAGCAAACGGACACGCTCCGGCGCCTTGTGCATGTTCTGCAGGACCGCAGGCAGGAGGACAGAGCCCCCCTGCAGTGTATCTGCAACCGCCCTCCCCCGCCACAAAGTCCCATACCCCCCTCACCCAAAATAACCAGAAGGAGGGGTGCCGGGGGGCGTTAAAACTGTCACTGCACTCCAGCAGAGTGCTCAAGTACCCAAAAGCTCTCATACCCTAAATTTTGAAAAGTCCTTCCCTTCCAGACTCACCCAAGCCCCAATCCCAGTTTCATCCCCTAACTGTCTAGTTAATTATTAAAAATACTTTGCTGTTAATTACTGTTTCCGTCATGCTTTTTTAACAGAAGACTGTGTTTGAAGGGGGAGGTGGGGAAGGGGGTTGGTAATTGCATAGGACGGTCACCTTTACCAGGGTACAGACACGGGGGCAGGATCAGCAGCAGGTCACACACACAGTGCAGTCAGTAGGCACCCTGGTCGGTATGGGAGGTAGTTTCCAGGTTCTGTGTGGGTGGGGGGGACGTGACTTTGTAGTGGGGGAGGGCGGTTACAGAACTTATGCAGCGGTCCTTGTCCTGGACCGCAGAGTCACGCAGCAGAGGAATCTGTATCCGTCCTCCTCCGCCACAAGGTCACATAGCCCCCACACACAGAATCCCAAAAAGGAGGGATGGCAGGCTCCATTGAAACAACCAGTCCGGCACTGCGGACCGCTCTAGGAGCAGGAGCCTGTCATTCCTCGAGTTCAGAGGCGGTCTTTACATCACCGCACACCCTACCCAGCACAGTCTGCATACCAGTTTCAACCCTTTAACGCAAAGTCATTAATAAAGAAACCTTTGTTAAGTAACAATGGAACATGTATTTTATTTTTACACGTGTGTTGGAAGTGGGGGAAACGGGGTGAACGGGGTATGTAACTGCAGAGGATAGTCAACAGTAACCGGGTAAAGAAACAGGGGCAGGTTCAGCTTCTCTGTAAAGAAACTGAACAGTCACAGGTCACGCTGCTTGCTGGTACTTGAAGAGTTCCTTGTCGCTGTCCAAGGCGCCTGTATAGGGCTTCATGAGCCAGGGCATTAGCAGGTAGGCTGGGTCCCCGAGGATCACTATAGGCATCTATAGGTGAAAATGGACATAACTGCAGCAGGCTCCATGCTCCATGCTCGCAGTGCTGTGGCGTCCGCGCTGTCACTGTCCAGAAAAGTGCACGAACAGATTGCCCGCAGGCGCTTTCGGGGCGGGAGGGAGGGCGGGATTGATGGTTCAATGATGACAGTTACCCAAAACCACCCTTGACACATTTTTCCCCCAGCATGCATTGGGGGCTCTACCCAGCATTCCAATGGGCAGCGGGGACTGCGGGAACTGTGGGATAGCTTCCCACAGTGCACCGCTTCCAAAGTCGACGCTGGCCCCGTTAGTGTGGAATCACAAAGTCGAATTAGTGTCCTTAGTGTGGATACACAAATTCGACTTCGTAAGGTCGATTCCACAAATTCGAATTAAGTTGAATCGAACTACTCTTGTAGTGTAGACATACCCTGAGAACTGGAATAGACTACCAAAGGAAATGGCAGATTCTCCATCTCCTGGTGTTTTCAGATCAAGACAGGATGCCTTTCTGGAAGACATGCTTTAATCGGGCAACTTATTGGGCTCAATGCAGCAGGAGCTGGTGAAATTCTCTGGCCTCTGCTATACAGGAGGTCAAACTAAATGATCTAATGCCCCCTCGAGCCTTAAAATTCATGAATTCCAAACGCAACCTCTACCCAACACACACCCATACTCACAAACAGCTGCTTCCGAGGTGTTATCCAAGTGGAGACTGTCTGGTATTCTAAGGATTAGTGTAGAAATGTGATCCCTGCATAGCATCTAGCTATCCTGAAACAGCAAGAATGTCCCTAACCCATATGCCTGCCCTGAATTCATGATTAATCAAGCTTCACCGGTGTCACTCTTATCCTGGCCTCTGAATATCCAGCTGAAAGTGGGAGGCAATTCTCCACTGCCTCATGTTTGTGCTTATTGGAACTAAACAATGGGGATGCTTCTTTCAGTCTTGCATACCAGTCAGCCCCCAGAGCTCCTTAGGACTAGATTTCAAAGAGGATGTGCATGTGCTATGAGCAAAAATCTACACACCCACCCCTTCATGCACATTCAACAGAAGGTACAGTAAGTACACACTTGCACACACATAGCCAACACCAGCTTCCAAGCCAAAGGCAGAATCAGAGGGGACGTTAGTTGTTACCCATAGTGTTGTTCCTCTATTTAATTGACAAAAAAAAAGCCACGGAGAAACTGGGCACTTGCCCACTCAGAAACTATTAAGAGGTGACTAACAAAGCCATGGCACGTTGCCATGCGTCTGCTGACAGAAGGGGAGAAATAGTGCTGAATTTTCGAGCAAGCGACATTTGGAAACCATGGTTCCTGTGAGTCAGGTCTTGTGGTGACTGCAGCCGTTCATTGTCTCCTGCAGTCGTTTCCTGCTCCGTGTGCTACTTTGTGCCTCGATGTTAGTACACATGTCTGAGTGGCTGTGGTGGTTTTTCTGTTTGAAAAACACACTGCAGGCTTTATGAGAAAGTCAGCTCATTGGAAATGTCACATGGTAAGAAGTTCTGATGTGACATTGCTCTAATGTGTTTGACATGAGAGATCTTAATGTAGCTGGGCTAGTCTAGAGATGATGATTGGCAGCCACAGTTATACAGAACAACTAACATATTTTGGAACAAGAGTAACACCAATAGCAAGGAGACAAGTCTGCATCCTACAAGTGCCATCTTGGTGTCCTGAGATCTTACCCAAACTCACATGTTAAGCAGGCTCAGATCTGGGCAAGACTTGGCTAGGAAAGTCCAGGAAGTGTGTGATTCAGCAAGTGAATCAACTTGAGCTGCCTGCCATTCTAGGGGGTGCCTCTACAACTACCCCACCCCTGTGCTTCCCTCCTCCCCCCACCCCTCCCAGGCTACCTTGGCAGTTATCCCCCCATTTGTGTGATGAATGCATGAATTTGAAACAACAACGACTTTATTACCTCTGCAAGCGGAGATCAAAGGGGGGAGGGGAGGGTGGTTGGCTTACAGGGAAGTAGAGTGAACCAAGGGGCCAGGTTTTCATCAAGGAGAAACAAACAAATTTCACACTGTAGCCTGGCCAGTCATGAAACTGGTTTTCAAAGCTTCTCTGATGCAGTGTACCCTGCGGTGCTCTTCTAACCACCCTGGTGTCTGGCTGCACGTAATCAGCGGCCCAACGATTTGCCTCAACCTCCCACCCCTCCATAAACGTCTCCCCCTTACTCTCACAGATATTGTGGTGCACACAGCAAGCAGTAATAATGATGAGAATATTGGTGGGGACACGCACAATTGACTGTATCAAATTGATTTCTAAAAAAAATCGACTTCTATTAAATCAACCTAATTTCATAATGTAGACATACCCTTCGATGCTTCTCACCTCAGGCGGGTGGGTTGCCCTTCAGCCAGGCTCTCCCCTTTGATCAGCGCGTCAGTTGCTTGCTGGTGATGTCTGTAGATGGAGGTGCGCCCTCCCCCCCCCCCCCACCATTCAGAGTCAGGTAAGCATTATCTCATTGCAGTCCCAAACTGACTAAAGGAAGGGAGGTGACTCACTCGATAGTCCAACAGATCCTTTGTTGTTGCCTAGGCCAGTGTCCTTTGTTCCTGTGAGGTTGGGCTGGGTTTGTCCCATACATGCCCTGATGAGGTGTGAACTGCCCCTCTGCTCTTGGAGAGTTTTTGCCTGGGCTTGCTTTACGCCATGAGGACACATTTTCAGCCTCATAACTATATACATGAAATTACAACCTATAACAAACATTACTCTAACAATGATTACTAAAACATTACCATAACAACAACGCTCAGTACATCATGAGCCTTCCAAAGACACCCGACATGACAAACTTTGCTTTTGATACCACATAATCATATTATAAGGATAAATATGGGGGTTCTGGGAGTTTCCCCAAAGTACAGAACGTCACAAAAGAGCATTGGCTTTGGTGTCTAGGCCAAACTTAAATAAAGATCAGTACATTCTGCTTCACTAGATTTCCTCTAAAGTTTCAGTTGGCTACCGTATTTATCTTCAGTTCATCTTAAACAGGACTTGAAGTTAACCAGATACCTACTTCCCAGGAAAGAGGTGCACAACGAGGTTCTGGCAGGGACAACACCATGGTTAGAAGCTAAGCCCCCTTTCCCATCCCTGGCTGTGGGGAGTTGGACCCCTGAGCCTTGTTTGAGGACTCCATCTTTATCACCCTCCTGTGGCTATTTGGTGTCTGATCCTCTAAAACCTCCACCCCCTCTATCTGCTGGAAAAGAGAAGGTGCTTCAGTCTCTTCTCTCCCCTCCACAACCCGCTGGCTGCTACAAGATGGATGGAGTCTCCTTTCTATTACTCTAGCCCTCCCCCTTGCCTCAAATTTCTGGGTTCTTCTCCGCAGTAGATAGATCCAGTGCCAGATGTTGCTCAGCTTTCTGAGTCTGCAGCCAACCAGCTCTAGTGCCTGACTTTGCTGATGCTCACAGTTTTCACAAAAAAGTGCTGAAATTGACATGGTTTTTGGCAGTGTCCCAGCTGCCCACAAGGATCTAGATAGTGATTATTGAAACTGACCAGGCTCTTGTCAATTTCAGGCTTCAGTGGTTGGAAAGGTAATAAACAACTGGAAAGGCAGACCCTGGACTGGACTCAAGAAGATGACACTATAAGGCTTGCTATGCACTCATAAGGGATACAGAATTGGGGGGGGGGAGAGGGAAATTAAATGAAAGCTTAGATTTTGAGGAAATGGATGGTTTAGGATCACACACATTCTGTAGGGGAAACTTCTCAGATGCCACGGCCAGTTGGACAAATATTTTCCACCCCAGTTCTAAACTTGCATAACACTGATGCATGCTAGTGAACCATTCCTATGTTTCCATCTAAAAGGTGGTGGCATTTCACAGAAGGGTGACGCAATTCTTGTTTATACTCGCATGTCAGATTCTCAGCTGCTGTAAACAAGCATAGTTCTGCTGACTTCAACAGAGTGATGTCGATTTACACAAGCTGAGGATCTGGCCTACAATCTGTAACGTAATGTGCTTTGAGCGCCTTTAGGTTGAAAAGTGCAATATGAAACACATATTTCAGTGGGCAGGGGTCTGCACCATCTCAGCACAGGCCTGTCACAACAGCTAGTGGCAACACCATGTCCTGTGCCACAAAAGTGAAACACCATTTTGTCACACACAGTGTTTCACACCAGGCACGCTTCTGCCAGTATTAAATATATGGGGATCTGGATTTAAGATTCCTGAGCCCATTCCCCACAGCTGATGCACCCTGATACTGGAGGGATTGCCCATACTGAGAGAATAACTCAGTGTGGACAAGAAACTACTTTGGCATAAAAGCAGTACAGTTCCACTGATTGTTACCCCAGCATTCAGGGTGGGTGGGAGCAGACAGCACTGACTACAAGCCCCAGAAGTGGTAAGCCACAGCCAGGCCAATGCTGCAATATGAGGCCTGGGGCTCAGTTTAATCAACAAGCCAGTTCCTCAGTGCTGGAGCCAAGGAGCCAGCTGCTGTCTGCTGTCCTGACCACAAGCTTATGATACTTCCCTAAAAGTTTAAGGAACTTTCAAGTAATGGTAGATTCACACATTTTTATTCCCCCCAGTGCCTGGGTCAGCCAAGATTTTCCTGACCAATAGTGCGACTTACCTCATTCACTGTCTGAGTACAGCTGTGCCTCTGATTCCCTTCCCTGGTCACTGTCTGCCCCATGGCTGGTAGGCTGGCTGATTTAGCGCTCCAGCCAGTAGTTTCCACAGGAATTGAAATTAGGGGGGGTTCGAATTTACAGGGGTGTGTGTCAGGACCGATGAGATATATAAAAGAGATATGAATAAAGTAAATGTTTTGTTAGGATAATGCAAATTTAACCTAAGGATAATGCAAGTTACACCAAAACACATAACAGGTCTAGATTTCTCAAAAAATATAATTTTTAAAAAAAAATGTATTTAATTTAAATTGACTTTTGAAAAGTAAGCCATCATGGGATAAGAGAGAAGTCCTCCCATGGATCAGCAACTGGTTAAAATATGGGAAACAAAGGGTAGGAATAAATTATCAGTTTTCAGAATGGAGAGAGATAAATAGTGGTATCTCTGAGGGGTCGGTACTGGGACCATTACTGTTCAACACACTCATAAATGATCTGGAAAAATGGGTAAACAGTGAGGTGGCAAAATTTGCAGATGATACAAAACTATTCAAGATAGTTAAGTCCCAGGCAGACTGCAAAGAGTTACAAAGGGATCTCACAAAACTGGGTGACTGGGCAACAAAATGGCAGATGAAATTCAATGTTGATAAATGCAAAGAATTTGGAAAAGAATCTCAACTATACATACAAAATGAAGGAGTCTGAATTAGCTGTTAACACTCAAGAAAGAGATCTTGGCATCATTGTGGATAGTTCTCTGAAAACATCCACTCAATATGCAGCGGCAGTCAAAAAAGCAAACAGAATGTTGGGAATCATTAAGAAAGGGATAGATAATAAGACAGAAAATATCATATTGCCTCTGTATAAATCCATGGTACATGTACACCTTGAATACTGTGTGCAGATCTGGTCACCCCATCCCAAAAACGATATCTTAGAAATGGAAAAGGTACAGAGATGGGCAACTAAAATGATTAGGGGCATGGAACAGGAGGAGAAATTAAAATGACTGGGAATTTTCAGCTAAGAAAAGAGACGACTAAGGGGGGATACGATAGAGGTCTATAAAATCTTGACTGGTGTGAAGAAAGTGAATAAGGAAATGTTATTTAATCCTTCACATAACACAAGAACTAGCAGTCACCCAATGAAATTAATAGGCAGCAGGTTTTAAAAAAACAAAAGGAAGTACTTCTTCACACAACATAAAGTCAACCCGTGGA
Organism: Mauremys reevesii; assembly: GCF_016161935.1. Classification (NCBI taxonomy): domain Eukaryota; kingdom Metazoa; phylum Chordata; order Testudines; family Geoemydidae; genus Mauremys; species Mauremys reevesii. The sequence continues at coordinate 189,566,091 of NC_052623.1, forward strand.
ACTCTTTGCCAGGGGATGCTGTGAAGACCAAAACTATAACAGGATTAAAAAGGGAACTAGATAAATTCCTGGAGAATAGGTTCATCAGTAGCTATGAGCCAGGATGGGGAGGGATGCAACACCATGCTCTGAGTGCCCCTAGCCTGTTTGCCAGAAGCTGGGAATGGGCAACAGGGGATGGATCATTTGATGATTCCCTGTTCTGTTCATTCCCTCTGAAGCACCTGGCCTTGACCACTGTTGGAAGACAGGATACTGGGCTATATGGACCATTGGTCTGACCCAGTATGACCATTCTTATGTAAAAATTAATTATAATAATAAAAATGTTTAGTACAGAAACTCCCCAACATAATGACCTCTCAAGATAGCAACAATGTGAGATAACAACCTTGGCAAATAATGCATTTTAAAAATCTTGGCCTACTAGGAAACATATTTATATATTTCCATTCCCAGTCACAAATCTAGCATTCTGGAGCAAAGTCACTAAAATATAGTCCAACAAACAAATGTTTATTTAACGTGCCCCTCACTTTTCCCTCCACCGCACCCCACTCACCGGTGTTGTCCTCAGTCAGCGGAGTCTCAGAGTTCAGAGGTGCTTTCACGTGAGTACACCTCCCAGGTGGGGGGCAAGAGGGCACCTTGCTCGTTCCTCCAGCTGCTCACTGTTCGCTCTGGCCACGGCTGTTCGTTGTGCCACCGTTCACTCCACCACTCTGTTGCCAATGGCCCTGCGCAGTCACCTTCTGCTGCCACCTGCCACTGTGACCTCTGTGAGTTGGTCTCTTGAGGTTCCACCCAGCTCTCAGTGATGTCAGCTGAGCTCTCAGTGGGGGAACCTCACTGCTAGTGCAGTCTGGGCTGTCTCTTGCACAAAAACACTGTACCCACAGGAACACTGTCCCCACAGCAGGACTAAGCACTGACCTGATTATCAGTGATTTCAGCTGCAGTGGTCACTTAACAGAACAAAAGACTATCTATGGAGCCTAATCAGCTCTGTCTTTAAACCGTGGAGAGGGACAGGTCCCCACCCTCTCTCTTGATGCCTTCAAATCATCACAGGCTAAGTACAGTTCTACTGCCCTTTACTCTTACAATAAGAACAACAACATTTCATTTCCGCCCCTACCCCCCACATTCAAGTGACTTGTAACCCAACCCCAGCCAAAATCTATCACTTGGGCAACACAGCTCTGTTTGCTGGATACCTAGGTAGATTAGGTGTGAATGTAAATACAATCTGGTCCTGAAGCCTTTCCCCCCAAACCCCAGCTCATCATTAGCTGTCAGGGAGAGCTCATTTAGACTTTGCTTACAAATCATCATTTGAAATTATTAGGTTGGCCAACATCACCGAAATGAATGCACTGACATTGTCATAAAAAACATCAGCTGTATAAGGAAACTAGTCTATGTTCATACTTTTCAAATCTATTATACTTTTTCAGATACACATATTTTATCATACACTGTATATGCTTTTAAAGTGTGTATTAATGTTTCAATTTCAATTCAGATTTCCAAACAGTCACTAAATTGGCATGTAACTAGTTCACAAAACTGGGGGGGGGGGGAGGTGTTGGGAAAATTCAGCAGTGGTGCAGGGAAATCACTGGCTCCAGCCAAACCAAAAAACTCCTTGTCTTCAGCAAACAGATATTCAAATACACCTCAAGGGCTTTTCACAACGAAATTAATCACCCTCCTTGGGCTACAACCCACTAGTCATGGCCCCAGCACGACCTTTCTCTCAGACAGTTCCTTGCTGTGTGATCATTTCCCCTCCAAGTCTTTGCCCTTGGTTGTGGGGGTTTCCATGCCACCCATCAGTGATGCGCTATAGGGAAGCCCATTCCTTCCCTCTGCTACAGGCCCAGGGACCTGAAACAGCGAACTCTAAGCCCAAACTCTAAGCCACTTTGCTTCCCTTTTCCCTAGGGCCACTTCTTCTGCCGTACAGCCAAGCCCCTGCCAGACTCCTTCCCCAGCACCTAATCAGCAGGGAACAAGAGTGGTCTTGGTATAGACCCCTGTTCACAGCCATTGAGAAAGTGACTTGGCTTTTATCCTGGTTCTCACTTCCCAACAGGCCTTGCTTTCAGCCTACCAAGGGGAAATCAGGCACAGGTGAGGGCTGGGGCCTGAGCTCATCTCAAAGGCCCAGTTCACGCTGTGACACTGACCCTTGTCACATGTGGGCAAAACTCCCTCTGTATGTTGTTATCGTCTATCAAAACCTTGTTCAACTGCCACATTTTTAAATCTCCTGTCTCTCATCATTCTTCATGGATGATCACCAAGATTACAGGTCTGTAGAGAGATGCTGTCTCCTTTAGAACGGTCCTTTGCCTGTCTGATCCATTCTGTGGGAGATCAGAGACGGAAAAGATCTCTCAGGACAACTGGCTCATTGGTTTCATTCAAAAAGAACATTTCATTTTTGTATGATCCCTTTCCTGCCTCACAAGAGCTTTGCACACCATATGAACATCATCTCTGATGCGGAGGGTAGCACCTAGCTGGTGCACAGCACAATGCGGAAAAAGAAATTTTGACTAAGGACACTGGATATTCTTCCAACAGGGGCTGGGGAACCTCAGGCTATGGCTACACTGTTCTGCAGTCCGCACTATGAGGGTGTTAACGGCAGGGTACCCCAAAGTATTGTGCTGTCACTGCCTGATATTGGTGTTGCTGGCACAAAGTAAAAGGTAACTAGTTCAGGTTAGTGTAGAACTCTTTCGTTCAGGACTACATTAATAGGAACTAGCTACCTTGTAGTTCGCACCTGCAACATCCACAGAGGGCAGTTGCAACACAACACTTTGACGCGCTCTGCACTTCAACCCCCGTAGTCTGCAGTGCAGTGTAGACACACCCCTAGTATCCACTCAGAGCAGACAAGAACTTGCCCTGTAGTATAATAATCCCCAGTGATTCAGTGCAAATGTAAATGTCTCAACTGATGGGATTTGACATTTCCAGCCACGACAGCTGAAATTCCTGCTGCTCCCACTCACGGGCTCCATTATTAGTGTTCTGTGATCATGTATGACCCTCAAGCCCACGTGGCTTTGATGTCCACAAGAATGGCTGCATTTTGGCAGTGGGTACAGTGGTCATTTTGGTGGAGTTGAGGGTGCTCAGCATCTTCCAGGATTAAAAATATGAAATCCAGGCTCGATATTTCCATAGAGACCTGAGCTTTTGTAGCAGTCCAACAAACTAGAGGTGCTGCTTGCTCAGGCCTTGGAACTTCCCAGCAAAGTAGACATGCTGAGCTGTTGATCTCACAGAGCCTTGCACTTTGATATCAGCCCAGCACCTAGATTTGCTCAATATTTATTATGAGTTGGTGGTGGTAAAGCAGAGGGAGACTCATCCTCTCCTTGGCCCTGCCCTCAGAGCTCCCCCTCTACCTGCCTCTATTGGCTGCAGAAGTCAGGGCCCATCACACAGGAGCAGCAGGAGATGGTACCTGGCTGGGGAATTTATGGCACTCCATTGTCTTCTCACAGGTCAGTGGAGCTGCACCAGCACCTGATGAGAGAAGAGCTGTCCAAGCTCAGAGGCCCCCTTTCTGCTGTTTTTTTTTCTGCAGGAAGATTTGCCCGCCTGCTGATTCACCTCTTCTTCAGAGAGGGAAAGCAGAACCTGCCTCTTTCCCTCCCCAGAATGGCCCAGTCAGTTCCCTTTCTCCTCTTGGCACACCACTGGATGGGGAGGGTGTTTGGGAGCACAGAGGATATTCCCTTCCACAGCACCTCATTCTACACAGGCACATGTACTTACTTGTGCTTGGTGGGCTATGGGCCCGATTGTGGATCTGGACTCCTATGAGATACAGGGGACAGATTGGGAGGGAGGAAATGAATGTTCCATGTTGCACTGTCCTGCATGAAGGGATGTCCCATCACCACATGACTTCACTGCCCACGACAGCATCCAACTGCTGGACTTGGCGTGCATCCTGGCCTGTTTCAGCTGTGACAAAGTTCCTCTACCTTGGTGGGTCCTGCGCTTATTGGTGGATTTGCTCACCTCAGTGATATTCCCCTCTGGTGGAACCCACAGTCTGGGTCAACTCCTCCTGTGTCTGATCAGGAGTTGGGAGTTTTGGGGGAACCCGGGCCTGCCCTCTACCCCAGGTTCCTGCCCAGGACCCTGTGGATTGCAGCTGTCTAGAGTGCCTCCTGTAACAGCTCCATGACAGCTACAACTCCCTGGGCTACTTCCCCATGGCCTCCCCCGAACACCTTCTTTATCCTCACCACAGGACCTTCCTCCTGATGTCTGATAACGCTTGTATGCCTCAATCCTCCAGCAGCACACTCTCTCAGCTCCTTGTGCCTCTTGCTCCCAGCTCCTCACACGCACGCCTCACTGACTAACTGGGAGACTTTTAACTAGTTCCAGCCAGCCCTTGATTGGCTTCTGGTGTCCCAATCAATGTAGATATCTCCACTGCCTTCTAGAAGGATCTTAATTAGCCCCAGGTGTCTTGATTAACCTGGAGCAACTGCCAGTTGGTTACCATGGTACTAGGGATTTGCTTAGCCTGGGGCTAACATACCTGTTCCTCACTACTTTACTGTAGCCATCTGGCCTTGCCCCATCACACAGCCTACATAAACCACTGCTGAACTACCCAGGGTGCAGGAGTAGATAATAGGTCATCCTCCACCCCAGCACAGCCAGTGCACAGAGGAGGTGGCAGCAAAACAGCCCCACCAGCCAGCATTAGCAAAGGTGCAGTAAACAGCCCCCCTATAGCAAAAATGGAGGCTTAAGCAACCAGAGAACTCAGACCGTTTCGGGGTTAGTTCTGAAAAGTATCCGAAAGTTTAGGGCTGATCCAAACTGTCCCAATCTACAGGCCCTACAACTTTCCAGCAGGTCTGTGTGGCCCATGATTGGGCTTCACCAGGAAGTGATGCGCTGTGCAGCATTTTCTGGAGACAGGGCTGTCCTAAGCACATTTGGAAATAGCCTCCATCTGCTGTTTTGCATCCAACCCCAAACCAGAGAGTACTTCAAGGACTCGCCAATCCAAACTCAAGGGGTACAGATATGAAGGTTTTTATTCCCAGGGCCAAATCTCCCCTTAGTGTTTGTACAGGGACAAATCACTCTGACAGCCTTCAGCAAATTATAACAATTGACATGGAGCTGGGAAGGTCTGATCCAGATCTCACTTGCCCCAACGGTTGGAGGAGTTTCAAAATCAGGTTTTTGGTGGAGATCCATCTCTAAATACTAACAAAACAAACAAACAAAAAAAGAGTGTCTTATCAGCTTCCTAGCAAGGCACAACGGAGATGCTACATGGATAAAATATGAATCCCCTTCATTGCCAGAAGTAAATTCAATTCTGGAAAGAAATTATGTTTTTAACACTTAACATCTCATACTTGCTTGGTTACAGACTGCTGTTTTACTCATTTAATAGGATTTTACCAGTGCTACCTACCTCATCAATATTTCACTCCATTTAAGCTGGGATTCCTAGACAATCCGTCCCACTTCCACATACGGTAAGTCATTTTATCACAAACAACTCTGCATTTTCCCTCATGCCCTCCAGCGCGAACAACACTTTTAATCTTATCCCATAATACCAATTATCAAAGCAACACTTTGCGGCAGGAATAGATGCCGCATTTCAAACAGTTAGCGGGAAACAGAACTAATTACAGAAAAATGGCTAAAAATAAGAAATCTCAGACTGTTAAAAATAGTTTTTCCTTACAGTGACTTCAATTTCTTATGCAAATAATAGGCCCCGTAAATTCAGGATGGAAATCTACCTGGCCAGGAAACCATAAATGATATCTGAGAATGTATAGCCTACATAAAATCTAACACACAATCTCTTGAATCATGCCTACTTAGGGAAAGGAGTCTGCCCCCCCAGAATTTCAGAGTACAGGTTGTTTCTTGCAGATGTGGCTAAGGCTCTAAATGTAGATTACAATGATGGGCATTAATCTCTGCCAGATATTTTTGGCCAGATTTTTATCCCCTTATTCATACTGAGTAGCAGACTTGGAAATGACCTTCATCTGCCATTTTGGATCCCACCCAAAATCACAGAGAGCACTTCTGCTCTGTGCCCTCCAATCTGAACACCCTGAAAATTCCAAATCTCATATCTTTTTTCACGTCGAGTAGTGCTACATGAATAGTGCCCCTGATTTTAGTTGATCCACTTGTGGGGGAAAGGTGCTACTCTAACTCACCATGAGTAAGGGGATGAGAAACTGGCCTTTGTCGAGTACTGTAATACTCGCTGATAGAACTCTAAGGATTTATTGGGACACTGCAAGTAACAACTCCAGCACACACCGGTAAGATTCAGATTTACTACAAAAACCCCTTTTCTGACCATACAACATACAAGACAACACCTCTAAAATAAAGATATAGCACCACCTGTTGGTGGAGTTGCTGCTTACACTGATCATTACAACTCCCCCCCCCCCAGTTAAATAAGAATTTAAAACAATAATGAAAGTTTTAATATTGTTGCAACTCCTAGGAATCCAAGTAATCTGCCGTGCGCACAGGTTTCCATTTTGGTCTGCTTACTTGAGTCCTATATTCAGTCATGGAGCTATCACACATAGTTGGATCTAGATTATCAGTATATACAGGTTTCTTGTCCTCCAGGTTATGCTTATCCAATTGTGGACAGACTTTCTGTTGAAGACTGCAGTGGGTTGAGGTGCCAATGACACCCCAGCAATTCTTCATCCACAGCTGGTCTCCCACCATGAGCCAGAGGATTCTGCTTGGTTACCTCCAAATCCTCTTCTGCATCCCTCTGGGATGGCTGTTGAGCATCCTCAGTGGTTGCCCTCCCATTTCTTTCAGTGGATCTGTGCACTTGTTCTCAATGCACCACAAAGGGAGGAGTTCTTGCTTTTTATATGAGCAAGGATACATTGTTTCTTTTCTTAACTCTTTTGTAAGGTCCCCTCCAAAAAGGAGTAAGTTTGGGATTTTTTTTTTAAACCAGGCTGCTTTTTCCAGTTATGTAGCCACATCTTATTTCCTTCCTGGATGGGCACATAATTCTTGTTTTTCCTGGCATCCTATGCCTGGCATACTTGCTTCCAGCTCACTCTTGCTCGACCCTTTGGAATGCTCTCCTCGGGTCACTGATGTAAGACTCCACTGCATTACCCACCTATGTAGGTACAGGAGGCCTAGTTGGTTCTTGCTTCCTGAAGATCAAGTCACAGGGAAGCATGGGTTTGTAGAGTACCAAAATAATCTCACAGGGAAAGTAATGGAAGGCTGAGTGCCAGCTGGTGTATATGCAAAAATTACAACAAAAGATGTATTCATAGCTCTGACATTCCCCTCTGGTGTTATCCAGACTGGTGATCTGCTAGGTCACTCCAATCCTTGACTCTGGGAGCCAGACTTACCTTGCTCTGCAGTGAGAACCCCCCTCCTGGGCTGTTCACGCACAGCCTCTGGCATGTAAGCTGCTCCCAGTTACTTGCAAGTGAATGACACTAGCCAATATCTCTGATCCCAGATACAACCCAAGGAACTTCTGTCTTGCAGTGTCCAGCTATGCTGCAAGCTTATATGAGTTTGTCAATTTAACAAAGAAATTGATAGGTACCAGGCTTTTTCTCCCAAGGGGAGCCTCTGACATGCTTCAAACCAAACACACTGCTTCAGGTAGAATAAACAAACAAATTTATTAACTACAAAGATAGATTTTAAGTGATTATAAATCAAAGCATAACAAGTCAGAGTGGATACCAAAAGAAAAGAAAATATAAACACGCAGTCTAAACTCTCAACTCTATTAGACTGGGCAGCAACTAGATTAAGCAGTTTTTCTCACCCCACTGGATATTGCAGTCCTTAATATACAGGTTTGTTCCTTAAATCTGGGTCAATCTCCTGTGCTGGAGTCTTGTTTTCTTCTCAGTGTCTTGGTTGCTTGCAGCATAGGTGGGGACAGGAGAAGGGCCCAGTATGTCTCCACTCTGCCTGTTTTATACTCTCAGTCCATGTGCTTGGGGAGCACAAGTCCAGGCATGTCTGGTGGGCATTGCTGAGTCTCTCTAAGCAAGGTTGAGCAATTCCCCTGGTGGGGCCTCATGCAGGTGAGTCATTGCATTGTAGCTCCCTTGCTGGACAATGGCTGTTGATGGGCTATTTGACACCCCACCCAGGCGTTGGTTACTTTCCTTGCTGTTGCCTCTGGAGAGATAATATCTGGCTGATTTCCCACCTTACAGCAGGCTTTGGTGACCACCATACAACACAATTCTCATAACTTCATATGCATTAATGATACACATATATGGATAGAGAAATCACTTTCAGCAGATCATAACCTTTCCCCTGATTCCTTACAAGGCATGCTTTATATGTGAGATTATGATTATATGAAAACGAGGAATATGGAGGTTACAGTACGCTCCCTCAAGGGTTAGAATGTCACAATAGCACAGTTTTGTTGGCCTTTGCTGACTAAGGGCTTGTCTACGCCTGCACCGCTCCACCAGTGCAGCTCCACCACTGTAGCACTGACTTGTCTACACTACACAGTTTTGTCGACAAAAGTCAGCTTTTGTCAACAGAACAGTGGAGGTGTACGCACTGCAATGCTCCTCCCGCCTGTGCAACTCCCCTGTTACACTGACATAATAGAACCACCTCAACGAGAGACATAAGGCTTATGTCGGCATAGTTAACTCCTTACATCGGCTGTTGGCTGTCATTCTTGTCAATTTCATGGCTCCAGTGAAGCTGGCTCCGGAGCTGGGCTGCTGCCCAGTCTCTGCTCCGGCTGGGCTGCTGCCCAGGCTCCCTGCTGCGAGCTCTGCCCCCCTGCCCCTGGGGTCACGGCTCCCCACTTCCCACCGGGAGCACGGCAGCCAACCGGACTCTGGGCTCAGATCTCACTGCTGAAGGTGAGAAGCCCTGGGTGGCTGCCCCCTGCTGGGAGCGTGGAGGCAAGAAACCCTGCGGAGGGTGGGGACAGTAGAGCTCCCAGTGGGGAGCTGCGTGGAGTTGAGAGCCCTGGCTCTCAGCCCCCCACACTGTCCCTCTTCAAATGCTGGAAGTGCTCCTGGTGAGTGGTGTGGACATCAGCCACCGCAGTAATTAATGAGGTGGCTGTAAGTCAACCTAACAGACATAGCCTGAGTGAAGACGCTACCTATGCCGATGGCTGTATGCTGATGTAAGTTAGGTTGACATAATTTTGTAGCATAGACATGGCCTTGGACTCTAAACATGGAACCCCGCCCCTTTTAAAAACATAGCTACCAACAACTGACACTATTTACATCTATTCATTCCAAAAGTGAGAGTCCAGGGAATGGGAGCGAGATGGTGCTGAAGTATTTTGAAGGCAGGAAAACAGGAGTCTAGGGACTGCTGTAGAGCAGGATCTTTTATAAGCTTGGGTCCCGGAACACTGAAATCCTAACTAGGCCTGCGCTGTACTACTGGTCATGGCTCTGTGGCTCCCGTGCTTGGTATGAGACTGCTACAATGGAGATCTGCAGCGGCAATTCAGGGTGGAGAAGGAAAGTGCTAAGTGCTGAGTGACCGTCTGCAGAGTTGGTGAGCAGAAGTGCCAGTTTATTAGGGTAAGTTGCTTTTATAAACCAAACAGCAAGTTAATAGCAATCTCATTTTAAAAGATGATACAGCTTAAGTGCACTGTTTTACTGTCCTGCGATTTAATACTGGCCACTAGACAATGTCACCATTTCTGTAAGCATCATGCATAAAAAAGATTGTCTATGAGACAAAGGAACTCAGAGGTAGGAAATCGCTGGGATCAGGGGTAGCTGGATCCTACGTACATATAACCTTTTTCTACTCTTAGTATATCAAATGAAAATAAAACTCTGAGTCAGACCTTATTTGCCCTATTCATTCAGCTCGATATAAACCACAACAGAGGGAAAAAACAGGTCCAACTAGCTGAAACAAAATAATTATATACAGGCACATAGTCATAATAAAAGCAATTAGCATGCAAGATATTAAGAACCTATCCCATCTTAAAAAGTCTGTGGGCCATAAATAGAGATGCACGAAGGATAGATTAGGAGCAAATCTCAACCTCTTCTGCCATCAATTCTCAAGTTAATTATCTGATAATCACCATGGCGTACATTTGCAAAATAAACACCCCATGTAAATTTAAATCTGCATGTAAATAGAGTAAGAGTTAATTAATGCAACGATCAAATACCCAGTGATGTGAGCACTCCAGTGACTCTACTCCCCATTAAAGAGGAGAGTCTATTAGAACTTTGTGCTCAACTCCCCGATTGAACTACTCAGGCCTGTAGGGTTAGCAGCAAAGCACCAAGTAGCACCACAATGAACAGGGCAGCAAGTTGATCAGTGATCAGGATTCTCAAGCAATTTTAGGCCCGGATTCAGCAAAGCATTTAAAATCAGGCTTAGGTCTATCCCTATTCAGCAAAGCACTTTACACCTAGGCCTGGTCTACACTACGAGTTTATGTTGAATTTAGCAGTGTTAAATCGAATTAACCCTGCATCCGTCCACACAACAAAGCCATTTTTGTTGACATAAAGGGCTCTTAAAATCGATTTCTGAACTCCTCTGGGATGAGGGGATTAGAGCTGAAATTGACATCACTGGGTCAAATTAGGGTTAGCGTGGATGCAATTCGACGGTATTGGCCTCCCGGAGCTATCCTACAGAGCACCATTGTGACCACTCTGGACAGCACTCTGAACTCAGATGCACTGGCCAGGTAGACAGGAAAAGCCCCGTGAATTTTTGAATTTCGTTTCCCGTTTGGCCAGTTTAGTGAGATGATCAGTACAGGTGACCATGCAGTCCCAGAATCGAAAAAAAGCTCCAGCATGGACTGTACGGGAGGCACTGGAACTGATCACTCTATGGGGAGACGAATCTGTGCTATCAGAACTCCATTTCAAAAGACGAAATGCCAAAATATTTGAAAAAATCTCCAAGGCCATGATGGACGGAGGCCACAACAGGGACTCAACACAGTGCTGTGTGAAACTTAAGGAGCTGAAACAAGCGTACCAGAAAACCATAGGATCAAATGGACGCTCTGGGACAGAGCCACAGACATGCCACTTCTATGCAGTTCTGGGGGGGTGGGGTCGCCACCATTACCCCACCCCTGTTCGTGGACTCCGATGATGGGATATTCTCATCAACATGCCTGAGGATTTTGGAAAGATGGAAAGATGAGGAGGAGGAGGAGGAGGAGGACGACGACGAGGTTGAGGAGAGCACACAGCACACTGTTCTCCCCAACAGCCAGGATTTTTTTCTCACCCTGACTGAAATACCCTCCCAAGGCAGTATCCCGGACAATGGAGCCATAGAAGGGAGCTCTGGTGAGTGTGCCTTTGTAAATATAAAACATAGTTTAAAAGCAAGCGTTTTTTAATGATTAATTTGCCCCGAGAACTTGGAATGCATTCATGACCAGTACAACTACTGGAAAAGTCTGTTAACGTGTCTGGGGATGGAGCGGAAATCCTCCAGGGACATCTCCATAAAGCTCTCCTGGAGGTACTCCAAAAGCCTTTGCAGAAGGTTTCTGGGGAGAGAAGCCTTATTCCGTCCTCCATGGTAGGATACTTTACCACGCCAGGCCAGTAGCAAGTAATCTGGTATCATCGCATGACAAAGCCTGGCAGCGTATGGTGACGGTGTTTGCTGGCATTCAAGCAACATCCGTTCTTTATCTCTCTGTATTATCCTCAGGAGAGTGATATCATTCATGGTAACCTGGTTGAAATACGGGAATTTAATTAAGGGGACATTCATAGGTGGCCGTTCCTACTGGGCTGTTTTCCTGTGGCTGAAAAGAAATCCTCCCCACAGTTAGCCAAGCAGAGTGCGTGTGTGTGTGTGGGCAGGGAAGCATTGGCACTGAGCTATCTTCCCTGATACCAACCACGCGGTTGGGGGAGGGTTAAAGCAATCATCCCAGAGAAAAGGATGGGGGGGGGGTTAGTTTGGTTTCTGCTGCTGCACGTTAACACAAAAACCGCAGCCCTAAATGGACAACTCAGTGGGCTTTGCTTGGTATGGGAAAGGAGGTCGCTGCTGTTATGAAGGTTGCAGAAGCCTAAAGACTATGGCTTACCATGGCTGCCTGCAAGCCGAATTCTGTTGCCCGGCCCTGCGTCTGTGATCTCTAACACCAAAGCCGCAGGTACTCAACGTAAGATGCAAAAATGACCTTGTACCAAAATCACATGTGCTATGTAATGTGAATAGTGGTGTTCACCATGAAAGAGTGTATACCCATTGTTCTGTAAAATGTATCTTTTTAAATACTTCTTTCCCTTTTTTCCTCCTGCAGCTGCAAATGTTTCAAGCCTCCCTCCTCCATCCCAAAGGCTATCTCAGATTAGGCGGCGAAAAAAATGCACACACGATGAAATGTTCTCTGAGCTCATGCAGGCATCCCGCACTGAAAGAGCTCAGCAGAATGTGTGGAGGGAAACAATAGCACAGTACAGGAAAGCGGCCAGTGAACGTGAGGAGAGGTGGTGGCAGGAACATCAGAGGAGGCAGGATGCAATGCTGGGGCTACTGTGGGAACAAACGGACATGCTCCGGTGTCTGGTGGTGGTTCAGGAATGTCTGCAGGATCAGAGACTGCTGCTGCACCCCCTGTTTAACCACCCTCCCTCCTCCCCAAGTTCCATAGCTGGCTCCTCACCCAGACGCCCAAGAACGCGGTGGGGGGAGGGGAAGCTCCAGGCACCCAACCACTCCACCTCAGTGGACTGCCCAAGCAACAGAAGGCTGTCATTCAACAAGTTTTGAAGTTGCCTCTTTCTTCCCTCCTCCCACACCCAACCTGGGCTGATTGTATATTAAAGCAATTCGTTACCAGGATAAGCCACTTCTTCCTAAATTCATTTTAGATGCAGCAGAGAGAGATTCCATTTGGTTCTCTCTGCTATGGCAGAGCTTTTCTTTCTGCATCTTTCTTTTCAGGTCTTCTATAGAGAGGGGAAGGGATTCCTAGGTTCTTTGTCTAACTCTGCCACTGACTCATGGGTCTTTGGCAAGTCATGGTGTCTCAATTTCCCCATCTGAAAAATGGGGATAATATTCATCTGCCCCATCAGTGTACTGGGAAACTAAATAGCAGGTTGCAAAGCACCTTGAGATCCTTAAATGGAAGGTACTATAGAAAAGTGAAATATAATTCTCTCAGACCTTAATTTTGCCTAGTGATCTACAAACTAGGATTCCTTACTTTATGCAAATAGGATTCATATTCAAATGAAACCTTTTAGAAAGGGAGACAGAGGGAGCTGATATACCACTGCCTTACACCATGTGTAGTTATTTTAGGCTGTCTAATACCCTACAATTCTGTCTTCATACAACTTGGACCTTTGCCTAAACAAACATCTCAAAAAGGTTTCACCCATCCACCCACACTACAACATGTGGCTGAAACTTATCATACCCTCAGAGCCCTGCATTTTGGTCTCTGTCTGGCTAGACATGCCAAACTCAGTCTGATGCATCAGCAAAAATGACTCAGTAGCCACTGAATACCCCCTGAAGCCTGGGTAATCTGCAGTAATGCACACAGGCTTCCAGCAACCAGACACAGCTGCTTTCACCTTGTTCACATTTGAGTCCTAAGCCCCTGTTACCCTGCAGAAGTCTAATGAAGTGATCTAATTATAGTAAGACTGCACCACCTGGCCTTTGCTGCCTAGACTTTGACATATGGGATCTCCTAGCATTGCGACAATTTCAATCAAAATAGTATAAATTGAACAGAAGGCACAAGGTTGCTGCTTGGTGAATGCCCTAGTGTTGAGGGCAAGGGACAAAGCAGCAGCCAGACTTCTCACTCTCACCATCGCCGGAGCATTACTCTGCACCTTTCTTACTATGCTTAACAATCTAAGATCCATCCATTGGCAGAAGCTGGCTCCACAGCATGTCCCTACTAATACTAGGAAAAGCATCTTGAAGGTTTATGAAAAACCAATCCTACGTCCCAGGTGCCCAATGTCCTTATCAGCTAGAAACAGAAGGTGAAAGCGTTCTTGGCGAGTGAACAACACATCTGGCAGGCACGGCATCTCAGTCTCAGGATAGACAGTGCTGAGTGCTCAGTGCCATAGGGCACTTGTCTTTGGGGAGAGTCCAGGGCAGCCCTAAGTAGCAGGACTATGGAGGCAGGGACCTGGTTCATGAGGTGGCTGGCATCGCCTGCAATCCCCATGGTTGTTTCCTGAAACAAGGGGGAAATCTTGTTCCTCAGCCGGGACTGAATCCCCAGCCAGTCTCCTGCCAGCTATCCCACTTCACTGCAGGCAGGTTGAAATAGTGCTAAGCAGCGTTCATGCTCCGAGCCAGAAAAGCTGCATCGCCTCCCTCTGCCTACATATTGCAGCACAAACCAGTATCTGCATAATCAAGGATAAGGCAACAGGACCGTAAGCTCTGAGATTCGCCTCCGGCACAATGGGATTGACTTGGTGCACAGGAGTGAATTTTCAGAGTGGTGAGGGGGGATGTGAGCGACACAGCCCATGCTGATGCCAATTGGAGCTACGCTGCAGAGTTCCCATCATTTCAGACCTTCAGTCATTCCTCTCTGGATTTCCTGCCTCTCATAATGTTATCTGACTGAAGTGTATATCCCACTTCATTAAGTCCATAAGCCAGTGGCTGGATGGTATCTGACTGACAACCGTTTGCAATTTAAAATGGACATTTGCCTCTGATCAAAGCAGCAGAAGCAGGAACAGCAGTTAGAATCTCACAGTCTCTCTTGCTCCAGTTTCATTGCCACAGAGTGTCTCACTCATTGCCGGAGAAATGAGAAGTCTTACAGTTCAGCCTGGCGTGGCCTTTTATCCCGTGACCACTGCGTGAGGCATTCTTGCCATGTTCCACACTGATTGGTCATGACCCTTCTCTTTCAAATTCAACAGCATGCCTCTTGTTGGCATTACCACCAAGTAAGGAGGACACACAGAGTTGGTGCCCCTGGTATCTTTCCATATCGCTCTTGGTATTCACGGATTCGTTCCCATGAGCTTTTAAATAAATAATACAACTCCCCCCCACCCCCGCCGCCTGTCAGTTTTCATGCTCTGTTGACACCTGTGGAAACAGCAGTGCTCACTCTATCTGCAGAACTGGTACAGAAAAGACAGTGATGGCCCCATTCATCCACAGGACTCAATCCTGACCTGTGAATTCAGGCTACCTGGTCCTGCGGAGAGAGTGCTGACAAGAGTTATAGCTTAGCCTCAGATATGGTGTATTTTCTTGTTATAAGAAATCCTGCCCACTAAGAATTGGACAGAGCCCCACCAAATTCATTTCACAGGCCACTGAACAGCCATTAGATAATAACTTTTGGTCACTCACTACCACCCTGGTCCACATCCAAAACTCTGAATACTTGGTGTTCTCTTCTGCCCTCCAGGCCTGTGTACATTTGTGTTGAGCAAAATGGAAGCAGAGAAGCATTTCTTTCCTTCATAGTTTACAATTGATATGGGATTGCTGTTTTCCATTTGCATAATTCTGAACTGAATTTGGTGTTCATGAAATTGAGGGGCTAACAAAACTCTGGCAAGATCACACACATAGCTCCACACACACATAGCCTCACACACATAGCTCCATCAATGCACCGTTATCCTGAACTGCAACACATGCTGCCAGAAGCTGGGAATGGGTGACACTTGCTGATTGCCTGGTTCTGTTCATTCCCTCTGAAGCACCTGGACAGGATACTGGGCTAGATGGACCATTGGTCTGACCCAGTATGGCCGTTCTTATGCGATCCCAGGCCTTGGCCTTCACTCCAGCTGTGCCAGTGCCTCTCAGTAACTCCCACTAATTCAGGCCTGAGAATAATCACCACCCAGCTTTGTCAAATGGACATCAGTCCAACCTCACAGTATTCTCTGCCGTTCGAGTCCTATTGAATTGTGCCAGCCAAAATACTGGGTTAGCTGGGCGATATTTTCAAATGAAGAGATTAGAGCGCGAGCACTAAACTCACTTCATGTGAGCTGACATCTCCAGGGGTGAAAGAAGAATATATAAGGCCCTTTGTGCCAGCAGCCCCTCCCCAAAAGACTTTTCCTTTTGGAGCGTCTCTGGCACAAAATCTGCTCCTGTCAGGTTACAGAAGTAACAAGCACATTGCCAGTTATGAACAAACACTTGCATTACTTTCAATGAGGTTGCAAATGGAGATGAATGTTTTGCAATTGTTTGTACTGCTTGCCAGCACTCTCATCATTCCAGGGCTTTTGTGAAGGAGCTGGTTGTATCTGGAAAGGACCTTTCCCTCTGCAGTCATTTATAAATGTGTACATCTCCCTCGCAATGTAAACGACAAGGTGTCAAGCAACCATCTAAGTTGTGCAAAGTATAAACAGATGCTCGTCCTCAAACTTCTCATTTGTGGTTTTGAGTTCCCTGTTTGGATTGCAGAAGCTTGTGCTGCCTGGCCTCAGGGTGGCTTTCCTGTTTGCATTTCTAGCTGGGAACCTTTGGGAGACTGACACCGGTGAAGTGGTGGATTTTAGAATGTATTCAGTTAGAGCAGGGGTGGGCAAACTTTTTGACCTGAGGGCTACATCTGGCTTTGGAAATTGCATGGCGGGCCATGAATTCTCACAAAGTTAAGGGATGTTACCGAGGTGCGGGGAGGGGGACTCATGGGGTGTGGCCCGGGGAGAGGAGTGGCTTTACAGGGGTGGTACTGGGGACTCCTAGGGGTCCTGCTGGCAGTGAAACCAAGGCAGCCGTACCAGGCACCACCATGGACGGAGGCACCCTAGCTGGGAGGAGTATGGCCCCTGGGCACTTGGGAGAGTCTCGAGGGTGGGGCCGTAGGAGACCTGGAGGGTCCAGGCCATGGTGATGGGCTGATAAGGAATGAGGCATGTCTCTCGGAGGAGTGGGGCCTCAGGGATTGGTCGATGAAGCTTGTGCTTCCTAATTGGACTCGATTAGGGGTGGTATCCTGCAATTCTGCTGCCTTGATCATTGGTTCGTTTGGGTGGAGGCTGGCTCTTCGGGGATTGGGCGCGGTGCTGGGTAAGGGCAGGGTTCTGACCCACAAACAGCACAGTGAAGTCTTGGTAAGTGGCGCCGGTCGTGCCTGTGCAGTATGGCTCTGCGTGTGGGAAGATGGTGCTCATCCAGGAAGTGTGAGCCGGGGAGCACTGGGCAGGCGGAGCGGGGCAAGCTCCCGAGCCCGCTCCTTGGTGGGAGTTTGAGGGCTGGATTAAAAGGTTTGATGGGCTGGATGCACACCCCTGAGTTTGCCCACCCCTGAGTTAGAGGGCATTAGTCTAGAGATGCGGGGAGGCACCATAGGGTGGGGCAGAGTGAGAGCCTTTTCTGGTTTGAGCTCCACCACCTTTCCAGTGCCGGACATCTTCCCAACCACAACTAGTGGCAATGGCTCCTAACTCTGTTTACTTAAGAATCTGAACACTCCTCATGACAACTTTAAGTCATCTGCCCAGCTGCTGCGGAACCAATGCCTGGTCGTTCAATAGGCCATGTCCTGATCTCACCAAGGTCAATGAGAGTTTTGCTACTGAGTTCAGTGAGACCAGCTAATGCAATGCCACAGGGAGAGAGGCAAACAGAAATGAAGACATCACTGCACAAGTGTGCTAACCCAGTGTTTCTCCATGGCCAGTCCATGGACCGGTGCCAGCCCCTGAGATCTCCCTACCACAGTTTAGGAAAGCAGCAAGCCGGTCTCTGGTATCAAAAAGGTTGAGACCTATTGTGCTAACCCACTCACACTGCTGCTTGCTGGTACTCAGGATGGTGCAAAGCAGGACAAAGATCACTGGAAAACTGTCATTACCAAGCTGGCATGTAAGGAAAAATCAAATCATGTTCTCACCATCCTGGATGGACATGAATGTCAAACATCAGAAACGCATCACTTCTTTGACTCTGCCAATGTGCTCGCCCTGATCTATTGGGAACACAGGAGACTAGCAGCAGATCAAAATGCACCCGGTGATTTGGGCACTTCCAAATCCTGTCTTCGCCACCTGTGAACCAGGAGAGCAACTAGTACCAGCAGCAGGATTTCCTGTTGGACCAATAGGAGCTGGTATACCTGCACCAGGGCTACTTTCAGGGAGGGTCTGGAGAACTAGCAGCTGGAAAGGAGTCTAGGTCTTTGGTTAAGAGGGGGTGCTCAGCAGCCTCGGAGGGGAAGATAGGAGAGCTTGCTGTGGGGAAGGAAGGTAAGCACCTGTGGATTAGTATTCTCAGGGCTGTAAAAGAAAATCAATCAAAGGGGTAGGAAACAAAAACGCCCCTTTCCCTCAGTTTTCCAGAGACCAACGCCAATGTGGATTGAAGCATCACAATGCTCCCATCAGGATTTCTTTGCCGTGTACACCTGCCTTTTAGTCATCGCAGAGAGACAGGTTTGCAAGGAGCGACCCAGAGCTCTATGTTACCAGTTTCCAGAAATAACTTCTCTCTGCTCAGGAGCACTTCTCAGCCCTCTCTGCTGAGGTGCAACACTATCACCACTTCATCTGTTTGCAGGCATTTCTAGCCAATAGGAATAATGTGCCTGGGCTGCAGTTAGCCCCCTGTGTACTATGTGAGATTATTTATTGGAAAAAGACACACTGCCAACAACATCACGGACAGCTTGGGAGCCTGAGCACTGCCACAAGGCAGTTATTTGCAGCTCACCTAGCCCTCTTAGGCTCTCACACTTGTGGCTGTGGCCTGTTCATTACTAGATAGTATTCCTTGAGCCCCACAGACATGGTCTCCTGACCTCCGTGTTGTTGATGCTTCACCTGACCATCAGCCTGAAAACCAGCAGCGGGAGGTGAGCCAGGAAAGAATTGACAATGGCTAGGTGGATGGTGAGCTAGGACCTCCTGCGTGTTGTCAAAAACTAGGGTACTTTCCTGTCACTACATCTTCTCCCTCCCTTACCCTGTTTGTGTCCACCGGTTACATCTTGTCATAACCTAGATTGTGAGCTCGCAGAGGCAGGGCCTGTCCTGTTACTGCATGTGCATAGAGCACCCAGTGCAATGGTGCCCTGATCGGAGGAAAAACAAGAACTTCAGCCGGGTTGGTAGGGTGAAGTGACAGAGAGTTGAAATAAGTTCTTTCTAATTCTCCTCCAGCAGCAGGGAGGAAGGGATCAGCCCTTGCGAGGGGTTGAGGCATTGGTGGCCAAAAGAGTGTTGGAGTCTCAGGAAAGAATCTACTTGCATTGGTGCTCCAAGGTCTAATAAACAGAAGGACTCACTGAACGACAGACCAGCGGGGGCTGAGGAAACCAAGCCCAGGATGTTGAAAGTCTGAGTAAGACCAAAGCAGACTCTGAACCATGCCCCTATTTGTGACACTTTAGCTGCAGTTTAAAACATTTCATCACAGGAACGAAAACAAACCCTATTTCAAAATACCCGGATTGCTGATGGGAAGGAACCAAGAGACCATACTTGGCCTACGAGCTGAGACAGGCCCAGAGGGACACACTGTGAGGTGGGCAATAGGAAAATCTCTGGGCCTTTTCTGAGAAGTACCTGAAGGTTCAGCAGTGTTGTATCAAGCAGGCAAGGTACTAATAAGCTTCGACAAGACTTTATTTACAGTGGAAACCCCTTTACCAAGCTGCTGCTGCACACACTGTAACTCTCACTCTGCCTCCTCAACTCCTCCCCTCGTCCTTCCTGTTTCCTGTCCTTTCAGACTCCCAACAGACAGTGCTCCCAATTCTAATAATTACAAGCACATCTAAACACCACAAACAGCTTTTCCAACAGCCCTGGGTCTGGCACTATCGTGGAAGCATGCTGGTGACATTTTTACTGTTTCCTGAATGTGGCAGCAGTGCTGGTGCTCAGGGCCGGATTAACCTTTTATGGGCCTGGCGCCAAACATATTTGTGGGCCCCCATGGAGACAATGGAGCATGGCACAGGGAGGTCAGTCCCCAGAGTGAGGGGCCAGCCAGAGGCAGTGCAGCCTGGCATGGCAGGGGCGGCCCTGCTTTTCCCAATGCCAAGGCACTATTTACAAACTGGCAATTGCCAGACACACAATGGCCTGCCCGGCCCTGTGCTGCCAGCATGCCCCTGTCCCTCAGGGGCAGGCCCATGCCACACCACACAGCTCCCCCCCCCCACTTAACACCCCTCGACTCCCTATGTCCAGCGCCCCCCCAAGACCTACCCACAAATGCACAGCGCCCTGCACAACACCACCCCTGCCCACAGCCCCACCACAACTGCCCAGCACCCTCCACAAAACCCTCACTGCCTAGTGACCCAACACACAGATCTTCCCTGCCCCTTCACGGTCCAGATACCCACTCCCCCACACTCTGCCTCTTGGCCGCACTCACCTGCCTGCTGGGAGGCGACTGTCTGCTGGGCTGAGCTGGTCCCAGGGCAGGGAATCGCTCCAGCCCCTCGGAAGTGGCGTGATAAACCAGGCCAGGTCCTGCCCTGGCCAGGCTCCCTCAAGACGCACTTGCCTGGACGGGCCCAGTCAAGCCCCCCACATTGTCTTCTTGCCCCACCTCCGCCACCTGACTGAGACTGGCCAGGCTTCTGCACCAGTCCCAGGCGGCTCAGCTCCGGGGAGATGGGTAGGGACCCACAGGTGGTAGGAAGCAGAGACTGCCCAAAGCCGGAGGTGCACTGGGGTCCGGCCAGGGGGCAGAGAGGAGCAGGGAGTGGGGCCAAGGGGCAGATAGGAGCCCTCTGCCAGCCGGCGGGCAGGTCGAGAGGAGCAAGTGGTGGGCAGGGGGAGACAGCGGGGTCTCGGGTCGCAGTGCAAGCGGAGCAGGCTGGGGCCCCTTCTGAGCACGGGCCCAGCTCCATGGAGCCACTGGAGCCATTGTAAACCCGTCACTGCTGGTGCTAGCCCATTGGGGGCCCTAAGCAGAAACATTTTGCGCCCCACAAAAAAAACAGGGAAGTTCTTGTAATAAAAAGTGAACGGGGGGTGGGCCTGGAGCTGCTGAGGGCCCTAAGCAATTGCTTAGAAATGATGCCTAGTGCAAGCTCTGTATGGCAGGGAAGCAAATACTGATCTATCAGCTCCAGGATGCACGACCTGCCTACCAACTCACCAACATGGCAAATTGCATCCAGCAACGCCCCTGCCAAGTGCATGACCCTGCCCATCTACCTCCTCAGCTTTGCAGTCCAGGGCACCCAGTGCCCCACAGCTCCTTTCTAACCCTCCGTGATCATCTGCCCCACCCCAAGAAAGATCCATTGGGGTGGCAGCATGTAAAGCTGATCTCCATTGTGGCATTTCTGCTTCTCTCCAAAGGCAGCTTGCCACTAACAGCTGCAATAAGGGAACACAGCTTGCAAATCGCTAGCTGAACTTCAGGGCTGACCAGTGAAGAGCTGGGTCTGTTTGTTTGATCCGAACTGGTTCTCTCCTTCCCACCACCATTTCCATCTCACTTCCTCGGACATCCAAGCCCCCTTCCTCATACCCCAGGAAAGAGAGCTTGGAAACAGGGAATCGCTCACTGAAGAAAACCTTCCCTTGATTTCTTCCTTTTCTACCAACAGCCAAGTCTAGAGATACAGGCTCACTTCCCATCTTGCTCTGATGAGCTTATTTCTATGGCAGCTTTCACGAACCTGACTAACAGCTGACTGATTTCTTTTGGCTGCACTCTCCATCGCCCTCTAACATCCCCACTGTTATGCTGCTTTGTGGTGTCAAAGGGCCATAAAGGCAGTAGATTGGCCCACCGTGTTACATCCCTAGCCCAGGGAATTCCCAAGGCAGGACAGAAAGCATGGAGAGGCAGCAACACTGTTACACTCTCCGATTATTCCTAGTTGCTGCAATGCTCCCTACAGGGCAGGTGCAGCTAAACATAAGTTAGAGAAGCCTGGAGGCTAATCTAAGTTACACCTGGGGCCAGAACAGGGGATGCACAAACAGGGGCGGCTCTAGTAATTTCGCCGCCCCAAGCACGGCGGCACGCCGTGGGGGGCGCTCTGGCGGTAGCCGGTCCCACGGCTCCGGTGGACCTCCCGCAGACGTGCCTGCGGAGGGTCCGCTGGTCCCGCAGCTCCGGTGGAGCATCCGCAGGCATCCACCAAAGCAGCGGGACCAACGGACCCTCCACAGGCACGTCTGTGGGAGGTCCACCGGAGCCGCCTGCCGCCCTCCGGTGACCGGCAGAGCGCCCCCTGCGGCATGCCGCCCCAAGCACGCGCTTGGTGTGCTGGGGCCTGGAGCCGCCCCTGTGCACAAAGTTGGCTCTTGCCCCATTTCCATTCCTGTGCTAAGTAGGGTTCTGGCAGCCCCCTGTCTCTTTCCTTCTCACACAGTGCTGGGCAAAATCATCACTTTAAAAACGGGAAAGTTTGGGAGTTTTTTAGGAGTGATAAATCAGTTCACTCGCGGAAGAAAATCAAATGTGTTAAAATAAAGTCAAAGGTTTGGCTGAAACTCAGCAAAGCCAGGAAATTCAAAACAACAAGGTGTTGTGCTTCTCTAGCCCCGCCTAATCAAGGCTCTCAGAGCACTCTACAAGCTTTAATTAAGCCTCCCAACCCAGGGATGAAGGAAGTGCTGTAAGGGTCAGCCTGTAGCTAGTCAGGCAACGGTGGGGCGGCAATAGGAAGGGAATAATTCCCCCTCCCCCACTGGAATAAACACTGATATACGAGGTGCAATCGGTTTTATTTTAGCAGGTTTCAAAACATTTTCAACAAACATCCAGATGACAGCAAAGAAGCCCACCCGGCCTGGCTGTGGAATTCTCCAGGAGGCTACTGTGCCAATGGGATGTTAGGATCTGCTATTTAAACACCAGTAAGAATGCAACAAGCCGAGCGGTCACGGGGCCTCTAATGCCCTCATGTCCCTCCCATCAGAAACTGGAGACCAGAACCTATTTGTCTATAAAATAGGTATTAGCATGTGTAGCAGCAGGGCAAGCTGCCCCCAGTACAATCCCCTGCTAATGTGCCTCACCCACTGGGACCCAATGCCCACCAAAGTTAACGCAAATTGTGATGAGGGGTTTGGGAAGCGGACACACTTCTGCACTAACGACTGTGCTGAAATCTCTCTCTCACACACTCAATTCCTAGCATGAATCAGATGGCAGAGACTTTCAATCAAGACCAAATGGATCTGGATTGGAGCCAGCAACCTAGAGAAAAAAGGCTGCATATTCCATTAGTACCAGTCCCCTGAGCCAACCAATCCTTATTTGGTTTTAATGCTTATTTGAGTGTATGGTTTGAAAAAATATAATTGTAAGGCAAATATAATAACCCCTGTTTTTTCATTTTTAATAAGAATTAACACTAACTGCGGGGAATCAGGGCATAGGTGATACTGCAGGAGAAGAGAAATCAGTGATCACATATACACGGGTAGTGTTCCAAGACCGTGGTTCTGTAGGTCCATCTGTCCATTCAGTGTAAAGAGCAGAGAGACGTTCTCTAGATTTAGGTTAGAACCTCTGGGATCTCTCACTTCCTTGTGCTGCCGGGCTCTGAGGCATGCCTGACTGGCTCTGAAAGCTGCTGTCCAAAGAACCAGTGTAGCCTGGTGGGAGGAGCCATGTGGTAGCAGAATCACAGTTGAAACACTGCCAGACAGCTCCGGGATCTCCCGATTTCCCACTTATGTATTAGTTATGTGCTCAGTCCCTGCCCTAAGCAGCTTACAGGCTAGTCTGGACACATACAGTGCGTTGCACCGAAAGAACTGGAGATGAATTTTGCTGAAGTCATTGCTGGAAGGTACTGCATCCTGCCACCCATGGGGAGTTAGATGCAGCTTTCTCCAGAGTCAACCAATAAAAGGATGGAAATAGAAAGACTAGCACATCAAAGGGATTACATGAGTGACACTGAGCTAGCCTGGCAGCTGCTGTTTGTTTCTATGATCCCCAGCTCCATACAGTTCGTTTTGGCGTTTTTCGCGCGCCCGGTCGGCGCGGCGGCAGGCGCGCGGGAGGCGGGCAGCAGCGATGACCTGAGCAGCATGACTCCAGAGTGGCTGCTGGTCGGGACCTCCGGCTGCCTCCGGGCTGCAGGACGGGCGCGGCGGTCCCGGCGGCGCCGCGCGAGCTGCTGCCTGCGGCCGGTCCAGAGCCAGCAGCGAGGCGCCGCCCCCTCGTCATCATGCCTGCGGCAGGTCCCTCCTCCCGGGGTGGACTCCCGCTCAGCATGACTGCGCATGCGGCAGGTCAGCCCAGCCGCCTGCCGCCCCCCCCAGCGAACGCCCGCCCCATTTTGCGCCTAGGCACCCAGCTTTTTTTTTGGTGCCTAGAGCCGCCCCTGGCTCCATATAACTCCCTTGCTGGGACAATAAGACCTTTTCTTGGACACCTTTCCAAGGTGCTTGGTGTTTTTCACATGGACATCTTTTCAGTCTCAGCCAGCCCTCACCTAATATAGAGCCTATCAGCTCTGTTCCAGGCCATAGCTGGGGTTTTAATTAACAGGTGGAGCAGGGTACTCAGGTCATGTTTTGCACTGCGGCTAGCAGAAAGAGGGGTATTCATAGCATGCATTGGACAGAGGTGTTCCAGTAAAGTTGAGGGTGGGATGGGATGGGAAATAGAGGGGCTTTTTACATTTACGTTTTTGGAGTGAATTTAATGCTGGTGAAATATACTAGATGGACAGAACTGGAGAGTGAAGGCCTCTACTTATGCACTGCTGAGGCCCAGCAATAGGAGCGACTCTAGATTCCACCCCATCCCCCCCCCCACCACCACTGGTTTGCCACTGTGCCTCCCTCCTGCCCTGGAGGGACCACTCTCTGAAAGGGGAGGGGAGTCCAGTCTCCAGGGCCCACTCAGATACGATTGCCAACAAGAAGGCCATCTGGTGCCAGATGGAGTTGTGATTATTGATGTGAGGACTCTTTTCCCCTGAGAACTGGATTAAGATCCACCAACTCATCTCTCATAGACCATTCAAGAGGAAGTTGGTAATGACTTTTGGCCACTAGTCACTGACCAGTGCACCAGAGCCAGCCAATGTAAGATGAAAGTTGGTCTGGTGGCTAAGACACTGGACTACGACTTGGGAGATGTGGGTTCAGGTCGCAGTTCTACCACAGCCCTCCTGTTGGACCTTGGCCAAGTCCCTTGGGCTGAGATTTTCAAAGTCACATCTTGAATTTAGATGCCTTATTCCCATTAAAGTTAACAGGAATTAGATGTCCAAATCCCTTTGAAATCTCAGCCTTGATCTCTCGGTCTCAACACTCCATCTGTAAAATGGGCATAGTACTTTCCTTTTTCACAGGCTTTTGTAAGGATAAACTGATTAATATTATGAAGGCCTCAGAAACTACCATTATGGGAGGAGAGCCACATAGGCACCTATGCAAGTAGAGAGGCAAGAAAGCTCCAGTCCCAATTACCTTAGCCATCCAATCTGTCTCCTATCACTTTCTTACTTTGCCACATTAAGGTGACTGAGGGAAAATGCACATTTTCAAGGTTCAGAGCATATGATGCTGAACAGCAGCACACAGTCCCTTCCCCCCACATGCCGCCTGAGCATTCAGTCCATCTATTCCTCCTTCAGATTATTCATCTCTTCCTCCAGATTATTATGGTCAGAATAAGTGGGCTCAACATCTCCAGCCCCTTTCAAATCCACCCACAACTCTTTTCCTTTCCTTTGATAGATTGATTCCTTGTGGGCTTGCCTGCTCTTGACAGACAAGTAGAGGAGAGCAGCTGTCAGGCCAAGGAACAGAACCAGGGGGTAGACTAGGATGAAGTGGAGCAGTGATGGAGACGAACAGACCCTGGAAGAAATTGTTGACTCTGCAAAAAAACAGAAAACAATTGAATACAGCAGCTAATTGTACTTCTCCTGCTGTTCAGTATTCACAGCACTAATGGGGGATTATAGCTAATAGCCCAGTGGTTATGGCACTCACCTGGGATGCACAAGACATGGGAGAACTACATTCATGTCCCTGTTTTTCCTTATTCAGAGCAGGGGCTTGAATGTAGGTCTCCCACATCCCAGCTCAACCAATCGGGTGAGTCTCTCTTTCCCGCTCACACCCTTCACAATAAACTTTCAGGTTTGGCAAATCAGCAGTTTCCAACAACCTGCATAACGCAGGCCACAGAAATGTCATCTCTGGCCTGCTTTAGCACAGATGATCAGAATGGTCCCTTTGGTGTATTCTAAGTATCTTTGTTTGTTTCCTTTAGTTTTCCCCTTTATCCTATAAACATCCAGGCTGGCTGCTATTGGGTTGTTCATGAGTTTGGGGCTGTATAATGTTGGTTTTTTGATCTAGGATTTTTCGGGAAGTGACTAGCCTGGAAGCCCATGTGGTCTAGTGAGTTAGGTAGGACCTAGGAGTCAAGCAATCTGATGTCTAGTCTTAGTTCTGACACTGACTTTCCGTGTTTCACTGGGAAAGTCACTTCATCACTCTGAGGCTCAATTCTCCCATCTGTAAAATGGGAGGAATTTACCCTACCTCATAAAAGTACTATGTAAGAATTCTTCAGGCCAAGGAGTGTTAGCAGAGGGCCTAGAATTTAAGATATCATGGCTCATTCCTCTAGATCACACATCCTGTGGGATGCAGCCTCACCAGGACACAGATTTTTCAAGTGAGTGTCACTTCCAAGTTTGTGTGCTTCGCTGTGAAAAATATCCAGTCTCTTGGAATTTTGTGGAAATCAAAACACTGAGGATGCAAAACTACTTGGCAAAAATACATAAGCACATTCCATGGCAATTTTTCAGCAATTACTATTTCACTCAGCAACAGCGAGGGTTAATAAATAATACACACAAAGGAACACCTAGTGAAAGAAACATCCCAGTACAACAGAAAGCTAGCATCCAGTTACAAGGATGACTGAGATCCTAACTGCAGATGGGTGATGCATTTTACAAATCTTCAGCACCTCCCTAAACAAGTTTGAAATCTTTGGTTCTGTTTATTCAGTTTCATTGCTGCAGAATCCCTCTGTGTTTCTGAATTTTGTCCGGGCCTTGAACACACACCAGTTTACCAGGGCCGCCGGGGGGGGGGGGGGGAATGGGGCAATTTGCCCCAGACCCCGGGCCCCAGCAGGGGCCCCCACAAGAATATAATATTCTATAGTTCTGAAACTTTTTTTTTTTTACAGAAGGGGCCCCCGAAATTGCTTTGCCCCAGGCCCCCTGAATCCTCTGGGAGGCCCTGCAGTTTACCCCCCAAAGGAAGGTTGTTCTCATAGTTGGCCCCACTGGAAACAGACAGGACTGGAGGCATCACCAAGAAATCCTGTTCCCAGGGGATTTCCAGGGGCTTTTTACAATCTCTAGAGATTCAGATGACCACCCAAGAGTTCATCCAAATGGAATGAAAGCCCTGGTTTTTCTGAGTTTTTCCAAAAAACTGAGCCTAATGAGAACCCAGGTTCAAACTCCAAGATTCAGGTTAGGACTGTGAGGGCCTGATTTCGCAAGGCATGGAGTGGTCAGTCCCAATCCAGCAAAGCACTTAAACACAAGAATAGTCCCTTGGAAGTCAGTGAGGTTGTTCACATGCTTAAAGCTCAGCATGTGCTTAAGTGTTTTGCTGGATTGTAGTCAGTGCTCAGCACCTTGCAGGCCAAACCCCGAAACCCCCACCCCTCGAGTCTAAGGTACCCAGCTCCTACGTACCAGCCAGCAGTACTCCATGCACTTCTTAGCCTACCTCCCTTCCCTGCAGCAGGCTATTCCTGCAACCGACAGCGCAACTGAACTCTAACTTGCAGTCATCTCTGCTATTCTAGTTGTGCTCCCCTTTCCTGACCCTGCAGCGACCCTGGCTGCATGGGAACGTTGCAGAGACACAGCAGATGTTTGCTGGAGATGGGGAACGTCATATGCAGGGGAACTGGGAATGTCCCGAGGGGTGGGGAGCGTTACCTGGAGGCAGCGCAGTGAGCGTTGTGTACCCTGACAGTTCCGACGCCCGCAGAACCCAAGCGCCACCGCTATCTTGCTGCCACTCCTGCACTTGGCAGCAGTACACCCCAGTGTCGCCCGGCTCCACGCTCCGCAGCGTCAGGTTGAAGTCACCGAAGGATGGGCGGCGAAGGTGCAGCCTCTCCACCATCGCCTCCTCAGCATATTCCACCATGCCACTGGTGTGCACTTTCACCAGGGTTTTCATCCCAGAATGCTCCAAACCATGGAACCAGATAGCAGAGAAGAGAGAGGCTGGTTGGGAGGGGCCCTGCAGGAGGCAGCTTAGGGTCACGTCCTCATTCTCAGTGGCTGTGATGCTGTGGTTTGTTTTTTCAACATGGAGCTTGTTTTCTGGTGTGGGAGGCAAGCAGAAAAGGCCTACATTTAGGGGCTGTGTTCCACAGCTCAAAGAGACACACAGAGGCTTGTTGGAGGATGATCTGGGTCTCCATACAGTATGTGTGTGGGGTCAGTGTGGATGCCTGTTAAAGGGCCCCCGTTTAAGAACTGGAATCACATTCTTTTCAGGGTTGATGGGAAGTCATGTGACCTGCTCCTGTGTGAGATGCTCGGGGCTCCTCCTAGCGCACATCCTAACTCCCGCCCTTAGTGCTCAGCCAGGGCTCCAGCCCCTGCCTCCATAGCCCACCTGCTCCCTTGGGCAGGTGACTCCTGCACCACAGTGTTCACAGGGTTCCTAATCGCTGGCTCAGGGCTCCAGCCTGCAAGACGCACTAGGCCAAGGAGAGGACATGATGGATGTTGGAAGAAGCAAACCTTGCATAATTGATCAAGGAAGGCCTCCCACTGCAGCTGTGTCAAGCAGGAGCTCAGTGCAGCTGGGGAGCCAGCCTTTGCTTCTTATGGCCATACATGCTGTGATAAAGGAAAGCTGAGTTCATGCTTCAGGGATCCCTTCTGGGACAGCATATTTACCTGAAACTTTGAACTCCAGCATGGTCTTTCCTGATTCCTTCTTTCCAAGATTGTACCAGCCACGGTCTGCTGACCACAGCCACTCCTCTACCAGGCAGTAATACCTGCCACGGTCACCATGATTCACAGACAGAATACGCAGCCAGAACAGGTTGCTGGAGACCCTCTCACTGTGGAATTTAGATTTCTGCATAGCAGACCTGAACTCTGCCCCGTAGTCCAGGATGTTGCTGTAGTTGGTCCTCACAATTTGCAGTGGGGCTGCATCAGCTGGAGAAGGCGGTAGGAAGTACCAGGTAATGGCTAATTGAGAATCCCTCTGGGTCAGTGATGTGACACTGCATTCGATTTCTGTGTCTGCGCTACCAGAGATCTCCAGGGATCTATCTTCTGTGTTTACTCTTAGCTTGCTCTCTAAACCAAGAGGGGAAAAAAAAAAAGAAGTTACTATGGTAGCTACCAGTACTAGAACACCAGCAGGAAAGGGATATATTTCCTGAAATGATGGCTTACGAAGCCAGTGGGAACAAGTTTGAAATTACACATAAAAGGCTCTGTTCAGGCGTTAGAAATCCCACATTCTGAAAGACGCCCAGCCCCAATTCCAATCTCCTTTCTTTTAGAGTCCTTGCAATGTTTCGGTAGTTTTTAAAACAAAATCATTGAACTTGCTTTTCCTTTGCAAAGCCCCCATAAGCAACCTTACAATAACAAAGCTGTGTGTCCAACTCAGCCTTCACAAGCAACCCTACAAGAACTAGCCTGTGCACACACGTTCAAGCACTCAAGAGAAATCCTACAGCAAACTCATCTGCACAGACCTACCTATCGGACCACCAGGACTAAAGGAATGCACCAGTGAGAATCACAGAAGTCAGAGACAGAAGAGCGCCATGGTGACTGTCAAAGGACTTGCCTGACTTGCAGCACCTCCTGCTGGCCAAGTGTGGCTCTTCAGCACCCTGCCTCTGTTCTTTCAGACCAGAACAGTCAGTCACCCAGCCCAGAGGAGTTCAAACATTTGTGGGGCTAGTTTATTAACTCATTCTACAGAGGGCAACTTCTTTAGTTGCTTAAGTTCACACCCGCTCTGGGCTCATGTAAGTGTTCGGGGGGGGGGGCGGTTTTTTCCCTGCTCAGAAGGCCCTTGCCCTTGTCCCGGAGTGGGCTTATACTTCAAACTCTCTCTCTCTCTCTCTCTCCTTAAGAAGAAAGCTGGAGTTATAATTTAGGCCAGCTGTACAGCCACAGCCAGCTTGTCCTCCAGCTGGCCCTTCCCCCAGTCAGTCCCTTCACCCGCAGGCTAGGAGAGTTCATCAGGCACTACCTTCTGCCCTTGGTAGAAACAGAACATATACAGTCCTCTTCCAAGAGCACGTCCCAATTCACTGGGAAAGAGCAGAGGCCTGCCTCGCCCACTCTGTAAGGCTCCTGGTCTGAGGCCCTTAAAGAAATGACAACCTGGTTTTCCCCCAAGCCTTAACCATTGTCCTGGGATCATCTTCCTTCTCCCAACAGCTAGCTCTGCAGAGTGGATGAAGATCTAGGGAAGGCAAAGTCCCAGAACTTAAGGGTCACACCACTGAAGAGGTGTTGACTGACCACTACAGTCCTTACTACCCTTAAAGTGACAGTCACCCTGTTACAGTCATCCAGCCATCTCCCTGCCCAAGCAGGATTGTTCCTTTCCAGGCATATTTCCCATACTTTAATAATGCCAATTTTCTCAAGCGATGGGGCTTCCAGTCCTTCCCTTGGGAGACTGTTCTGCTATCTCACTGTCTGTAAATTTCCCCAGCCAGTCAATCCCATTACTTCTAGTCAGACCCCTGTGTACCATCCCAAACCATTCATCTGCCTTCTTGATGTTTACTCCCTTCACATAGTGGTAGGTGGGCCCTCCAGGCGGCATTGCTGGCATGGGACTGATGCCACGAGCCGATAATGGAGGGGGACAAAAGGGAATGAAGATCCCCCTGGTGCCCGTCCTCTTTGGTGGAGCAGTGGAGCGGGGAAGAGAAGATAAATTAACACAAAAGTGCAGCTTTGGAAACTGAACAATGAGGGCCTTTCATCTCAGGAAAACTAAAGAGTCGGCATGGGTTTCATAACACTTCCTACCTCATCTGACTGCCTTGGTTAATAACTAGAAATGTGGTAATGTGTTTCTGAATGTCCCTAGTCATTATACCTGGTAATTGTTCAATTAAGTGCTGAATGGCTCTAGTGCCAACAAAAGATACATCCTAATCCCTCTTCAATTCTGCAACCGTCTCCGGTTGGAATGATACTGAGGTGAATCCTGCTAATGCAGTCTCTGTTTATGGGGCTTAGTTCCGATTGCATCACCTGTTGCTAAATCAATTCGGAAAGCAATAAAATGCAGTCTCTCATGTAGTCCCCCCACACACCCACATCCTGCTTTCGAAAGGACTGTTTATTTGAGATAGGGAGACTAGCCACAAAGCAGGAAGATCACGTCTTTGGGGACTTTTCTCCTTCCCTTCTTTCCCTTTTCAGGCTCTCATTCACCCTCTTAGACAGCGGGTGCTGAGGATATAGAGAAACTATCCCATCCCAGAAGCTGTGGGGCTCGATGGGTTGGACTGGGGAGTTGTTGCCTTACGGTTGGGATCTGATAGTCATTTTGGGGTGGGAGAGAGGAGCTGGCAAGGGAGAATCTGTTGTCCATATAGATGGTTTCTGCATCCTGTCCTAAAGGGCCCCCCCCCCGATAGCAAGGATGAAAAATCGGGAAGGGGCTGGGGAGTAATTGGCACCTATAAAAGACAAAGCCCCAAATATCAGGACTGTCCCTATAAAATTGGGACATCTGGTCACCCTACCCCCCGCCATACATTCAACTGGGACAGCTGTACTCTTTGCTGGCCACCATGGAAGAGAAAGCTGAATGGCATTGCCATATTTTGAACATACAGAGGACTGGGGAGGATGGAAATCAGCTCTAGGATCTTTAATCCCAGCTATGATGGTCAGGGGAAGCTCAGGTAGGCACAAGCATTTGCCTGTGAAGATGTAGATTCAACATCCTGCTACCCTGGGAACAGGACAATTTTACAAACACACATGCACACACTTCAGTGTGAGTCAGGAACGGGTGCATCGAGGAACTATTAATTCATTAGGTAAGAATTATGGCTCTGATCATGTGAGGTACTGTGTGTCCTCAGCTCCCACTGATGTTATTGGGAGATGTAGGAGCTTGGCACCTTCCTCTATTCCTCAGAAGCAAGGCCTTTGGCCTCAAGGCCTGCTCCCGCATCCTCCCCTCCTTCCCCACTGCCCTGAAGACTCCTCTAACATCCCTCTCTACATGTGGTGTCCCGCACAGCCTATCATCTCCCAGAAGTCCCTCACCATTCAGAGCCCCCCCCACACACATTTCCTCTGGGGATCCCCTTAGCACCTCTATTCCTTCTCAGAACCTCATGGACATTCCTTGTCTCCAGAGGTCCCCTCACATATGCCAGCACCTCATGTTTCCCCTCCTCCTCCCCTTCCCTCCCAGAGTTCCTCTGAATGTCTGCCAGTGCCCCAAAGAGCCTCCCATTCCCCCCAGCCCCACCACTGTGTGCCTCCCCCTTCTAAACCTAGGTGCTACAGCCCCTCAATTCTGCAGCCAAAGAGGAACGTCTCCCTTCAGATCTCATTGTTGCCGCTCCTCAACTCAGATATCCTCCCTAACCTCTCTTGGGGCTTGGGTGGTGCCTCTGCCTTTCTCTCACATCTGCTAGTCAAGTCTCTCTCTCCTTTATCCCTGTCTTCCTTTCCCTATTCAACGCATCTGCATCCCCCTCGTGCGGCACATGAGCTGATTTTCAGTGATACTCACACTGCCTGGGTCCTGGCCACCAGTCTGGGGGGCTCTGCATTTTAAATGAAGCTTCTTAAACATTTTAAAAACCTTATTTACTTTATATACAACAATAGTTTAGTTATATATTATAGACTTATAGAAAGAGACCTTCTAAAAACTTTACAATGTATTACTGGCACGCAGAACCTTAAATTAGAGTGAATAAATGAAGACTCGGCACACTGCTTCTGAAAGGTTGCCAACCCCTGTATTATTCTATATTTCTCACTCTCCCGTGCCCCCCATCCCATCTCAAATCCCACTGGAGACATTAGCACATGTCGCTCTGAAATTGAAAACGCAATACACCGGGATTGGCCTCATAAATGTTTCAGGCAGGTGGAAATGGCATGTTCCGCAGCCCGGCTCTTTGCAGGCTGCCACGTGAGAGTGAGAACAGCAGCGAGGATTTGGGTCCTACTGCGACAAGAGTCACGAAGGGGCGATGGAAAGAAAGAAGACAGCTGCTTTAAATGGGGT
This sequence comes from Mauremys reevesii, assembly GCF_016161935.1. NCBI lineage: Eukaryota > Metazoa > Chordata > Testudines > Geoemydidae > Mauremys > Mauremys reevesii. The sequence continues at coordinate 189,599,408 of NC_052623.1, forward strand.
GGCAAGATGTTTTGCGGCTCTGTATTTCCCAGCAGATGACATCTGTGCTTTGAAGGTACTACATGGGCTGTGAACGCAGGGACAATTCTAGGGGCAGGCAAGCAGGGCAGCTGCTCTAGGAGTGCCCCCATTTTTTGCTCCACTCCGACTGACTGACCATTTTAACTCTGACTTTTTTGGCTCGACTGCTGGAGTGGGTAGAGGTTGGGGAAGGGGGAAGATGGATTGTTGCCAAAAAACATTTTCCACCCTGGCCAGCAAAATGGCTAGGGCTGCTCCCGTGTGAATGCATGGAATGGCTAGGCAGTGCAGAGGAGCAAGTGAATTTCTGTCCCAAGGGTCACCCGCTTTAGTCCTCTGTTCTGCTGCCATGCACCCCTCTGACTGTTCCACATCAGATCCCACGGGCTAAGCAGAGCTGAGCATGGGCAGGACTTGGATTTGACTTCATTTCTTTATTTCTCCATCCTTAAAAATGCACCCATCAGAGCCAGCTCTGGGTATTAGCACAAATCTAATGCAACATAGATTAGCTCTTCATAACCTAAAACAGATTCAACCCCAGAACCTAACTGCTAAATATAACTGAAATGGTGCCTGCCTCCAGTCCAGATCCGGAAGTCTTATTCTGTGCCCTAAAGGCCAACACAGGAAATTCCAGGGTTAAGAGGCATCCACTGAGAATACCTTGCCAGCAGGCTTTTAAATCTAGACTTGAGCACCAGTGGATCTCAGCTCTTATGGCAGAGCAGAGGGAAGGTGTTGCTTCCTCAGGCAGCTACGACCCAAACCATAGGGCTTTCAAAATTATGCCAGCGTCAATGGCATGAGAACTTCTGGATATCAGAGCACCTAGGTTTAGAAGGGGGAGGCACACAGTGGTGGGGCTGGGGGGAATGGGAGGCTCTTTGGGGCACTGGCAGACATTCAGAGGAACTCTGGGAGGGAAGGGGAGGAGGAGGGGAAACATGAGGTGCTGGCATATGTGAGGGGACCTCTGGAGACAGAGGAAGTGGTGTGATGGCTTAATAGAGGGTGCTGTTCGATACTGAGCTAATCCCCTTAATCTCAGAGTAGTGATCCATTTCTTAGATGAGACAGAGACAAAGGCTGTGATATCACATGTGGTCATTAAAGATACTGGGCTTCCTTATTCGAATAGGGCTGTGAATTCCAGACTCCTAGCCTAGTTATACAATCGCATTCTGATTCCCTCCATTTCCACCTCCACTTTCAAAGGGTTACACTATTCGTCTTCATTTCTTTTCCTGAAAGGCTGCGACTTTTGCATCCTGCTGGCCCATGTGTTGTGTCCCCTTCTGTGCGTGATCCACGGAAGACACAGGCCCATTACCATTCTCAGCTCGAGAGGCAGGCTCTTTAGCTCAAACTATAACAACTCATGGTTAGCACCCAAGGTCTCTGGTTCAATCCCCTGTGATGGCCACTATAGCTGTGGTCTCATAAGAGTAGGCTCATCAGCTGAGATTCAAACTGTTAGTCTAAGGTGCCTGTTCTTCCTCTAGATGGCAGCCTTGAGCATGGTAAAACAGCTGCCTGTGTCCCACACCAGAGGGGATGCTATTGCAGTAGTGGCAAATTGACTGTTGCATACAATTTGCAATGCACTCTGAGACCTTTGGAGACAAAGAGCTATAGCAAGGTCAATCATTTTAACTGAAAGAAGGGAAAAAGTGCATCACACTGTAACACAAATTCAGGCTAACCTGCATGGTGGCCTCATAGGATTCCAGATGAACTCATGAAGACTGGGATCTTTCCAAAAAAAAAAAAGTCAGGATGGGTTGTTAGTCCAAGCTAGCATTACAGCAACCTGAGGGGGGAGGGGACCTCACTTTAATGTGTGTGGCTTGGCAGTCTCCTCCCAGGAAATGTTCCAGAGAAGCTGATGTGGGGTCAGCAGAGCTCACAAGGGGAATGTGCTCACATAGCCTGCTATTAACAAGGGACGCTTGATTCCCATGAGAGGAATTTTTGTTGTAACTCCTCTAAAGATCATCCCCAAGAGGAAGCAAAGTGCTTGCTAAAGCCCCACCCCTTTTGCTTTAAGCTTCTGTCTTTCACCACCACATTGCTAAAGTTCAATTACTATAAAAAGCAGACAGGCCACTTCCCTCCATAGAAAGATGTAAAAGCAAAAACAGAACCAATTTCAATTTAATTAACTAAGCAGAATCTCCCATTGACTGTCTTGCTTTGAATCCTATCTGCTGACAATGCACTTTCTGCTTTGACAAGCTGGGGAACAGCTGGAGTATGCAAAAAAACCTACCTGCTCTCTCTCTCTCGCTCTCTCTCTCACACACTCACACTGCAGCACCAGAAGGGCATCTCTCGGGGTTCTGGAAGTACCCATTTGGGCAAGTGCTAAAAAGGAGCTTTATCCTTCTCTCCAGTACAGTGTTAAGGTGCATTATGGGTAGATTTAAACTTCTTCTGAAGCAATGGGTATTGGCCATCCTAGGGAGGTAGGATGCTGAACAGTCAGGGCCTAAGTCAGATATGGAAGTGATCTGTTATCTTATAATCTAGCCTCCTCCTGCAAAGGAAGGATTGTTTCTTAGCCTACATTTCTAGGGGGTTTTGCCCAGTCTCCTTTTAAAGTGTCTCAAACAATGGGGTTCCCATCTCCCACCTGACAATATTACTTAGCCTAGTGGTTTTCACTGTCAAAGTTTTTCCTGATTTGCAGCCTAATTTTTCTGTTATTCAATTTCATTCCATTATTTCTAAGTTAATTTCCCTTCCCCGAACCCCTGTACCATCCTCTCTGGTACTTTTGTCCACCAGATAGAATCATAAGCCTATGACCTTCTTACCAAAACAGTACATAGCTACCTTTCCAATCAATCCCTCCATCCCCTTGATCATTTTTGTTGTTCTTCTCTCAACTTTAGTATCTTTCCAGTACTGCAGTTTCCAGGAATGAATACAACATCCTGGGGGCACACAGAGTAAGCCTAGCCTCTTCCGGCTCCATGACCAAGATATGTCTACATAAGTAACCTACAAACTCCCACCGGTGTTTTTGGCTGCCATTTTAGATTAAATATTTAAGTTTGCTGTTCACTATCACCCCTTGTTCCCCTTCAATGTTACTGCTTCCCAGGGTCCTCCCGCTCACTGAAAGTCTGTATTCCCGATGCAAACCAGAGTGTCACAATGGCCAATCCTCGGGGAAGGGAAAAGTGTAGCAATGATGGATGGCGTCCCTAGCCTCTGTTTGCCAGAAGCTGGGAATGGGCAACGGGGATGGATCACTTGATGATTTCCTGTTCTGTTCATTCCCTCTGGGGCACCTGGTATTGGCCACTGTCGGAAGCAGGGCCGTCCCTTGGGTATGGCGAATCAGGGCAACCGCCCCAGGCCCTGCACTTCAGGGGCCCCTGTTCTTCGGTAAAATCATGAGGCGGCAGGCGGGGAGGTGAGGCGGGCGGGCAGGCAAGCAGGGTGAGGAGGCGAACAGGGAGGCAAGCGGCAGGCGGACAGGCAGGAGAGGGTGAGAAGGCAGGCGGATGGCAAGGAGGAGAGTGGCAGTTGGGCAAGGGGGAGGGCAAGGAGGCGAGCAGTGGCCACTGGCAGCCCCCTACCAGAACCTCCTCAGCGCCTCCTGCCCACTGTCAGGCCCTGCCGATCAGCACCTCCCCCTCCCTCTCAGCACCTACTGCCTGCCATGCATCAGATGTTTTGATGACCACAGAAAGCTCAAGGTTTCAGTTTTGGGGACTGCATTCCCTACAAGCCAAAGGCCAGGTCTACACTAAAAAGTTGGGTTGACCCAGATATGTTGCTTAGGGGTGTGAAAAATCCACTCCCCTGAGGGACGTCGTTAAGCTGCCCCTGCCCCCTGTGTAGACAGCGCTAGGTTGACCAAAGAAGTTTTCCATCGACCTAGCTACCGCCTCTCAGGGAGGTGGAATAACTATAGTGAAAGGAGAATCCCTCCTATCCACACTGGAACACTACAGCGGTGCAGCTGCAATGTTGTAGCTGTGATGCTGTAGCAGTTTAAGTGTAGACATAACCTAAGGCTAAGTGGAAAAACTGGAAATATTTCATGCAAAAAAGAGACTGTTTTTTCATGAACAGAACTGGTACTAGGAAATCCCCATGGCAACAGGGACACAGTCCTAGGCTTGCGCTTCAATGGCCTAGTGGCTCAGGCCTGGACAGTCACCATGTATTCTTAAGGGGCCAGATAATTAGCTGCTGTAAATTCATGTAGCTCTATCCATTTTGATGGAGTTACACTGACCAGCTGAGGATCTGCACAAGGAATTAAATTCACTAACAACATTCTATGGTCCCATATGGGGAATTTCAGCCTGTGACTCCCTACAAGATACTGGGAGACTCTCGAGAGATACGACACAGATTACAGATCCCCATCAAAGTCCTGGTTACTGACAGAGAATCAGATATACAGATGCCGTTTAATGCAGGATGTACCATGCCTCAGAGGGATCCTTCCCAGCCACAGGAGTCAGAAGGGTAGAGAGTACCAGAAACAAACCCCCAAACCCACTCAGCTTCTTTTTCACAAGCCATGACACCTCCCAAGTAGGCTATATTGGCCTCTAGTGTACATAGGCTGGTAAGAAGAGAAGAACATGTTGTGGATACATTGGACAAGTGGACACTGGAAGACTCAAGGGATTGGTAGTAGGGAATGGAGCTTTTTACATCCAAGTCACTGGTTCCTGTCCAACCCAGGGCAGTAGTGACCATATGGTAGCCATTTGGGGGCCTAGTATAGATATGTAGCCTGGAAGAAACCTCAACAGGTCATCTAGTCCAGTCCTTGCACTGAGGCAGCACTAAGTGTTTTCTAGTGAAATAAGGGGGTGTTCACGTCTCAGACGCTCCTCCACTGGCCCCGTTTTGTAACAGTGTGAGCAGAGAGGGCAAAGACTGAATAGGCCAGGGAATGAACTCCCACTTTGCCCCAGAGGTTAGGGTTAAAGCCCACCGGCAAGCCTGGGGGGTGGGGGTGGGAAATCTTCAACAGCCATTCCCCACGTTGATCCCATTCAATGGACAACCAGAGGCCTGCACTCGCCAGCACCAAGTTCACTTTAAAAACATGCGTAACAGCCACGCTGGATTAGGCAGAATTAGTACAAGCAGCACCTGCTGCTGTGGCCTTGGTGCATGATCCCACAAAGCCCGGAGGGGTTCTAGCAGTTTTAGGATCATGGAGACAACTAACTGCTAATTACATTCTTTTTGGATTTATGCAAGTCACACAGCAAGAAGCTGCTCCTGAGAAAAGCATTTGCTGCAGCTCACCTGGTGGATTGACCTTTATCTCCACAACGTTAGACTTCACAGCAGCAGCTGCTGCCATAGCTGGGTGTCGTGCTTGCTGGGAGCTTCTCCTCCAGACCTCCACCTCACACCTGTACCTGCCTGCATCCTGCTCTGTGGCACTGTGGATTAGAAGTTGGGAGGAAGATACAGCTTGTGTGACTCTGGTCTTCCTCTGAAAGTGAGGTTGGGCAGCCCCCCACTCGATGGTGCCACTGGGCATGATTTTGATCAGCTGTTGATAGCCACTAGTCCCTAAAATGGGCTGGAATTGCCAAGTTACCGATATTGGCACTGAGGTGATGAGATAGGGGGCAGAGACCTGGCAGAACAGTTCAAAATCCTGAGTAAATTTGACATTTGCTGTTCGGCTTATCAGCATGGCTCTCAAATCCAAACCTGTTAAGAAGGAAGCACATCATTTGTACTGGGTTTGTAAGGTTATAACAGAGATTGTACAATCAAATCATTCTCCCTGCTTTTATCCCTTCACATGCAGCACTATCCTCCCCTGCCGGGAGCTGTTCCCACACTGATTGGGTGATTCGGGGGTTAGCTGTTTATTTTACAAGTGAACTTTAGGCTCATGATATTAGGGAACTAATAACATGCTCCTGATCATTCTGCAGGAAGCGTTGACCCAGCTTCGCTGCCACTCCACAGCTCTAACAACACACCTTGCTCCTTCCTTACCCCTCAATGCTATTTCAGTCTGGGCCGCTCCACTCTGTCAGTGTGCCTCCATCATGACACGGAGCCCCCAGGCTATTCTGGATCATACAAACATTGCCAATACAATTCGGTCCTGATTAAAGTCATCCATCCCCTGCTCTCCCATTCCTGTGCCCCTCAGTTCTGTGAATGCACCTTGCTCCTGACATGTACCCTGTTATTCCACTCCTGATTCCATGCTCAGCTCTGGCATTGTGCCTAAGTCCTGAGCTGCAGCATCTCCTACTATTCCAGACTCAGGCCTGAGCTGCACTTTTATACTGGCATAGCTGTGTATATCAGGATATGAAAAACTACACCCCTTAGTGACAGAGCTACACGGACAAACCCCCAGAGTAGTCACAGCTACATCAACAGAGGAAGGCTCCTGTCAGCATAACTACCATAATAGAGAGATGGCATTCCTGCACCGGTAGAAAAACTCTGTCAGCATACACTGCGTCTACACTAGGGGGTTCTGCCAGCACAGGATCTGCAATGTAAACAAAGCCTTGGGTTCCCCATACAGCTCTGCCAACACCATACCTCAATCCTGCCTGCAGCACAATCTGGAATTCCACCACAGCTCTACTAACAGAAGGGTCTGTTTTTGGTTAATGACTGGTGCTTCATTTTGCCAAGCACACTTTCCCCACTGATCATCTGCAACATTTATTTACATATTTCACTTTTTAAAATACAGTGGCCCATCCAGTGCTACAGGCGCCTAGCCCATAAACTAAAAGTCACAACGTGGACAGAAAGAAAGGTGCCTAAATATATCCAGTTCAACCCACACCGTCCTCAATAGCCAAACGGGAAAAAAGAAAAGGGGCTTGCCTGGAAAAGTTAACCAAGCTAGCCTCTGGTGGGTAAAGAGTGTTCCAAAATCAAGGACCCCTCACTGAGAACTCTTGTAGTACAACTCAGCAAGACCTTTTGTTCAGTTTCATTTCCATAAACAATTGTGGCAATAGATTAATCACTTCATGTTTCAAGAAGCTGAGGATCCAAAAGGATTCCTGCTAAGTAGTAATTGGTATTTACACAGTGCCTGGCATTCAGGGATCTCAGAGCACTTTACCAGTTTTCATTGATAACTTCTCAAAACAGACTGCATGGCAGTCAGGTTGTATTCCCCCCATTTTACAGGTGGGGGGACTGAGGCACACAGCTGTTAAGTGATTTATCTAAGGTCACATAGTAAGTCAATGGCAGAGCTTGGAGCAGAACCCAGATCTCTTCCTTCTCAGGCCCAGGCATAATGTAAGGAAGGGATTCTATCAACTTACTGAGAGGGCTAATGGCTACTGATGTTTCCTGTGTCTGTTTCCAGCTCCTGTCCATGGACCACTCTGTCACTTCACATTTGTAAGACCCGCCATCACTGGTGGCTGAAGTGTTGTAGATCGCCAGGGTGAATGTGGTAGAATTAATCTTCTCTAGTCGGAGGTCCCTATTAGCACTGCGTTCCTGGTAGGAGGGGCCCGGCCTCAGCATGCCATCCCGTTCCATCCCAACTATGTGATCCGGTTGATCTCCGCTCTTTTGCAGATGCCACCAATTCACAGAGAGTGGGCTTGTTGCTCCACTCACCTCACAGTGAAGGATCAAGGTGTCTCCTTCCACTATCTGCCTTTCGCTGCTGAGCACAGACACTTGCATGTGGTTTTCTGTGAAAAACAACAGCAGCAATTACCTTTCCAAGCTAGTCAGGAGTATTCTTATGTTACACAACATGACAAGGTAAATCTCAACATAAAGGGTAGGGGGAATTGTCCTGAAATTTGGAGCCATCTTTTCAGTACCCTGAAGTGCATTTCTTTCTGCCAGTGGCATTCCTGGAGCCATCGCATTAGGGAATGTTTCAATGAACACACTCAACTGGCAGACTCTGACTTTCACTCTGCCTGCTGCATTGAGACAGGAGAATTCCAGGCTCCAGTGTGGACACATCTCGTCAGCTCTTCATAGCTGAGCCAGATGCATTTAACTTTCATTTTAAAAGGTGGGGGTTTTTTAAGTCACATGAAGAGTAATGACAAATATATTAAAGAAAACAAATTATTCTCTTCAGGTTCTTGTACTGTGCCCATCACCCTGGCATTTGAGCACTTATGGGTATTAAATAGAATGTATGAGCTGTCATGGCTACAAGAGGCCTGAAGTAAAACGCCTACTCCACACGTCAGCTTTTACCTACATGTCACAGTGTGTGTAGCACCCTCTGAGGAAAGAGCAATTGCCTCTGTTTAAAGAGAATGGGTGAACTGGAACAGAAAGTGAGGTGCCCTCTGGAGAGGGAGGTGAGGTAATAGGGAAGGACAAGTCGTGCCGAGCCATGATGAGGGAAAATTGTCAATATTTGCAGAGACACCAAAGGATGAGAAGGAGTAAAGAGTACATCCCAAGCATGACTGGATGGTCAAAGCAAAAGACAGTCAGTCAGTCACCTATTTTTACCTAGCACAGTTGCAAAATTCACACAGCATCATTGCATGAACAAAGCCAAGTCAATACAGAAACAGCAAGAACTCGTCCAGCTTGGATATTTTTCTAGAGTAGACTCCTGACTTATATGCAGGGCCGGCTCCAGACCCCAGCGTGCCAAGCGCGCGCTTGGGGCGGCATTTTGCCGGCAGGGCGGCAGGCGGCTCCGGCGGACCTCCCGCAGGCATGCCAGCGGATGCTCCACTGGAGCCACGGGACCAGCGGAACCTCCGCAGGCACGTCTGCAAGAGGTCCCCCGGAGCCGCGGGACCGGCGACCGCCAGAGCACGCCCCGCGGCGTCCCGCCCTGCTTGGGGCGGCGGGATTCCTAGAGCCACCCCTGCTTATATGTGCATGGTCTTCATTATTATTTGTGTTCCAGTGGTACTAGAAGCCTCAACTAAGACAGGGGCTTCATTGTGCTAGGCACTGTGTGTACATACACACGCACATGCACACACAGCATAAGAGACAGCCCCTACCCCAAAGAGCTTCCAATCTAAACAGACAGACGCAGGATGGGAAGAGAGTAGTATTTATTGTCCCCATTTCACAGAGAGATTAAAGTCACTGTGGCAGGGCTGGGAATTGAATCCAGATCTCCTGAGCCCCAGTCCAATGTTGTAACCACCCCTGACAGTTTATTCACAGGTACACCATGGTGATGGTTGTCTGCCTTTGCAATGTTGGGTGGAACAGCATGCCATGGTAGGAGAAGTCATTGGGAGTGTCAGTAAATCTCATTTAGCCATCCTGGCCTTAAAACAAATAATACTGCAGTATTCTACAATAATAGCCCCAAACACAGCAGTATTAATACTGGAAGCTGTCAGACTTTGGACCATTACCACATAGGCTATTGTAGCCAAAAGCTTCAAGTGGTCTGAAAAAAGTACGTGTGTGGGGTGGGGAGAATGGGGTGGCTCATAATCTGGGAGCAGCATCTTTGGTAAGACAGTGCTTAAAGTACATCTCTCAACAACCCAGCTTGACTTGAACTTTTTTGAGGGGGTGGGGGAATCTGCCCCTCCCTCCCCCTGCATCTCCCCACATTTTAAGCATTGATTGCACCATGCATAAGCATAGGCAATAAAAAAGGCAATAAGTAGAGAGCCCTGATGAAATTGAGAACGATTCTATCAAACGTAGGATCCCAGTCACCAGGTGTGCACAGGCAGCTGCCTCAGAAGAGAGGGTGGAAACCGCAAGAGGGATTGTAGGTGAGAGGCAAAAGACTCTTATGCCTACTGGAGAGAGGATGCAGTTCATCAGGACACACTGTGGGGTGATCCGGTGAATTAGGGTGCACATTTCCCTTGCTGCAGTAGAAGTGTTATGTGTGCCTTCGTGAATACTTTGGTTTCTACCACTGTACCAAACACTGCAGCCCACCTACCCCTTTTGGGGGACAGCTTCCTTGTGCCAAATAGCAATGGAACCCAGACCTTTGTCATATTTCATTTAGAAGAAAGGGCATTTAATTTCACTGACCTATTGGCTTCATGTTGACCTCAATGCCTGACGACATCTTGGATTGGATGATGGAAAAACCTGCGGAAGCCTTCTCCATCTCTGAAACCTCACAGCTGTATGTTCCTTTGTCTTTCAGCCCCACCTGGTATACTTTGAGGATATACATCTCATTGCTTTTCTTCACCACTTGGAGCTGTCCCAAGGCAGCTCTCTCTTCATACTCCTTCTTCAAGGCCAGTACCCCATGTGGGTCAATCCTAGCTACTTCTACTCCTTTGAAGAGCCAAACCACTTGGAACCATCGGTTCTGGCTATTCTGGGCTGTCACAGAGCAATTTACCTGCAAGGGCTTCCCTTCCGCAAGGGAACTTTCAACAGCAGCAATATTAGCTTGGAAATCTCTGTCTGTGGAAAAACAAAAGCAAGGTAAGTGTATGTCAAGAGGCCCTGGTTCAATTATCCCTTCCTATTACTAGCTTCATTAGAGTCAGGAGGGACCTCTATCAAATGGGTCCTTTAGTCCATTTCCTCTGGACAAGATTCTCTCTTCTTGAAGGGAGAAGTATTTTTAGGCCTAATACAACATAGACTAACTTCCACCCTTGCTGAGGCATCTGCCAGGCATTCTTAGATTTGAAACAAAGCCCAAAAGGTGATTCAGGACAAGATTTTAATAGAAACTGGTCACTGCTGAGTGAGCGGGGAATATGGTTCCCTACCAAACTCCCATGCATGGAACTCATGAAATCAATGAGAATTCTGCACAAAAATCAAACACAGAACATATCTCTGTCTGTACACAGGTCGCATTTTTACATGACCATTGGGTTGACTATTTAGATCAATACTACACAGACAATGCCTAGCTCCAAGGGAAATACCATACATTATTGTCCAAAGGTAAAAATACAGTAACTCCTGAGATTTACAGCTGCTTTAAGTATTTATTGCAAATAAATTATGCTATGGTTTTAAATGTTTGGCTCATAAACAATTCAAGAAGAAACATCCTGATTCCTGCACATATGGTTGGTATTCCCAAATATTGGCTGAATTGTTTACAGCAATAATGAGCTCTAGAGGCCTCCAAGTTCAAACAATGGCGTAAACTGTTCAGATACCTCGATGATGAGTGTAATATATTAATCTAAATAGAATAGAATTCTCAGCCTATAGGGAGTTTCCAAACTCTTTACTTGGGCTAATCCCTATTCATGAATCATAGCATGTGATTGGTAACTGAAGTTACATGGTATTATTTCTGCTTCCTGATTGGATGATGAAATTTTAAACAGGAGAATAATAAAAAGCAAATATTCTTGTCTGCTATGAACGTTCATATGAACTGCAGCTGTTCTCCAAACAATGGTGCACACAAAACCCTCTCCTATGAATGAGAACAAGAGATACAAACTGTCAAACCTGCCAGCCATTCCAAATTAAAATCTACGGTCATTAAGAGAGTTTTTGCAGTGTTTGACTGATGCACATCATGACATCTTGCCCACAGCTCAATGAACTGTTTGAACCATTTAGCTCATTGGGTTTCAACTTGTAGTCCACAGACCTTTGGGGGTCCTCAGACTGTGTCTAAGGCAGGGTTTCTCAAACAGCGGTCACTGCTTGTGTAGGGAAAGCCCCTGGCGGGCCGGGCCGGTTTGTTTACCTGCCCTGTCCACAGGTTCGTCCAATCGCGGCTCCCACTGGTCGCGGATCGCTGCTCAGGGTCAATGGGAGCTGCTGGATGCGGAGTGGGCCAAGGGACGTACTGGCCACCACTTCCAGCAGCTCCCATTGGCCTGGTACAGCGATCCGCGGCCAGTGGGAGCCGTGATTAGCTAAACCTGCGGACGGGGCAGGTAAACGGCCCGGCCCAGCCCGCCAGGGGCTTTCCCTGCACAAGTGGCGACCCCTGTTTGAGAAACTCTGTTCTAAGGGGTCCGCAAAAGTTTGTTGTTATATGGTAACAGTGGTTACCCCTGGTAATGGGTCTACACCTCCATTAGAAATTTTTTAGGTGTTTGCAAATGAAAAAAGGTTGAAAAACACTGATTTAGCTATTTGTTTCTTTGGTTTCCTGTTCTGTATCAGGGTCTTTACCAGACACCAGCTTCCACTACCACACACACTAAAACCAGATCTTTCCTCTCTACCCAGGCCATTAATTTTGGCCCAAACCATGGTCATTTTTCACCTCAACACTCTCCATTCCTCACCCTCAACACCATCAACACCCTCCTTTCCTCTGGCCACCTTACATCTCAAATCAGCCCCCCTTTTCCAAAATATTTCTGTGATAACCTTCCTTGTGCACGGTTCCCACCACATCACTTCCCTAGTCGGACCTCTTCACTGCATTCCCCAGCAAGCTCCAGCTCCTTATCCTCAACTTCAAGAGCCTGTATCCTCCATTAAGCTCCCTTCTCTCTCACTGCTTTAGCTTCCCCACCCCACTCCAGGCCTAACCTTCTGCCTTTGCTCCCTTCCCACCTTCCTCCATGCTACCCCTGTGCTTGCCATAATCCCTTTTGTTTTGGGCAACAATGCCTCCATGCTGTACCCACTGCAGTCAATGGGAACATTGCCTTCACTTGTATCTGGGAAGGTGTTGGTGTTGCCAACTCTCACAATTTTATGAAAAGTCTCACACTACTGGGTGTTTTTAGTGGAGTCAGGTGATTATATGAGAATCTCAGCTTTCAATTTAAAAAAAAAAAAAAGTATTTCTAGCCCTCATGGTTGCAGAGAAAAGTTTGGCCTCTCTGCTCACACTGTTACAAAATGGGGCCACTGGAGGAGCATCTGAGACACGAACACCTCCTTATTTCACTAGAAAATATTTAGTGCTGCCTCAGAGCAGGGGACTGGATTAGATGACCTATTGAGGTTCCTTCCAGGCTACATATCTATACGAGGCCCCCGAACGGCTACCATATAGTCACTACTGCCCTGGGTTGGACAGGAACCAGTGACTTGGATGTAAAAAGCTCCATTCCCTACTACCAATCCCTTGAAAGTTTGAAAACTTGAACCCTAAAGGCTCAGATGCCCAAAGGCAAATAAGAACCCAATGTTTGTTTTAAAAGGTCATGATTTTTAAGCTGATCTTAAAATTTGTCAGGGATTAACTCAGGATGTGCGATTTGGGGTAGGCAATATTGAGTCATCCCTCCCCCTCACTCAAGCACTTCTGATCAGCAAACACAGGATTTTTGTACATCCGGAGCCATTCTGTCTCCTGCCTAGAGCCTCTGTCAATCAAATGTGACAGGATCTAGAACTTCAGAATTTTCATTCACGTTAATGCTGTTGTGTAAAGTGACATTTTGCGCAGAGGCTTAATGACTGGGTGGGTGAAGAGGCTTTAGAGAGACACAACAGGCCTGACTCTCATTTAGAGAGGGTAGGCACATGAGTTAGGATCCCTCTGCAGCCCCTCAGATGGGAGCTGTGGTATTTTATAACGATAGTGCGTCTCACCGATGGGCTGTGAGCATCTTACCTTGGCTTCCGACAGTCAGCAATGTCTTTTCCGTTTGTTTCTGAGTTATATCTTTCCAAGACCCACCAGGATCCTGAATCCACTCAACCGCCTCACAATACACTTGGCCCTGGTCAGAGGGCTGCACTTTGCCAATAGACAGCTTGTATGTGGTGTCCCCAACCTTGTCCAGCCGGACATCTGACAAAAACCTCTGCATGTAGGAGGGGCCCGGAGTCAAGACGAAATCCTTGGACAGGGAAAGGATCACTGTGGCCTGAGCATCTCCTGATCCCTGGAGATGGTACCAGGCAACAGAAAGGTGGGTGTGTTGAGCTGTGGATTTTGACACCTCACAGGTGAGCTCTAGTGGATCTCCTTCCACTAGGGTGAGGGTCTGCGGTGTCATGGTGGCGGACAGAGTGTCGGGGATCACTAAACAAAAAAAACACAGCCATGCTGGTCACAAGTGGAACAACTCTCTGTCTAGACATAGATACCCTGCTTATCAGCCATGCCCTCCTCCTGGTGCAGGGATTTCCACGCTGTGGCATTAGCAGCTTTCTCTGCTGATTGCCACCGATACACAAAGGGGCTCAGCACCTGGGTGGGCAGAGCTTGTCTCCTTTGCTGCAACGCTCTCTTGCGCCCTCTTCAGTCAACCTGGGCCAGTGTTAACTGACTCCAAGGAGAATCAGGTGTAAGCGAAAGAATATGGGCAGGTACACCACAAGGATAAAGGGAAAACATGGGTGTGTGGGGGTACCCCAGAGGCCCCACCAAAGTTACCACAGAGCATCTCTCTCCAGGGTAGGCTGCACCGTCATTTACATAAGAGAGTGAAGAATAAAGCATTTTCCTTTGCCTCTCCCATCCAGTCATGCTTCCCCCTCCTAACTCTCTCCCCCTTCCCAAAGATGTCCCTTAGGATGGTCACCCTTTCCGGAATGTCAATGGGTATCCCACTTGTGTCAGAGTGACCCTGTGTCCTATAGGCCTGGCCTAAAGGATGCTAAGCGTCAGTTTTGAGGGCCTTTGTACCCATGGAGATATTTTGATGTGATCTGCTGGAGCTCTGTCATGACTAGGGGTTCAAGAAATGAGGTGTGGAGAACATAGCTCCCCTTCCTCAATGAACAGCAGAGTGGCAGCTTCCCTTCCTTTCTCCTTTTCTGGCTTGCGGGAGGGGGACTCAGCTCCTCCTCCCTAGTGGAAGTGAAGATTCACCAGGAAAGGAACACGAAGTGGGAGCCACTGGAGGGGTTTGTGACTGGCTGAGGCCCCCCATCCAGCCTTCCCACCACTTGGTGGAGCAGCAGCAAAAGCCCCAGATGAGGAAGAAGGGAAGGCCCAGCTAAAGGCCCTATTCACCTCCTCTCCCACTACCACACCATCTGCCCCTTCCCTCCAAGAGAGAAGACACCTGTCCCCACCATCTCCCTCTCTACAGGGGGAGCAGCCATCTGATGTCCCTGTGTTTTTTAAACACTGCACTTCACTGGCCTCTCCCTTCACTAAATGGGATGCTGACATCAGGGGCGGCACTATGCATTTTGCTGCCCCAAGCACGGCAGTCAGGCAGCTTTCAGCAGCATGCCTGTGGGAGGTCCCACGGTCCCGCGCCTTTGGCGTACCCGCCACCAAATTGCCACCAAAACCGCAGGACCGGCAGACCTGCTGAAGGCAGCCTGACTGCTGCCCTCACAGCGACCGGCAGGCAGCCCCAGGCACGCCCTTGGTGCGCTGGTGCCTGGAGCCGCCCCTGGCTGACATACAGGGTTTCAGTGCCAACATGGGACCACCACAGCTGGACAGCATCAACAGCAAAAGAAAAGCAAAACCTGAACCATCCTATCTGGCCACCCTCACCCAGTGCCTCAGAGCAGCCGATGGAAGGTGGCTGAATGGCAAGTGCGAGGCTAGCAACCTTCTCTAGCCCTTACCTGAGAGGTTCATCTTGGCGCTGTAACTCCCGAAGAACCTCTCGTCGGTGTTGGGTGTGTGGCACTCGTACTCGCCGGCGTCCTGGTCCTGGAGCTCCTTAATGTGCAGCAGGGCAGAGTCCCCTTGTACCTTCTCTACGTAGATCTCCCGACTCCGCACACGCTGGGTGTAGATGGCGTAAGTGAAGGAGGGATCCATGGTGCTGATAATCTGCACTTCCCGCTCTGGGGCAGAGGGCAGGTAAATGGACCAGTGGAAATTCTGCTCTGAGGGCCCCTGGTAGCCACTGACATTGCACCAGATGGTGATGTGATAACCTCTAGCCCGGTAAAGACGTCCTTCCTGAACCAGCACTATTCTCTGGCCAACGCAGAGGCCTGCTTATAAATAATGAAACAGCAGTAGTGTTATGTGGCAATACAAGTTCTTCTAGAGGCACATCCCAAAAGGGGGAATTTGGGTTTTAAAAATACGTGGAATTTGAGTTGCAGAAGTGGGGTGCTTGCAGTCACAGGCTTACTTCACTTGTGCATTTACCACAATTGTGAGAGCAAATCAGGTATCAGCACAACTGTCATTTACATGTGCTGATATCCAGGTGGCACATACAGCTGCAGTAACTGCACGTTCAAACCGAGAGCCTCACATTTTAAGGATCCGCATCCTTTTAATGATTATTCTGCCCTCCTTGATGCTGCTTAGACCTCTGTTTAGAGGGGAAGAGCAGAGCGACAGGGTGTTGAGATGGATGCCCCACAGTTCTAACGAGGTATGAAGAGGTTAAGAGAACTGGGCATGAATAGCCTGTAGTTAACACAGCTGGGGTGAGTGGATATCAGAATTGCCGGCTATCAGTATGATAAGAGATGTTAGAAAGAGGGCAGAGAAAACTGATCTCACTAGCCAGCATGGGCTGCAAGTGCAGTGGGGGATAAGGCTGGTTTGCCATTAGAAAAACAGCTATAGGAACATGTCAGGTGATGAGATGTGCCAAAGGAGACATCATCAGAGCAGGCAGATAAGGACATCCCTGCAGAGGTTAATAGCCTGCAAGGGCAGTTCACCCCTTAGCTGTACAGCCCATCCCCCTTCTGTCTGCATGCGGCCTGAATGGAGTGGGAAAGGGAAGCAACAGGGTCGTCTACTCAGCTGGTAGTTTTTTTCCCCTCGTTACAAGTGGAGTTCTCAGAGCAAGTTGTTTTACTCGAGAGTCCCAAAAAGGGCTTTTCTACACAGGGACATTGATGAGAATGGCCATTCCAGAGTAATAGGTAATAATTGGAGATATACCAATCTCCTAGAACTGGAAGGGACCTTGAAAGGTCATTGAGTCCAGCCCCCTGCCTTCACTAGCAGGACCAATTTTTGCCCCAGATCCCTAAGTGGCCCCCTCAAGGATTGAACTCACAACTCTGGGTTTAGCAGGCCAATGCTCAAACCACTGAGCTATCCCTCCCCCCGAAGGGATATCCTGCCTCCCTGTGTGGATGCTATGCTAGAAGAAGCGTGCCTTCTTCTGATTGGACTTTGGAAGTAGATTACACTAACCCAGAGAAAGGTGTTTGTATTCTGGAACACAGTGTCCACCCGGGGAGTTTCATCAGTATAACTACAGCCCTTAGAACCACACCCTGCGCTATACTGGAATAGCTTCCCTTGGAGATAAGCCCTTAGTCTCCTGAGTAAGGTACAAACAGCAACATAAGCAAAAGGACCGATAACAGCAGGTGCAGCTCCTGTGGGCCAAATTAAGTTGGGATGGAATTTTTGGTGCAACATGCAGGTCCAGTGTAAGCTCGTGATAAATGGGGGTACACAGCAAGGTCACGTTCTGTGTGCCAGTCGGACATTCAGTGGATGTATAAAATGGGCCAAACCCTGCCCCACTGAAAGAGACAGGAGTTTTGCCATTTCTTTTGGAGAGATTATCATCATCTAAATCAAGGGCCAACCAGGAACAAGGCCCCATTGAGCTAGGAACTGCACAGAGAGTAGCAGGGAGTCCTGCCATGGGGCGCTTCCAGGCCAAATAGCCAAGACAGGGCAGGGGAAGGGCTGTCACACACAAGCAGTGTGAATGATGGGATGGCAGAAAATGTCACATTAGTGCCACAATTTTTTGTTTTTGCTTTTTCAGTCAGGAGGGGACCAGGCAAATGGACAGAAAAGGGAAGGGAGCAGGAACTTTGAAGCAGGAGATCAGGAGTAGCTCAGCCAGGGGAGCATAGCAAGAGGAAGCAACTAAAAGGAGAGTGACAGAAAGCAGCCCCACCTGTCCATGCTCACGTACCTCCACAGTGCTCTCAGCACCCTTGTGGCCATGCTAAGCCCCTGAGAGGGGGAATCTCTGTCCATTACTGAGCCCTAGCGCACCTCATTACCAGCTGTAGTGGCCAGTGCGACAGAGAACCCCAGACACACCCAGAACCCCAGGGGCCGAGTCCCCTCCCTGAGAGGAGCCAAAGGAGTGGGTGGCTTTGACAAATATCAGCGAAAGGGGCTGGATGGCTTGCACGTCTAAGCCCTCCCTTTGGCCTTTACCTATCCCCCATTACCCCTCCTCCCCCCACAAGTGCTGAACAGAGAGGAAAACCAACAAGCTCCACGACACTCACCGAGGACGAAGAGAAGCAAAGCGGCTGAGCGCTGGATGGACCCCATTACAAACAGGGGCAGACAGGTCCTTCCCCTGCAGGTGGCAGGAAGTTCTCCTCAGATAGCTGCAGCCGCCAAGCCCTGCAAGAGCCACCGGATGGAAGGCGGCCGGCTCACGACGTGGTTTCCTTTTTTTCAAAGGGGCGGCAGGAGTGGGTGCGGGAGAAGAGACTGGTGAAGTGACTTATTTCAGAGCCGCAAAGGCAGGGTCCCAGTGCACAGCCACAAAACTAAGATGTTGCGTGCCAGACACCCTCATTACCTCGCCCTGCTTTGGTTGCATCTCACCCAGTGCTGAGGTGCAGCCTGCTTAGACTGTAAGCCTCTCAGTGCAGGGACTGTGGTTTCTCTGCTGTCCGCACAGCACCTAGTGTGCAGTGAGTGCTCTGCAACGGATGATAGAGATCACCCCCCTCCTTTGTCACTGTGGCCACCATTAAAATGCTCACCATACAGCCCCATGTGCCCGGCACTGGGGTTCACACTGCTGTGTTTGATTTTGTTATTAAATAAAAACAAAACCTAAAAAGAGACCCCAAACAAACCAACCAAAACAGACCCCTCCACACACACGCACACATACACCACCCAGCAGAGGGAGAAGAGCCAGCGATTCCATAGAAGACCACTTCGGGATTTGGATACTGCCCCTCTATTGCGGAAGGTGCTGAGGAGCAAGACAAAACCCTTACTTAGATCCACTGGGATTCACGTGACCATGTGTGGCCAAGAGCTTGGCATTACATCTTACACAACAGGCAGCGTGGCACCTCCATTACAGTGTTGGGGCACGGACTCCATGCTGGCTCCGTTTGACTGAGTCACCAACACCACTCTTGGCAACCTCATTTGCCCGTGGGAGAAGGGAATCTCTCTCATATCCAGATGCTGAGTAGGCCCAACCTGTGGGGCTTATTAGCACTCACAGGATCACAGCCCCCTTAGTGCTCCACCATCTCCACCATCAGCCCCACTCTGCTTTAAATCTCAACACAGATGTCGTTTCATGGCTTCCGGGGCCTCATTGATGAGGGATTTCTTGAAAGCCTCCCCTCCACTTATCTGCCTCGCAGCTCGGAAACAGCTGCTCCCCCACAGCTCCCTTTAACACCATGAGGCGGGTTAACGGGAAAGCAGAGCATCTGCCCCACAGTTCTCTATGACCTCATTAGAGGCTGCGTGCCAAAAGCGGGCATTTGCTTCAATTAACTTTTATGGCCAGGCATTGGAAATCCCTGAACAGGCCTCCTGCTTCCAAAAGGGATCCCTTTCTGCACTTGCTGAGGAAATGGCGGCCACAGAGTAAAACGAGCTCCCCCCTCCACCCCCCGCTGCTCAGCAGTCTGCACACACCCCCAAAATGTGCCTGAGCAAAGCAAGGCTGGTGGAAAGGCAGCCACGTGCAACAGGCTCAGCAAAACCCATGGCATCGGCAAACATTTGAAGAGACCCAGAGAGGGGTCTGGGGGGACTGCAATGGAAATTGAGACTCCTGGTTTTTGGAGCTGTGGCAGCAGGGTCTGACACAGTTACAGAGGGGAGCACTGCGGCTTCTCTGTCCTTCTGTGAGAGAGAGGCAAAGAGTTGCCTCCTGGCCAGTGCTGCTTTCCCATTCATTTCAACGGGATGGTTTGGAACACCATGACCTCTCTGGCTTTCAGCTTCAAGCTGCCCCCTACAGGGCATCCTGGGGTCTGTCCACACCGTCTCTTTGCACACCTGGAATGTGCAGGAGAGCAACACAGCCTGATGCATGGCCAACCCAGGGGAAATCCAGCCCCCCCAGGCATCTGGCTAACTCACAGAAAATGGTTTGAATTAGGAGGACTTTCTGAAAGAAGTTTTCCATAGGAAAGATGTTGACAGAGCATGGTTAGTCGAGAGTTGTGTGTAGCTCCCCGCAGCACTGCTGGGGTAGCGGCTGAAATAGAAGATTGGTTCAGGGGCATGCCGTTGGAATGCAGATTGTAAAACAAATGCTGTTAGCGTGATCCCACCAGACTGGGAGAGGGAGCAAGGTTCATTTAAAGAACAAAACCAAACATAAGATCTCTATTTTCTCCTTTTAATAAATGGATTCATATGACAGAGCCTGCAGGTCTGGGAGATAAAGACAGAGACTGCTTGCTGCAAGACTCAGTATGTTATTAGCTCCTACTCAGGCTGCTTGTTAGCCTGCTTGAATGATTTCAGTACAGACAAGCAGGCTCAGCTACAGAGACCAGCCTGGTTCCTTGGTGACACACCCATCATACAGAGCTCCCCACCAGGATGTTGCCTGCCTCCTATGTGCAACCATATAAAAGCAGCGTGTGCTTTCAGGGATCTGGTGGAGTAATTCCGCCCTCTGTTTCCAGTTTTCACAAATGGCAGGAAGTAGAAAGTGGCTGATCATGACAAGCAGCATAGGCGGCAGGTTTGTATAATTTTTGGTGGGGCCCAAAATGGTGGTGCCCCCCCGCTCCCGCCCTGTAAGCCGATATAAAATGAAGCTACAACGCGTCAGCGCCACAAGATTACAAGGGTCAATTAAAAGTGGAAAGTCAGAAGCAGCACTTGCCTACTTCAATATACAGTATTATATTTTGTTGCACCTGTTGTGATGAAGTAGGAATGTTCTTAATATTTTCTCTGAATACTGTGTGGGTGCCTCAGTTTCCCCTGCAAGATGTCAACTGAAGGTGTTGGGGACAAAGAGATCAGGTGGCCTCCTTGTCCGGAAGAGACACAGAGGCCAGAGGAGGGAGTGTCAGTTTGGAGCTGGCTGGGGAAATGGGGAGAGACTCAGAACTTGGTTCTGGGCTCCCCACCCCGCAAGATGGACCTGACAGAGGGGTTCTGTTTTCTGTACCAACAAGCTCTGTTTAAACTGTGTTCCCGTCATCTAATAAACCTTCTGTTTTACAGTCTGGCTGAGAGTCACATCTGACTGTGGAATTGGGGTGCAGGGACCTCTGGCTGCCCCAGGACCCCGCCTGGGCGGACTCACTGCGGAAAGTGCATGGTGTGGAAGGGCTGAATGCTCTGAGGTCAGACCCAGGAAGGTGTAAGCTTCTTGCCCTGGAGACAGTCTGCTCAGAGAGGAGGCTCCCCCAGAGTCCTGACTGGCTTTGAAGGAGTGGTTCCAGAGCATCCCAGCATCCCCTTCCACCCCATGCACTTCCCAGAAGTCCGCAAAGGCACTAACACTCCCTCCTCTGGCCTTTGTCAAGAAGGCTAACAGCAGTTTGGGCTGTATAAGTAGGGGCATTGCCAGCAGATCGAGGGACATGATCATTCTCCTCTATTCAACATTGGTGAGGCCTCATCTAGAGTACTACGTGCAGTTTTGGGCCCCACATTGCAAGAAGGATGTGGAAAAATTGGAAAATCCAGTGGAGGGCAACAAAAATGATTAGGGGGCTGGAGCACATGACTTCTGAGGAGAGGCTGAGGGAACTGGGATGGTTTAGTCTGCAGAAGAGAAGAATGAGGGAGGATTTGATAGCTGCTTTCAACTACCTGATAGGGGGTTACAAAGAGGATGGATCTAGACTGTTCTCAGTGGTAGCAGAGGACAGAACAAGGAGTAATGGTCTCAAGTTGCAGTGGGGGAGGTTTAGGTTGGATATTAGGAAAAACTTTTTCACTAGGAGGGCGGTGAAGCACTGGAATGGGTTACCTAGGGAGGTGGTAGAATCTCCTTCCTTAGAGGTTTTTAAGGCCCGGCTTGACAAAGCCCTGGCTGGGATGATTTAGTTGGGAATTGGTCCTGCTTTGAGCATGAGGTTGGACTAGATGACCTCCTGAGGCCCCTTCCAACCCTGATATTCTATGATACTCTAAACTGACCACCAAATTTAAGTTGCGTGTTTTTCCTGTCAGGTGAGGACTCTGGGGCAGGGCTGGGGATAAGGAACTTGGGGTGCAGACAGGCTGCCCCAGGGCTAGGGCCAAAGAGGACCCCCCTCCACCCTCCCTGGCAGCAGCAAGCTCCGGGGAGGGACCCCTCCTCTCCCCCGCAGTTCACTGCACATGCTCCTAGGTCCCTCTCAGGTCCAGAAAGCCCACTTGCCTCCCCTATGGTGGGTACCGAGGGGGGAGGTTGCCATCACGTGTGGCCTCCCCTGCTGCCACTGGGGATGGGGCTGCCCCTTGCCCAGCATGGTGCAGGAGTGGGGACTGCAGGGTGGTAGCTGGGGAGGGGCACAGTATCACAAAATTCACCTAAGCCCCAGCTGCACAGGTCTAGGAAGCTCTCCTCCCCAGTGGTGTAGCCAGGTTCTAACGTCAGGGGGAGCGAACATGTAAAAAAAGATGCCAGCCAACATATCCAATTACTAATCAGGTAGTTCTATAACAGGCTGCCCTGGACCCCATCACCCCCTGAAGCACAAGGTAGGGGTAGGCACCACCATGTTGTGCAACAAACACTTGACAAAATTACTGGACTTAGTGACGGACAATGCGGGCAGGTGGGTATTATGTCATTCAATCATTCAACCCATAAAATTGCACACATTTTGCCTCAGTGAAATTAAATATCCAGAGAATTACTGGGCCTGTGATGATGCTGATGACCAGGGCTTGCTCACCTGTGGCTCCCCCTCCCTGTGCTGTGGAGGCACAGCCAGGCAGGTCTGCATCTGTAAGCAGGCGCCCTGCCTCAGGTGCAGCTCCCGTGGGCCCTGATAGCCACTAGACTGGGAGCCTCCCGGCCAATGGAATGGGCTGGGCTGGGCTGGGGGGCGGAAGGCAAAGGGGGAGATTGTAGGGAGCTTTGGAGGAGGGGAGGCAGTGGGGGAGGGGAGTGGGCTGGCACAAAGGGGAGGGCTCTCTGGAGAGGAGTGACAGGGGCACAGGGGTCATTGGGAGTCTCTCGAGGGGGCAGAGGGTTGTGTGGGTCTCTGTGGGGCAGGGGGCTGGAATGGGCAGAGCCAGCTGCAACCTGGGTCTGCTCTGCGGGGGGTGTTGCTATAGTCCCCTCAGGAAGCTCCCCCCATCCTGTGTATTTTATACCAGCCCCGGGGTGCCCATTGCTGCTCCTTTCCCCACCCACGGCTCCATCTGTCTGTCCCCACATCTCCCCCGGCTGTGTCCGTCTGTCTGTCCCCACAACCTCCCAGCTGTGTCCGTCTGTCTGTCCTCACTACCCCCCTGGCTGTGTCCTGGTGTGTGTCTGTCCCACCACCCCCGGCTGTGTCTGTTTGTCCCCACCAAACCCCCCTCCCCGGCTGTGTCCATGTGTCTGGCTGCCCCCACAGCTCACCGGCTGAGTCAGTCTGACAGGCACAGACCCTGCTGCTGCTCGGCTCAGGGCTCAGACGCTGCCGGTGGCTCGCTCCCCCTCCCTGCTGTGGAGGCGTGGCCAGGCAGCTCCAGCACCGCCCCCGGCAGCTCCCATTGGCTGGGGTTCCCGGCCAATGGGCTGTGAGCCCAGTCGGGGCTGGGGCCTCTCCCGGGAGCTGCTGCTGCAGTGAGAGCGCCCGGCATGGCAGCGCGGGGACCCCTGAAAGCACAGGGCCTGGGGCCCAAACATTGCTGGAGCTGGGCCCACCTTTAGGATTATTGGTGGGGCCTGGGCTCCACGGGCCCATAGAACTCGCCGCCCATGGGTATATGTATATAGGGGGAGGGGATAAGCTCTGTGGGATGTTCCCCAATTGCCTCCCCCACAAACCTACAAAAGCCCCTCCATTGAGACACAGCATCATGGGAGATAACTGGCAAGGTGTGAGGGTCAAGCAAATGGCTGAAGCCCATGATATTGTTCCTGGACTAGGTCAGTCCTTACCACATCTGCTTGAGCTTACCTTAGTTCTTCCACCCCAGCATGAAACCCCCTTGGGCAGGGGTTAAGGAGCATTCCGGAGCACTCTACTGCCATGGCTCCCTGTGGATGACTCTGGCCCGCGCCTCTCCTACTTGAAAATCCCAGGTCAATCCCCCTACCACGTCTGTGGAAGAGCAAACTGTCATTGCTACCCCAACAAAGCAATGGAAAGGAAACACAGAGGTCAGATTTCACAGTAGCAGACTCACTTAGTTTCCTTCAGTCAGGGTGGAAATAATACACACAGGGGGACAATTTGGCTTTGAGTCTACAAGTCAAAAGATATGTTAACTGACCTTTGCATTTGCAAAAGAAAAAGAGGATACACTTGCTTTATCCAGCCACATAGGTGTGTGTATAGAGCTCTCTAAACAGAGAAACAACAGCTCCCAGCCTGGAGGAATTTGCAGTCTTTAACAACACGCCTCCTCCGAGGGAAAATGCTAAAACAAACCTAGGGGAGGGCTAGCAAAGGCACAAAGCGGAAAGAAGGGAAAGGATCAGAGTCCTTTACAAAGCAGGTTAAAAGTTGCCAGTTCTGTTAAAAACCATTTCAGTGAAGCCAGATCAGTGGAGAAAGATTTAGCAATTCTATCTTCCAGGTACCTGAACAAAAAAGGAGGGATGGGGAGAGGGGAAGACTAAGAGAGAGAGGAAAATGAAATAAACTCAACAAAGACCAGGATAATACATAGACCAGCTATGCACTAGCTCCCAGGGAATTGATTAAATATGAAATTAGAGCTGGGGAAAAAATTAGGGCACAAGTAGATACTTACTTGTACCTTGAATGATGTGTTACAAGTGTTACTCTAGCACCCTCTGGGGGCAGATGTTGTTACTTCTCACCGTTTTCTCAAGGGAAGCCTGATCAATGTAAGAATTGGAATAGTGGAGGCTTTTATCATCTATAAATACCCATGTAACACACACAATATGTTAAAAGAACATTAAGGTTTCATATTCTTACTTGAGTGCTTGACTTTGCCACAATAAAAGCTGCTGCTACAATCTTCATTCAGCCCCCTTGTGCACGGGCATTATAATACAGTTTTTAATCACATGAGCACATACTTCCCCCCCCCCCACCCCCAGGCCCCCTCCAATGCCTCTTCCTTACTCTCCTTCTTGGAAATGGCTGAACCATTTTGGCTAAATTTTCCAGAAAAAAATTGCCCGAGAGAAAGTTCAGCCTGAACAGTTCAAGCTTGGTAAAGCAACTGAAAGCAGGGTCTGATGATGAGATGCATCAAGGCCACCTTAATATGTGGTGCTACCAGCTGTGCCTGTAAATGAAGACCGGGCTGCACTTCAGCGGCGGGTCCCGCTTTGGCGGTAATTCGGCGGCGGGGGGGCCCCGCCGCGGGTCTTCGGGGCACTTTGGCGGCGGGTCCCGGAACGGAAGGGCCCCCCGCCACCGAAGACCCCAGGCCCCCGGAATCCTCTGGGCGGCCCTGTCACATGTATGGTGCCAAGGGTGGCCAGGCAAGGTGAGCCCATCCCACCATGACTACACCGGGCGAGGCGGTGTTTGAGATTGAAAACTTTAGCCCTGCTTTTCCTAAGGGTGAAAAAGAAGCCATTCAAGCAGAGGCAAGAGGATCTGTGTTCAGTCACTGTTTTAAGGGAATGGATTGATTTTTTTTAGAGTTGAGCCATTGATTTCCACCCCGTTGCCTGGTATAGGCTCCCGGTTACATTAGAGAAGCCCTTGGTCAGGTGAGTATCTATGATTGACAGCACCTGCCTATTCAGAGTACAGCCATTCTTCCTTGCCAACAGCTGACAGAGTGGCCCCCACTCCTCAAACATCTAGCACAGCCCATTCCTCCCAGCTTTTAAAAACCATGGGCAAATCCAACTTTTCCCAAGAAGTGTTTTCAGTTTAAGTTCAGGTGACTCCCTATGTAGGACTCGCCCCTTTAAAAATTACGCTTCTAACCCTCTTGCCTTTTGTATGCAGTGTGTCAAATGACCTTGCTCCGTGGCTGCATAGTACATGGATTGATTATGCTGGGCACTGTAGCTGCTACAGCAGTGAACCCTTAAGCCTGACCTGCAGCACCTTTCTCCTTCCAGTCCTGGTCCTTCACACAGCTCCCCCAGTGCACCGCCACCCTGTTCAGATGCCTCCTGGCTGTTGTGCACCCAGGCGGAGTGAAGAATGCGGATGACTTGAAGTTGGGAGTCTTCAGTGTGAAGAGGGAACACTTGCCCCAGCAGCTCGGAGAGGAGCGAGGGAAGTGCCCCACTCCCACTTTGTTTCTTGGACGGCAGCAAACCCCATCTAATGTGTTTCTGTTAGTCAAAATGGTCCGGCAAGTAGGTCCTATCTCCTGCATCTTAAGGCTTGGTGCAGTTTGGGCTGAAAGGGGCAGCGAAGGCTTTTCGGTTGACAGCATTATCACTTCTAGCAGCTCTTAGAGGTGTTTAATAATTGGCTGCAGCAGTGGCTGTTTAATTCTCTCTACCATTTCAAATGTAACCATTTAATTTAAAAAACCCTCGGCCGCTGGAAATCCTGTAATCGAATCCAAGCCTCTGTCAATCTAATTAGTTTTGAAATACTGTATCTCCAGCACTTGGAGACCTAAATAAGCAGCTTAACATTAAAACCCAGCTTCTTTCCCAAACACTTACTGCTTATTTTTTTAAAATTCCAAAATGGAAGTTCTCATTAAACAATAGTCAGCTGAAATTTTTATTCCATTCCCCTCTTGGGTTCCCCCCCCCAACTCCCGGCATTTGCCTTAAGAGCATGTGTCAGGAAGCTGGAGGGCAGGTGAGGAGCTACGTGTATCACCTCTGCCATTCTGTCCATCAGGCATTTTGAACCATGCTTCACTATTGCTAAAAAGAGACTCGTGTATCTTCAAATCCCAGTGCAGACGAGGTTTAACCTAGTTATGTAACAGTTTATAATGCCCTGCTGTAGTTTAGCTTGGCAGGACTAGCAACCAGTAAGACCAAGGCTATCACCTGCTTTTGTCAACTGTTTGGTAACATGATTAGGCCCGGTCTATGCTGGAATAGGGATAGCATCGCTATTTAAAAGAAAATAGGCCGCATCGTCCTGGGCGAGGCTGCTTTTCCTGTGGGGCATGACCTGGAACTGAATTGTGAAGGGCCATCTGCAGGACTGCACCCTGGACTGCAGCCTTGAGACGGCAGAACAATGCCCATGCTCCATGGGGTCCAGCAGCAGTCCAGGCAGGGAAGAGAAGCAGGAGCTTTCTTTCTGCCCTCCCTGCTGCTGCTTTTGCTCCTTCCTTCTCTGCCCATCCAGGGCAGCAGAAGTGTGCTTCAAAGGGCCATGGGGTTGGATTCACGGTTCCCTGGAGCAGAGAAGTCCCAGAGCTGAAGGAAGTGCAGGCAGGAAGGGGAGAGGAAAGGGAGAAGGCCCTGCACCACTAGACCCATGCTCCACAAGTACCTCAACCCACAATATATCCAAAAATAACTGTGATCCAAATCCCGTAGTCCTTTAGGATACGCAGAGTAATGGGGCAGGTCCCCCAACCCCCAGCCATTTCATCAGTGGCAGATAAAAAGGTTGAGAGACTTGGTTAGTGGGACCGGGCACAGAGGCAGGAGACCTGGGCTCTATTTTTGCCGCAGCCACATACAGTGTGGCCTTAGGCACGTCACTTAATCTCCCCGTGCCTCTGTTTCCCCATATGTAAAACTAGCATAATGATACTTGACCTCCTTTCTGAAACAGTTTGTGATCCAGAGGTCAATAACATAGGTGCCTGATGATGCCATTGTTCATCATGGGTCCAATCTGATTTGAGCAGCAATTGACCTGATGTAAACTATTCCCTAAATAACTTACTCAAGGAATAACAGCAAAACTGTGAACGCATGATTCATCGACTAACATCTCAGTAGCTCTATTTATTCCAGCTATCACAGCGTGCAGTCTAAGGCCAAGGAGGTAACAGCATTCCCCCCTCCCTGCACACACCCCAGATGACTTTAAAGTTTAAAAACCGTGAGTTTTTAAGCTTGGGAATCAATAGCCTCCTTGCTGCACAAACCTAACTCTCGCACATGCCTTTCTGCTGTTGAAGCTACCCAGGGTGGTTCATCACTACACCTCCCTTAACTGAACCCTTCCTCTTATCCGAAACCAGGTCACAGCCCAGGGGGGCATTAGACAAGTGAGGCTCAGATAATAGTGGCTGCACTCAGAGCTCCCTAGGCAGCTGCTTCCTGCAGGAGGAATGGCAGTTTCATTTCCTTTGCTTGGTTCTCCCCCCCGCAAGTCAGGGCCAGCTGGCTTCCCTAAGGCTGGCTGGCTCAGTGGCATTTGCTGCACAAGCCTTTATCCACTGAAATCTGACTTGACTCCATTAAAACGGCAGGCGAGAGCTTAAGTGACTACAGGCCAGCCGCTCCATTGAAGTTAATGGGGAGTTTGGGCCACGCAAGGACTGGAGGACTCAGATATTTGTGCTCCTGCGTGAGCTTTCAGCACATGAATACATACACGTGGGAGCGTAGCTGATCTGGCTGGCCTTAGGGCAGTCAGCCAGTCAGCTCGCTCTCTGTAATTAGGGGAACTAACCGGCAGGCTTTGAAGTCTGCGATCAGGGCTGAGAAAACCTGACAGCAGACTTCAAAGTCTGCTGCGCCAGCTCGCCTGATTATCTGAAGGCTGCTGGTGTCCCCCAAGACACTGAGATAATCGTGGTAGCGCTGCACTTTCCCCCCTCCCCAAGTTGCTAGGATTTGAACTCAGGATTTTTCTTCCCCTCTGCTCCTCTAGGTGTGTGTGTGAGCTGAATCCTCCCGGAGGAAACGTGGGTTCTGCTGAAACATTCAGTGAAGGCCCGAGGGAGCAATGGTTTTTGCTGCGGGTGCTGAAAGCCAGACAGGCCGATTGCAATCAGAGCGTGGAGCATTGGGCCTTATTGTGCTGTGACTGACTGATCTGACGCCAGCTACTGGGATAAATGTGGACTCAAACCACAAATTTTCAAACCTGGCTGCCTAAAATTGGGCTCCTGCTCTCTACTGCGAGCGTCACCTGAAACCCTGAGCTTTGTTGTCGAGAGAGCCCAGCCTGTAAGCACAAAAGGTGGCTTGTTAGCAGGCACTGGCTGAGCAGCTCTGACACTGGGTGAGGAGCAGTCGCCCTGCAGGGCTAAGCAACCAGGCTGCAGGGAGACAGACAGCTGCCGGGCAATTGTATGTATAAAGCACCCTGGCTCTGTGGAGGGATTGGGGTGCTGTACAGACACACTGAAATGGACTGTAATGAAAATACCCTGCTAAGAAGCAAGGGTTCAGCACTGGACTATCAGGGGATCGCACGTCCACGCCAAGAAGTACTGGCAGAGCTCTGAGCTCCTGAACCCCTGGCTGTGTCTGACTCTACCCAGTCCTAAAGGGCCTCACTCTCATCACTGTAGCAGGTACAATATCCCCAGAGCAATGTCTTTGTGCATGGCCAGTGACACTCCACTCTAAACAGAAACCAATTCTCTCCCCCTCCCCTTGAAACGGCGTGTGTCAGACAGGCAGCAGCCGCAGAAGCTGCTCAGATTTCACAAGGTCCATTAGCAGAGTCAAAGTGGGTCCAGCTGAAAGCCTGGAGCTGCAAACTCTGGCTTACTGCAGGCTCCTAAAGCCTCCAACCTGCTTCTTAGTGATTTATAGCTCCTCTGAAATGAATATAATCTGCTACCTTGGGATCATGCATGGCTCAGCAGAGCGAGGGGAGGGGGAAGAACCTTTCACTTCCAGTTTACATTCCAGCACTGTTTGGCAGTATCTGAAGAGATACCAAGTGATGGCTATTCCAGGGCCAGGGTGCAGTAAGCTAGTGATCTCTGCTCACTTCCTAGCAGACAGCTATTCATATCAATACAATTGCTGCCCTTCCATCCCTTTGTCGTCAGTCTCAGGAAAACACCCACAGACTGAACAGGTTATGTAGGCTGACCTGCTCTCCCCTGCAGAGGTGGTCCCTAGAGGTCAGATTACAGGACAGTGTAGGTAACACCCGTACTGCTACCACCAATGCTCTGCTATTTGTATGGAGAGAGGCTGCTCCAGCACCTTTCACTGTTACAACATTTACATGAAAAGAAACCCTCATTATGCCAAGTCAAACTTTGTTTCTTAAAAGCAGGTGGGGCTAAGAAACGGGAACGTCTTAGGCATGCCATTTTTGTGACACATACATTTGTGCAGTGCTGGATAGACCATTTCTACCTTACCTCTCCTGTCGCAGTGTCTCTGTCCCACCTTTGTTAGTCCCAGGGGTGCAAATGGTTCTAGAATGAGGAGTGATTTGAAAAGTACCTAGATAAATGATCCATCAGGACCAGCACTACAACATGGCGAGACCGATCTTACATTGACATAGCACCTTTCACCCAAAGGAGCCCAAGCACTACGCCTATCGTACATACCCCAGGGAAATGCCTTCCACTAAGGAAATGCAGCTACCATTTGAGTGTGAAGTGGCAGCACTACTCAGCAGGACAGGGAGTGAATGCCATGGTCAGTGGAAGCAGCCGTGGCATTACAGAGGTAACCACATCCCCTTTCACATTGAAATTTGGTGAGAAATCCAGTTTATTAACAGACATCAGACACCAACACACAGATCCTGAGCACATATGTGCTACGTCCTGTGCAATATGGCACTAGTGACAGACAGCACAGTACCTCTGACCACCATTCTGGGGCACTGGCTTATTGGTTATTTAAGAGTCACAAGCTGAGCCTCAGTTCGTGTCTGTTGAATGGGGCCAATAATACTTCCTTTCCCCTACTCTTTGGCTGTTTAGACTTAGGCTCTTCAGGAAAGGAACCATCTTAGTAGCGGTGTTATAGCCAGTGTCTAGCACAACAAGGCCACAGGTTCAGTTGGGGCCTGTAATACCAGTCAATAAGAGCACTGCCTGTTGAGTAATCAGCCCAAAGGCTACTTCTTTAGTGGATAAAGTTGGCCCCTTCTGCTTTGGCTCTGTGCGCTATGGTGGTTTGGAGCTGTTTCCTATCATTGGTGCTTAGTTTTACAGCATGTTCTCTTGGGTCCTTGAGAACAGAAGGCCATACAATGTTATTAGGGTGAGGGGCAGGATCCAGCCCGGCAAGGGGCACGGTGGGACAACTGTACCCCCGTTTGGTTTCAAAGCTGTGCCAAATTCTGGGGCTTGGCTCTAGCCACGTTTGTAAACATTTCCAAATGCTGTACAGAGCCTAGCCCACGCCTTGTTTACACTAGCCTTTGGGGGAAATCTCCCACCATTGCACTACACTGAGCCCAGCTCTAGCAAGAGCAGCACCGTCATCTAAACCTGCTCAGAACAAAGTTAGATGATACACAGTGGTTAAAGACCCCCAGGCCTTGCCTATCGTAGTGCTCCTGCTGTTACTACCACTGGCAGAGCTCCACCAATGCTAATGCAAGGGTGGGAGATTTCCCAGAGGAGAGCGCGGTCTGCCTCGCAGCAAGCTATTTGAGGACAGGTAATGTTGCACTCGCGGGCAGATGGACATACTATATGTGCTTGGGAGGGAGGGAGGAAGGGAGGGGGTGAAGAAAATTAGCAAACGGGAGCACTGTAGACAGAGGGCAGGAAGGTTAAGAGAAGCTAGGGGAAGAGAGATGGGGACGGCGCCCAGGATACAGGCGGGAGAGATGTCAGGGAAGGGGAAATAGGACGGGAAATGAAAAAGGTAAACAAAGAGAGAGGAGAGCACGTAGGAAGCATTTGGAGATAAAAGATGGAAAGAAAAATGGAAAAAATGTAGCTACACAAAATATTGTTAGTAGAATTTTATTTGCACCGCTATCCCCCATTTGGCTTGTCTGGCTGCAGTTCAAATACCATTTCCACCGAGGTGGGGGTGGGGAAAGAGCTAGATATTTGGTATAGGTCTAGTAGAAGCAGCTATGTAGTGGGTCTGATGCCATGCTCCCAAGCAAACGTGGAAAAAAGGGAAACCCAAGCACAGAGCAAAGAAAGAGAAAAATAGGAAGAAACTACTTAGAGTGAAGTCCAATTGGGTTGCAGAAGTCTGAGGTTGCAGAAGCAGCTCCGCATTCAGGTGTTGTCAAGAAAACATCTTTGAGGTTGCTTGTGTCACACTAGGCAGCTTAATGCCTATACAGAAACTACGTGGAGGGTCTCTTCAGTTAGTAGATATTTCGGTCTGCACTAAGTCTGTTCAGCATCCTGACAACCAACACCATTCACAACCATGTTCAAACAGTACAATGGTGTAGTGGAGAACTGGTTTTAAAGAGCAGGAGAATGGATAACAATACTAGCACTTCTCTCCTGGTTCTACGAGTGGCAGCAATCTCATGAAGTAATGCTGGTGCAAGACAACCTCCTGGGGAAAAAACAAGCCTAGCAGGCATGCTGCCAGCACAGCAGCGGCACAGGACAAAAGCTGCTGGGCCATCATCCTGTTCCCAGGGATCTCACTTATTTGTGTTATGGTAGCACCTAAGGTTCCCAAATCAGGCATAATGGCCTCATTGCGCTCAGCCACTACCAACACTTATTTGAAAAGAATCCCTGCCCCCCAAAGATCTCATAACTTGGAAACTGGGAAATCATGAAAACTGCATACTGATTGTCGTGATCTTTTCTTTCAGTCATGGCTGCCAGACCTGAGCTGGGGAAGGAAAGAAACCAAGGCATATACTGTGGTGGGAGTTGCCACGCAAGCCACCACTCAGCAGCGCTACGTGCCACCGTGAGGTGGCTTTGGTATTGTGATCAAGCAGGATAGCATGAGTGACCTGAAAGACTGACCTTGCCAAAGAACGAGTACAGGTGTTTCCCAGCGGCTTCTGCACCAGCAGACTTAAATACCTACAGGAGGACAAATTACCACCCTTACCGTAGCAGAGCAGGGAGGTGCATTCTTTACACTGCTGCAGGGCTTGGTGATGTTACCAGCTGTGACAAGAGGGAAAAAAAATCCCAGACTGGGGGCACATCTTCACTGGCAGTGCTTTAACGTGGCCTGTGTAGTCACAGCACAGAATTGGGAGAGAGCTCTCCCAGCGCTGAAAAAAAACCAAACCCCACCTCCAAGAGGGGTGCGGCTCCCAGCGCTGGTGCATTGTCTACAGCTCTCAGACAGCAGCAGACAGAGTAGGAGAAAAACAGATTTTCAGCTCCGGTACCGCTGACTTTCCTGATTGCTGTTTGGAAGAGTCAGGAGAGCCAGCCAGCAGCCCTGATATGCTGGTTTTAGAGGATACCATAGGTATTAACTCATGGCCCTTGTGCAACCAACAGTCTGGTTCAGGGTGGACAGGAGGAGAAAGTTGCTGCTCTCAATATGGCCTGTTTTATAGTGGGCAGAGCACAGAACCAAAGTTGAGACCTAGCTTGGATGATAATACACCATATAACCTTAGGCCAGTCATTTAAACTGTCCATCAAACGGGGAGAATACCTACTAAATTGGATGGTGGGGGGGAGAAGAGAAAAGAGGGCTGCGAGGCTCAAATCTGATGTCTGTCTGAGGGGAGCTGTGAGTGCAAACCAGATGGGAAGAGCTGCCTGCCGTGTGAACATTCTGACCACAGAACGGTTACCAAAGACTCGCTCTTTATTTTGAACGTAAAAAGAAACAATACAGAGCATCATTAGAACCGTTCAATTCCGGCATTCCAGAATTGTGCCAAACACCTTATTCCGTACCTTCCACCAATTCCTGTCGATTTCATTAAGTGATTTTCAAGCAATGCCTGGTTCAGAGTCCAAGAAGAGAGGAATTTCCCAGCTGCAACTGAGTAGGAAACATGTGGCAAAGTGAACAGAGTAAGATCGACAGGAGCCCTTAGCATACTTGGCTATTCGTTTCAATCCCAGGAGTTGCAGCTTAGAGGGTACTGAACCCTTGCATTGCACCTCATGCGGCTTAATCCTTAACCTCCTGATACCAACCACTCCTAACACACACAAGTGGTTACAGGGAGTACAAAAAAAAAAAAATCATGGGAAAGAGTGACTAAGACACACAGTTTTTCTAGTTAGAGACGAGATTCCCATTGTATAAAAAAAGGGTATTACAAAATTGGCACACTTGGAAGACCTGCTGGGGAACTACTGCCCCAAGGATTTCAGCCTTCAAAAATACAGCAATAACAGAGAGAAAGGGGGATGGAGCACCACCTCTCAAAGGGCTAGTGGCTGTGTGATCTAGTGGCCAACTCCTTTCACTTGGAATGGGAAGGAGATGTGTTATGCTCTGATGGAAGAAGAGGTTACTCACCCTGTGCAGTAAACGTTGTTCTTCGAGATTTGTGCCCATACGGGTGCTCCACCTAGGTGCACGTGTGCCCCAGAGGCCCTTCGAGATCTTCAGGAGCAGCGTCCGTTCAGCCCTTGCATGCACTGTGGTTATCCTTGTGCCCTGCGCCGAGGCTGTAGCAGGCTGCATGGGTGAACTGCCCCCTCAGTGCCTTCTGCACCACTGAGTCTCAGAGGAAACTGATACCAAGGGGAAGGAGGGTGGGTAAGTGGAGCACCCACAGGGACACACATCTTGAAGACCCACACAGTTACTACAGAGGGTGAGTAACCTCTTCTTCTTCGAGTAGTGACTGTATGGGCACTCCACTCTTGGTGACTCCCGAGCAGTATCCCCCCAGGGAGGAGAGAGCTTCGGATTGGAGTCCATCACAGAAGAGAGACCTACGTTACCAACAGCCACGTATGTGCCTAGAGAAGCTACGTATTGAAGACCATGTGACAGCTCTGCAGATTTCTGGAAAGGGAACATTGTTAAGGAGAGCCATAGATGTAGACTGTGATCTAGTTGAGCGCGCCAAAACGCTGATGGTGGTGGAATGTCAACAGCCTGGTAGCAAGCTATAAAACACCCAGAAATCCATTTAGAGCGGGTCTCTGGGTAGAAATGGCAGAACTTGATTTCAGTTGCAGACAGGTCAAAAACAGTCTATTGGATTGACTAAATGGCTTAGTTCTGTCCAGATGAAATGATAATGCCCTCCTGACATCTAGAGCATGGAGAGCAGTCCCCAGGTTGGAAGTATGTGGCTTCAGAAAGAAAACTGGTAGGTATATGCTCTGATTCAAGTGAAATTCATGTGTTACTTTAGGAGAAACCTGAGACGTGGCTGTAAGGACACCTTATCCTTGTGGAATGTTGTGAAAGGAGGGTCAGCCATTAAGGCCCCAATCTCTGACTCTGCAGGCTGAGGTAATAGTAGCTACTAGGAAGGCTGTTTTCCTCAATAAAGTCAATAAGGTGCAGGTCGCCATTGGTTCAAAAGGGAGTTTTGTGAGGCTTTTGGGAACTAGGTTCGGGTCCCTACACAAGACCTGTGGGAAGGTCTTTGCCTGTGGAAAGAGGGTCCTCCCAGGCCTTTCATGAATCTTGTGGGTGTGGAGTGAGCAAACAGAAAAGTCTTTGATCTAAGACTGGACTCCACCCTCTATAATTATTATTATTTTTTTTTAAATTTAAACAAACTAATCTAACTACTACGATCAAACTAAACTAGCTAACTAGAGAGAAACTCTGCAACTGCCGAGGTAAGCAAGAGGCGGACATGCTAACTCCATTATGCCGACACAGCTGAGAAGTAACTGAGGAGGCAGTTTGCCTGTGCAGCCTGATATAGCCTCGGCGCGGGGCACAGGGATACCAACGGCACAAGTGCGGGTTAAAGAGACATTGCTAATGAAAGTCTCCGATCAAAGGAATTTGGGGCCCAGACGCACCCAGAGTGGAGCACCCAGAGGGACACTACTCAAAAAATAAGGTTGACATTAGCTAAGGACATGGGGACCCTTCACTAACGGGCAAGGAGCGCCCCCAGCCAAAATAACCCCGAGTTTCTTTCTGCGGGGAGAAAATGCCAGCATGAAGTGTGTGCTTCGGAGGAGCTGCCATTCCCCGCTTGTTCGTTCCATATTACTGCATTACGAGCCTGATTCCATTTCCCCCAAATGTAACTGACAGCAACAGAGATGAGGGTTAAACCTGCAAGGAGAGTGAGTGACTTGTGCTTTGGATAACTAATCCCCACTTCCCCCCATGCTAGGAACATTTTAAAAAGAACGGCAATGATGTGAGGAAAGCAAATATTAAAGCAGGAACGGTAAGAGTTGTTTAGTTGTGTGTGGGAAAGAGGACATCAGTGCAAACTCAGTGCCCCACAAGACCAGCAAGTGAGTGCCTCAGTGGTAAGGCAGCGCAGGAGAGGACAACAAACATTCTGTGCTGGTTCTGGAAGAGGAGGACATCCTGCTCTAGCAAATCACCTCCTGTGCTTGCCTCTTTTTGGAGAATATAGATGCAAGTTCTTACACTTTAACATGGGGAACTCATTTGTGCCATGATGGCTACGTGTTCCTCCCCTGCCAGCTTCTTGCGATGTCTGCCTGCAGATGCAGGAGGGGCACTGAAATATGAGGCTCGGCTGCAGGAGAAGCTAGCAATAGGGAAGGCTGCTGAGAAGATTCAGGTCAAGATTTTCCAGCTGTGCTGCAGGAGAAGCTAGCAATAGGGAAGGCTGCTGAGAAGATTCAGGTCAAGATTTTCCAGCTGTGACTAGTGATTTTGGGTGCCTCCCTTTCGGGATGACCACATGAGACACCTTAAAAGGGGCCAAACTACAAAACAATTGTGCTGAGCACTCACTCAGAACAGTCAGGCTGCTTTTGAAACGCACGCATCCAAAATAGTCACGTGAAAAATCTTAGCCGAAGTCCCTTTTAGGGAAAGAGTCTTGTGCCAGTACTGGAAAAAATCAAGACAAAAGTAACTGAGCATCTCAAATAAATGCAGTTTGCAGTGGTTACAATACAACGGCGTTAAAGACCTCACTAGCTCAGCTGTGAAATGAAGTCATGTTAATAACAAGGAGGTTAGATCCTGCAGCACCCCTGGAGGGTACGCACGAATGGACTACTAGTCATAGAAAAGATCTAGAATATAATGAAAGCCTAGATGGTTAATTGTGCTCATTGATCATTGGTTCTTTATTCCTAAAGCATAATGGAGAAGGATGGAGCGTTGACAGTAACTCAATTTCCCATCTTTGTTGATTTTAGCCAAACCCTGGATGTGATATCAGCGTACTTCTTTTGTACACAATGTCTGACTTTTATTGCTTAAAAACACCAGCTGTGCTAGAAGACAGAGCTGCCCGGATAACTGAGAGCAGCTCCTTAGGAGCTATGCCAGGGGATTGTGAAAGACCAGAGCTGGGCTTTCACACTATAGCACCTATGAATATGCCTCAAACCCCCTGGAGAGATCTGCCCATGTAGTGCCCAGCAATGGAGAGGACCTATTGAAAAAACAGGGATCACTGCAGGTATAAAGAGACGGAGACCTGTTTAAAACAAAAAACTCCCCCCTATGATGGCCTGATTTTGCACCCACACAGAGTCACAATGTGGCTGCTGTCGATCATGGACATTGCTAATGGACACCAATCTGCTGCCAAATTAGAGATTGCAGAGATTTGTGTTAGGTGACTGCAAGGAAACAAAATGGAAATGAACCTACTTTGAGTATAGGTAACAGCTGGTTCCCACATCATTTCCAGCCAACGGCCGGTTGACCATACACCTGAAAAGATCTGGTGGTCTCCATCCTCTTCCTAAAAGGACAGGTGTTCCTCTGATGAACACATCACCACCGCCGTGACCGGTAACTGGTGCCTTGCTGGTGGTCTCAGCAGAGAGGCCAAGGAGACTGAACTCTCCACTCAGGGAGAGTAGTGCTCCCTGTGGGTCAGGATAGAGGCACAGTGGGAGGGGCTGTGGTGGGAAGGAAGATCTGCGCTGTGAAGTACTTGGTCTGAGCATTCAGCCTCTAGGGTTGCCAAGGTAGCACTTGTCAACAGAACAAAGACCAACTTTAAAAAAAAATATTTAAGAAAATGGTTTAAAAAAATTGTCTCAAACAGACAGTCCATACACGCTGTATTCTGGAGTGAACTGCAAACCCCTGAAAATAGGGGAAAAGAGGGCACCCTGACAAGCATAAACCCACCCTTGACCATTGCATCTTCACCAAACAAGTACTAGAGCACCCCATACGGCTGTTTCCTTCCCAGCACTGGAGACAGGAACCAAACCCTGGGGGGGAGGGGAGGGAGGAGAGAGAGAACAGGTAAGCTAATTTTATAAAAGGCAAAATATTTCTCCCAAGCCCCACCCACCACAATAACTCCCCCCCCCAACAATGTTAACACACAAAGAGAGTTCCTAAAAAACAAGACAAAAGGATTTAACAGTGAATCTTGTCCGAAGGCTGCAGAACAGTTTGCGTGTCAGAAGAAAACATCCCCACAGTAAGTGTCCCTGGAAGAAGAGCTCTGTGCTGGTACACATGGCCTGTGCGCTCAGTACTTAGCATGTGGAGAGGAGAAGCTCTAGGTCCTGGCTTAGATCAGAGAGAAAGATACTGTCCATTGGGCATTTGTGTGTGTCACACACCTCTGTCTCAGGCCAACTGCCCAAATCTCTCCCAAAACATGCGTAGTCTCATTCTCACATTCAGTCCATCTCCATGGACATTAGCCGGCGTCGCTCCCGTCTGGTTTCTTGTACTTCCTTCTTGCAACACCAGCGGGAACTGCAGTAGCCAATGAGGCAGGATAAGAGTCCGATGATGGTGGCCAGACCAATGCCTATCAACAGTGGATATTTCAAAGCGTTCAGCACTAGGAAGGGTGGAGAAAAAAAAAGCCAAAGAAAAGTTATTAAATACAGTGTATAGAGAAATACCAAACACGTTTGCTCTGTCTAAGAAAGGGAAAATACACAGCTCTCACCTCCGCCCGCCCCCCCCCCCACCATTTTGCTTCCATAATTCTCAAGACCATATGGAAACAAAGAGGACAGGATGCAAAATCTCATAAGAGAATGTCTCATTGTAAGATTCTCAGCTCCAATCTGACAGACTCCAAAGGTTAATCTAGTCCTGAGGAGCATTCGTATTTTGGGTGCTTAACCAAAGCAGATACATCCACCAACAATTTAAACAAAGCCAAATGGAAACCCATTCCTTTTACAACCCAGCTTCCAAGTGACGCGTCAAGGATTCTGACTTTTTGAAGGACTGAATAAGTAGATTTAGAGCTCGTTAGGAAGCAAATTCATTCTAGTCACCTAGAAGTTTCCAGTCAAGTCCATATTTAGGTGCCCAAAGAAGTGGTCTGCTTTTCAGAAGTGCTGAGCACCCTGCAGTTCAGTGAAATGGACGGTCTGGAATGAGGATCCATTCAGGGGATTTGGTAAATCAACCCAAGAGGCACACTGCTCCAGGAGGCTCATGCAGAGTCTGACTCAACTGCAGCTCTCTCTATGGCTCAGGGACAGGAGTGGAGCATTAGAAACTGACATTCTGTCCCCAAGGTAACTCACTATCTGCACAGAGAGCAGAACAAAGACTAATGCTTCATTTCATCTTCTTTGGGGCTCTCAGTGAGGCCATTCCTTGAATTTCTGGGAAGTACTTTGGTAAGTGCTTTGCCTGAAATGCCTCCTAGATTATCACTAATCACAGTTTAACTATCTGCTGGATGCATGCACCTAATGTTAAGTACATGCAGCAGTTAACAAAATTAGTTTCTCATACTTCAAGAAATTCAAGGGTTGTGTTCAACTTGCAGAAAGGGCTGAAACGTAGGTCAAGAACCATGAGCACAGGGAGCAGTGTATCTTGTGTTTACAACAGGGAATTAGGAGTCAGACTCCTGGGTTCTGTTATTTATTTTCATACTAATTGCATGACAATCCACCGTGCCTCAGGTCCCATCTGAGAAATGCAGCTAAGGCCTGGTCTACACTACAAAGTTAAAGCAACTTACGTCAACCTTTGTTGACAAGAGATGCCACCTCTCCTAATGGCGTTGCACCATGGTCTACACACTGTGGTCAATGCAAGCGCAGATACTGTGACACCTGTATCAACCCTAACAATCCTCCAGTAGCTGTCCCACAATGCCAGACAGCGACTGCTCTGGACGCAGTTGTGAACTCCACTGCCCAGATGCTGGAAGCCACCCACTTCCCTTTAAAACCCACACATACTTTTGGAATGCCTTTTCCTGATTGTTCAGCTTGACAAGTGCACTCAGCAGCTCTCCACTATTGTGTGCAACTGCCCAACCAACCATACCAGCTACACGCTATAGACATGCTCCTGCCTGGAGGATCTCCTGGGCCTCTGGGGAGAAGAGGCTGTGCAGACATAGCTATGGACCAGTTGTAGAAACATGGACCTATATGAAAACATTGCACAGGGGATGCAGGCGAAGGGGTATGACAGGGATCAGCAGCAATGCCACATGAAAATGAAGGAACTGTGGTAGGCATATCATGAGGCCAGGGAGGCCAACCATCTATCTAGTGCTGAGCCACAGACCTGCCACTTTTACAATGAGCTGCAGGCCATACTTGGGCCCTGCAGATCATCATGGATGCCCAGACAGAGACCCTTGCCTAGAACAATGAGAAGAAGGGAGATGCAGCAGGAGATCCTGCTATGCCACGAGCCAGGAACTTGGAGACTCCATCACCATCTAGCCAGTACCGCCAGCCAAGCACAAATGAGCCTGATCCAGTAGAACAAACCTCAGGGTAAATGTGGGCATGCATTCTCCCTTCACATGTTTAGATGTGGAGAGAGCACCTGGCCCAATCAGAGGTTAGCAGGACTCAGGTATCTACGCTTCACTGTTTTACTCAACAAGAAGAGGTAAAGGTACAACACGCAGAGGTAGTGTTTTCTGCTTTTCAGTTTCCTATAGAGGTAGGCAGTGTGGGGCATGCATGACATGGAGCACTTTGTTTATGTGCACAGGGATGTCCCTTGTATCCTCCTGAGAGATCTTGATGAAACTTCCATGGAGGTACTCTTCAATCCTCTCCCGAACGTTTTTAGGGATGGCTGCCTTATTTCTGCCTCCATGGTAGGACACTTTCCCCACGTCACTCCATGATGACTTTGGCAGGCACCATTGCAGTAAACAGGCTAATGGCAAATGGGCCCAGATGGCTTCAGGACACCAGCATCCGCAGTGTTCTCTGGGCCTTTGTGACCCTCAAGAGCAAGATATCAACTAAAATCATTGCTGCCCGTGGTAAATAGTGCCAGTACTCAGTGCCATTGCCCTGTACTCATGCCCATGGAAATAAGTGCTGAAATATTTTGATTGACAACCAAACAATTCCCTCCTGATTCACCACCTTTCCCCTAACGGCCATAGTGACCGTGGCTGCTGCTGGAGACTGGTGCTGTGCAGAAGCACTCCAGAGGGTCAATAAGCAGGTCTTGTTTAAAACTTGTAGGGGAATAAGGGAAGGGAATTCTGAGATCTTCTGCTTTCTGTTGTGACTGTAAGTATGATACATCTGTCTGTTTTATCTGTAGCTGCTGCCACTGCGGCCTTGAAGGGTGCCCCCTCTACACCCATCCCCGGATGAGGAAGAGAAAGAAGAGGACTAAGGAGGACATGTTCACCGAGATAATGAAAGTCAGTGGTGCATCAGACGGTGAACAGAGAGCCAGAAGGGTGAGCACAGCAGACAGCCTGGAGAAGGAAGGAACGGGCAGGAGAAAGACACAGGAGTACCAGCAGGAAAAGGAGAGGAAGATGCACCAGGACATAATGCAGTTTCTCAGGCAGCAAACACAAATGCTGCAGACTCTTGTTGATTTACAGCTCCAACAGTCACGGGCTCACCTCCCCTTACGGTCAATGGAGACTTCCACTTCAGTAGCTCCCTACATTCTATCGTGCTTCAGGGGCCACATCCCTATCCCCCCACACCAAGGGACAGTAAGGAAAACCACAGCTTCACATACACTGACCTGTGAGAGCCAGCGCTGGTGCATGTTTGGCAGAAATGGACTGGCATGGACATGAATGTTTTCCACCATTCTAATTTTAAAGTTCTGTTTGTTAATTTACAATTACAATTTTGCACTATCTTGGTTTTTCTTTGCACGTCAATGTTTGGCACTGGTTTGGGTATGCAATACATTTTTATTTTTTGGACATAAATTTATCTTTACTACTTCATCACATTCTGCGGTATGTCTGTGCTTTATGAGTAATCTAGTGGCACTCAAGAGATCAGAGCCACAGAATTCATAGATTAAGTGAAAAACCCAGTGTAATAATTATACATGCACAGTGAGCACCACACAATTCACTGGTTTGTTAAAAGATGAACATAAATGTCCACCAAGCACAACACAATTCTTGACAGCCGCCAAAAGGTCAGGGCCAGGTAGAGCACAGCCTACACCACCACACTGCTATGGCTGATGGTTAAAATGCTCTTTCAAGGCGTCCCTCAGCTGCACAGCTCCACACTGAGCTCTTCTAATGGTGCTTGTGTCTGGCTGTTCAAAGTCAGCCAACAGCTGCTCCACCTCCATCCTACATCCCAGCAGCAACTTTTCCTTCTTTGCCTCATAGATATTATGTGGGGCACAGCAGGAAGCTATAACAATTGAGATGTTTTTCTCACAGAGCTCTAATCTAGTGAGTAAACATCGCCGACAACCCTTCCATCTGCCAAAAGCACATTCTGCTGTCATTCTGCACCTGCTGAGCCAGTAATTGAATCTTTCCTTGGGGCTGTCAAAGTGGACGGTGTACGGCTTCATAAGCCAGGGGAGCAAAGGGTAGGCAGGGTCCCCCAAGATCACTACTGGCATTTCAGCATTGCCAAATAGTAATCCACCTGTCTGGAAAAAGTGTCCCTGCTGCAGATTTCTGAACAACTCTGTGTTCTTAAAGATGGAAGCACCATATATGTTCCCTGACCAGCCCACATTGATCTCAGTGAAGCATCTCCGGTGATTCACTAACGCTTGCATAACCATAGAAAAGTAGCAAAGCAGGGCTGGGGCCAAAATAGGGATATGCATACCACAGCTCTCGAAACCCACAGCTGAAAATCCATCCATGATGTCCTGCACATTGCCCAGAGTCACAGTCCTGTGTACCAGGATACAGTTAATGGTCCTACACACTTGCATGAAAGCAGCCCCCCCACTGTGGATTTTCCAATTCCCAAATCATTTCCCACTAACTAGCAGCAACCTGGCATTGCAAGTTTCCACAGGGCTATCATCACTCACTTCTCAACTGTCAATGCAGCTCTGATTCTCGTGTCCCTGCACTGGACTGCGGGTGCAAGCTCGGAACGTAGCCTTTCCCACCCGAAAGTTCTGCAGCCACCACTCATCATCCCAAACCTTCATTACGACGTGATCCCACTAGTCAGTGCTCGGCTTTCAGGCCCAGAAGCGGCACTCCACTGGCTGCAGCTGCTCTGTGAATGCCATCAACCACCTTGAACTTTTTTTTTTTTTTTGCTGTGTTCCCTAGTAATCTGTCCTTGAAGAAATCATCACATCCCCTGTTGTTGCAGTACTTCCTGCAGCTCTGCAAATACCGGAGCATTGTTCTCCGAGTTTGTAATGTTCAGGACAATAGTTCACATCTGTGCAGGCTCCATGCTTCTGTCGGAGATGGTGGACACTGACAAGTGTGGGTTTGTAGGGTTTTTTTTAAAAAGGCACAAAAACGTTACAGGATAGAAATGGCATTATGGGATGAGAAAGTTGCCTGATGGGAACCTGACCCCTTGCTCCACCTTCCCCGTGATTCGTGTGCGCGTTGCAAAAATTTCCCAAAGGGTATTGCACCAGAGGGCAGCGCATGGCGCACTGGGATACGTGCCCATGGTGCACTGCATTTTACACTGACACAAGCTCTCCTGGTGTGTACATGCAGCACCAACACAAGCAGTCATGTTCGCACAAGCGATGTACTAACTGCGGTGGCTTTACACTGATAGACCTTGCATTTACCAAAGTCTGTAATATAGATATGGCTTAATACTTCCCTTGTGTGGTCAGCATCAGGGTTAGTTTACAATGTAAATCATATTGAGAGTCTTGATTAAAAGATGCAATAGATGTGCAAAGTATCAGGCCACTCAATGGGTTGGGAAAGGGGAAAGCTTTGCTTTTGTAAGCGTGATACACTGCTGGGCACATTGTATGATCAGGAATTAAAAGTTTAAC
Organism: Mauremys reevesii; assembly: GCF_016161935.1. NCBI lineage: Eukaryota > Metazoa > Chordata > Testudines > Geoemydidae > Mauremys > Mauremys reevesii. Next base: position 189,643,381 of record NC_052623.1, read on the forward strand.
ATGCAATGGCAAATGCAAAGTTTAACTGCAGATAGACCTAGCACTTTTCATATTTAGAGGCAGTTGCAGAGTACTTAAAAAGCTTTTCTAGTTCTAGGTCAATACACATCAGGCCAATAGCATTACATGTGTTTTTATCGTCAATATGGGGCAAAGCGTCATCACTGCTATTCCTGAGCCCCAGCGTCCCCACTGGCAGAATACAGCAGGTGTACAGACAGGCTATGAAGTACCCTGCACAGTCCCCTTCTGCAGAAAGGAGGAAGCTACAACGCAGGGGCCTCCAACGTGCGGGGGTAGGGGTAGAATGGGGAATAGTTGGTACCTGAGGGCTCCAACAGGGATGTGGCAAGTACATTCCCCAGTCTCAACAAGGAAAGTCTCTAAAATCCTTACCATCCATTTTCACAGATAAGAATATGGGCTTGGATTTGATCTCCGGTTCCCGCTGCCAGACACCTGTGGCTGATCGTACCCAAGGGGTTACTGAGCAGTAATGGTTGCCGAAATCCTGGTCCTCCGAGCCATGCACCCGCAGCCGGAACTCCATGGGGCTGATCCTCTCCAGGCTGACGTCGCTGCTCCAGTTCCTCCTGGGCTGGGTCACGATCCCTTTCCGATCCAAGGAAGCCAGCAAGACAGGGGCTCTGTCCAGTGCAAAGGAATGCACAGCAAACCAGGAGACGTCGAAGGACATATCATCTGAATTTAAAGACAAACAGAATTTGGCAAGGACAGCCAGCTCTGAAGGATATTTACAGTGTCACTTAGTCAGCAAATGGGCGCAGTCTGGTGTCTCTGAACATAAAGGAGCACTATACCCAAATGACTCAAAATACAGCATAGTTTTTTTTTCCTGGTACATTCTGCTCTTTGACGACTCAGCTTTCCAGCACAAACAGGGTAAATCACATAAGGACTAGAGTGCAGGTGGTATCATGAACGTATGAACTCTGAGGCAATTAACCTCATTTCTGAATTGACCAGACACACAAGGAAGATGATGATTGCAGGAAACTAAGTAGGCTGGGATCAATATTTGGCATCAATCCTTGGAATTCTATCTATCTAATTATGACAGGGAGTTTATGGGAGTCGTGGGCACTTGTAAAGCAGAGGCAGCAGAAAGGGAAGAGTCAGGGCTAGGACACTTAGTGGGGTGGTTGGGGCTTTTTTTCAGGGATGGTAGCAAAGGATTTTTAGCTCCTGGGAAGGGCTGTCAGTGGACCACAGGAAGGGTAGTGAGAGGGTTACTGCAGGGGAACAGAACAGATGGAAGAGTCAGAGTGGGGTGCTCTAGTAGGGGGCAGCACATGAGTGTTTAGCAGCTGAAGAGGAATGGGATTAAGGTATTGTCAAAACACAGATTTAGCAACTAGGGGAGAGTGGGTAAATCGTGCAGGTACTTGTGGGGAGAGTAAGTGTGCCATGAACTTGGGCTGGGATACAACGGTAGGAAGGCTATGGATAGCTGGGCGAGGGACAGGGTTACTTACTGCGGGCAGCAGCAGATCTTCTATTTTTGTCTTTTTCCTGCTATTTTAGGCTGAAATCTCAAATTTAATTTCATAGGTGAGTCTTTGCTAAGCAAGCCTAGAAGCTGGGTAAGATATTTGTAACTCCCACATGGTTAAATTAAAGCACAAGGGCTGAAGAGCAGAATGCTAGAAGTTTGCTAGTGGGTAATAGTTTCCAAACAATGTCCCTGACCTTGTCTAGTCCCTCGTGCTTGCAGAGAAGTCTCTCCTCTAAAAAGACAAGCTCCCAGCTGTAGTTAGTAAAAAGGCAGGCCTCCAGGTACTACAGTGATGAGCATGCTAGAATTGCTCATAAAACACCACACACAATGACATCACTAAATATTTGCCTTCACATCCTGCCCATGAAACAGCCCACCCTTCTGCCAAAGTTTTACTTTAGTTATGTGTCAGAAGGGGCTATGCCTTGCACACATGGCACTTGCAAGGAGATAATCTACTAAGTGTCTTGGTAGTGACTGCCACCTCTAAGACCGGCTGACAGGCAGTCAGAGTCCATCAGTACAACTGTCCCTTTCCGTGCTCATACAAGATCATATTGATCCATTTAGCAGATCTGCACTTTTAACCCTATTAGGCTGGCAGCTGAGGATGCAGTTTAATCACTGCAACATCCTCTATGTTAATGCCCCAGTGCACCGCACAGCAGGTTAGAAAACCAGCATGGATGCTATTACATAGGAATAATATACAGAAAGCTGCTAAAAAAAAGAGAGCGTAAAAAACTATGACTTAACACAAACTTGTCTAAAGCTCCTGCTAAAGATGGATCCCATCTGACAGCAATAATGAGAAATTTTCATAATCTGTGTGTCGGGATGATAGGGGTGGGATGGACCATTCTCTATCTGACCTATCCACAATGTCAGGAAGATAAGCAGGAGGGGCCTAACACTATTTCCTTGATCACCAGAGTCAGGGACTTTATCCTGAGGTTGCCAGCCTGGCCACATTGTAATCAATGGGCTCTAGATAATACACAGCACACAGATAATACTGTTCTTAACTAAATAATCAGTAGCCCACACTGTCAAAGGAAATCTGTGTTGAGCAATTCTTACCACACAAGTGCCTCAGATGTAGTAGTAGGTAGCATGGCTTTGCGTGTAATGAGGATGCAGCCTTAGACACAATTCTGTTGCTTCTATACATTATCTGCATCTCTTATTCCCCTACACATTAAGCACAGAGATGGGCCAAAATTAAAGCCCACGTCCTTATGAATTTTGGATACAGATCGGTGGCGGAAAAAGGAGATACTGAATATGAATTAGTTGAATTCCCATATCCAAGCCAGTCTGTACAATTTTGGATCCACGTCAGATCTAAAACTGGAAAGGGTCCATGTTTTCCATTTCTGAGTAAGGTCCAACCAAAATATCACTAACATTTTGCAGGATATCAGCACCATCAGTCCTGATTTGAACTTCAATCTCAATACCTAGCCCTACCCTACACTTGCAGGAGGTATCTGTAGTTAGCAGGTGCCACATCTATGTACACAGAGTTGTAGCCATGATGGTTCCAGGAGATTACAAAGACAAGGAGGGTGAGGTAATATCTTTTATTGGACCAAATTCTGCTGGTGAGACACACAAGTGATCGAGCTTACACAGAGCTCTTCTTCACGTTTCAGGAAGGACCTGAAGAAAAGCTCTGTGTAAAATAAAAGATATTACCTCACCTACCTTGTCTCTCTAATAGATGCATATTGCATTTCAAATCCTGTTACTTATTCCTGTATTGGAGGGGATAATTCTGTTTGTAATATGATTAATTGACCTGGGAGTACCCATAAGCAGGATTGAAATATGTAGCAGGAGCAGATAAACGCTATGGAATAAAATGTCCTATTTTCACGTACAACGTCTTCTGTAATGAAAAGAAGGAAAGACAGCAGATACACTATATAGCAAAAGACATTGGCATCCCCAGATAGTCCATTCACCCAGTAAGTTCTGCAACAATGGCCAATACCAGAAGATGCCACAGAACCCCCATAAAAGTACCTGGTGTATTTTGCAGTTCTGGAGAAGGGAAACATTACCCAACCCCACCTGGGGATCAGTTAATGCCCTGAAGAACATTTGTTGACAGACAGTCCATGGAGCTCACCCCTACTTCCTGTAACTGCAGAGGCTACTTTTAGTTACTCAGGGTGACATCCTGGCCCACCTGAAGTCAAGGGGAAAAAAAATCTCCTTTGGGGATTTCACCCTCTGTCTTGCCTGCTCCCTTCATCACCACCACCAGTGTCCCTCATTCTGTACCTGAACCAACCACTTCTTGGAGAACAGTTCCATCTCCATAGCCCAGTCAGTTCTTGACTTCTGCAGAGACTGCTAAAAAAGGGGCCTGTTAGTGCCGAACGTGGTCGTGGGCACCAGTCCACAAGAAGCCAGACTGAGAACCATCCACTCATTCCAAAGATCATTAAGACAGCCACTAGCTTTTTTGTCTCCACCAAGCTGGATTGAGTTCGAAACTGTGACCTGAGGTAACAGGTCCACACATCCTGGCCACACCCAATCTCTGAAGATATACATTACTCATAAATGCCTCTTACTTCCGCATACTGTACATCAGACAAGCTCGATCCAGTTATAGTAAGAACACTTGGACATTCTCCAGGATACATGACATCAAAGATGACACAGCTCTGACCCATTGCCTCCCCCAAGTCCCCAGTCACACACGGTTACACTTGCAGAATAAAATTTTAACAAACAAGTCTTTTTAACGTCTCAGGCAAATTCATACCTTTGAAGAATTGTTTTCTGTTTAAAATTATACTGTTAATTTGAGGTTCTCTTTTTCCTTCATACAGAGATAATGAGTTGAAAGTTACAAGATCTTGCTGTCATTTTGAGAATGCCAGATCTAGCTTTTTGTAATTACACCGTGGCATAATAGTATTATGCCAACATATCTTATTAATCAGTATACACAGTGCGCAATTAGTGACTCAGTACCAACACACTCAAGAGAATCAGGGGGAGAGTTTGTCTGCCTGAAAGATTTCCTCATTACTATATCCCTTGAAGGGCCTGTGTGCCAAAATCATTTGCTTTATTCCTGAGTTTTGTGTGATTTTTCACATTACAAAATATTAGGAAATTTAGCAACAGCAGGACATGAATTCGGTGCTCTCTAAAGATTAGTAGCAAATATGTCCAGCTGCTCCCAGGATCTGATCAATGAAACAGCATATTTAAATATTTGGTTATACACTGGCATCCCCAAAAGCAAGAAAATCTTTCCTCCATCCCCATGTCAGTTGTTCATACTAAGTATCAATTTTAACCGGGGAACAAAAAAAGTCTTAATTTTTGGATCACTGGAACAGATCACTGTCACCACAAATTCACTGCCATTCTTCCCTGCCCCTGCCATACAGTCTTATATTAGTCGATATCAGGCACCAGGAAAAGAGAAGCTAAATGCACCCTGGGATATTATGAGGGAGAAATATAATATCCCAGTGACAAATCCAGGGAGCTGATGATCCCTTTGGGTCATGAAACTCTCAGGTCCTCTCTACAGGCAGACTAATGTGGTGGTGTCCTGCTTTCTCCCTCCAGGCTGGCTAGAATCATCAACATGTAAGGCACATCGTTATGCATATTCCAATTTGACACACAGGACTAAGCTGTCTGGGTTTTAGCTACTTTCCTGGCCACTCAGTCCTCAGGACAGTGAATCCTATTCCCAGCCCAGCTACTACACATTACACACTTCCACTCGACAGAACAGAGCTCTTTTAGCCTCTTGCAATTGTGCTGAATCACAATTTTGAAACCCCTTTTTGTTTACTAAATTTATATGAGATTGAACAGGGCTTCCTAGAGAGCTGAGAGTACCACTTCACGATAGATAAAGAAGCTGGCTTTGTTAATTTTCCAGGGCACTCACTGGGTCTGTCTGGAGCACATAAAACTACTTTTTCAGAGAGAGGCACCGTAATACTCTCAAGTACCTGAGAATACAGGCCTATGAAGGGGTCATTTGGGAGACATTGTTATCTGTTAGAATAAGAATTTTTACAGAACTAATAGAAGAGACTCTGCCCTAGAGGCACCAGAGGCACTATCTTATTCAAAGAAGTAAAATATATTTTTTCCCTATTCAAATTCAGTGCACCAATCACAGCTGTTAAACTAACAAACTGGCTCTCCCAGATGAAGAATCTGTAAGGGACAGATGTTCCAGTGTGTCCCAACCCTCCATAATGCACACTCCAGGAGGGGGCTCAAAGCAGCAGCAGCAGCACTTCTTTGAATAGGGTTGCAGCCAGAGCAGAGCACTAAGGGACACATCCAAAAGTGCCTTCAGTGATGGATAAATGTTCAGCTAGCTAAGACATGGTACACTGCCCCACCTAAGGCTGACCTAGAACCAGTAGCATTGTAAGTACTCTAATTGATCCTGGGCGTAACAAAAGGAGGATAGGCTGACAGATAAAGCGAAGGACACTGTCTTCTCTAAAGCACAGCAAATATTTCAAAATCTTCCTATAAGTACTTTGCACAGATGGCTATGAAAATTGAGTGTGTAAATAGATCACCCCAGATGTTTCCCTTCCTTACTCCATGAAATATAAACATCTATTAGAATTGCACACTTGTGAAGGAGAGCTGCAAAGCTTAGATAGAAATAGTTCAGCATAAATCTGGGCGTAATGCCCTCAACAACATGTCTGCTGCCTGGGGAGGGAAAAAAAAAGATCCTCTCAAATCCACTGGCTCTTCTGTGTTCATGAGATAACCTAGAATGAACAATTCTGGAATGTCAGAGACCAAAACAGCAAGTATTTAATATGGAGACTTGACTTCTATGATTTCCAGAAGATGCAGGCTGGGCCAAGGGTGGTGCTCTCTCTCTGTGCAAGTTAAGCTGACAGTTGGCAGAGCAGTGATGTCTGCTCTGCCTTCACTTAACTTCCCACACCCTGGGGGGCAGAGGGAGACCTGTAATACATTGATCCAGTTATCTCAAGAGACTTCGAAATCCTCCCAGCCCCAGTCAACCCAGAAAGTACATCAACTCCCCTGTATGTATTCAATTGGTGCAAGCTTTCCCCAGCATTGTGTGTCAGTTCCAATTCGGGGGGGGGGGGGGGTGAGGTGTTCCATGGTCTGTTCATTTCCTTGACATCTCTGCTAAGATTGGGTTATTAATTCTAATTGTGAATTAAATTTTGTGATATGGAGAGATGTCTCACTAAATATAGTCCAGGCTACCAACAGGTCAAAAAGATATCAGACTCCCATCCACAGGTCCAGCAGAGCTGCCAAGCATGCCTGAAGCACCCAGATGTGGCTTCTCCAGGAGGACACAGATGGGACTGGTCTGAATCTCAAATCGTGTTAAACAATGTTTGCACAGACCACTGGACACCTGTCACAATTCCACACTTAGTCATTCCCTGCTGTGCACGTCTACTGTACAACCTGAATATGGGTCTGTTTGCCTAGCTGCTATAGACCTAAGAATCTGTGGAAACAGAGATCTGCCAAGCACAATGAGACAACTCCCAGAAGCAGAATCGATTCCAAAGATCTTCAGTGCTATGATAATGGAAACTCTGCACTGACTGCTCTGGGTGACAGGGACATTTCTAATTCTCAGCACTATCAGTGCTTTCAATAATCATCTCAACTCCAATGAGACTGCACCATTCACACCTTGGCCATAGGGACTGGCAGTTCCCTGGAGAGGTCACCTTTCCAATGTAAAACTCTGTTCTCTACCATCCTTCCACCCTTTGTCCGGATACCTCCAATCTCTCATTCACCACATACCCCCAGATCAGTCATATAATAAACCTCACTACAATGTACACTGAGTGGCCTCCTTGTTGGAAATCTCAGAGGCATCAAGAACTGAAAATTAGCCATGGAGACTAAACTGTCTGCTGATTCCTAAAGGGGTCTTCTGTCCTTAGTGTGCTTTTCAGATTGGGGCACAAAAAGAACACAATTATATTGCTGCAGACCGCGCCCATTCTCCAGGGTTATGAATATTGTAGACAGTAAAGTTTACTCAACTTTCTCCCCACCGATCAATTCAAATAAGGCCTGGTCTACACTAGGAGTTTATGTCGAATTTAGCAGTGTTAATTCGACTTAACCGTGCACCTGTCCACACCAGGAAGCTAATTAGTTCGACCTAGAGGGCTCTTTAGTTCGAATTCTGTACTCCTCCCCGATGAGGGGAGTAGCACCAAATTCGACATGGCTATGTCGAATTGGGCTAGGTGTGGACGGAAATCGACCTTAGTAGCTCCGGGAGCTATCCCACAGTGCACCACTCTGTTGACGCTCTGGACAGCAGTCCGAGCTTGGATGTTCTGACCAGCCACACAGGAAACGCCCTGGGAAAATTTGAATTCCTTTTCCTCTCTGGCCAGTTTGAATCTCATTTCCTGGTTGGACATCGGGGCGAGCTCAGCAGCACCGGCAACGATGCAGAGCTCTCCAGCAGAGGAGTTCATGCAATCTCTGAATAGAAAGAGGGCCCCAGCATGGACTGACCGGGAAGTCTTGGATCTGATCGGTGTGTGGGGCGATGAGTCTGTGCTTTCGGAGCTGTGTTCAAAAAAACGGAATGCAAAGACCTACGAGAAGGTCTCCAAAGCCATGGCACTCAGAGGATACAGCCGGGATGCAACGCAGTGCCGCGTGAAAATCAAGGACCTGAGACAAGGCTACCAAAAGACCAAAGCGGCAAACGGACGCTCCGGAGCCCAGCCCCAGACATGCCGCTTCTACGAGGCACTGCATGCCATTCTCGGTGGGTCTGCCACAACTGCCCCACCAGTGACCGTGGACTTCGACGATGGGATAGTGTCGACGGCCAGTTCCTCGGCGATGTTCGCAGATGGGGAAGATAAGGAAGGAGATGAGGAGGAGGAGGTAGTCGACAGCGCTTACAACGCTGGTTTCCCCGACAGCCAGGATCTCTTTATCACCCTCACGGAGATCCCCTACCAACCCTCCCCAGCCGTTAACCCGGACCCTGAATCAGGGGAAGGATCAGTCGGTAAGTGCTTTAAGCATGCAAACTTTTATTATTAATGGAACAGGAATCTGAACTATGTGAAAAGGAGGTCTATATATATGGGGATAGAACAGAAATCCTCCTGGGAGATCTCCACGAAGCTCTCCTGGAGGTAATCGAAAAGCCTCCGCAGGAGGTTCCTGGGGAGAGCTGCCTTATTGGGTGCTCCGTGGTAGCACACTTTTCCGCGCCAGGCTTTCATGAGGTATTCTGGGAGCATTGCCTCCCCGAGCATGGCAGCATAGGCCCCTGGTTTGTGCTGGCTTTCACACAGCATGCGCTCTCTATCTCCTTCAGTGACCATCCTCAGGGTGATCTCGCTCGGTGACTCCTGCATCTAATTAGGGGAATTACTGTAATGTTACGCCTGTTCCAAAGTATTTTTAAAAAATCTCCAGACAGACGGCGTAGCAGAGACTCAGCACGCTGCTGCGTGACAAGCGTAACGGAAAGCCAAAGAATCAAATGGACGCTCATGGAGGGAGGGGGGACTGAGGATGCAAGCTATCCCACAGTTCCTGTAGTCTCCGAAAAGCATTTGCATTCTTGACTGAGCTCCCAATACCTGTACGGTCAAACACATTGTCTGCGGTGGTTCAGGGCATAGCTCGTCAATGTACCCCCCTCCCCCACTCCCAGAAGGAAAAGGGAAAAAAATCGTCTCTTGCCTCTTTTAAATGTCACCCTATGTGTACTGAATGCTGCTGGTAGACGCGATGCTGCGGCATCCTCCCCTCCCCGCCCCCGCCTCATGGGTGGCTGACGGTACAATACGACTGGTATCCGTCGTCATCATCAGCCTTGTGGCAGATGGTGTAGTGCAGTAGGACTGCTATCCGTCCTCGTCATCAGCCCATAAGTAGACGGCCTGCTAACCATCTTCATCATAGCAACAGGGGGCTGAGCTCCATCAGCCCCCACCCTTCATGTGTAAAGAAAAGATTCTGTACTGCCTGGACTGTCATAGCAGCAGGATGCTGGTCTCCTCTCCCCCACACTGCTTAATGTCCTGTCTGGACTATCATAGCAGCTGGAGGCTGCCTTCCCCTCATTTCATTTCACTAACAAGTCACTGTTTCTTATTCCTGCATTCTTTATTACTTCAGCACACAAATGGGGGGAACACTGCAATGGTAGCCCAGGAAGGCTGGGGGAGGAGGGAAGCAACAGGTGGGGTTGTTTCAGGGGCACCCCCTGTGAATGGCATGCGGCTCATCATTCCTGCATGATCTGACATGGAGCGGCTGTGCTCTCTAGTTCTCTGATACAGTGGTTCTCTAGTACACTTGCCCCATATTCTAGGCAAGACTGATTCTATTTTTAGATCCCATAAAGGAGGGATTGACTCAGGGAGTCATTCCCAGTTTTGTCTTTTGTGCCCCCGGCTGATCTTGGCCAGGGGCACCTATGACAGCAGCAGAAGGTATAGTGCAGTAGGACTGGTAACCGTCATCACCTTGCCAATTTACAATGGCATGGTAGACGGTACAGAATGGCTGCTAACCATCTCTGCTGTCATGCAAAAGCAAATGAATACTGCTGTGTAGCGCTGCTGAATCGCCTCTGTCCGCGGCATCTAGTACACATACGGTGACAGTGACAAAAGGCAAAACAGGCTCCATGGTTGCCACGCTATGGCGTCTGCCAGGGTAATCCAGGGAAAAAGGGCTCGAAATGATTGTCTGCCGTTGCTTTCCCGGAGGAAGGAATGACTGACGACATTTACCCAGAACCACCCGTGACAATGATTTTTGCCCCATCAGGCACTGGGATCTCAACCCAGATTTCCAAGGGTCGGGGGAGACTGCGATGGGGTGGAACAGGGGCAGAGTTTATGCTTTCCGGATTGCCTACAGCAGGAGTGCGCATGAGATAGGTGCTGTGCATGCTCTTGTTCACAGACACAGACTAGACTGTGTTCATTGTTCGCAGAAATGTATCTTTGCAAGGAATTCACTCCCTTTTTCCCATCACACAGCTTCGACTGTCTCCAGACCTGCCACAGCATCCCCCTCACAGAGGCTGGCAAAGATTAGGCGGCGAAAGAAAAAGACACGGGACGAGATGTTCGCTGAACTTATGGGCTGCTCCTGAGCCGAGGCGGACCAGCAGAGCCAGTGGAAGGAGACCCTCTCTCTGTACCAGCGCTCACACAGCGAACGGGAGGAGAGGTGGCGTGAGGAAGACAAGCAGGCGACTCAAACGCTGCTTGGACTAATGAGGGAGCAAACGAACACACTCCGGCGCCTTGTGGATGTTCTGCAGGCAGGCAGGACAGAGCCTCCCTGCAGTGTATCTGCAACCGCCCTCCCCCACCACAAAGTCCCATACCCCCCTCACCCAAAATAACCAGAAGGAGGGGCGCTAGGGGCCATGAAAACTGTCACTGCACCCCAGCAGAGTGCTCAAGTACCCAAAAGCTCTCATTCCCTAAATTTTGAGAAGTCCTTCCCTTCCTGACTCACCCAAGCCCCAATCCCAGTTTCATCCCCTAACTGTCTAGTTAATTATTAAAAATACTTTGCTGTTAATTACTGTTTCCGTCTTTTTTTTTTTTTTTAACAGAAGACTGTGTTTGAAGGGGGGGTGGGGAAGGGGGTTGGTAATTGCATAGGACAGTCACCTTTACCAGGTTACAGACACGGGGGCAGGATCAGCAGCAGGTCACACACACAGTGCAGTCAGTAGGCACCCTGGTCGGTATGGGAGGTGGTTTCCAGGTTCTGTGTGTGTGTGTGGGGGGGGGGGGGACGTGACTTTGTAGCGGGGGAGGGCGGTTACAGATCTTATGCAGCGGTCCTTGTCCTGGACCACAGAGCCACGCAGCAGAGGAATCTGTATCCGTCCTCCTCCGCAACAAGGTCACATAGCCCCTGCACACAGAGTCCCAAGAAGGAGGGATGGCAGGCTCCATTGAAACAACCAGTCTGGCACTGCGGACCGCTCTAGGAGCAGGAGCCTGTCATTCCTCGAGTTCAGAGGCGGTCTTTACATCACCGCACACCCTACCCTGCACAGTCTGCGTCCCAGTTTCAACCCTTTAACGCAAAGTCATTAATAAAGAAACCTTTGTTAAGTAACAATGGAACATGTATTTTATTTTTACACGTGTGTTGGAAGGGGGGAAACGGGGTGAACGGGGTATGTAACTGCAGAGGATAGTCAACAGTAACTGGGTAAAGAAACAGGGGAAGGTTCAGCTTCTCTGTAAAGAAACTGAACAGTCACAGGTCACGCTGCTTGCTGAGGAACCTAGGTTTCAAAGCCTCCTGGATGCACAGCGCTTCCTGCTGGGCTCTTCTAATCGCACGGGTGTCAGGCTGAGTGTAATCAGCAGCCAGGCAATTTGCCTCAACCTCCCATCCCGCCATAAAGGTCTCCCCCTTGCTCTCACAGAGATTATGGAGCACACAGCAAGCTGCAACAACAATGGGGATATTGGTTTCGCTGAGATCCGAGCGAGTCAGTAAGCTTCGCCATCTCCCCTTGAGATGTCCGAAAGCACACTCCACCACCATTCTGCACTTGCTCAGCCGGTAGTTGAAGAGTTCCTTGTCACTGTCCAAGGCGCCTGTATAGGGCTTCATGAGCCAGGGCATTAGCGGGTAGGCTGGGTCCCCGAGGATCACTATAGGCATCTGCACATCCCCAACAGTTATTTTGTGGTCCGGGAAGAAACTACCTTCCTGCAGGCGTCTAAACAGACCAGAGTTCCTGAAAACACGCGCGTCATGAACCTTGCCCGGCCACCCGACGTTGATGTTGGTAAAACGTCCCCTATGGTCCACCAGTGCTTGCAGCACCATTGAAAAGTAGCCCGATTTCTCAGCAGCTGACTGTGGAAGAGGTGGACGATAAGGTGCAAGGAGTTGACAACGGCCATAACTGCAGCGGGCTCCATGCTCACAGTGCTATGGCGTCCACGCGGTCACTGACCAGAAAAGTGCACAAACAGATTGCCCGCAGGCGCTTTCAGGGAGGGAGGGCGGGAGTGACGGTTCAATGATGACAGTTACCCAAAACCACCCTCGACACATTTTTTCCCCCAGCAGGCATTGGGGGCTCTACCCAGCATTCCAATGGGCAGCGGAGACTGCGGGAACTGTGGGATAGCTGCCCACAGTGCACCGCTTCCAAAGTCGATGCTTGCCCCGTTAGTGTGGACTCACAAAGTCGAATTAGTGTCCTTAGTGTGGATACACAAATTCGACTTCGTAAGGTCGATTCCACAAATTCGACTTAAGTTGAATCGAACTACTCTTGTAGTGTAGACATACCCTAAGACACTCAAACCAGGTTTCCACCATTCCCACTATAATCTTCACTCATATTTTCACAGGCAGCACAGAGCAGTAACTTAGCAGACTACTTCCGCACTGCATTTGCCTCTATATTCATATATACCTGGCTAGCCTGGAACTTTATAAGGTGGTGAGTCTTGAGTAACTCTTGGTATGTCATGTTCTGAGCTTCTATACTAAAAAGAGATTTATTTATTCTTTTTTGGAGAAGCATCATGCTTCCAGAGGTCATAAGTATCACACATATTAATTTACATAACAAATAGGGACAAATTGAAGAGAATATAAACCAAGCTAAACCTTCATCCAAAACTCTCATCAAGCCTAAGTTTTTTGTTTGTTTTTGAGCTTTTTGAGCTCTCAAAGCACAAATATATCATTTAAAGCTATTTCACGGTATTTTTACCCTAAATCAGGATCAGCCATGCTAGTGTCAAGCAGACATCTGAACTTTTGGTGCTCCACTGAACCTCACAGCCTTTTAAGGTTTGCATTCAGTGTGCATCCTGCCATGTTAGCAATGAACAGAGTGCAACATTTCTTCTTGATATTTCATACAAAAGCTCCTGAATCTAGAAGCAGGCTCATTACTAACGAGATCAGCAATGAGAAAGGATTGTTAGCATCTTGGCTAAATTTTAAAATGGTAAAAACAAGATATAAAGTAAGTTTAGTGTTGGGCAAACAGTGCTAAGCTGACATGTGGAGATTTAATGACTATCCACAGAAGATACACAGCTTTTTCCCACACTGAATCTCCTTCCTAACTAAGGGTGGCTGACCCACAGCGCATTCAATCTTTGGCTCTTTGCTGAGACTGCCAGCGATGGGGACTGTTAGTGTGAACAGTAATGGAGATTTGTGATGAGGATAGGATCCTTCACTAGGATATGAAATGAGAACCTACCAGTTTGTTTTATATATACACACATAACCTTTTGGCCTGTATCTTCTATATCCTCCATTGCTTTGACTAGTACTATGGGGCTTTGTGGTGGTTCTTGATTTTTAGACTTATTCGAATAGTGTCCCAATTGCCAGTGTTGTACAGTACAGTGAAGGTAACCGAGTTATTTCCAAAACACAAAAATGAAATAAAGTTCAGTGGGGTACCTGGCTCAAGTGCCGCTCTGTCGATGGTGACAATGCAGAGCAGATCTGCCAGCTCGCCCTGGTAAACCGTCGGGTTGTCCGAATGCATCGAGACATTAAACACAGGACCTAAAAGACAGCAATTTAATCCCATTATTCATTCAAGGTTCCTTTTTTGTGTTACCCAAAAGCTTTTAACCAGTGCTTAAACCAATCTACGTTAGTTTGTGAAGCGCTCTGATATCAGATGACTATTATATTGCCTTTGCTCCCAGAGTGAAGATTTATGGAGCCACTTACATATTCTTTAGGACACTGATTTGCCGGTGGAAAGTACCAATCACCAGCTCTGAAGTCCTCTACTGATTCATAGAACAGGCACAGTATGGCAGCAGGAGTTTACCCCACACTGTCCTCTGCCAGCGTGCCTCCCACTTGCCCTGGAGGAGGCCCCTGTGCGCATCTTTCACCTGTTCAGTCTTGGACACACACACACACACATACACACACAAGCCCCCGCTTTGATTGCAGAGCCACTGGTGTGTGTGATGTGGACATATCTATTAGGAGCTGAACAAAGCCCAACTCACCTTTTAAACCATGTAACCTTTATTATATGGCCACAATTCCATACGATTTTTATACGGGTCCTGGCTTTACCATATACAACTTCTTCTATGATCCTAGGCAAGTCAAAACATCTGTGTCTGAACTCCTCCAGCTGTACAATGGCGATATGGATATACCCTCACAGGGGTGTGGTGAGATGCTCAGTACTATGGTGATGTGCACCACAGAAAAGCCTTTAGGATCAAGACACCCACTTTTGACCAGTACCAAATCCGTGGTGCAAAATTAATGACAGTGATGGTACTTCACATAGGTTTACATGGCTAGAACTGTACTTCTTTTGTAGGCAGAAGACTGAACGACAGATATCTGACTATCCCATAATATGAGTCCTCCACTAAAATAAGGGTTCACCTACCACAGAGGTGAGAAACTAGACAGCACCATCTATGGTTGTCTCCACCATTCTGTGATCTAGGCCCTACTTTAATTGCAATACTCTTCATAACTCTTGCAGTGTCCCGCCAGGCTTCTGATGGGAAACCTCCTAGGAAAATCCAGGTTTCTGTAGGAAGCTGTACTAGCGACTGAGTTAGATTGTACTTGTTCTTCACGTTACTACTGAACCAATGCTCTGGAATGGAATTAGGGCATTGTGCCACTGGAAGTGTAACCTTTTGGTTGAGATATTGAAGACCGCAGAGGGCTGACTATTTGCGGTCCACATAGATTACAGAGCACTTTTTACAAGAGCCAAAATTCCAATTAAGAGGAAGCAATTACTTTGTGGTTTCTTAAATTTGCCCTATGATTTCAAATGGGCATAATTTTCTTTACTTTCTGTTAAACTGTAGTGCAACATTCTTGTGTGCAGTTAAGTCTGCCATTTCCCCCCCCCCGAAATGGCTGCATTTTGGCAGCGACGAAGCAACGTCTACCTATGCAAGTTTATAAAACCGCTGTCACATGAAAGGCATTATATAAAAGTGTAAGATGTCCCTGAAAACATGGCGATAAATGAACAACAAAGAAGCCTTAGAAGTTGTATGAACTATTGGTTGAGACTTGAAGAGTCTGCTAGAACATATTTACATTTAAGAGTAACATAGAATATTTAAGAGACCCAGAATTTTATGAAGTTCAGATGCTATTGTGATGGGTGCCTTATAAATGCATTATAATACACACACATTTTAAAAGTTAACACGTTGAGCCCCCCACCCCCACCCCCCAGTTCCCCGCAAGGAAAAGGGAAGGAATATTAGCATGACCACTTCCTCAGACTCTGTCCAAGATCTTCCTATGAAAATTCAAATTGTTTCCAAGGATAGCCAGCAATCTCATTGCCATTAAAGGTGTTGTTATAATGTTTATCCTTCAAATAAAACAAATTAAGCTCTTTCCTGTTAGTCTTCAGTGAGCTGTGCAGCTAGAAATTAAAGATGCTAACACACTTGTTACAAAGCCAATGTTAACCATCACATTCAGGCCAGCATCCCTTCATTTGATTTTATTTAGATTTATAAAACATCAAAGAGATTGCCACGTTTGTTTGCAGTACCACTGCCCTCCCAGAGTCTAATGTGCTGCGGTGTAGACTGAATTTGAATGGCAACCATAATCAATGTATCCTGTATTATATGCACTCCATTTTACAGTAAGCAACTGCAGCGATTCAGCATCAGTGAGTGAACTCTCACTTCAGGTCAGGAGAGAATCACTGCATTCCCACAGATCCTGCCACTTCGTTGGTAGGGAGAAGAGAATCAAGCTTGCGTTCATGTACATACTTCCCTAGAGACCATGGACAGAGAGTGAGAGAAGAATTGTCTGATCTTTATCAATGTCACTTTGCCCTGATGAGTGTTTCAAAAGCATAGCCTCGATACTCTGTGTGTGTGTGTGTGTAGGCAGAGAGGAGAGTTATCAACGCAGAACATCACACATTGTGACCTGTAGTTTCTGCAGGTCACGTCTCTATATTAAAGATGAGGTCACCTGCGATCTACTCCATTTTATAGACATTGATTGCAGCCATCAAGGCCCCAGCAAGTTGCCAGTGCAGCTTCTCAGCTGGGCAGAACCTGAGCACCCTTTACCATAAAAGAACTTAAAAGCAGAATTCAAAGTGCTTAGGTCATTATCAGATCAAATGTTTTCATCTCTTATAAAAGAGAATTTCTGCTTTCAGACCATCAGCTGCATTTCCCTGCTTGTCACCAGCATGCCCAAGTTTCTAGGGCAATACTGATGCAACAAATAGAGCAGCTGCTTCCCTATGTCCATCATTTAATGATCACACTTCCCCTAGGTAAACCACAGTAACCAGCGGGAAATCATTAGTTCCCTTCCAGAGTACACAATTCCTGCAAATCATCTCCACACTGGGGAAAATTGACCCTGAAGCACAAAGAAAGTTAGGAGGAGGGAAGAATGCCATCATCCTTTGAGAGGAACACTTTCCCAGTGAGGCACCATCCCACTGTTCACACCAATGTCCCTGACCTCTGGCCTGAAGAGACCACCTTCAGAGATAAGCTCATGGCTCATTCAATTATTTGCCCCTCTGCAGAAGTTGCAAGTACCTGAGGACAATCAATGCTCATGGTTATGATTGTTTGTGATGTGGGCACTTAACCAGGAATTGGACTGAGATGACCAACTCTATGTCATGCAGGCCACTGAAACACCATCAGAAAGTAACACGTTTTGGTTGCTACCCACCTGGGCAGGATTTGTACTAGTGACCTAGCTGTGAAGTGCTCCATAACTCACTAAAAGTCCCCTGCAGCCACCAAGTTCCCATTCCTTAAATAAAAAAAAAAAAAAGGCAGCTGAAAGTAATCTTTATTTTCAGAGTGCTATTGCCTTGAGCTAATAGGAAGAGATGAGCAGGAATGATCAGTGAACCACTCCCACAGAAAAACAACGCTGTGATCTGTCAGCCAAAGCATACATAGCAAAAAATCCGCTAGCTGGGCATTTTCTTTCTGAGGGCTCTAAGAAAAGCATCTTGGCAAGCACTGGCCTCAGTGCAACAGCATACAGCTTTCAGGCATGCCTCTTAGCACAGGGCACCCAACTTAAATGAGCAACAGTAAAGACTTCTGGGACATTGGTGAAAATCAGGTTGGTTTTACCTCACGCTCATAGCTCCATCTTAACCCTGTTACCTGTACTTAATACTTTAAAATATGGACAGTCACTATTACAAATGACAAACAGAATTTTCAGTTACAGTACAGACAATCACATGACTTGTTTTATAGATCTCACTGAGACCTAAATCAAGCCAAGTTTGAAAATATTATTCGGTAGGTTTAAAGTCTGGAACATTTAAAGCTGAATGACCTCAAGTTTGGAAAAATCAACGTCTAAGCCAAATTAGCTTTGACTCAAGCTAAGAAATCCAATGAAAAAGTTTGAACATAAACTTTTCAGACAAGCATTCTTTGAGGAAAACTGGTTCCCTAGTTTTGAAATTAAGTTGACATTTTGTAAATCTCATTGAAACTTAAAAATCAAACCAAGATTGAACTCAGACAGTAAACTGTGGTACATACTCAGGTAATAAGGAATACCTGTTTTTATTCTACTATATTATGGTTGTAAAGATTAAAAAGTTGTTATATTAAAACGCTATAAACATAATGACAAAGTTAAAATAGATCTTTCAACCACAGCTCTTCATTTCTTCATTTTTGAAAGACTGATTACTCAAGTCCAACATTACACCACCTTGATTTTGGGAGTGGGAGGTTAGGGAGGAATGAGGTTAAGCATAATTTAAAAAACAACCAAGAGTCAAAGTTGCTAAATGGGAATTTGTAAATTCCAGGACCAGGATTTATTTGGTTTAATTCCTCCTGAATGCCACTGCTGGTTAACTCTCCTGGCCAAAATGCTGGGCCAGAGAGTTTAGTTCAATCCAAAAAACAGAGAACATCTCAGTGCCTAGCAGTTTGAAGTGACTTAGCTTTAGATTTTTTTTAAAAAGCTACAGCAATTTCTTCTGTGGATTCACTGAAAAAAGCTAATGGTTCAAATGACATCAAGCTTGGTTTATTCCTTAGGGCTCAAAGACATCTACACAAGAAGTCAGGCTTGAACAAAACTTGCTTACTTGATTGAGTTATACTTGCACAAAACCTCTGAGTTTAAGGATTGTTTTCCTTTTATTTTTTAAAGACTCATGCAGAGAATTTAAAATAAAAACAGCTGAATTGATAGCAATCGATCTTTCTAGATCGCTGGATCAAGACCAAGTAAAGTGCAGAAAATAAATGTTTCAGAAAGTTAGAAGTAATGGGAAAAGGGATTTCTAATGGAAGGTGGCAATCTTAACGTCTGGCCTTCTATACTGCATTTTAGACTGTGTTCTCAAAGCACTATACAAAACTCAAATTTAGCTTCATGTAGACAAGTATTATCCCTATTTTATAGATGGGAAAAGTGGGGGACGGAGAAGTTAAGTAACTTGCCCAAGGTAACTGTGGCTCAGAATCAGAAGTACAAACAAGGAATTCTGTCACATACTCTCTTCCTCAACAGTCAGACAGCAATCATTGTAGTGGGTCTTTTCTCCTCGAAATCAGGCAGTGCCATAAACCATGCGAGGAAAAATTGATGCAATCTGCAAATTCTCTCTATTCAAAAATATTACTCATAACTGCCCTGGCACTAAGCCATCCACTACTGCACTGAAGAGACCATAATCTGCTCTTCTCCAAGTAATAAACTCCTCTCAACCTCCCCCACTGCCTTTATTCTTTCTATAGAGATTTCCCTAACCACCACCATCCCAAATTTCATAATAGTTATTACTGGAAAGAACCCTCTGTACTTTAATCTGTGGTTTACATTCCCAACTACAAATTGACGAGGGGAAAAAACGATGATGACTAAACATATTTCTACCCACTAATAAAGGGTAGAAAATACAGGGATTTCTTGCCAGGGAGTTTCTGCTGTATTGCTCTTCATTCACTTCCCTAATTAAGACAAATATATTTGATCAAGTGAGTGAGTGATGCAGAAAGAGAAGGAAAGGGAGAAGTCAGATCTCCGGGTTAGCAGAGGGCAGAGTTTTATTTTAATCACAAGTTTAACAACAAATACGCAGTTCACATTTCAACAGTTCTTGGTTTATCTTTGCTCCTTCCAAAACAAGTGATAAAACATTGCTGTGTAATGAGCTCATTCACAGATGTAATCCAGAGTTGAAGATTACACCAAGAAGCTTCTTAAATTCCCTTTTGTTTCTGACTCTCACCAGCTTTCACCCTTCACTGGGGTTTCTCTGGAGGCAGCCAGCAGAGTGAAGCCAAGCTCGATTCCTATCTCTCTCGCATCTTATTTTACAGAAGCACATTATAACCACCACCACCACCACCAAATCACTTCTATGGAACAGAAATACTGTATTGGATCTCTGTGTAACCATGCAGGGCCGGTGCAACCCATTAGGTGACCTAGGCGGTTGCCCAGGGCACTAGCATTTAGGGGGCGGCATTTTGGGTCCTTCTGCGGTGACCAGATCTTCGGCAGCCCCGGTCATGGTCGGCATTTAGGCAGAGGGACCTGGGGGGGGGGGGGGCGGGGAGAGGGCCGCCTGCAGCAAGTAAGGGGGGGTGCAGCACACAGGGGAACCGCTCCCCGCCCCAGCTCACCTCTGCTCCACCTCCTCCCCTGAGCACACCGCCCCGCTCTGCTTCTCTCCCTCCCAGGCTTGCGGCACCAAACAGCTGATGGGCGTCGCAAGCCTGGGAGGTGAGAGAAGTGGAGCGGCGACAGCGTGCTCTGGGACAAGGCGGAGCAGAGATGAGCTGGGGTAGGGAGCTGCCGCATGGCTCCTCAGGCCAGGGGAAGTGCCTCAGGGCGGGGGGGGGGGGGGAGCTGCTGCAGGGGGGAGGAGCTGTCCTGGGGAGAGGCACCTTAGGGCGGAGATCTGCCACAGGGCTCGGGGGGCGGGGGAGGAGGGCGCAAGGTGGAAGTTTCTCCTAGGGCATGAAACATCCTTGCACCCACCCTGTAACCAAGCTGTGGAAGAAGCCATTCTAAATACTATCTGGGGGATGATGGCAAATAATTTAACCCTATGGGATAAGCCACCTGAATTGCAGGGTGACTGGGTGCCTCTGCATACACAAGTAGGAAGCTTTTCACATCTAGGTCACAGGCTCAACTGTGGCGCAGCTAGGAAGAAGGATGAACCCATTACTATCTGATGGCTGTACAATGACCTGGGTGAAATGAATGTTTTTGTCCCAGCCTGAGGCCTAGCCAATAGGGGTCCACATCCCAAAAACCACACGTGCAGTTAGACCTTTGTTACCCAGCTCAGCAAGGGGATGGAAAAGGCCATGGGAAAGTGAACACTCCTCTCTTTCAGTGGTGATCCCCCGTGAGTGCAGTGAAAAAAGACATATTGTGGAATAAGAAGTTAGTACTGCTCGGAGTCTTAGTAGTCGCCAGTCTCCAGGGTTGTTGATTTAGCACCTTTCAGTTGCCAAATAGACCTTTGCCCTCAAAGGACTCAGAGAATTTCTCCAAGTGGGCTAACAACAGATCCTTTAGGTTAATGAGAATTGGGGCACTGGTCTAGCAAGGGTGTTTCACTGTATGAAGGAGCAGCTCTAACATCACCTAGCATGCATGGTTTATACCCTGAGGTGGAAAGTATTCAACATGTTACAAGTAGTTCTAATTATTAAGAAGCCTGGTCCAAAGGAAGGCTCATGAACTTTGGGTTGGAGGAGTGTGCCCTGTGAAAGGGACTACCTTGTGAGGAGTTTAAAGAACTAAATAGATACACGGTTTGGCCAGATTAAGAGAGGACACATGTACACATATCTGAAGAGTGTAGGTACTAAGGAGGGAGAAGAACTGCTTTGGGTTGTGCCAGGAAATGTCACTAGGAGTGATGAGAGAAGGAGATTTCAGACTGGATATCAAGAAATATTTGCCAACAAGTGAGAACTATTAGACTGCAGAATAATCTCCCAAAGGAAATGACAGTTCTTCCATTTCAGGATACTTTTCAAAGTAGACTAAAAAAAAGGGAATTGGAGAATCACTGGAAATCTTTAAATCAAGACTGGATGTTTTTCTAGAAGATAGGCTTTAATTCAATCACAGCTATTGGACTTGCAGCAGAAATTAAAACAAGTCCTGTGGCAGGTTATGCAGGAGGTTAAACTAGATGATCACAATGGTCCTTTCTGGCCATAAAAATCTACGAAGCTATCCACACTAGGGAACAATCTCCAATCGACTCAGGTTTTGGGAGTACATAGACTATACCTAGTAGTTCCCCTCTGCTTCTCTCCCACATACTTCTAATTTATGTGATTCTGAAATATAGATTTAATCACATCTTTCAATTAATGGAATTTCAAGTAGGCTTTTCCTTTAAGTTTCAGACCATGAATTTACCACAGTAAATTCATCTTTATTCAGCACTGAGCAAAGAAACAAGGTGGCCTCTGCCTGCAGCCAGCAAGTTGTGCCACCACTGGAAAGAATCTGGAGGGAGACATTTTCCCACAGATATTAATGGAAAAACTTTTCATAACAATGCCACATTTCAAGATTATTATTGGTGGGAAATACTGGAGTTTGTGTGTGCAGTCTCCAGCTTGTATATAAAAATGTTATAGGCCTCCTGCAGTTCAAACAGGTCACATTTCACAAGGTGTATGTGCATAAAAAAAGCTTTCCTTGAAACACAGCCAAGCTGAGACAAAACAGATCTGGGAGGAAGCCAGGTTAGAGGAAAGGACTTCCAATCCAACAAGTCCCCCAGCTCCAAACAGAAATCAATAAAGACACAGAAGGATATTCCTACAACCACTAAAAGCTTTCACGTAACACTCATTAACGACTTCCTTTGCTGAGAGAGTTTCTCTATTTTCTTATTTATTCTCACCCCTGTACCTTACTCCCAAAGCGTGGACTCAGGATACTGTTATAGTTTGAGCTTCTCAAATTGGAGATTGGAACACTACAGTTGTTAACTGTTTAGATAAGTAACCTGATTTTAAACCAGCAGCAGCAGTTAAAATGCCTTGCTGGTCAGCAGTGACTGTTCTAAATGGTCAGGAATTCCAGAGGGTGAAGCAGCGCTATTACCAAGCGGAAGATGGAAGCATCGTTCGGAGCACGTCAGAGTTCACCCCCATCAGGCCTCCACTCAGTTTAGGATTTACTGCATAGTGGCACTTTCTAGCCTTTTCAATCCTTCATGGACTTGTTCCAGCCTATGTCAAGGACCTCATCTCACTACTCCCACCCCATTGGCTTTTGTTCCCTTCACACAGTCTTCATGAGTGCCTTCCCCTCTGCAGAATCTGCTATGTAGAATAGCCTACCTTACCTTTCACCTCTGAACTTTGACCTCGATCAAGTCAAACTCTGCACATAGGTGATGGAACTAGGAGTGCTGCCGCACCCCCCGCGTGAAGTGGTTTCCATTATATACAGGGTTTACAGTTTGGTTCAATGGCTCTTCGCACCCCCACTATACAAATTGTTCCAGCACCCCTGACACTGTGCCCATTTTCTCATAGTAAAACAGGGATACCACCTCCTGTCTGACATGAAAGAGATATAAGGGTAAATTAATTTGCATAAGCACCTTCACTGTTATTGGGCATCTTCTATCTGAGGCTGGTGAGTAATCTTCAAATCTTAGTCAAAACATTTCTCCTTAAACTATGCTTTTAAATTTCTCCCTACCTTTGCTATTCATCTGTGTAACTATTACTTCAATCCACAATGTATCCTGAATTTAAGTTGTATTTTAACCCATCTTCTACGTAAGCCCAACCACAGACATTCATTCCCCCTAGAAAGCTAGGTGTGTTGTATCTGCCTGTAATCATTCCTCTAAATTTGACTCGCCTGTCTGAATCCAGGAACAGAACAAAAAGGCACAGGGGATAGGAATGGGGCTAGAGGAAGGGAGGTGTGGTATGCACTCTCATGTGTGCCCCTGTTCCTAACAATTAGCAGGAAGTCATTTTTTGGTTTGGCATGTATGCCAACGTCCCTTCTAATTGAGCTTGAGGAGTTCCTTTTTCTCCAGAGTTGCTTCAGTCTGGCAACACCAGCATTTCCCATCCAAACTGAATAAAGACAGTTCAAGACAAGGTCCCAAATAAATAACCTGCAGACAAATAGGATTTTAAAACGTCAGCTAATCACTCAAAATGAGGCAGCAGGTCGAGCTGCAAGAGAGCTTTTAGAAAAGCTACTACTTGGGGGGACTGGGAAGGCCAGTGCAGACGATATTACAATCAGAACTGGATGAGACTGTGAAATTTGTTCATGTGCCATGAAACTTGAATTGCGAATGTGAAAATTTTAAATCAGCCTTTGCTATTTGCCAGATTTATTTTGGGAAACAGCCTTTTCTTGTCTTGGAAGGACTGAAAAAGGAAATTAGATTCCCTTTTGAAGTGGAGGTGGAAGGCTGGCCAGGAAAGATGGCAATGCAACAAACAGACCCATCCCTTACATAGCTCACAGGTTTTCCTCCATACTGCAGATATTAATGGTGTGCCTTGTTCTTAAACTGTTTAGCATGAATACAAAGTGACACCATACGAATACATTCAAAAGAGTCGTATTTGTGACCCCCTTCTCGGGGGGTGGGAGCGGCTCTGGGGAGAGGGACAAGGCTCACCTTTTCAGGCTTCTCATATTACTCTGTACACTGGCAACACAAACATTCAGGTAACACACATCCTGTTGAAATGATAAGCCACTCGCCGGGGTACTCTGAATGGGACCAGAGCATGGGTAATGTCTGCTTTTAGAATGACGGTTTTATGATTACAAGCAAAGAGGGAGAGGAGAGGGAATAGTAAGGCCTAGTAGTGAAACTCACCTGGAAGTTCAGTCTTCGACATTGTCCAGGCTCTTTAAGGTCAGGTGCACTTTCAGTAGGGCTAGTTTCTGACAGCGTCAGAGCCCTGCACAGTTGCAATGGAGAACGTCATTTTATAACAACTGCCTAAGGCTTAGCCCGTGGCCCTTGCCAGAAGACGTTTCAGTTTTAGATACTGGCTGGTTGAGGATCATTTCATTACTATTTGGGCAACTGGAAATTAACAGATCCTAGTTTGTGCAAACCTCTGTCTTCTCACCAAACCCAGAATTCCTCTTCCCCCAAAGCTTCAGATACATACCGTGACTCTGGGCTGTGCATGAGGCCACAGAGAAGGAGTGAGACGGTGCAAGGGGAAGGAACACGTGGGGAACGGGAATAGAGATAAAAATGAAGTTGCTAACTGCATTGATACATAAAAAAAACAAAAAAAAACGGGGTCAATTTGCCCATGGAGCCGTTAACTTTGATGGAAATGCTCTTGGGGAATTTGAAATATGTAATCACTAAAAATCCAAGAAATCTCTGGTTAAGCCAACATCAACATCCAGGGCAGCCTCAGCTCTTGTATAACCACTCTAAACCTTCCCAGACAGTTCAGCACCATAAAAAAGTAACTGAATGCAACATATAACAAATCAGAAATGCACCTACCTGATGCCTCAGTCACACACAAGTACACACGGACATCACACCCATGTACAGACAACATCCGTCTACTGGAAATAGCTTAATCTAGTTGATGTTGCAGCTAAGGTTGTGAGTTTGAGTGCAATTCTGAAGAACAGATGTATGCACTGCAGTTGTGTATTTGCTGAAATTCAAAATACCATGTCACACTTTAGAGTCCAAGTATGATTGGGTTTTAAGATGTTTGGGTAGTGGGGCATACAAGCAAAAGCTGCTGCAATGTTAAAGTTGGCTTAACTGGCAGTTTCCTGGATTTTTTGCAATTATATTGATAGGAAATGCACTTGGGCAATTTTATTCCAAACTAATTAAGTTTGCTTTAGAACAGAAATAGGATTCTCCATGGCTTTTTAGCATTAAAGCTCTCCCAAAGCAATCGTTATATACCAGCAATATAGTGACTGAGCTGGCAAGCGTAGTAGCCATTCTTCACTCAGAGATAGGTCATGCCATGAGAGACTTTCAAGCCTGTATTAGCGAAGGAAGGAATGTGGGCCAGGACTCCAATGTCAGACCCAGTTCATTTAAAGTATTCCAAGATATAACCAGATACAATAAACAGCAGAGAAGTGCCTGGGGAGTGGAGATACACAACATTCTAGCAACCAGCCCTGTCTCAGCATGGAGATGCTCTCAGACTGAGCTAAGGAATAGCAGCAATGACCCCAGAGGTTAGTGACACTGGCACAAGCACCGTGCAGCACTCAGCTCCCTCCCAAAGCACATACACATTGAGTTCTGTACTGACCTGAGGTTTGGAAATCTATCTGGATGGGATTGGAAAAGCCATTCACTGCCTCTCGCCACAAGCCACCACCGCCTGGGGACCAGGCGGTCACCACGCAGCGATACAGACCAGCGTCAGACATCTGCGTCTGGTACATCCTATAGCGGAACTCGTTCTCCTGAACCTTCTCCAGGACCACACCATCCACTCGCGTCTGGTCTGTCCAGTCTTCCAGTCTTACCACGGAATCCTGGTTCAGGGAGATTATGCGAGTGGTTCCATTTGGGTTTGACTGATCCGTCAATGGCTTTTCTGCTGTAATGAGCACAGAGTAACGCGGGGTCTTGATGTTTTGGGAAGACACCTTGCATGTCATCTCAAAGTTGTGACCTGCCACGAAGAATGGCTTCAGTTTCACCGCCTCCACTGTTAGTGTATAATCTGAAAGAGGGAAGGAAATCAGAAGCAATAAATAGCTGTCTGCATTTATATAGCACCTTTCAACCCAGCAGATTTTCAAAATGCTTCACAAACGAGTAGACACAGCCCTAGAACACTTCACCTATTGCTGGTGTAGAGTGCAGGTTGCTATTTAACAGCTCACACTGTTACATAAACAGCTTAGGATAGGACGTGAAGAACATTATTCCTAATAGACACTACAGAGAAACTGACAGGTGGAATTTAATTACCCAAGACAGATGTGGCTAGGACATCAAGGATAGTACCCCTATGTTTGAATTAATCCCTAAAGGGATCAGGGCCTCAGTTTTATGTTGCTATAGGAAGTGCCATTTCAGATCAAAGTGCTGGGGCATTGGTTCAGCACCAGTGACAAAATGAAAATTGCAGCCTTTTGGATCAACACCAATTCCTGCAGCACCATGGGTCTGCCTTGAAGAGCCATTCCAGTAGTGTCCTACCCTGATTTGGCTTAGCTGACAAGATCAGCTGGGATCAGAGCATAAAGAGGTTTGGTTACAAGAACAAAAAAGTCCCGCAAATGCTTTCTACATGTAGGAAAAAAATCCAGGATACATCTTCCTCCACCTCTGGACCTCTCACCTGTATGCTACTAATTTGTCTAAATTGGTCATAACTAATATTGGAATGTTAGAAGTTGCATATTTATTGTCATTAATTATGTCAAATAAAGAGCAGAGGACTTGCCCTACATTTCCCCCCTCCTTCCCAAGTCTGTGAGAGCCTGAATCCTAAATATCCCTTAATGACAGGATTTTGGACAATTCTGCATCTAGGAGGGGAGCAGAGTCCCCAGACATGGAAAGTTTGAGCTCAAGAGCAAAGAATCAAAAAAAAGTTATAGGCAAAAAAACAAAAACAAAAACAAAAACCAACAACAACAAAAATACCAGAGGTAGATAAAGGTAGGTGAGTTGCAAACTTAAGTATATTGTTCACTACTGGGAAAGATCACACACTTGAGAACAATCCTACTTATTGAGGCACTTAAACCACCAAACAGCATAATATCTATGTCCTGATCTGCACACAGAAGTTGCACTGGTTTCACTGAAGTCAGTTTAAAAAACAGTCGGATAAATAGCTGTACAGAAGCATCAATTTACCTTCCATCAGTACATTTTACAAACAATTGAATTAAACTGGTGAAATTTCCACATTTAGATAAGAACTTTGAAATGTAGCTAGTACAAAGAACAAAAGGAGTTACGCAAAGGCCTTGTGGCCAATCCACAAGACAAAGAGCAATTAGGGCTCCAATTCACATCCCTTCCATGAGGAATACAGGGTTCTCTTAACTTCCAACAGTGTCCTAGGTTGGCTAAAGTGGGTGGAAAAAGATGACCCCAATAATATCTTTCCAGCTGATTGCTGGGATTGATCCTCCATCTATCTCATGAGCTATGGCTCCTTCGAGTGGAGAGGGTACAACATTACCCCCACCCCCGACACACACACACATTAGAAGTTGAAAAAGCCTCCAGAGTGACATTGCCCGTCCCCTCTAAACAAAGCAAGATTGATCCCTAAAGCGTAACCATTGAGCCATTTGGGAGACCATATTAACCTAGTCTGCATGAGCATGCTTTCTGTCTAACCTTCGCCTGCGCCACACAACACCAGTATATTTGTCAGTCAACCCACACAAGTCAAGGTATCTATTGGTTATTATGGCAAGAAAACACAGAAGTGCAAATAGTAGACTGGAGTCAGCTCAGTGTTCAGTACTGTTTTTGCTACAGTGAATTTTCTTCCAGTAATGAAAATGACTCCATATGAAACACAAACCCAGCCACGCTGTGCAAGGCAAAACTTTACAGGGCAACAGGGAAATAAGCTAGAGTAAGGCTGCAACACATACCCCCCAAATTGAAACAAATACTTCTGCCTTCCCCAGGAGAGCAACAAGATACTAGTCATGATTACATTTTGGAGTGTTTTGCCTGTAAGCAGCAGTTTTCCCAATGAGTAAACAGTGCACGAAATGAGAAACCGGGTATGACAACTTTAAAATCAGCACTGTACAAAGTAGATCACTATGCAATGCTATATAAAGCATCAGCAGGAACAGAAAAGGAATATGGTGTTAGCAGTGATTTGGGCAAGCATGGAATTAGATATTCCATACAACAACATTTGAGAATATTAGGATTGCAGTTAGGCGCTCAAAAAAGGCAGGAGATGCCAAAATTGTGGTTGCATGCACAACCAAGTCTCTGCCCCTCTGCACATTAAAATACAGTCTAATTATACAACCACATTCTGTTTTTCCATACCATCATTTCTACAAACTTTGATACACTCTATTATTTATATTGTTGTAGTACCTAGCAGCCTTGAGTATTCCATTGTGTTGGGCATTGAACAAACATAGTAAAAGACAGTCCCTGCCTCAAAGAGTTTATAAGCTAAAGACAATATATAGCTGCATAACTGAATTTGACTTCTTTATACTTACATCAACTTGGTTGTCATAACGGTCCAATACAGGTGAGCATCCTCAGCTCCCACTGAAGTCAATGTGCTCAAGCCCACTGGTATTGAAGTCAACAGGAGTTTGGTCACTGACTTCAATGGGAGCAGGATGAAGCCCAGTGAGAGTTGAAAGCACTTGGACCCCTTGCAAGAAGCGTTCAGCAATGTACACGATCATTAGCATCTCAAAGGAACACATGCAGAGTTGCAGTAAGTGCCTATTATTATGATGGTTTTTTGTAGTGTCATTTAAGTACAAATGCATCACTTTGTAGTTTTCATGGGACCTGTCAAGCTATTTTAATCTTAATAAACTTAAAATACTACTATTTTCTCCAAATATAGGCTGTGCTGTGAAACAATTAATTTCCAGTGCTTTTATTTATAGGTCACTGATTTGAACTTTGATATTCCTAATTAGAAGAGAACAAGTTTGAAAGCTGAATGTTTCCATAAACTGGCAGTTTAACTTGTCATCGTTTCCAGGTGTAAAGTAGGTGATCACATTAAACCGTAACAGTTTGTTAACAGTAAGAGGGAATATAATGAAATCCCATGGACAGTAATGTAGTTATTAAAATAGTTACCGGTGCAATTGGATTTTGAATGCCTATTCTAGGCAGCAGTGGGCATGCCACAGTTTCAGTTGGAACTGAGTTTCCATTGTAAGACACATTTTGGCAGGTTAGGTCTGAAATGGGAAGAATTATTCTATCAAATTTAAGTAAATCAGACAAGGGGTTGATACATTAGGAGTTGAGGATGAATTAGAATCCTCTATTTCGCCACTCTGTAGCCAGAAAATGGAAAGAAGAGAAAACCTAGTTTGCTGGACTTGCCTAGTTGAGATCTAGTGCCCAGGGACCTGATTAAACAACAAGTAATAGCGGTAGATGGCACATCAACTCTGGTGTGCTAGGGCTCAGTAGAAGTTCAACAGACCAAGCCTGAAAGCAGCAAGAGTCAGGCAGGGGAGGGGGAAGAGAGGGATAAGCGTTTGCCCACTTCCTGGCTCTTCTGCAAGTAAGAAGGTAAGCAAGATTGGGGATGGGGACTGCCCTTAGGCAGGCTGTCCCCCAGGCACTCTGCTTGCTCAGTCCCCTCCTATACGGCAGTGATACACTGTGGCTCGCAAGCCACAAGTAGCTCTTCCATGTGTCTCATTGTGCATAGGACATTAAAACACTGTGTGATTTAATTAATAACCAATCTAAGTTATTAACCCATCAGGATGCTTTTACCACTGAGGTCTGAGTATCACTACTGTAGGTCTAATGAGGGGGCTTTGGGAGATCTGAGGAAGAAGGGGAGGCAGCACAGAAGGGGACTCTCTCTTTCCTTGCCTCCCCTCCTGCCCCAGACCTCCCCTTGTCCTCTTGGTCACAGTGCTGCTTCCCCCACCCTTGCACAGGGTCCAGAGAACAGAGAGGGGGCAGTAGGGAAGAGGTTCTTCATTCCCTGGGACCGCAATCTCCACCCTAAAAACCCTTCCTGAGCCCATCCAATGAGCCTACTTAGGCTCCTCAACCACCACCATGTGTCAGGTGGCTGAAGAGAAAGACTCGGGGGAGGGGGGGTAAGGGGGAGGGGAGAATCACCGAGAAATGGGAGCCAGCCCACCAACTCTGTGGGGGGTTAGAAGGCAGCAAGGAGGGTGAGGAAGAAGTTCTTCACATGACCTGCTCCAGAGAAACCAGACACCTGCAAGCGGCAAGGTAGGGGGAAGTTCTTCCACTGGATTCTGATCACCTTCCAGTCTCCTGCAAGCCCCATACATCTCCCTTTCTGCAGGCCCTAGGACAGCCCCAGCCAGCGGCCCTTAGGAAGTTGACAGGGGTGTGGCTCCACTCCTAAGCTCTTTAGGAGAGAGGCCCCTGATTCTCAGGGCCTACAGGGGGTTCATATAAGCGGGACTCCTTTTGGCAGGCCATAGGTTTATAGCATCAGGACTCCTTTCCAAAGGAGGGTGCATAGGAACTGTGGTTAGCAGATGATTTATGACTAGTTACTGATGGTTTCACATAGGCCTGCAATGACCTCCTTTTAAGGACTGCTTGATCAGGGCTCCTCTCCTGACTTTCGGAACAGGAAACGGTTCATTTCCAGAAATTATGCATTTTTAAATTAAGAAGTCAGTTAAGAGTGCTGGTGACAACTCACAGCTTGACTTGTGGACCAACTGTCCAACTCTTGCTCGTGAACATCTTGCCCGGAAGGTTATTTTTAAGTCGTTTTCCATCAGTAAATACAAGCACAATAAAGTCTGCAGTCCATGTATGTAATAAACAGAGGAATAGCACCTTTGTCTATTTCCATCTTGAGATATGGCTTTACCCAAGCATTTATGTACTCAAACCACATGCTTTGAAAATGGCTTTAATAATGTAACGTATCTTCAGATACGTTATATAAAGTGTACGGAATTTAATTAAGTATATGCCATATGTCCCCATTTGAACTCCTAACTCTTGAAAGAGGAACAGAGCACAACTTTGAATTTAAAATGCTTTTCACTACATAGTGAACTGAGTCATAATTGATAAACCTAATAATTTCCATGTCTACAATGCAGAGCATTTTGAAATAAGCCAGTTTCTACTGCAGCATTACAGCTAACTTATTAGCACCTCCTGAGGACTGGTTACAGTAATGAAATGTTCTGTTCATTTGAGGTTTTTACATCATTGCCAAAGTACCTGAATGCTTCCATCCCTCCCCCCAACCTCCCCAATCGGAGTTTGGTATTTCTTAGCTCAAATGGGACAGAATTAAGATTGTGATTGATGTTTTAAGTGGCTGTGGTTAGCTGTAGAATTATATCTTTAACTCTAATTTCCTATTTGTTTAACATTAACATTCTTGAAAGTTTATATATATTTGAAATATTTTTGTCTTCCACCTTACCTATTGGGGGGGAGGGAGGGACTTGGCTGGAAATTTTTGCTATTTTATATTTACTCTGTAATAAGAGCGACGTATTGCTTCTTGTTCCCAATTTTCATGGCCAACCTGGCATAGCTTGCATACACCGAAGAGAACACAGTATTGCAAGATGGCCCATATAGGTCTGTAATGTTTATAGAAAAAAGTGGTTTCATGTTTTATATTTCATTTGAGAAATACTATCACTTGTAATCATGTAATTAGGGGACTATCATGATTTATACACACACGCGGTCGAGTTCTGTTGCACATGGACACCACTCAGCTCCGTATCTCCTTTTCATGCCCCCAGATGGTGCTCTCTTGACTTTCCCAATGCCTGTCTGAGACCAGGGCCTGAATCAGAGCTAACTGGCTGTGGCTCAGTCCAGATAAGACAGGAGTGATGCTGACTGGATGAGGGAAGCAGTCAGATGGCAGAGACAATATTGGTTCTCATGAGAGAAGGGATACATCTGCTTTTTATTAAGGTTCACAGTCTGCTGATCCTACTGAACCTTGAGTTACTTCTGGAATTCCAGGAAATAGTAGTATCTGAGCATGCTCTTATCCATCTGCACTTTATAAGCACATTGCTACAGCTATCCACACCTTTCTCACGTTCATATTAGATTACTGCAGTGAGCTATTCTTGGGGCTGCACTACTTAGTGTTTCATGCATGGAGCATATTACACTTGCTTCATAAACTGTGCTAGCTTTCAACTAGTTTTTGGGTACAATTCAAGATTTTAGGTTTAAACTATAAAGCCTAGTATGTTTTAGGTTCTAGCTGTTTTATAAATGCTTCATGCTGGGAACTGAAATCAGTTGGAAGACTCAAGTTGACAATCTTCAGTTTATGTCTTGAGGGCTTACTGTGGAAAAGCATTTTCAGCAAAAGGCCTTACTCAGATTCACTTCTCCAACTCATCTGATAGAGCTGGAGTTGGCTGACAGTCAGGACATGCTGCAAATCCCACATCTTCAATCAGGCTTTTGAACACACAGGATACAGTGGGAGGAATTGATTTTCAGAGATGGGTGGGTAGCTTTTTGTTTTGCGTTTGGAGAGTCTGACGAATCAATTCTAGGACCTAATACACAGAGGGATTTTTCATAAACATGCAATATACATTTGCAATATTGAATCAGCATGGCCCTCTGATTTATATGGAACCCCGCTTTGTCTACGAACAATCCCCTTCATGAGAACATCTGAGCCTCCTAGAACAAGACCACTGTAAAACTAGTTCTTACAATGATGCTCTGATCTCAGAAGTGACAAGGAAAGGGTAGAGAACAACCTCTCCAATTGGAATGACTCAGTCATCGCCAGGACTCCATGAGAGTCATTTCCCTTCCCAGGAAATGTCCTATTTAGATTTTACATTAAGGTAGCTCTGTTCTGCTCTATAGGGCACTCCGGCCTGCCTTTATCTACATCCCACTTCATGGCCTTTGGTACCTCGCTGCCGTAGGCGGGGACACAAAGCCAGTATTCTCAATCTAGCCAAGTTTATCCACCTTCTGATTCATCCAAGCCTAGGGATCAAAAGGGGACTGCTTCAGAAGAAAGAGGAAATGAAAGCACAGCAGGGATCACCAGGAAACAAACAGGTGCTTAGACCAGTGGTGGACAACCTGTGGCCCATCAAGGTAATCTGCTGGCAGGCTGAGACAGCGTTTACATTGACCACCCACAGGAACAGCCACCCGCAGCTCCAAGTGGCAGCAGTTCACCGTTCCTGGCCAATGGCAGCTGAGGGAAGCAGCGGCCAGCATGTCCCTGGGGCCCACGCCGGATCTCCCCAGCTCCCGTTGGCCGGGAACAGCGAACCACGGCCACTGGGAGCCGGGGGCGACCATGCTTGTGGATGGTCAATGTAAACACTGTCTCGCAGCCCACCAGCGGATTGCTCTGACGGGCCATAGGCTGCCCACCACTGGCTTAGACAGTTATTGCTGAACAGGAGCAAGGAAAGGTCACGTAAGGGAAAAGAGTGAGCATTTCTGCATCCCTAATACAAGACATCAATATTTTTGACACTAATTTATGCAACTAACTGTACCCCACTCACTGCCATAGCTGGGATCATCAATGTAGCCAGGTATGGATTTAGGCTAAAATAGGATCAGATTGCCCTATTCTAACTGCCAGAATCTAGATCACAGAAAAACTGCCCTGTTCTGTTCATTCCCTCTGAAGCATCTGGCCCGGGCCACTGTCAGAAGACAGGATACTGGGCTGGATGGACCACTGATTTGACCCAGTATGGCCATTAGTATGTCTTTAGTGATCAAAACAGAAAGCTCTCCCCAAAACCACTCTCCATCAGTTGCTACTGGGGAAAGACTAAGGGGCCCTATTAATGTGATCTGTGAAATACTGCTTTTCTCTCTCATTGCACACAGCACACAAGCTACAGAACAGCACCACCATCAACATTTCCCTCTGGACAGGCCAGCCAGTGGTAGTTGTGCAGGTTACAGAAAAATCAGATTATTTGGTACTTAGAAAGAGAATGCTTCAGAAGTTAAGTAAAGAATGAAATGGGGAAAACACTTCTTCACATTTCCTAATACTAAGCAATAGTGCAACTTACTAACTTTTAAAGAAAGACTGGCCGAAAAGGTTAAAAAAAAAAAAAAAAAGGAACTTTCTTCAAGCATTGTAACCTGAATCCTTCTAGAGTATGCATCTCCTCCTATCTGCAGTAGTCCCACAAACTCATCTTTGAAGTTAGACTCCTGGAACCTTCAATTAATGAAAAGGGTCAAACGTGCAACAGAAATCCACCCAATACCTACATATACAAAAAGGCACAATTGGGCATAGTTTATGTTGTCAGCAGAAAAAAAACCTAACAGATAAGATCCCGGAAGGAAACCACAAGAATACACCCTCAACTTACTGTTGGTCTGGGTGTTACTCCAAACAGACCAAGGCCAAAGGCAAAAGAAATCCTAGCCAAATTATTCCCTTCGGTCTTGCAGTACTTCCTGACTTGTGTGACTGGCTGTTTCAATTCTGTAAGTTACAGTATTCCTTTGTTGCTCCTACTATTTAATGTACACTTTTTCAAGGCCTTAGCTAACAGTGCATAATATACTTCTGGGTAATGACTGAAGACAAGATTTCAAAGAGAATGATCAATTCAAAATGTGGCCATAATGACAATACTGAAAAGACAGATGGTTATAAGGGAGGGAGAGTTTAGAAACAAAGGGGAAAAAATGCTCTATTCCACCAATCCCCACCCTGACAAAAACAGAAAAAAGGGAGATTGTAGCTAGAACAGATGTTCTGACAGGATTGGCATTTAATGCAGTTACCTTTAAAATCTTTTTAGTTGCCTTAAGTTACACTACCTCAATATGTGCACTATCCCCCCTCTAGGTGGTGCTGCAAACACCAAGGTACTGTTATCTAAGGCAAATTGGAAGGTTAAATGTAAGGGTAATCACTATACAAGCATCTCCAATGCACAGTCTACAAGTGAAGAGTATCAACTCCTAATTCTCGTGAATCTGTCCTACACTAGCAAGTATCAAGAAGAGCTGTGAAAGGGTCACAATTTTTTTTCACTTCTATTTTCAGTTATTTCTGAAGCACAAGAATCATGCAGCTTCTGCTCACAATGTAAACCCGGGTGATTGCTGCATGGGACTTCAGGCCAAGGCCGGCTCCAGGCACCAGCACAGCAAGCACGTGCTTGGGGCAGCCAACGGAGAGGGACGGCATGTCCGGCTCTTCGGTGGCAATTTGGCGGAGGGTCCCTCAGTCCCTCTTGGAGGGAAGGACCTGCCTCCAAATAGCCACCGAAGAATGAAGCGGCGGCGGTAGAGCTGCAAAGTGCCGCCTGTCGCAGCTTCCCCCACACACACCGCTTGGGGCGGCAAAAACGCTGGAACCGGCCCTGCTTCAGCCCAAACAAAAAATCAATTAATTTTAGGCCATATATTTAGATTTTGTATAAGAAATGGAGGGTTTTACAAGGCCCGATAGTGTTTGTAGAACGTGTGGATGTCTACAGAACAATACAATTGAAAGGAGAAGTTCTCTCTTATTCGAACATTCCCATACGGTGCTGCAAACCCAAATTCAATAGCACTGGGTCAGGCATGACATCCAGACTTGCCTGGAATCTCCATGCAAGCAGACAACTTTGTTTATATGCAAGCAGCTGTGATGAAAGTAGTAAATCTCACTGTCAGATTTCTTTGGTATTAAATAACCTCAGGTACCATTAGTAGCATGTTTGTTTGTTTACATAAAAGTTAAGTTCGGTGTTGAAATAAAAATAAACAAAAGTGAAGTGACGTTAGATCTAGCCAAGATGCCTTCAAAACAAACAGAAGAATTTTACACAGACTATGTCAGAAACCAGTCATGACTGCCTGTATTTGCAAAGCTGAGCAAGCAGAAAAGCCTTTAAGCTATATCGGTCTCCTGAGAATGAACAAGGTGGATTAACAATCGTACATTAATGGACAAACAAGGCAGTTACTGCATAAGACAAGCCAAAAGAAGAGTCCTCAATCTCTACATGTGGCTTTTACATTTCAAGCAAGGAACTGAACACCCATGAATCCCAATGGATCAATGAATGCAGTACAAAGTCTTCTCTCCTTTCTGTAAAGCATGGACAGACACTGGTCTTTCCCAAACTGCGGTGACTCTCAAATTCTCTCAGTGTTGCACTAGCATCAGGGCAGCATTGCTAACCGTGAGAGAATCTCAGAAAAACCTCAGTGGAGGCACAAGCTGTATTTAGAACAGGCCAACTTTTGGCTCCCAAGGGGACATGCAAAAGGTTCTCTCTTTAGGCAAGCACCCAGGAGGTAGGCTGCCCCTTTTTTATTAGGCTTGGGAACAGCCAGGAACTCAAAATCACCAAAGATTCTTGTTAAACCAATTAGCGCAAGGAACAGAAAAGCATGCAGCAGCTTAACGCTTTTGTGGCTGCTGACTACAATGTGGGTGCACATCAGGCCCCACTCTTTTCCAGTAAATGTCTCATTTAGAAAACCCTCTGGCACTTGGGCTACAATAGTTACACTTGCATATCAGTGAACATTGCGAAACTAGCAGAAAGTTTGGAAGAGTACCAGAAACAGGAATATTTACACCTGCCACAATTTTTTCCACAAAAATTAACATGGGCAAAGACATCTCATAGCTCCAGGTTGCCTCAGCTGAACAGAAGACTGTTATACATGGCACACATACATGCTGCATGTTGTGGCATACAGCTTAGTTTCCTGGGGGCAACATCCCTTGTACCACAAAAGCAGGTTCTCTTCATCAGATGTTTCTATTAACATGGTGCTTGGTATTTCTGTTTGCACCTACTAGTGATCAGACTGAGTGCCTGCCATATTAATGATTGGACTGACTGCCATGTGAGGTCTTTCCTATGAATGAGATCACATCACTGCTGGAGAAGCAAGCTTCAGAGAAACATGGTAACTTGTTTGATCTTGCAGGAATTAAACCTCTCCATTCCCAGGCCAAGTTACAAATCGTATTTTGAACGTTATGCATGATTCTTACAGATCTTCTCTTTGCTGGAGCTGAATCACTGTAGGGATTCCCTTTGGTCCCTCTCTAGTCTGAGGCTGTGACCTGAGCCGTTTTAAACTGGTTCAAGCTAGCTGGGTTTTAGACATGGCTTTGCCAATCAAAGGTAGAGGGGACCAGACTGTTTAAACAAATATATCTTGGAAGATGCACACATTAAACAAAGAGAAAGTTTATAAAAGCCTTTTGCCTAAATGCTATGTTCTAGTCTAATCCCCCACTCAGTGACCCTAAATCTAAACTGGAACGCTGTTGTTAAACTCTGTTTTAAACATATTTTGGACTGACCCAAAAGTACCCAGATAGACGGAGTCAGCCTGAACCCATTTTAAACTGTTTTTTAGAATTGGTTGAGGTAATTTTTTTTTAGCCCCCTACGTAGACGGGGCCTCAGTGATCAACGGTCGAAGTCTTGCCCATCCAGTTACCCTCCTTCCAGCAAACCAGCTCTAAATGGAATTTCAGCACTGTATGGCTCTCACACTTGGCCATTATTTTTCAAAAGCCAGTTCCTTGCATGCCTGCAAGTTTCTCTGTGGTGCCTTCTTAAAGCCAACTCCTACAGGTAAAGGATGGGAGGGAGAAGACTACAGTTTCCAGGCTGTAAGCCTGTCAAAGCATGGACTGTCTTCATTTTGGGCCTTACAAAGTATCAAGCACAGGTTACCAGCTTAACAATAAAGGCATTACAGAGGCAGAGAGAATGTCCCAGTTGTTGGCAACGAGATGCATCCTGGAAAAATCTTTACGTGGGAGCTAAAGATCCTGACCGCTTGTGCTTTGTGTACCATGACATTTTTTTGAATAGAAGGCACAATAACCTCAGTGCCCTGGAGTGATTCCAGTTCTGAAAGTTACATTCTGCCTTCCTAAATTCCCACTGCAGTTTGATGGATACACTGTTATTCTTCACTTCCTTTCCAAAACATTGCATGATACTGTTAGTACCATTAAGTAGTTGCTCCCTTTCACTCCAGAAGGGGCTACAATTCTGTAGTGGATGAAACAAATCCTAAATGTGTATATATATAGCTTCCAAAACCCACTGGAATACTTCTGGCTGGCAGGTGCTATATAAGAGAAAGCTAAGAAATCAGCAGCTACCAGCAGCAAGAGATTTAAACCAGTAAGTGTGAAGTACCTACCTTGGATAGCCCAGAAAACACTGACCGGCGTGGAAGTCACATCCTTGGTCTTTACCCAGCTGTTGTTGTGGTGCCAGCTCCAGGCAGAGACGACACAGTAATAATCCCCTCTGTCTGCTTCAGAGGTCCACTGGATTCGTAAACTGAAAGTATCCACGGCCTGTTTAGAGAAAATTATTTCCCCATTCTGGGTCCTCTCTCTGCTCTTATCCCCAACCAGCAACGTCCAGTCTGCATCCATAGTGGCAAGAAGTTCATCCGTCACAACAGCGTCACTGCGCAGGCGCATTCTGTAGTACCAGGAGACTGTAAAACGTAGGTTTGCTTCTGTGTTCTGTGCATTCATGATCCTGCACTCCAGTTCTGTGGGGTCGTCTGAAAATTTAGGTGTTTTAGAAGCATTCAGAACTATCTGGTAGTCCAGCTCTGCAAGGGAATTGGGAAAGTAGGAAGAAAGTCAAGAGAACATGTTAAAAGTAGCAAGTAAAAAGCAAACACCCCAAGGTAACAGTGAACACCAAGTGTAGTCCTGATATCTGGAGCTATCAAACACAACACATAAAAAGCATGTGGGCTAAATATAGAAGACCTGTGAAATCAGGGGATTGGGAACCTGGACTCTGGCTCTGCCATAGATTTGTGCGACCATCAGCAAGTCCCAGAGACCAAAATTTTCATAAGTGGCCTTTTATTTAGACATCCAACTTACTTGTTGAGCTTGATTTTCAGCTCTCATGGACTTTAGCTGGAGTTGCCAGAGTCCAGCACTTCAGAAAATCAGGTCCAAAGCCTCTCAAGGTGATGTGGCATCTGAGAAATAATGTTTCCTTCCCTGGCCTGTTCGCCAACATCCAAGTGTGCGGGTTTCAGTCTCAGATTTTAAATCACCTTCTGTGTTTCCTAAGAGAGCTCAGGACACTTCATTCTCAAGTTGCAAACTGATTGAGATTCTAATGACACCCCATCTCCTCTCCCTGTCCAGGATAAAACGGCCATCTCCAGACACCACCCCATCCCACTCACTGTCCCACGCCCCACAGATCCCCAATACCAACTCCTGCCTTGGCCCTGGACAACCCCAACACCTTGTCAAGGTTAACTACAGCAAGCATCCTCAAACATTTAGCTGATTAATATGACAACCAAGGATGCATGTACCAAAAGCAATTTTGAGCTTGAACTGTGAAGTGGTACAACCCACATGGAGCTGGAATTTCTTAAAGTTCATAGTTTAAGAGCTGAGTGACTGAATCTAAGGTTGGAGAAGATGGTTGTCCTGACCCAGGAAATGATGAGACAAGGTTGCATGACTTTGTTCTCTACTAGATTACAGAGACAGCAGACTACAGGCTTGTGAACTGAGATACTATGGTAAGACTCTCTCAGCACTGAATTTTAGTTACGGAAATAAGTGCTTTCTGCTAATAAGACAAGGCTTATTTTTCCTGTATTACTTTTTTTTAATGTTACTTGAAAAACATCAAACGTCCTACTATTTTCTGACTAGATATCCCAACATTTTGTTTTTGTTTTCAACAAATTTATTCTTTATTCCTTTATCTTGTGGTTGATGTATTAATCTCAGAAATAGGAATTGTCTATAATTGGGACAGAGAAGAAAATGCAAGTCTAAAATGTAGCCACCTCTGAAACATGGCACTAGAACATGTTAGTGGAAACGCTAGGAGATAAGCCCTAGTGCCTTTTCTCTCCAGGTGAACTAATAGTCTCTGGGAGCATTTGATAGTGCAATTCCACTTAATCTGGCTATATCTACACTGGAAATCTTAAGGGAATCTCCTGCAGTTGCTATCACTAGTGCAGCTTCATCAGTGCTAGCAACCATGGGAGCACTAGTGTAGACTAGACATCAGTCGTTTTAATCATTGGTTTTTACAGGATTAGATGACAAGGGTAAAAATGCAAGAAGCTAGTTTACACTACTGCCTCCGTGGTTGCTGGCACCAGTAATGGTGGGAAATTTCCCTAAAATTCCCAGTATAAATAAGGCCTAAAAAAATAATGCACAGAATTCTGGTTCCACTGTGGGAGGCCATGAGACCCAGCACCGCAATCCTTGAGCTAAATCCTCACAGGTCCTAGACAGCTAGACCACTCCTCACATCCTATTTACACACAGCAATAGTCTTCAAGACTTGAAACTGAAGGACAAGTTACACAAACCATACTGCAGTAATCTGACCCCTCCAAAGCCAGAGGGGTTACAATTCAAGAGTGGTAGCTACAGACGGTTGTGTCCTGTGACTGCTTTAGCAGCTTGGTACAAAGATGGGAGAGTTTGAAGGCTGAAGTTCTTCTCAGGCTGGGAACAGGATGAGAAAAGAGCTGAAAGAAACAGTTTTCAGCTAATCACTTTAGTATTAGTATTAATTATTAATTATTATTATTATTGAGGAGAAGGAAGGATTGCTAGGGAGAGTTTTGGCTTTGACAGCACCACTCTGGCTAGGCACGTCACACTGACAAACACTCTCAGACAGAGGATTTAAAAGGAATAAAAGGCTCCCTGGATAAGCCTCATTCCTCCACTCTGTCAGCTGTCAACGGACAGCCTCACTGACAGTTCAGTGACTTAATACCTCGTTAGCACTGAACTTCAATCAAGGAGGTGGTGGTTAGTGGTGAGTTTAGGATGCAGTTTAGAACCTCACATGCTGAGAACACTTCTCCCACCCCCTCACAGCCCTAGGCAGCAGTTATCATCTGAGGAGTAGCTTTTATACACTCCTGCACCTCAGCCAAGCGGTTAGAGAAAGGACAGGAAATTTCCGCCAGTCTAAGCGATGCTTCAGACCAGAGACAAAGTGACCTTCTGCAGCCAGGTTTTGAAGCCCAGCAATGTAATGGGAAGTTGGGAATGGCCAGATGATAGTTTGAAAGGAAGAAGGGGACCAGCACGGGATAGCAATGGCAGCCATCTCAAAGCATATTGGGAACATTTTTTAAATGTTAATGGCTAATTTACTGTTTTGGAAATGCCAAAAAATATGCCTATTCTCCCTACAATGCATGTGGGAAATAAAGAGTAACCCAAAGAGGTCTCAATGGGACCATCAGCCTCGCGACTTGGCCATTCACTTCTGAGTACCTGGGTTCAGACCCTAATTTAGGATTGTTGGCCTCCATTCTAATCCTCAGACCGGCACCACAGTTTGGCATTACTGCCAGTGTCTGATCAGGAATGGCTCTGAACTGGAATAGTAGGAGGCTTCAAGCCACAACTGAGTGCACTGGCAGAACTGGGGGGAGTGGGGTAACTTGCACACCAGCCTGGGCACTAACTGGTACTAGGCTCATTTAACTCTGAAAGATAATCAGTTCTTTCTGGATTTTAGCATAGAGAGTGGGTAGAAATGTCCCCTCTCCCCCTCCGGGTTTGAAATGCTGTCAAAACTAATTTAGATCCTAAATGCAAAAGTCAAATAAAGAAATTGTTTTAATCATTCGTTGAGAGAGGTTGACATGTCATGGCAAACTGAAAAATACAGCTCTTTAGAAATTCTGCTTAGGTTTGGTTTTCTGGATCACTCCAGCGTGACTGTTCGCTTCTCAGGATATTTGCATAAAAACAGGATCTTTGTAGCTTAAGAGTTCAGCCAGGGTAATGCAGAGCAAGAGCTGGTTAATTCACCATCT
Organism: Mauremys reevesii; assembly: GCF_016161935.1. Taxonomy (NCBI): domain Eukaryota; kingdom Metazoa; phylum Chordata; order Testudines; family Geoemydidae; genus Mauremys; species Mauremys reevesii. Next base: position 189,685,512 of record NC_052623.1, read on the forward strand.
TTGGTGTAGGCAAGACACAATAGAATATCTCTTGCAGCGGAAGTGGGCTAGATGAGCCTACTACGTCTTTTCCGTCTCCAGCTTCTATAATTCTACATCATAATCCTGTCCACAAGAGTTAACACCTTCTTGTCAACTGTCTGTAATGGGCCACCATCTTACCACTTCAAAAGTTATTTTTCCTCCCTTGGTATCCTGCTGTTAAGTGATTTATCTTGTTAGACTGACCTCACGCTTGGTAAAGCAACTCCCATCCTTTCATGTATTTATACCTGCTCCTGTATTTTCCACTCCATGCATCTGATGAAGTGGGTTCTAGCCCACGAAAGCTTATGCCCAAATAAATTTGTTAGTCTCTAAGGTGCCACAAGGACTCCTCGCTGTTTTTGCTGATACAGACTAACACGGCTACCACTCTGAAACCTCACATCACAGATGTAATTCAAGGATTTTTAACATACCATCTGAACTGGAGGACATAACTTACTCCTAAGTGACACACGGTATGACCTTTGACTTATAAAACAAGTCCCTTGATGTCATATGTCAGGGATGAGCCTGAGAAGGAGCCAGAATTTACCAGTGTACATTGCCAAAGAGCCACAGTAATATGTCAGCAGCCTCCCCTCCGCTAACCCCACCCCTGACCACCTCCCACCCACCGGCAGCTCTGCTGATCAGCGCCTCCCTCTCACTCTACCTCCCGATCAGTGGCATGCAGGAGGCTCAGCGGGGCTGGGGGGGAGAGGAGTGAGGGAACGGCAAACTCAGGGAACGGGTGGAGTGGGGGCAGGGCCTGTAGCAGAGCCAGGGGTTGAGCAGTAAGCACCCCCCAGCACATTGGAAAGTTGGTGCCTTTAGCCCCAGCTCCGGAGTTGGTGCCTATACAAGGAGCTGCATATTAACTTCTGAAGAGCTGCATGTGGCTCTGGAGCCATAGGTCGGCCACTCTGTCATATGGTATTAAGGGTCTCTATAATAAAGTAATATAGGGGAGACCACTAAAAAGTAATATAAGGTCAGTAAATTTATGACTGGATTAGACACTTGTGGTTAGTGCGTGGAGCCACGAGAAGTTACTGTACAAAGATTGCCTGGCTTGGTAGGCCTGTGTACAGCCAAAGACACAATTCTTTGTATATCTGTAAGTTTAAAATTAGAAAAAATCACTCATTTATAAAATCTTAAAACTTATTTACAGTGAATAGAAAATTCTGCTAGTCCAGGGAAACTTACATTAAATGGTCACCTGCAAACAAACACCATCCGTCTGAATATTGAGGCATTCAGTGAGTGCAGTATAAAAACCTTTACAGAACAGATTACGAAGTCACACTTATGGAACAACCGGTCATAAAAGAATAAATATAACCATCCCCATAGGGACTGTTGTCAGGCTACCAAAGGTGTGGAAGCTCCAAAGTTCACCAGTTTACGTAGGTTGTAGTACAAGGCCTTTAGGCTCCTGGCAAATCTCCAGCATGCCTCTCTTTCTTAAAATACATGACAACAGAGGCCAGAAGAGTGGGTGTGAATGGATCCGTATCGCAAGGGACATGGATAAAAAGACCCTGGCGCAGGAACATTTTTCCATATCTGTGGTCAATAGGACAGTGGGGTGGCCAGAACAGACCCTGTAATGTCTTTGCCTTGCACACTCTACAGTGGAGTTGAACACAGGAAAAGAATGGCTCATTATCTGTTGAGCCTCAGGATGGAGCCACTCACCTAATGCTGTCACCACCACGCTGACTGCCGAAGAGGTCTTCTCCACCACTTTGTGCCAGCTCCCATTGTGCTGTGGCACCCAGACAGCTGCTTGGCAGAAATAGTAGCCAGAGTCTTCCACACCCACATCACGCATCAGCAGGTGATAGGAATTTCTATCCACGTGACTCAGGCTGATGAGGGGAGAGTCACTGACCACAGAATCACGGTCCACACTCAACAAAACCTGGGCATCTGACAAGGTATCATCATGTGACTCACTGAAGTACCACGTCACCTGAGCTTGGAAGATGCCACTTCTGTCTGTTGTGATGTTGCAGGTTAGGTCCAGGGAGTCCCTTTCAGTCACAGACATGTTGCTTGTGGCAATAAGCACATCCAGATCTTGAATATTAAAAAACAAGACAAGTGTTAGTTTCAAGAGTTTGTCTCAAACTATTTAGTGCCTAATGCTCTGGTACTGCAAGGTCTCAAGTAACTTCAGCTCTCTGCTTTCAGTGCTTAGTGACTTGACTACAGGTTTGTACCGATCTAAAAAAGTTGCAAACTATCAGTGTGTATAGGAGTTAGGACATGGGAGGGAGAAATCAAGACTTGAGTTTTTATTCCCAGCTTTCCCACATACTTCCTGTCTGTGTTTAGGCAAGGAACAACCTCTGCATTTGCTTCCCCATGAGAAAAATGGGAATAATATTCCCTTATCTTACAGAGGTGCTGAGACACATGGGGCCTAATTCACAGAAGGCAGAACTCCTATTGAAGTGCACCCATTTGTATCAGAGATGAATTTAGTTTCTGTCTAAACAATTCTGAGCTCTGATGACCAAAATAAATAAATAAATTAAAAAAAAAAAAGAGAAAAAAAAAGAAGCAGCAGCAGCTACAGAAAGTTAAGTGTGACTTAATGTAAGCAGCCATGGCCAAATCTTGAACTCCTGACTCACCTTAAGGGGGTTGCCAAGACCAGAAATGAAAGTGCACAGAGGACAATGGTAGTTCCATAGACTGCTGCTTCTTCACATACTACAGTGTCCAACATACACTACAGATTTTACAGCAATGCAAATAGCTACTCAGTGTTGTTGTCGCTATGTCAGTCCCAGGATATTAGAGAGAGAAGGTGGGTGAGCTAATATAAAATTTATTGGACCAACTTCTGCTGGTGAGAGAGACAAGCTCTCAAGCTACACAGAGCTCTTCTTCAGCTCTGGCAAACTTACTCAGAGCATTTAACAGGTTCCTCTCCTGGCCAGTGGTTGTACTCAGGCCACAGAACTCATGGTCACAGCCAGCATTCAGAGAGGACCTTTGTGATCAGTAGGCTGGAAAGCTGGTGACAGCATCAATTTAGTTTAGTTTAAATTAGGGCTGTTGATAATCGCGTGAGTTAACTGCGAGTAAACAAAAAAAATTAATCACAATTAATCACCATTTTAATTGCACTGTTAAACAATAGAATACCAATTGAAATTTATTAAATATTTTGGATGTTTTTCTACATTTTCAAATTTATTGATTTCAGTTACAAACACAGAATACAAAGTGTACAGTACTCACTTTATATTACTTTTATTATAAATATTTGCACAGTAAAAATGATAAAGAAAAGAAATAGTATTTTTCAATTCATCTCATACAAGTACCATAGTGCAATCTCTTTATCGTGAAAGCGCAACTTACAAATGTAGATTTTTATTTTTTTTTGGTTACATAACTGCACTCAAACACAAAACAGTGTAAAACTTTAGAGCCTACAAGTCCATTCAGTCCCACTTCTTGTTCAGCCAAATGCTCAGACAAACAAGTTTGTTTATGTTTGCAGGAGATAATGCTGCCCGCTTCTTATTTACAATGTCACCAGAAAGTGAGAACAGATGTTCGTATGGCACTTTTGTAGCCAGCATTGCAAGGTATTTACATGCCAGATATGCTAAACATTTGTATGCCCCTTTGTGCTTTGGCCACCATTCCAGAGGACATGCTTCCATGCTGACGATGTTCTTTAAAATAAAAAAAAGTGGTACTTAAATTTCTGACTGAACTCCTTGGGGGAGAACTGTATGTCTCCTACTCTGTGTTTTCCTCACATTCTGCCATGTATTTCATGTTATAACAGTCTCAGCATATGTTGTTTGTTTTAAGAACATTTTCACTGCAGATTTGACAAGACGGAAAGAAGGTACCAATGTGAGATTTCTAAAGATAGCTACAGCACTCGTCCCAAGGTTTAAAAATCTGAAGTGCTTTCCAAAATCTGAGAGGAATAAGTTGTGGAACATGCTTTCAGAAGTGTTAAAAGAGCAACACACCAATTCGTAAACTACAGAACTCAAACCACCAAAAAAGAAAATTAACTTTCTGCTGGTGGCACCTGACTCACATAATGAAAATGAACACGCGTTGGTCTGCACTGCTTTGGATCGTTATCAAGCAGAACCCGTCATTAGCATGGAAGCAGGTCCTATGGAATGGTGGTTGAAGCATGAAGGGACATAAGAATGTTTAGCACATCTGGCACATAAATACCTTGCGACGCCAGCTACAAAAGTGCCAGGCAAATGCCTGTTCTCACTTTCTGGTGACATTGTAAATAAGGAGAGAGCAGCATTATCTCCTGCAAATGTAAACAAACTTGTTTGTCTGAGCGATTGGCTGAACAAGAAGTAGGACTGTGTGGACTTGTGGGCTCTCAAGTTTTACATAGCTGCATTCAAAAATAATTTTTTTTAACATAATTCTACATTTGTAAGTTCAACTTTCACGATAAAGAGACTGCACTACAGTACTGGTATTAAGTGAACTGAAAAATACTATTTTTTTCATTTTTACAGTACAAATATTTATAATAAAAAATAAATATAAAGTAAGCATTGTACACTTTGTATTCGGTGTTGTAATTGAAATTAATATATTTGAAAATGTGGAAACATCCAAAATATTTATATAAATAGTATTCTAGTATTAACAGTGTGATTAATCCCATGATTAATTGCTATTAATTTTAATTGTGTGATTAATCATGATTAAAAAATTTTAATTGCTTGACAGCCCTAGTTTAAATAATGAAAAGCATGCATTAAGAGGGACTTTCATATTTTTCATCTCCTATGCTTTGTTAACGAGTGCTATTATTTACCTCCTGCTGCAAGACTTGTCAGGTGTCTGTTACCTTGTTCCCTCTCCTTCATTTGTCTATTTCAGGGGTAGGCAACCTATGGCACCCGTGCCAAAGGCGGCACGCGAGCTGATTTTCAGTGGCACTCACACTGCCCGGGTCCTGGCCACCAGTCTGGGGGGCTCTGCATTTTAATTTAATTTTAAATGAAGCTTCTTAAACATTTTAAAAACCTTATTTACTTTACAGACAACAGTTTAGTTATATATTATAGACTTATAGAAAGAGACCTTCTAAAAACGTTAAAATGTATTACCGGCACACGAAACCTTAAATTAGAGTGAATAAATGAAGACTCGGCACACCACTTCTGAAAGGTTGCCAACCCCTGGTCTATTTATTTATCCACATTGTTTATGCACATGTCCAAGGACTGTTAGTGTACAAACAATAGCTCTGTCTGGTTGAACTAGCTCTAATCCCTGATTGGCGTCCTAAGGGACCTGAGGCTCCCATGGACCCCAGTCAAGGATTAGAGCCCAATTCTACTAGAGCATGTACAAACAGAGTTGCTACATGTTCCTTAACTGTGGCCATGTGCCCATCTCAGAAGGTGGCTGGGCATTTCTATGGTGCGTGAAGTGATTTCTGTCTATATGCTCATTCCTGTACATATTGTCTATCAGTTTGTAAAGCACTTAGGGATCCTTGGGAACGGTACTATATAAATGCAAGAACCTATGTGTTTTTTTTCCAAATTATCAAAGCCCTTGTCTTTAAAACCAAGAATTACTCCTCTCACAGTTTACCACTACATCTGACAGCACAGAAAAGTCAGAAGGCTCAATCTGACACCACATTACACCAGACTTGCAGAGTTGCAGTCACCTACATGCCCCAAGTACCTCCTCACAGCTGACTGACAGATCATTAGTTTTTCCTGTTATGATCATCATGATATGAGTAGAGAGGGCTAGTAAAACCTTCACAGTAATTCTGCAGGGCTGTAATAGCCTAATATTACAACTCCACTGTAAGGTGAAGGGATCTTCCAAGAAATGCAAGTATCTTCACACCAGCCATGGGAATGCAAACACTAGATTTATAAACCAAGAGATACTTTTGTAAGAGTCTCACCCCTCCCCACATTCCTGAGCTTCCTTTGTTCTATTATCACTGAAGTGCCTGAACGCCCCATTCAGGATTACAGGCCCATCATGCTAGGTGGTGCACTTAACCATAGAAAGAAGAGGAACTCCCTGGGCCCGAGATCTTAGAATCAAATTTAAAACAAGGCAAGCAAATGTGACAAACAATAGAATGGAAGGTAGCAATAGGACAAGGTTAGCAGTAACGAATTCATGAAGTTACACAGCTAGTCACATGCACAAATTAACGGTACCATATCAGTTTTGCAGGTTCAAGCCTCCTTATTTACAGGAGCGACTGTAGTGTCCAGGACGGCCAAAATAGCCTGGAATACCTTTCATTCACCTTTGTCTTTAATATGGAGGTACAGTCTACAGAGACAACAGGACCCAGCATATAATGCTCTCCAAAGCCAAGCCGCCAGGCCACGTTGCATGATGATGGTATATACAGCATGTACAGGCAACACTGGGCCACCCTCCATTTTGTATACAAGGAGAAGGATGTGATCTACTCAACTTTATGCAATTTAGGACTGGTCTCATGCTCCTGACAAATTGCTAGTGCTGCCATTGACCAAGCTGAATTTAAAAGCCTATAACAAAATAAAATATCAAAAATGCATTCCCTGCTCATACACAGTTACTAATCCCTAGTGATCCCCTTCACTCAACCACTGATTAAACCCCACCTACATAAGCCAACTTCTCAAAAATTTATGAACTTGACAAGACAATGCCAGAATTAGAGCCCTTACTCAGCATTGTACCCCAGGACTCTGGAGAGAGCATTTGAGAGCTTTCCTGGCTAGCAGACATACCCCAAGAGTAGAGGGAGCAGATTGATCCACCAGAGCTCACAACTAAGCCCCACCAACCAGAATTAGCTATCTAACCTTAAGTTCTGGGTTCTCTCTATGACAAAGGATTTCACACGGCAGAGGCCTCGACTGCCTGAACACACTGTCACAGTTCAGCAGAACTGCACCTGTATTTCCCCTCAGCAATCCAGCAAGGGCACCCCCTCTCAGGCTTCCAGCTCCCCAGCTGTTGCCTTTCTTGGGTGGAGTCTCTTCCCTCTGACCAGGGAATTTCCATGCTGCTCAGCTCCCTGCCTACACTGTGTTATTCCCAAAACAAGCAGGCTGCCCAACCTCATCTATTTGCTTTCTCTTCAGAGACTGATAACAGAGGTATAAATGACCACACTGTTCTTCCTGTGCAAGCCTATTTTATTCTTAAGGTAAACAGCACTACAGGGAAAACACTAAAGAATCTACATGCATTGTGGTAAGCCCAACCCTAATGCAGCCTCTAGCAGCCTAGTCCTTCCACACCCCATCCAGATTTTATAGTCACAAGTTAATCACAGCTTCAGCTCACAATCAGCACCCTCATAACATCTTTTATACAGTTCAGGGGTCTTAGAGCTGGAGTTTCCAGGAGTAGGTAGTTAGTGGACAATTGGTTTTCCTCCCCTGGTTGTAGTTTCAAAAGGGAGGATTCAAAGTGGATAATTTGCATTCTCCTCACACCGCCACCCCCCGCCCCCCTGTATTTTCTAGGAAATCTACTTTACACGCATTGTCCAAAAAAGTCTTTTGAAGTTCCTAACATTTACATTAGTCAAATCCTAGAAAAGTTTAATACAATTCTACAGTAACACAAACAATTGCATTTTCAATACAATGGATCCCAAATGCACCAAACCTAATGAAATAAGATTTAACTTAATTCAATAAAGTGTCTTAATTCCATAAGGTTTATTCAGGACATTGTCAGTCTGTCACACACACTTTCTAAAATACTATCACTCTCATATTTCTGAGGGGACATCATGCCTATTCTTCCACCAACTACTACATGATAAGATGCATCACTATTACAACTCCCCCAACCCCACACTTTGGCAGGGCTAGCACAGTTACGTGCTCGCTGTATCTGTTCATGAAGTCTGTGGGCAACAGATATTTGGATACTCACAACCCAGCACCAGGAGTCTTTGTTTCCTAAACACATGTAATTTATAGTGCCTTACTCAGGTGTGCCACAGTGCTTAGAAATACTCCTTGCTAAACAGCTGCCAACATTACAGAGCAAGCAGTCCAATGGGTTGGGAGCAGCAAAATGAACACAAGCGGAGCTAAACAGTCATACTTTGAAATGAGATCAGTCTTTACCCTGAAAAGCTATATACAGCAAACACTACACACCTGCCACTGAAGCACAGACACCTCTGGGGAGAAGTGAGGCTGCTGTTTAACACCATAGGACAGAAAATAGAGTAAAAGGAGAGAGGAATTTGGGGAGAGAAAAATACAAGTACCCAAGCAGAAATGTCACCAAGACACAGTAACAACCCCACTCTTGGGAGGTGCGACAGGAAAGTAAATGACCATAAGGGTACGTCTCCAACGGAATAAATGACCCGTGGCACAGCCACGACTGGCTCGAGTCAGGCTCGCAGGGCTCAGGATGCAGGGCTAAAGATTGCTGTGTAAATGTTTGAGCCCGAGGTCTGGGACCCCAAGTGGGGGGGGCGGGGGGGGGGAGTCCAGCCTAAGCCCAAATGTCCACACAGCAATTTTACAGCCCGGTGAGCCCAAGTCACCTGACCCAGACAGATGCGAGTGTTTAACTGCTGTGTAGACATACCATAAGTGATTGGAATCTGGATGTTATACCTCATTTAAAAGACAGAGCCCTCAACAGCACATCTCCCCCAGCACTATGCTGAGGCCCTGTCTCAGCACTGACTCAAAAAGAAGAGAGCCACCAGTATCACCTCCTGCAGCAATCTAGGTTCTCCCAGGAGTACTGACCCAGGCTTTCCCTGCTACATTTCTGCTCTCACAAGTTGCCATGGCTTAGGTATGACATGGTTACAAGTCATAAGGAGACCCGTGCACCTGAAACTCACTAGTCTGTTGGATTACCACGCTTGCTACTTCCACATTCTTCTCCTGGATCTTCTGCCAGGAACTATCTGCACCTTTCACCCACTCGCTCACAAGACACCTGTAGAGGCCCTCATCCATTGGCAGTGCCTGGGATACAGAGAGTCGGTAAATGTCATTTGCCACTGTGTCCAAGCGCACATCTCCACTCAGGTAGCGCTCTTCATATTCCGGGCTGGGCTGGAACTTGCCCTCATGTGTCAGAGAGAGGATTTCCTGCCAGGCTGGGCCATTCTTGAGCTCCCAAGTAACTTGCAGGTGAGTGTGTTCTGAGGAGATGGTGGAAGCTGAGCAGCGTAATTCAAATGAGTCTCCCTCAGACAGTTTGCGAGGTTTCGAGGACCGGGCTTTAGATCCACTCACAGTTAAGCCATCGGCAATCACTATTCAAAGAAGAAAACATTATAAAACACAGAGTAATATATGTGAGTTTATGGAAATGGTAAGGAGAGGGGATGGGAAATACTGCTGGCTGACTGACCCAACTATGCAATTATAGTGAACTCTCACAGCAGGTCTTAGACAATCATCTCATCTCCCCCACAACCTTCCTGCCCTCTCAGAAAACAAAGTCACATTAAACCCCAGGTATTTTATCAGAGCAAGCCACCCACTTCAGGAATCAGGAATGAAGTCTTTAATTTTATCATCACCCCTTTCCCTCTAGTTCTGCTCTCTAGGGCAAGACCAAGGCAACACAATTCTAAATCTATTATACATCCCCATGGAAGGGCCTACCTGTTTCTGTGGTATTCAGAAAAGAAACATCAAGGGGAAAAAACTCCTTTTCTATCATCAAAGGAGATAAGCCAGGATGCTGCTGCTGAAGGAACACAGCATGTTGTCTAGAAAAAGGGAAACTATTCCTACCTCACTGGGAAACCCCTAGATGACATTACCTCAACTACAAAACATCCTCCATCACCCCTCTTATTTCCTTTCTCCCCTCTAAGTTATCCTCCCTGCCTCAACATCAACCAATATTTTACCATGGGTTGTGGTGGATTCTCCACCACTGACAATTTTAAAATCAGGATTGGATGTTGTTCTGAAAGCTCTGCTCTAGGAATTATTTTGGAGAAGTTCTGTAGCCCGTTTTATACAGGAGGTCAGACTAGATGACCACAATGGTCCCTTGGAATCCACGAATCTGGAAAGACTGTAAATTTGCAGCATCCTGGACTCTAAGAACAAATAATTTTTAGTTTGTTATTGGTTTTTGGCAGTTGACAATATGAAAAAGTTTGGTGGCATTTACAATAATGTGCCTCCTTCGCCTCTTTATCTCACTTCCCTCTGCTGTTGCCACCACTTGAAGGACATATTTTTGAAGGGTGGCTTTAGGAAAGGACCTGGAGGGAGGGGGAACCACATACAAATAACCAGTAACAGGAATTTAAACAAAACGGGGCTATGCCTATTCTCAGGACTGTATAGATGTACAACATGATGAGAACACCCAGTGGTACGTATTTGTCTGGTACAGATTACAAACACCCCTCACCCTGTGGAAATACCTTTCACTTGGACTGTAGCATCGTAATTTCCCTTAACAGTGGCATCTGTGCTGGGGGTGATGCACTTGTATTCTCCTTGGTCAACTGGCTGGATACTTTTGATCAGAAGTTCCACAGCATTATTGCTGCTCCGCCTCAGCACGATTTCCCCTCTGCCAACCCTCTTCTGGTATTGCTGGGAGGTGAATGACGAGTCCCAGGTACTCACTATCCGCACAAAGTCAGTTCCCTGGGAAAATTCCCAGTCAAAGTTCTGCTCACTGGGCCCATCGTAGTCAGTAACATTGCAAGGAATCACCGTCTCTGTACCTTCAACTCGAATGAGTGGGCTTTTGGGCACCCTCACAATTCGTCCTTTGCAGAAAGCTAGGTGGGAGAAGAGAAAAAACAGACAATTAGCACAGGAATTATCATGCTGAGTCAGATGTGATGTCTGGCCAGTCTAGCATTTGGCTTCTGACTGTGCCAAGTATCAGATTCTTCAGGGGGAGATGTGAGAAGCCCAAATATGGATAATCATGGAATAACCTGACAAGTTTTTCCTTCTAACCCCAGTCAGTTACAGACTGTCCTACACATTAGGTGCTTTATCCTCTATCTGCATTTCATGCCTAATGTAACTATGGATCATGAATAGCCACATAAATGTCTAATTCTTTGAACCCTGTTAAGCTATCACAAGATATTACTGAAAACAAGTTTCACATGTTAACTATCTGTTGTGTAAAAAAGAATTTCCTCTTTTCAGTTTTAAGTTTGTTGCCTTTCAATTTTCATTTGAATGTCCCCTTAACTTTATGAGAAAGGGTAAACAAGAGTGCCCTGTTTACCTTTTTGTACTGTTATCATATTCTCTCATTCACTCCTCTTTCTAACAAACAGTTCTATATGAGGACAGTGTGAAAAGATTGGAAGTCTTCCCTTGTCTCTAATCATTTGTCATTTACCATTTCAATGCCTGATAACATATTTGAGATGGGTTAGCCATAAGACAACACAGTATTCCAGGTAGGGATGCATCACTGATTATATGAACACTTTGTAATACTCTGAGCATTATTCCCTATCCCATTCTGTATTCATTCTATCACTGTTTGCTTAGTGACACACTGTCTATTGAGGGAGTTTCCACCTTCCTCTGGAGTGCCAACTGAGATTCAATCATTAAGATCAGATGAGGGTATCCTACAAAATCAATTTCCTTCAGACTTGGATCTTCGCCATTCTCCTCTTCCATGTTGCTAGAGTAGATACACCAGTGGCTTTACATAGTTCAACTAAGAACTGAACCAAAAATGAATGTAACCCTTCTACTTTACCACCCAATCTTATTGCCATAATGCTTCTGCCTCCAGAGAATTTCAACTAAGACACAGCCCTTTGTATGTAGAAGGTGGGGCGACGACACAAGAGAAGCAACTAATTGGCCCAGCCGTCCCAAAGTGAAAGTCCGCAGCTAATACAGGATTTGAAGTCTGGACATACTGGGCTCCCTTCCCCTTTAGGCTAGTTGCCATGTGACATAATGATCAACAAAACACTCATGGGCTCTCCCAAAACCTCTAGAGAAGATGTGTCAAACAAGGCCCAGAGGCAGGATCTAGGTGTATGATTTATTTATGCAGTATGTTCAGAATTTGTAGAACTTATGTTTTCATTATTTTTAAAAGTGAATTTTAGACCTTCTGGTTGCAAAGAACCTAAAACCTAACCCCACTAATTGTAAGCACTCACTCTTTCATTGTTTAAGTTAGCGTTAGAATATTTAGAGAGAAGAAAGGAGAAGAGAGAGAGAAAACAGGAAGGAGGAGGAGGAAGGAAGAGAAACCCAGGGTGGAAATAGCAGTGGGCCTAAAGGATAGCAGATTTTCCAGCTAAGTAATGCTGAATGCAATAATAAGGTACTAAACAAATAATTAACAGTTTCATTTCTACACAAAGGACATTCTAACCTGATCTCTCTGAAAATCTCCGAGAAGTCTTACATTTTTACTCTGCCTTGACAACCAAAATTAAAAATGGTATTTAGCCTTCTCCACAGAATAGAGTTCAGTACCTCTGCTCCAAAGGCTAGTGGCTCTAAACACTTCTGTAATCCTATGCATTCCCTCTCCTCACAGTCTACTCCCACAATAAAATTAAAGTAAAACAAACTTTTCATTTACTTAAAAGATCCCCAACTTCTTCCACTTCTGGGGCACACTTTGAGACCACTTGTTGACTGCACTCTCAATCCTCCTCTAAAATCTTCTGATAGAAACCCTGGCACATCAGGGTTTCTATCCATGATAGGTAACAAACACTGTAATTGTGGTAAAATGTCACTAATGCAATATGAAAAGTGTGAATCTTGCCACTGGCAAATCTTTTGTGCACATTCAGTTTCTGTACCCGATCTGTAGAAAATCAGGTCTGGTCATCATTTGCTGGCTAAGGGACTATTAGCCAAGGAGTCACAGATATTTAAGGTTCCAAAGGGCAAGGTCCTTTCTCCCCTTGCGTACCACATTTCAAAAAGTCGCCTGGGCTCTCCCCCTTTTCTGCCACAGAGCAGTTCAGTAAAGAATGTTGTCTTTCCTTTCCACATCAGAAGAAAAGAGCCTGATCAAGATTAAACTATCCAGCCTGAATTGCTGACAAACAAATTCCAAAACAAATAAAAGGAAGTCTACAGTCCAGGAGAAACAGCAGCTTAAAATACAAGCACAAAACTCAAAACAGAGAGGAAAGGCAAACAGTCCCCACCAAGCACCACTCCAAAACCCCAATGAAGACCGAGGCACAAATGCTTAGGGTTGGTAGATCATGATTCCTGTACCACCAGATGGTGATGTACCAAAAGACTGGATAATATTGCAAATATTTACTGGAAAACCAACAGTGCTCAGAGCTGTACAGAAGAGCGAGAAAGACATAGTCCCAGATAGCATTCCTTAAATCCCACGACCATGCAGGCATAAAGGAACGAGATAATTCCCTGCAGAAGACTGGAGAAGCAATACATTATGCTAGGGCCAAATGCAAACCACTTAATTTAGCCAGATGACCTGGCAAAGAAACAGTAGTAAGATTTTTCCGGTGGTTTGGCTCTGTAGCCAGAGAATAATCTCTGCAGCTGCAGGCTGGCTTTGGCAGGTTAGCTCACTTCCCCAAGAGAGAACGAGAGCTGCCTTGATTCACAACCCCAGCCTTTCCATGAAAGGAAAACACTTTTTCAGCAAAAGACACAAACCTTTCAGATTCAGTCTCTCAACAAAATCATTTACACAAACCTGTAATCCTGCTCCATCACCCCTAGCTACATATCCATTGCAAGACATATTGGTATAGTGTTTGGGAGTGCCGAGGGGCAGGCAGGATGCTGAAAGGATTTGTCCTCCTGAGACCACCCTGGCTTGTAGGACCATAAAGCAAGGTCAAGTGAATCTAATATCCAGAGTCCTCTGGAGAGCACTCACTTGAACTCTGAGCATAGACTTAAAAAAAATAAAGTTCGACAACTTTTAACCACTTCACTTCACCATCCATACTGGGGAAGCCACCCGTTATAGACATGGAAGAACAACATATTTGCCTGAGAAAAGGTCCATTAAACTCAACGATATCCTTGTTTGCAGATCAATGACATGCATAGGATACAAGGGGATTAATGCGAGATTCTGGCCACATCCAAATTTAGCTATAGGATTTCCAACAAAAACATCCCATTGGTTAAAATCATGCTGTGGTCATATGAATTTGAGCCCAGTCCGAATGCCAGGATTGATCAATAGGAGCCTCTCTCTCTTAGGGACGGGCTCCATGTCACTGCCCACAGGGCATGCCCTGCCCATCCACACTTCTTTCCCATAACCTGCACCAGTCGGAAGTATAAGTACTTACTTCAGTGCAACATTAATTATAACAATTAAAACCTCCACAACAATTTTAACATAGTTTTGTGCCCAAACATTCAAATAAATTATCTGGTATGATTGTTTATCTTCTGATCACAGGCAGCATGATCTAGCAATTCAACTAGCAGAGGAATAAAAGCATTGATAGGTGGCCTTCCTCACCCCCGCTCTTAACTCCTAAAATGCATTTTCCCACAGAATCACAGCCCACATTCAACCCTTCATTTTGTAGTACATTTATTTCTACTGGGCATATGCATGATATGGCAAAGTGAACACTGTGGTAAGCCTAGCTAATTTCCTGACTTTCATGCTATTAAGTTTCCAACCTTAGTGCTCCATTAAATGTAGGTTTTTACTTTTAACATCTTTTAAGAAAAAGAAAGCACCATAATAAACCAAATGAAACAACAGCAGGAAGACATATAATTACATGATAGATCAAGTCACTTAGTTACTACTAGTAAGGAAACTGGACTGCACCACCCAGCTATGTTTCTTCCACTTACTCCAATTCAGTTTTAATGCAGGAGCCCACCCAGAGAGAGGCAGAGTTTACTGTCTGCAGTGTAAGGAAGGAGACGAATATAAGCATGAAGATGTGCTCCTACAGGTTGCTGAAGACAGAAGCTAGAGGGACTAATGTACTGGTTTATAGCGTGTTTATCTCCTCTCTCTACACACAGGCACACCACAAATTAAGTTAGTACTACAAACTGACCCAGTGTTAAAGGACTCAAGCACATTTAAACCCCAGTAAGGCTCAACTCGTATTCCTCCCTAATCCTCCACTCTTTCCTGAAGGGTGAGAGTCATAAACAAAGGATGAGCCTTGCCATGTGGCCTTGTAGGTCAAAACCGTCTTTGTCAGACCAGCGAGGGGCGTGAATTCCATAGTCCAGGATACTTCATCTACAACACTCTGCCAGGAGCCCCCAGACATTAGAATCTGGAGGCTACCGATCACAGCTGTTGAGAAATAACATGAGGAAAAGCAATATCGAAGGCCTTGGCTACACTAGAAAAGCTGCCCAGGTTTAACTAAATTGATTTAGTTAAGGTAGTGCAAGCTCCCTAACATAGGATGAACTTAAAAAAAAAAAAAAAAAAACTTTTCACCCTTGCTTAAACTGGTTCATTTTATATCAGTAAATTACTGAAAGGCTAACCCTACATGGTAATCTACTGGTCAGGAAAGAAGGTCTGAGTACAGCTTCCTGAACAGTCCTGTGTTCTTAAAGGTGCAAGTGTCATACACCTTCCCTGACCAGCTCCATGTTGATATCCATGAAGTGTCCCCAGCGATCCACCAACACTTGCATAACTGTAGATTTCTGTGTATGTATTCTGTGGCAAGGTGGGATGGTGCCAAAATAGGGATGTACATGCCATCTATCACCCACCATAGTTTGGGAATCTCACTGCTGCAAAGCCATCTACTATGCCATGCACATTGCCAGGGATCAAAGTCCTGCATAGCAGGGGACAATTAATGGCCCAGAACACCTGCATGACAACATCCCCCCATCCCACCCCACCTCTTCCCTCCCCCCCCGGGGAATTTCCAACTTCAACAAGATTTTCCACTGACTGGTAGCAATGCAATGTTACAAGTTTCCAGAGTATGATCACCACTGGCTTCTCCAGTGTCACTGCAGCCCTCATTCTGGTGTCCCTGAGCTGAAAGGCTGGAGCGACCTCAGGACACAGATCCAAGACTGTGACCTTTTGCATCTGAAAGTTCTGCAACCACTGCTCATCATCCCAAATCTGTATTACAATACGATCCCACCAATCTGCTCATTCTTGGAACCAGAGCAGTGCTCTGCCTCCCGCAGCTGCTCCATGAGTACCACCACCAACCTTGAATTGTTTTTCCACTCTGTCCCTCAAACTGTCCTTGAAGAAATCATGTCCTCGGTTGTTGCGGAACTTCCTGCAGGTCTGTAAATTCAGGATAATCGTGCGCCCTGTGTTTGCAACCTTAATGAAAATAGTACAGAGCTCTTTGGACTCTGTGCTTCTATCAGAGATTGCAGTCAAAGTGCCATATGAGTTTGTGGGATTATTATTTTTAAAGGCATGAAAATTATGGGATAGGATGGCATTATGGGATGAAGAAAGTTGCCTGCTGGGAAGTTAAACTCTGGCTCTCAGCAATCCCTGGGCAAGTCGTTACTATCCCACAAAACATTACTGACGTGTCCCAAAAGTCACTGCCCAGACAGCAGCATTTGTCACACAGGGATACCTACCCATAGTGCACTGCGCTTTGCATCGACACAAGCTCTCCTGGTGAGAACGCACAGCGAACACGCAAGAAGATAAGCATGCACATGCCTGAGCAATATGCAAACTTTGCATGCATAAAAGTTTGTAACGTGGACGTGGCCTCAATAAGAAGGTAACTGTGTTTTCCACTAGTCTTCAGGTGTAGCCCCACATACAGTGTACTGCAGTAACCCAATCTAGCCAGGCCTTTGCCATCTCTAATGTGGTGAGGTCTACACATTTGCACTGTGATTAATAATGAGGTGCTCAGCTGACTCTCTCTTTCAAGGTCACTACAGATCCCATTGACTTAAACTGAAGCGTGGGCATTTAGCACCTCTGAAAACCAGGTCTATAGGCTCTGTGGTGAATCTGCTGGGCATGCATCCTGAACACCCCTACTGGTAAAGCACAGACTAACCCCCTCCTTAGGGCACAGCTTTGGCAACAGGGGATTGTTCCATTCTTATGTTGGGGGTTTGGGGCGAAGGAGAACTGAAGGAAAAAAATTTTTTTTTCTGAAAACACTATTTGCAGCTGCTAATATAAACTGTCTCTCTCTCAGTCCTGAGATTCTACCTCATTCTCTGATCAGCCAACACAAGAGCACAGCTCCACCTGATAGAGCATTTGATGTGGCTCAAGTTGCCCAAGATACCCATTACTGGGTGACTCCTGTGACAGATCACATTCCATGATGTTACAGGTGACCTGGAAGGCTGGATATCAACCAACCCCTGGAATTTGGGGTTCTGCTTTTATTCCTGCTGCAGTCAATGCCATCGTTATCCCTAAAAACCAAGTACAGTGCTTCGTTCTCTACTGAGGTTAGTGATGCACATGGCTTCTGCTACAGTTATGAACTCTGGTCTTGGCAGAAGGGCAACTCCCATTTGCATTAGCAGATACATGGAGACAATTTATTAATATTTGGTTTTAAAATGCATTGTTTAAAACCCATATTTCCCTCATCCCTCAGAGCAGCCAGAGTTCAGCTTTTGTGATATATAGAAGGTTTCCAAACTGTTGGTTTATTGGGAGCATTTATCTCTCAAGACATCTAATACATTTCAGTGTTAATACAGGGTGGCATACTTGTAATGAATTCACTTGAATCCCATTTAACGGCAGAAACAGATGGGGGAGAAGACAAGACACTGTATATATTAGTGACAGAAAAGCAAGGAGGATACTTAAAGTTTAATATTTTATACTATTACAGAGACCACCAACAATGTTTATTTAGCTTGGACTTAAAGACAACTGTCTTCATATAACAAACTAGAATTAAGACACTGAACCTGGTTGAACAGAAACCCTGCATAAATGCTAATCTCCTTTAAAGACTTACCAGGCCACCAGCTGAAGAACTAGAGTTACTTTACAAAATAAAAGGATCTCTGTAGTGAGGCCAACATTATACAATAGACAAGTGAACATTCCTCAGCCTTGTGATACAAATGACAGGACCAGGTAACTTAGTGTCTGCACTCTAGGGGGATTAAGCAAGAACCACCAGAATGTAGGTAAACCAAAGAGCCATGCTAATCATTTATCAGAAACATTTAAATGGAGCACATTTCAGTTGCTCACACCTTTTAATATACCCACTGGAATCCGCAAGTCCCAGCATACAAATGCCTCATCTTGATCAGAGTGACAAGCAGCCTTCATCAAGATGGAAGGTTGCATACTGGGATCTGTAGTCTCCATAAGCCTCATTGCTGTATTTAAGCAGAGGACAGCTTGGAGGCATTGTGTAGTGGAGGTCACACTTTGGCCACCCCTGGACTAGTGTCTATTTCCCCTCTAATTAACAGTTGTGCGGGTCCCATTATTGCCCTCTTCACTGTACCTGTTATACAGTACACATTCACCTGCCCCCTTGGCTTCTCTCTCAATCACCTGTATGCACTGTTTATGTGTTATCCAATGATGAAATAAATGCTAGAGTGGAGATAGGGGGCTGGGAGGGGTTAGAGGTGGGGAGGAGAGGAAAGAGATTGATTGGACAGGCTGAAGTTAACCAGACTATCTGCAGAGCAGCTCATGGTTTTAGGATGGTGAGGGACAGATGAAGAGAAGTTTTGTACAAATTTATTCTCAATGACAAGGAAATTCCCAACTCAATTATTCCCTCCATCAATACCAGTTTGCAGCTCTTGCCTCAATCAATGAGACTCCTGCTGATAGGAAGTGACGAGCACCCGATACTAAAATATTTTAGATGCTTCTTGACTGCTCAGGTTTTACATATAGGAGAAGAAAGCATTGAATCTATAGTGTCACCTACAAGGCACAGAAACCTGGTATTCTCTAAGTAGCCCTTTTTCTTGTGACACAGGCAGAGTGAATTTATTGCTAGAGCACAACAGACCTGGAGACTACATTGGGAGAGCACTCTGGTTTGCTAGCACCATAGGATTGTACACTAATGTTAGTTTCCAGATAAGAATGAAGCTGCTGTAATGTGTCCTATTACTCTGGAGGTGAAAATGGAGGGAGACTGCAGAGGGTCGTATTGAAGGGGGAACTGTCAGGTTGGAGGGGGGTTACCAGTGGAGTTCCTCAAGGTTCGGTTTTGGGTCCAATTTTATTCAATCTATTTATTGCTGACCTGGGAACCAAGAGTAGGAGTGGGCTGATAAAGTTTGCGGATGACACCAAGTTGGGAGGTATTGCCAATTCGGAAAAGGATCGGGATATCCTCCAGGGCGATTTGGATGACCTTGTAAACTGGAGTATTAGTAACAGGATGAAATTCAATAGTGAAAAGTGTAAGGTTATGCATTTAAGGATGACTAACATGAATTTTAGTTATAAGCTGGGGACGCACCAGTTGGAAGTAACGGAGGAGGAGAAGGACCTAGGAGTCCTGGTTGATCGTAGGATGACTATGAGTAGGCAATGTGATGTGGCCGTTAAAAAAGCTAATGCGGTCTTGGGATGCATTAGGCGAGGTATTTCTAGTAGGGATAAGGAGGTGCTAGTCCCGTTATATAAGGCGTTGGTGAGACCTCATTTGGAGTATTGTGTGCAGTTTTGGTCTCCCATGTTTAAGAAGGATGAATTCAAACTGGAACGGGTACAAAGAAGGGCCACTAGAATGATCCGAGGAATGGAAGGCCTGTCGTATGAAAGGAGACTTGAGGAGCTCGGTTTGTTTTCCTTAACCAAAAGAAGGATAAGAGGAGATATGATTGCACTCTTTAAATATATCAGAGGGATAAATACCAGGGAAGGAGAGGAATTATTTCAGCTCAGTGCTAATGTGGACACGAGGACAAACGGATATAAATTGTCAGTCAGGAAATTCAGGCTTGAAATTAGACGAAGGTTTCTAACCATCAGGGGAGTGCAATACTGGAACAGCCTTCCGAGGGAAACAGTGGGGGCGAAGGACCTCCATGACTTTAAGATTAAGCTAGATAAGTTTATGGAGGAGATGGTATGATAGGATAACGGGCTTAGTCAATAGGTCAATTAAGGGCCACACTGAAGTAAATAGTACAATGGGTCAATGATATGATATAACATTTTTCAAGAGGGTATAGCTGGAGAGTCTTGCTCGGGGTTCAGCTGACCGCCATATTTGGGGTCGGGAAGGAATTTTCCTCCAGGGAAGATTGGCAGTGGCCCTGGAGGTTTTTCGCCTTCCTCCGAAGCATGGGGCAAGGGTCGCTTGCTAAAGGAGTGGGTGGAGCGGCTTATGTGGCCTGCATCTTGCAGGAGGTCAGACTAGATGATCATAATGGTCCCTTCTGATCTTGAATTCTATGATTCTATGATTCTATGTCTGTACTAAAAGGTAATATGGGAATCTTTACCACCCTAGCTAGTCCGTTCATGTCTCACTGCTGGGACTTGCTAAGCATGCCCACTGTAGAGTCACAACAGAACAGACTGCTGTTTTGGAGACCACTCTCTTGTAAGAAGTTCCTTCTGCGGCCTAGACACATCCACCTAATAAAAGGAGAACATGGTTTCAACAGGCAGGAGGGAGAAGGTCATCTCGCCATGTCAGCTGCTCAAAGGTAAGTGTGATGTGATAAGCAGTGGGATGCCAATTAAAAGGCCATTCAATAGCAAAAAGTAGAGCTGAAAGACGAGCAAACTGGCTGAGAATAAGCACCATATGTCTATGCTCCAGACAGGCAACGATAGCTGAAACATCCAGGTGGATTCTTTCAACCAAGGCAACCCTATGAAATGATGTATGTCTGAGATCCTTCAGGGATGAACACACTGAAATGCTTTTCAAGCAGACACACACTGGATGCTTGATTTGCCAATGAAATGCAGGCATGTCTGGGGTGGAACAAGCATCTTTTTAACAGTGTACAACAATTTATGACAGGAAGAATACGGCAGCCAACTTTGAAAATAGAGGTATTTAGGAAGGGAGAATCATTAGCACAGTTGCAATCTGGGCTTTGATTTAGTGCAGAGTTATGTCAAAGGAAAGAGTCCCCTTAGCGTATCATCAGCTGCAAACAACCAGGAATTGCTTCCACCAGCAGCTAGCTGACATGTCTCCTATTTCTAGCGAAGTGCCAGGTTTCCCCCTTCTATACTACAACTGAAAATGCACTAAACTTGTGATGCGCATGATACTTCTACAGAGTGGTAACAAGCCCTGTTCCTTACACCCCTTTTGCACTGACAAGGAAACACCCTTGCAAGTGCATCAGAGCAGCCTTCTTTCCAGAGGAAGACTGGTCAGACCACTGTCAGAAACTATTCACCTGCCGGTCATCTGTGGACAGAACAGCGACTGAAGAGACAGGAGGTCTACCATTCCTCTATTAGCTCTCCTCAGCTGCACTACAGTTCTCCGTCCCCAGGGAGTGAAAGACAATTTGGTCCTCATCTCTGATTCTTCCATGCCAGATTGCCATTAGGCAGCTCCAACCAAGAAACAAATGCAGTAAGTCACAGAACCACCACTGGGAAGGGAAGGGGATAATGAATGCACCCATACTTTGCGTCAAAACCCTCTGATATTATTGCTGTTACATACATTTTATTTTATAATATAACCTCCCTAAAAATGACATGTTTACACCAACACCATAGTTAAAAAAAAATCCATCCAATTATAACCTTTATCTCATACTGCGCTTTGCAGTCTGGCAAGAAGTAGGTTAGGCAGATTGAAAGGAATTTCTCTGGGTGTCAGAAATTCAGCTAGCTACTTTAAATAAATTACTCATCTTAAATCTAATTAAGGGAAATCTCTTTCGTTCTCCCTCCATAGCCCCACTCACCTCAACACCATACCCCTCTCCCTAATGCAGACCCACACAAAGGGACGGGGTGTTGGGGGTTTATACTAAATGAAATGGTAGGCTCTCATCACTCCTTCCAAGCGACAGCATTCAGAGCACCTGGCATCTCATAACCAGAGACTACAGAGAGAGCACGCTGGGGGCTCCATTAAGAGAGGTCAAATTTGAGTCTTTATGGCCAAGCTGTAATCATCCTACAAGCACTGGAGTGTCTGAAGCGTGCAGAGCTCTGTACCCTGTCTCCTGACAGCGCTGTTAAACCTCCCTTATTGCAGCACCATCTAGATGAAGCACGACTTGTAGATTGTTATGGCTCGACAGATCTGCAGCATTATCATCCCAAGACATCAGTAAGGAGTGAATGGGAGAGTGCATGAGAGAGACATTTACATTGTTCTTTCCCAGTCAGTTGGG
The DNA here is from genome assembly GCF_016161935.1 of Mauremys reevesii. Lineage (NCBI taxonomy): Eukaryota > Metazoa > Chordata > Testudines > Geoemydidae > Mauremys > Mauremys reevesii. Next base: position 189,707,846 of record NC_052623.1, read on the forward strand.
GTTCTTTTTTTAGATAATGCAGAGTGCTTATCTAAAGGAATTAAGCCTGGGTGTAATTGCTTAAAACCCATTATCTCCATCAGGCTGAAGAAACGCATATTGCATCTTAAGTGAAGCCTCAAACATGTGATCAGAGACTAATTCCGTTAGATTTTTTAGTAACTCAGATGTCACTGAGACCAGAACAGAGACCTGCAGGTCCCTGCTGCTCAGCCCATGCAGAATACCTCCTGGATCCCACTCCACAGCATACTTTATCCACAAGTTCTGATGTCCTGCTCCACATACAAAGCAACCAGGATTAAAAACCCCACATTTCTTTCTATACAATATTGGCTTGTTATCTCATCCATCTCCCCTTCCCAGGAATGGAGTTTCAACTCACCCGAGTAACCTGTAACCCAGCATTTCTTAAGTGGGCAACAGGAGACCTGAGGTCCTGAGAAAAAAAATCAGATTGGGAGGGATAATGGGCCCAATATGTTAATACCTGGAGAAAAGGGTTGACCTTTCCACAGGAAACAGTGTTCCACACTTCCCAGTTAAGATGGGGTCCCAGAGAGGCTAAACTCCCAAGCCAGAGGATTTTGATACATTGCAAAAGTTGCTCTAAGGCAAAGGAGCTCTGCTGGAAGGGCAGAAGCACAGACAGCCTCAGCATGATGGGTCAGATGAAAACTCAGCTAAATTCAGATCCGTCTCCCCACTTGTCTCATACAAGTGCCTGTATGCTGCCACCGCCTGAGATATATATGGTGGATGGGCAAGATCAGGACCTGTCGGAACAGCAATAGGAAGGCCCAATTATTATGTCAGGGGTGACCAAAGCAGGGACATGAGAAAAACTGTGTGCTCACAAGCTGGTAGCTTCACAGTGCAAGACTAAAAATAGTTGCTTACCACACGTTTGATCACTGGCCATAAGTCTGCCTTAGAGTAAGTTCCTCCTACCTGCCAATGAGGAAGGAAGGATGCCTCAGACACCTCCTTCCCAGGGCAATCATCACTCAGTTACCCTGATTCTTTTCTCTACTGAAGAGTTATGGGACAGGAGTTCCAGCCTACCAAGCCACCAATCCCTGGTAGAGAAAAGGTAACCCCTGCCCCTTGCACTTCCATCTTTTAAATGACCCAGATACACAATAGTTCCTCATCTCCTAGAAAGTTTGACAGTGTATTTCTTCTGGCTGTCAGGATGAACCCTGCACCACCCAAGATGCAGAGACTGGTAAGCGAAGTGGCAGTTTGTGGAGAAGTAGTGACTGGCTGATGATGTGCCAAAATGGAACACTAAATATGGCTATAGTATTTTGTATCACAGCCTACTTGAGAGTACAGGTCCCAAAGTGCACTGCTGCACCTTGATCACTACACAAAGCAAATCAGATGACGATAGTACACCTGGTATTAAAGAGGAATTCACAAGGGAGAAGACAACTGTAGCTTGCTGTAAACTGCTAACGCAGCCCTTGTTCTAAATAGATCACTGATTGCTAGCTGTTTATGACACTAACGGTTGTGTTTTTAGCTTTCTCATAATGTCAAATGCAACTCTAGTAAGTGTTGGCTCTGTAGTTCCTTTCACTGCCACTGATAGTTATAGGTAATAATAGGCTGCAGAAAGTAGTGAAGAAATCTGTAAAATCCAAAAGAAAAGACCCTCACATAGTGCTCTGCATGGAACTCAGTTTACCTACCTCCAAAGGATAAGGGGCTGAGTTGCCCATACAGGTTTAGTCTCTCTAGTTCCAGGAAGTTAAATTATTCCAAAAAGCAACGGGAGAAATTATCTGCTGTTCTGCCTCAAACTGAATTCCAAGAGGAGAGTTTGAATACATTAAATTTTAAGGAAGAATAAGCTGAAAAGTTGATATAGCCACTCCAACAAAGGAACAAGTTTAAAGTGGAAAAGCTGGCATGGTTGGAAGCAAAGCTGAAAATGTTTGTGGAAATATTAGTTCCAATTGTCACTCTTAATTTTTGGGAAATACAAATGTCAAACCAAACTGTAAATATTTGTATACAAATTTTCTGACATTAAGATGTCTGCCAACTAGAATTTACAGGATTAAAATCAGAGCTGTTCAATAATAGCTAGTTTGTTATACAGTAGCTACTTGTTATACAGTTATTATCCCAGTTCTTTCCTAAGCTGTTGTGTAACAGGCTATGTCTACACTAGCACTTTTGTTGGTCAAACTTTTTGTTGGTCAGAGGTGTGTTTTTTCACAACCCTGACCAACATAAAAGTGCCGGTGTGGACAGTGCTATGTCAGCGGGAGACGCTTTCCTGCCGACAGAGCTACTGTCACTCTTTGGGAGCAGTTTAATTATGCTGGCAGGAGAGCTTTCTCCTGATGGCACAGAGCAGCTACACAGGTGGCCTCACAGTGGCACAGCTTTGCCACTGAGAGGAGCAGTCCTCTCAGCAGTTCTTTTGAAAGAACACAGCCTGAGAGGAGCAGTCCCAATGCATTTTGACAGGTATGTGTCTATATTTTGGAAGCAAGTGACTATTTTTGTGGATTGTACAGCACAGAGCTTGGGCACTAAATCTAAGCCATTGTCCTTAAAGGACAATTTTGAGATTGGAAAAGACCATCTGGGCCAGTGTATCCACCATCGTTAGGTTTTATCTGTGCATGTGTAGATAAAGAAATGGTCATTATTTAAGACATTGACTCATATATTTTAACCAACATGATTTTACAAAGAACTTTACACCTAGCATAGACAGGGAAAGTCACTTCTAGAAACAACACCTGTCAACCCTTGGCTCCCTCATCACCCAATCTATACTAGGTGGAAGGTCTCATACAGTAAAGCCTCAGAGTTGTGAACTGCCCCATCAACCACACACCTCATTTGGAATGGAAAGTATGCAATCAGGCAGCAGCAGAGACGAAAAAAAGCAAATACAGTACTGTGATAAATGTAAACTACTAAAAAAAAAAATAAAGGGAAAGCACCATTTTTCTTCTGCACAGTAAAGTTTCAAAGCTGAATTAAGTCAATGTCCAGTTGTAAACTTTTGAAAGAACAACCGTAATGTTTTGTTCAGAGTTATGAACAAACTCCATTCCCGAAGTGTTCATAATTCTGAGGTTCTACTGTAAAGTCATGTTAACTAAAATGTGTCAGCCAACATGTTGGGGGAAAAAATACTACCATTTTTCCTGGTCTAGACATGCCCATAATCTCATCTTCCCCCTTTTCTTCTCCAATAAGTTTTCAATCCTCTTTTGAAAAACCATTCAAAATCAGTCCCCGGGTAGCCTGATGTTCCAGCAAGCTGCACTTTGAGTGACAAAAACTGGCATTATAACAAAATAGAACCATCCAGCAGAGCCAGAATATGTGCGACAGCAGCCACAACACTGACCAACCCAAAACATGCATGTCAGGCTCTAGCCTCTCCCGTTCGCCTTGGGCCCTGACTCTCTTGAGCAGCGGTTTCTTCCCCGTTTACATCATCTGTGTTGATGATTGGAGGTGATGAGAGTAAAGCCTCAGAGTTTGCTGGAGGTGCTAAACAAACAGTGAAACAGACAGTGCAGGACCACCCTGGTACCAAGTCTGAGAGTGCTTTTGCAAACTATTTGCCATGAGGCAAAACTGCAGTGACAAGCTGGTGATGAACTAGCGTTCAGACTGTAAATTTCTAGAGAAGATTTTATTGTCTAGGGATCCATCTTCATTGTATTAGTTCGGGGTCCATTTTCACTGTAAAAACAACCATTCTAAGGACCAAGTTAAGGCACAAACAATGAAAACAGAGCATGGTTTGTATAGCATGATGATAATATGTCCTGAGCCATCTCCCCACAAGCAGTTCAGATACCCCATTACTGACAGTTGATATAATATGGGTATTTTGCTATCCAGGGGTATTAACTGACTTGCCCAAGGTCATGCAATAAATCAGTGACAGTCAGGAATACGAAACCAGGAATTCCTGGTTTCCAGCACAGTGTTTATTCCACCACATCATGCTGCCTCCTCACTGATCAAGAAGCCTGAAAGCCATGCACTCTGGCAAAGAAGAAAGCAAATGTGTGATTACTAATTTTAATGCATCTCCTACAAGATGGTACTCCTGTAATTTAATAGCCCTTATCAAAGGGCATTTGGGCATCTTCCTGGTGCAAGGCGAACTGCCACCTCATGTGTACAGTGACAATCTGGAAAACCAACAAAGACTACTGGTTTCAGACCCATTCTCTCACAACCAATGGATCCTAATCAGCACTTAAGAGCCAATTTCAGGTCATGCAGAGCAGCAATATTTAGTATGCTAATCTCCTCAGAGTCTGGATGTCAGGAGCATTGATATCTCTTTGTCCCCCAATCCCAGGCAAGACAGAATCTCTCCTCTCTCACACACACACACACACACACACACACAGAGTATGATTTGAGAGAGAGAGAGACACTAGTGCTCTTCCTGATTTAATCTAAGATTTTTATAACCATTCTGTAACTGAAAGTGGGGACACAAGATATTTACAGTCGTCATTGCTGAGCCTTTCCTATTTGATATGATCTTGACAAAGAGGAACCCTCTCTTGTCTCAGGATAGGCACCTAGAAACCTCACTGCTTAGCAAGAGACATTTTTAATTTTAGCACAATGTGAAAGTGGTAAGTGAAGGACAGAAGTGAGCAGGCTTATAAAAACCTTAAAAAAAGATACACAGGAACAGGTCAATAGCTTTAAAGAGTCTATGCTCCAGACCCCACTGCCTCACAGCACATTTCTGAAGTACTACCAGGTGTTTTTGCAAACCAACCTGTTTTAGGCTGACTGTGCCCCAATATTCTTCATTGTGATCAAGGGACTTGGGAGCACAACATTAACTTGGAGAGAGAGAACAGAATTCTCGTGTTAGATTACTAGAGATTGAGGTTAAAGCTATTTAAATCAACAGGTATAACCCAAGACAGCATTCTTCCTTACTTCACCATGGGACCAGAAAGTATAAGGTTTCTACCTCTTTATGCACAAACTGTGACACACTAGTGTATTATTTATGGCGGCTTAATGAGTCATACTCACATTTTAACTCTAGAAACCTGGGTTTACATGTCAAAGTTCTACCTTAGCCCCTGAGGACTAAACTCTCCTTTATGGTATATCTGGCCACATCACAAAATTCACCATGCAGTTTGGTATAATTAGCCATCTCTTCCCAAGAGGTTGTCTGAATAAGGGAAAGTGTGTTGGCATATAAAGGCTCCCAAAACTTACAGCCAAGTTAGCTGTGTAGTTAACTGGCTCAATCCCTGAACTGCACCTATGGAAGGCTGTGCTGACGGTTAAAAGGAATGCATGGCATGAGCTGCTAACCAATTAAAACAGATGGAAAGAAGAGTCTTTCAGTTGTGTGGGGAGACATGGAAGATGCAGAAGTCCTGCAAGAGAGTGCTAAACTTTAAATGCATGATCCTTACCTGAAGCACACTCCTTACCTGAAGCACACTCCTGCTCCCTGCTATTTCAGTCTTGAGGAGAGAGAAATACCAGTATACACAGAACGAGAGTTTCAAAAATGACTAGTGATTTAAGGCTACCCAACCTGAGACATTATGAAGCCTGATTTTCAGAAAGTGCTGACCACTAACCCTCTAAAAAATTAGGCTTTTTTAAAGATGTCAAGTTACACACACAAAATCACTATTACTCCATTATATTTGATCTGTACGAAGTGTATTATTTCATACAAAGAGGATTAATGGACTGCCAGGCTCACACACAGTACTGCAGATATTATACATGTACTGCTACGGCTGTCGAAAAAAAGTATATATTTGAAAAACAGTATGTGACCATGTAATTTAAGACTGCATCATAAAGCACAGTCACAAAGGAGCTTAGTAAAAGTTGGATGTTTTAAATTAGTAATTTCTTAACTGGTATGCTTAAATATGCAATAAATGTTCTGCTTAAAGTTATATATCCAAGTTGGATTTCTCTCTGCTGCGTCTTCTGGGAACACACTGCATGCTCAACATAGACGACAATGAGGGAGGGAGGAAGGAAAGAGAAACTCACATTCAAGTGCCCATTAATTCATTTAAGTAGATATTTATATGGCCACCATCACCATATAGTGTCCAAGACTGGGAACCTGGAACAGCAACCTAATGCAGAACACATCAATTAGGACTAACTCAGTTTCATTCTCTGTGCCAACAGAGGAGGGGAGCACTGAGGAGACTGAACTTTCAGTGCATGAGTCAGCGGGGAGGGTGAAAAAGGAAGCATGGAATTTTAGAACTCCTTCAAGAACAAAGGGAATGGAGAATCAAACAAACTGGTAAACAGACAGGGTGAGGAGAGAGATTGTAGTAAAGGAGCAGAAAAAAAAAAATGTATAGAATCTTGGACTGTGGGGCCAGCAGAGGAATTGTTTAATATTAGGATGGAGATCATGTTATTTTGTTTGGCTGCTGATATACTTGTAGGATTGTTCTAGGTTGTACTAGTTTGTTCGTCATCCTGCAAACGGAAAGAGAATTCTCTTTATTACAGTTAGGTACATGGTAAGTTGCTAATATTTGTATTATGTAAGTACCTGAAATTGTTTGGTAACTAAAACTGAGAATCAGCTTGTATGTTTATAGGAATCAAGACAGTAACAAAAGAATGCTATTTGCTACAGCCAAAAAAACAAAAACAACCCTTTGCTGCATGGGGGAGGGGGAGTGTCCATATCCAGTCCTTTCTGCCCCAATATATCTTGCTCATCTCTGTCATGTAAAGTCTAAGACATCATAATGCCTGCAGCTTTCATGAGCAAAAAGCTCCAGAACCAAGCTTTACCCAACCACAGAGCATGCGACCAACTGTTCAGGAGCCAGAGGGGATACACCTCATTTGCCTAAAAATTAACAACAAAAATCAGCAGCAGCCCTCCTCATCACCAAAATGAGGGTGTGGCCTGTGACTACTTCAGATCTTGGCAGCCTTATGCTAATCACTATATCCATTCTACAAAGGAATCACTTCACCCATCACTGAAAAGCAGCCACTTCTGACCATAGTGTGGCAGCTGTTAAACAGCGCAGCACAACACTGACAGCAGCTAAAGACAGAAAGTGAAGAACTTCCCATTTAAAATCAAGGGGAGGGGGGTTGAGTTAGTAATTTTCTGCTGTGTTCAAACTGGAATTTGATCAGGACTTCAGGATTAGCACCCCCCGCCCTTCCCCCTCACACACACCACCAGGACTGATGAGAGAAGCAGAAGGGGAAACAATTATAGCAGGGTCCACATAGCAGGGTCCTGAGCTCAGGACCCTCCACAAAAGTCTGTAAAAATAAAGTAAAATGGGAGGGGGTGGGCACCCAATGAATATGATGTACGTTCCCCAGACTTATAAAAGATACTATGAAATTATTAATATATATATTCTGTAAAGCTCTTTGAGACCCTTCTGAATGAAAGATGCTATATAAAAAGCTAATATACAGCCATTATAATCAGCTCCCCGAGCTGGCCCATCTGACTGTGAGTAGCGCTCAGGTTACAAAGGAGTTGCACAATTCTATTGGAACCAGGTTTTCAGAAAAGTGTTTTTGATTAGGTCAGCCGACAAATGCATACATCTGTGCCATCAAACCCAGGGCTAGTTTCTGATCCTTATCAGAATATCATAACAATCGTACCAAGTCAGGGACTCCCACTCTGGTCTTTGTGACAAAGAGAACAGGAGTACGCATGTCTTTCAAAATATGAGGCAAACAACCTTCCACCCCACAAAAGGAGGGGAAAAAAGCAAAACAGAGATTTTCCATAGCATTTACCCAGCACCAACTTAAACTCAAGAGTTGCCTAGCTGCTTCTGATCCTTTGACCTCCCATGCAAAAAAGCTGAAAGCTCTGACCAAAAACATTAACCAAAAAATAAATGATGAACAAACAAGAGACACTGAAACCTGCATGATGTGAGAAAATGGCCCCCTCACTCATGTCCCATGGTAGTATGTATCTGAGGCAGTAACACCCACAAAACCCAGTGAGCTGGAGGAAAAGAGCTATGATATAATTATCTCTTAGAAACACCTGCAACAGAAAAACTTATCAAGTTATCACAGATTTCTGATCATTAAAAAAAAAATCTTTATTTTTAAGCAAAAACAATAACTTTGCATCTAGGCCATGTCTAAAGCCAACAAGATACATGTTGATAGATTTAAAAGCCACAACAAAAAGGCTGACAGGTCCTTCCTATGTAAACCTATTTTAATAAATATCTGTTTTTTCTTCATTGTTTGCAATTCCTGCTTTGAAGCTTAATAGTAAAATTCCTGTTCATTTTCTCTGGTAAATGATTTTTTTATTCTATTGTATCTCAAAGTATGATTTTACCTCCTTGTTTATACCCCAGAATCAGTCATGTTAACACCACCACCTTGCAATAAAGTTTGTTTAATTAATTATTAAACAGTAAATCAGTTATTACTCTTATAAGAGCAATCAAAAAAGTAACTAATAGGCACTTATCTTGCCTCTTGAGAACTAACGAAGAGCTACATTTGTGTGGTCCTAATTAACAAGTCATTTTTTTCTTCCCTAATTTCTCAGCAACAGGAACTGAATTGAAAAAAAAATATTAGTGATCTGAACAACATTTCCCAGGAGATAATACCGCCATCAGATTACGACATTTCAAAATATTCAAATAGAACAGGCTTCATACTGTAAAATATTTTATGCAAGTCGTACACTTTGTAACCTACTAGTTGGTAGGTTTAACTGTAAATCTATATACAAAGTATGTGTTCGTTGCACCAAAAGAGTAAAAGTGCTCACCCTTAGGTCTACATTGATAGACAAAAAGGGGGTGTTTTTTCAATCATGTTAGCTTAAAACATTAATTAAAAAACAAACACCCCTTTTGCCCGTCAAGACACACACCTTGCATTTAGCCAGTTTACAAGGACAATTACCTGTAGTCTCAGTTAGGATATTCATCACTTTCTGTCCTGTCCTGATTCATTTCATGTTACTGTGTTTTTTCACTCTTTTGGTGGGTGCATTAATTTATGGGAGATTCAGTTCCTATAAAGCATATATAATTTTCAGTCAGTGAATGCTTCTAAAGTTCTTTGGGATCCCATTGGAAAGCCCCTATATAAATGTAATGAATTAACTGTTCGTGATCTATCTGGCAGGTGTATCTGTCTCTCTCATTATTATATGTCTTTATAAGTCTCTAATAAAGCTGTTCTCACACTGCATTAGTCAGAGTTAGATTACAAGATCTTCAGAACAGGCTATGTTTAAGTTTGTGAGAGTTACCATATACACAATATAGTCAAGTTTATAAATTCTTTTTGGCAAGAACTACATACATACTTTTATGCACTTGTGCAGTGTCTACCACACCAGGGCCCTAATCGTGACTGGGCATCTGGTTGCTACTACAGTATTTATAATATAAACAATTTGGAAGAAAAGACCTTTGGCCTTAATGAAACACCTTTACTTATACAGTTTGTTCTCAACTTGAAGTGATAATCAGAGCCCTGTGTTTACACAGCTGCAGAATTACTGCAGAATCCACCCTCTGACAGTACCCTGCTCCAGAATCTAGTTTTTTTAAAAGTTAACATTTAGCTCCTCTGGTTGGTGAGAATACCCTCCCAAACACAGACCTAATGTAAACCAATGCAGTCATGAATCTATGCACAGCCTGAGACAGCAGCTCTGAGTCTCAGTCAGTTCTAGTGGGTCTGAACACTGAAGCTAAAGACAGCAAATGTAGTATCCTCGTTACTTATTTCATTGCTAGCTTTAGCAGAAACATCCAACAAACGTACTTATTTGCTTTTGTTGGATGCAGATTTGAGGGTGGAGTGAAGATGCTGGAAGGGATCAAGGGTTGTTGGAACAGGGCTCCAGAAAGCTTTGAAGGAAAACGGAACTCCAGGTCACTTCCACCCCTGCCCAGAAAGAGGAAGGGAAGAAGAGAAGCCTCCCCGTGCCACGAGCTTAGCTGAACCTAGATGGCACTGACACTAGGGTTGCCAACATTGTATTTCAAAAATAAGGGTCTGTTTTCTTAGCACCCTCACAACCCTCCTCCCAATATTATCATTATTAATAATAAATAAAATAAACAAGAAGTATTCCCCTACATTCGCCAAGGTTGCTGTTTTTTGCAGCACTCAGCAACTCCTGATCTTAATATACAGAGATGAAAAAACAGGGGATGTCCTTTGTAACAAGGTACCGTTAGCAACCTTCACGGCAATATGGCATACATTTCCCCAATCCCTTTTTGGATGCCCTCACAACCCAAGTCTTCACCTCATCCCCGTCAGCAGCTTTTGAAGTTCATATCAGAAATACAAATTTAAGCCACAGATTGAAAACATGGAAGCATTAAGTTGAGATAGTCTAAAAATGAAGATTTGGAGCAAACTGCACTTCAAAATAAATACAAGGCATACTGCACTAATACCCATTTTCATGGCTAATTCAAAACCTCTGGTTTTGAGTTTACTTGACGTTTATGCAGAAACTTCTACGTGCTGCCTATTTCAGCATGTATGTGGCAAAAAATATAACTGTAATAAATCAAATTATTATAATTATGGCATAATTTAGGCCTGGTGAGAGAGGGAGTACACAAAACACTGGTCTTAATCCTCAGTAAACAGCTTAAATTCAGCACAGGCCCATGGCTGTCTCATGATTCCTCACCTCTCACATTTTAAAGACAGAATATCACTGCTACGGCTGCTGCCCATAGCAATTTCCCAGGAGAAGCCACACCCAAGAGAGACCAATAAGAGCCTCATCCGTTTCGCAATTCTGGCACTGTGAAGAAAGCACTTTGGACAGAAGCAGTAGATTCAACTGGAGGAAGAAAGGGAAAGCAAGAATAGAAGACAGGATTATGATTTCAAGTGTAGAAACAGATAAATTCTAAAAAAGCCAGATGAGATGCCATTTTCCTACAAGTGCCTAATAATAAAGAGGAAACAGATGAAGTTTCAGAAAGACAGAATTATGTGCCAGATAAGCAAAATTATCACTCTAAATAGAAAACTCTTCAAGTTTCTCAGCAGGCACTATCAGCTTTTTATAAAATCAAGTTCAGCGCATTCATGTCATCTTTTTCAGAAATAGTAATGCAATTTCAGTACAACAGACTGGAATAGATCCACACTCTATTGCATTTATTGCAGAGACTGCTGAAGCAGAGCCACAGTTACAGAGTGACCCAGAGAAACTATAGCTCTCAACAGGTAACATACCACCTTGAGCCAAGTGACAATTATATGCAGGAAGCTGTAGTCTCCATGGACCACAGCAATATATCTGAGCTGCATCTGCTGTTTTACATGATTCTGGAGAACTTGTAAAGCTCCTGCAAGTTGCCACTGCAGTCTTCTACTGGGCGAAGTTTGGGCACCTCTCAATATGGGAAATTATTAGGGGCAAAACGGAATTCTCTATTAACCTCCAATAAAATCATGCATCTTGGAGACCAAGTCTTGACCTTCCCTTTAAATAGCTTACATGTGCAACCATGGCCAATTGCAGCTTTTAAACAGAATTCAAAACACAGAATGGGCCACCTGGAATCGCTTACCAGGTCTCTCCTCAGAATCAAGAACATTGTCAGGTGGGTTTTCTATCATAAGATGATGGTATGTGAACAACATCTCAGAGAAGTTCTTGGGTTTGGGAGTCAGTTACCCCACACTTGTGTGGCTTGTTCAAGTCACTCTTAGCTGCATTTAATGGAAATAATTGCCAATTCACTAGTCTTTCAAATTACTGTATAAATATATAGAAAATAAAACTGTGGGGAGGAGGGGAAGGTGAAGTGCTAGTAAGGGGTACTCAACTCAGTCTTGGACACCAAAGTCCTTTAATTACCCACAGGACAGAGAGCAGGGACAACAGCAATGCAAGCTTTTCCCATGCTGCCCGTTACCAGTGTGCCACAACCATAGCCAAGAGGGACTACCTCTAATAGCTGGGAAAGAAGTACAGTCCCCAGGGCCCTTTCATACTTGGTTTTGAATTAAAGCTTATTTTCTGAAGAAATCCATTAGATCCCTGACTTCCTAGGGAAAGTTTACTACTCAGCACTGGTGAGTAATAGGCAAGGTGACTTCTCAAGATCTGCTGCTTCAGGTTCCCTTCCTAGTACTGCATGAAAGCAGCGAAGCTTGGACATGTCCTCTCTCACCCTTTGCAAGGGCTGTTCCTTGGTGAAGGTTTTCCTACCTCATTCTTCACTTGCAGGGGAAAAAAACCCTCCCCCCGTTTTTGAAACAGCCTATTTTCAGTGCCCACAGTCTGTCACCTTGCTACACTTTTCGTTCCTCCCAGTATTCCCAAACACACATTTGTCAATAGCTGTGTATAACTGACAGACACTTACTTATCAGTACAACTTCCTGTGCCCAGCACTTGGTCAATAACCCAGACAGGTCTACTCAGCCCCCCATTTGTGCTAGGTCTCCCAAAGATATAAGGCAGCCAAACCTCCCTCACCCCCAAACAAGCACTGTTTCTAAGCTACCAAAATAAATTGTCAGGCTTGCTTGCCTTTTTTTTTTTTTTTTTTTTTAAAGGCCGAAAAGAAGGATCTGTTATAGAAATGTCACTGGTCAGAGCTTTGTCACCTGAACAGTTGGTCACCAAAGGAGCATACAAACACATGGACGAAATCTCATTGCCCTTAAGCAAGCTAAAAAGTTAAGGTCCCACATGCCTTGGGTCAAATCTACACCTGGAGTTTGAGGCAAGTCACCTAGTTTCTGCAGCAGACTGGAAAGTCTGCAGCAAATGCAAGTAAATTTGATTTTTTTAAAAACTGAATTAAACAAGAAATGCACAATACTAGCAATGCAGCACTCCATGTTACTTAGACACTAAGGTCCGTTTCTTTTATGCTGACTCCAAAATATTCATTGTGGCATAGGGATTTAGCACTAAAAATACAATTCTTGTCAGGGGACACGCTAGAGGCTTTGACATCTGGGTAGGGGACAGTAGTGGTTTTTTGGTGCCTAGGAGGCAGAAGATGATTTTGCCAATGGGGAGGGAGGTGCATCATCTCTTTCCACCCTCCATTCCTCATGCTATGGGTAGGGTTAGAGCAGACAGGAAGGAACTTTGAACACCTCAGTCCATCCCAGCAGTTCTCATTAGTAAACGTCTATCTCAGTGACCCACTACTCAATACCAGTCACTGTATTCAACCACAGTGGATAAGTACATTTGCTGGATATATTGCTATTATAAGGATCAGCAGTGATATACAGGTCTGTCGCATCTTACACGCATTTAACATGCACGATTTCAGCTTTACACGGTTGGCAAAAACAAAGAAAAAGAGAAAAATAACAATTTAAATACTGTTTCTGTAGCGCGGGCGATTCCGGCCGCCATTCAACTCAATGTAATTTTGACTATACGTGGTTTTCGCTTTACGCGCTAACCGCGGAACGGAACCCCCGCGTAAGATGAGACAGACCTGTAGTTAGTGTTGGGATTTAAATGGTCATCTTCAAGCTTCAGCGTTAACACCCAGATGAGAAGGAGAAACAGGTCACTTCTCACTAAATGATTTTGGGTTGTCTGAAAATCCAGGAAGAGTGCTGGATTGGTTCAAGTATGCTACATATTTGGCAGATATTCTTTGCCAACATATGGGCCAGAGACATTTTTAAAACAAGAGTTTGGAACTATTCAGCAGACTCTATTTTACAGTGGGGGTTCTAAGGCAAATTCCATAGCTAGAGGATACACTGGTTATCATGAAGGGTAACGTGTCAGTGCAAACTACTGAACAGGCCAGTAAGAAGCAGCATGTGTCCTATGTCACATACCAGGGGTCGGCAACCTCTGGCACACGGCTTGCCAGGATAAGCACCCTGGCGGGCCGAGACAGTTTGTTTACCTGCCGCGTCGGCAGGTTCGGCCGATGGCGGGTCCCACTGGCCACGGTTTGCCGTCCCAGGCCAATGGGGGCGGGGGAAAGCCATGGCCAGCACATCCCTTGCCCACGCCGGTTCCTGCCGCCCCCATTGGCCTGGGACGGCGAACCGCAGCCAGTGGGAGCCGCAATCGGCTGAACCTGCCAACGCAGCAGGTAAACAAACTGGCCCGGCCCACCAGGGTGCTTACCCTGGTGAGCTGCGTGCCAGAGGTTGCCAACCCCTGTCACAAACACTGAACCCCAGCTGATGACAACTCTCTCTTCTGCAGCATTCAGTCCAAAGCATGCAGAACGTATGGGAAAGCATCATGGTTCCAACCTGTTCAAAGATTCCCCATGGCCACATCATATCAAGAAAAAAAAGGCACGATGCTATATCCCTGCAGTTTGAGCCAAGGACGGAATGTACACTGAATCGGCTTTAGGCCCATTACTTTGCTGACTGATCTTTTGAGACTGGCAAGGTTAGTGGGAGCTAGCTTGTCTGAGAGTTAAGACCCTGCCAGCCAAGGCAGCTGCGTTCTCCAATGGATGGTCCCAAGTAGGGTTGCCAACAGGCTCTTATTACAAGGCATGTCCCTTATATTTTCATCTCTGAACAACAAGATCGGGAAATGTTGAGTGCTGCAAAAAGCAGGAAGAAATGCCCCTGGCGAATATAGGTGAGTATTGCTTATGGTTATTATTACTGATGATAAACAAGAATAATATTTTCTAAAGCTTATAATTTGGCCAAACTGGGGCATTTTTCAGCAGAAAGGCAAAAGGCACATTCCTGACACAAAGGCAACTTCTGGGCCAAATGTCAAGTCTTTGCTCCAAAGCATGAATGTACGTTACTTCTCAGCTTAGAAGCTGTAAAGATTTTTTTTAATATGAGCAAAATAATCTTGTCAGAAAAACTATTTTTTGCTTAAACTTTCAAAAAACAAACAAACAAAAAAAAAACGATTCAGCCTGACGCAGACACCCAGCACGGAAAATTTCAGCCTGAATGATTAAAGTTTGGCAATGTTATAAGTAAACTTGGAAGGATTTGACTTTTATCAATAAAATCAATTTCTCTGTACACAGCCAAACCAACAAAGAATCTTTCCATCTATAATCACTGAAAATACAGATAAGCAAAGTAAGAAAAACGCTGCTTGAGAACTTATTACAGTTTGACTTGAGGATATTTACTTTTTATATTTTGACATGTGACATTGATCATTTGTGTTTCGATAGTTATAAAGCTTTAACTTTTTGAATCTCAACATTTACTGTCATTAAATATTGTCTGACCCTCCCCTTCACAACTATGAAAAGTTAAATTGATACAAATCTAAAGAAATGCTTGAAGTGTAGATATTAGCCGTCAAAATTATGAAAAACTGAAAAATAAATTTCAGCCAATCCTAGTTATAAATAACTACAACAGAGAATCATAGGGCTAGAGGAGACTGCAAGGGTCATCTAGTCCAGTGGCTCTCAACCTTTCCAGACTACTGTATTTCTGATTGATCTTGCGTACCCCCAAGTATCACCTCACTTAAACTACTTGCTTACAAAATCAGACACAAAAATACAAAAGTGTCACAGCAACTGTTACTGAAAAATTGCTCACTTTCTCATTTTTACCATAGAATTATAAAATAACTCAATTGGAATATAAATATTATACTTACATTTCAGTGTACAGTATATAGAGCAGTATAAACAAGTCATTGTCTGTATGAAATTTTAGTTGTACCGACTTCGCTAGTGCTTTTTATGTAGCCTATTGTAAAACTAAGCAAATATCTGGATGAGTTGATGTACCCCTCCTGGAAGAACTCAGTATTCCCCAATGGATACACGTACCCCTGGTTGAGAACCACTGATCTAGTCTAATCCCTTGCCACGATGCAGCATTGTTGTGTCTAAATCATCCAAGAGAGATGGCTATCCAGCCTCCTTTTGAAAACCTCCAGTGAAGGAGCTTTCACAACCTCCCTAGGCAAACTGTTCCAAACATGGTCTTATACTGGAAAGTGTTAGGCAGCCTGAACTATAGGCACTGCTAGTTGATTTGTGTATAACCAGCTGTGTAGTTTGTCCCTTTGATATATATTCATAGAGTGCCATAGAATTCAATCTAACTAGTTCCCCAGCTATTAATCCTGGTACTGAACTTCACCGGTCAATGAATTCCAAACACCATCATTAGGTCCATTTTAAAAGTAGATTACAGTATTGGCCAACTTTCAGTCTCCCCCTTATTAGTTATTTTTGTTAGTAGCTCAGTTGATTCTTCAGTTCTTTTAGAACACACACATAAATACCATCAAGTCCAGTGAAATTTTGACTTGTTTCATCACTTATTGATACTTCTCTGTGATAGTATTTCACCTTCACTTACCTGAAAATAAGAAACTCCCCAGTAGTTATTTTCTCATCATCCTCTTTGGTAAAGCATGATGCAGTTTCCTTATAATCTCAGATTGCCCCTTCTATAGTCTGGGGATATTATGAACCCACTGAACCTCCCACAAATTTTTCATTTCAAATGAAACATAAAAGTTATATTTGGCTTTGCTTTTTCAAATTTCCTCCTGGCACTTATACGGGCCTGTATTCCCCTCCACAGGCAGAATTGCCAATGATTTCAGTTACACTTTTCCCTGGGCAAGTGCTTTGGATCAGGTTCTTAATCACCAGTTAACGGTCAACAATTATTCTGGGGGGCAAGATGGGAGAGGTAATATCTTCTATTGGGACCAGCTTCTGCTGCTGAAAGAGATACACGTTCGAACGTACACAATTCGTCTTAAACTTGAAAGCTTCTCTCTCTCTCTCACCAACAGAAGTTGGTCTAGTCTCCAACTTCTAGACCTCACCAGCTAGTCTCTCTAATATTGTGGGACAACAATAACGACAATACTGCATAGAACAATTCTGTTCTATTAGCATTGCTTAGGCTGGATCTCCATCTCGATAAACTCCTATACATTAACACAACCATGCTAGGATTCTTCCTCCATTTGTTTCCTTTTTATGTTCTGGAATAGAAAAAAGTCTTCCATGATGCTCTACAGTATGTCTTAAGCAGCCTCCATGACAACCCTACTGTATTGATTCTAATTTACTAACTTCCCCTGTCAGGCTCTGACTACCTCCTTTCTTTTCTTTTCTTTTTTTAAACCCCCTTCTTGAAGTTTATGACATTGCCCCACCTCTTAGTCAAATCTCCTTTAAGGATGTTAAACTTAATTATAGCACCACGGTAGTGACTCCATAGTTAAGATTGTGAGATGATTTCCATTATAAGCCCAACTTTTGAAACCTCATCTAACTCTGAAAAAAAGCTCTATCCTTTTTGCCTTGTCCTGCTTACTCAGTCCAGAGAAGATCCTTTAAAAAAAAATTAAAGTCCAAGTTGAATTAGATAAGCCAGTTTTGAGATATGGAACTTTTAAAATTTAGTAGTTTTTCACTTTTCAAATGTCTTAGGTTTTATCTATTAGGATTTAAAAAAGAAAACTATGTACCCAAGGCTCTAGGTGCCCTCACATTATCATCTAGAAAATCCTATCTCAAAAGCATTTTGGTCTAGAAACTAATAGTTTGTTGTATTCTTTTGACCTCAATGTAATCTGATGCATCAGGACTTTACAGTTAGCTGGTTACTTTTAGAGTTATTCTCTGCAAATATATGAACCTCAAGAGGTTTCTGAAAACGTGGAACTTTTGGACTGAATTGTTAGTGAACACCAAAACGGCTGGTAAACCAGATACCTTGTGCTCCGAAGAGCAAAAAATAAAAGTTGTACACCTATCAATGTCCTGACCAATTCGCTTACACATTACATCCCTTTTCTCCAAACTTTTGTCAGTCTGTCTTTTTATAAGTGAGACAAGATGGATGAGGTAATAATAAGGGTGGAACAGATAAGGAGATAACATGTTGCAAGAGCCCATTCAAGGTGAAACAGGCAGTTAACACTTCTACAGTCAGAGGACAAAGGAGGGTTAGTGGATTGTTGTAATGAGCTGTAAATCCATTGCCTTTATTAGACCATGATTTTTGGTGTCTAGCAGAATTATGAATTTAAGTTCCTAGGCTCATCTTTTGAGGGCAGTGTACAGGTCTCCTTTCACGCCAAGGACTGAGAGGTCAGATACAGAGTGATCATTTTGTGAAAAGCGTTTGCCCACAGGAAAGACGGGGCTTTTGTCTTTTATCATTTTTCTGTGCGAGTTCATTTGAAAACATAGTGATTGTCTCATTTTACCCACATAGTTGTTACTGGAGTATTTAGTGCACTAGATGATGTCTGCCACATACTGTGATAGGCATGTGTAGGACCCAGGGATCTTGAAAGGTGTATTGTGGGAGGTACTGATCATGGTAACAGTAGAGATAAGAACAGATGCAGAATCTGCAGACATGTGGCAGGGGCTGTGGCTGCTTGAGTTGGTGAGTCCTGGTCTGTGGGGAGCCTGCTTCTAATGATGAGCTTGGTGAGGTTGAGGAATTATTTGAAGGCCAGAAGAGAGGGTTTGGGAACAGATTTCCCATCGAGTCTGAGTTGTAATTGTTTAATAATACCCCACATAGGTTCCAGGATGGGGCAGCAGGTGACAAGTAGGGGTGCGCAGTGGCAGGGGATTTTATTTCTGTATAGAAGCAGCTTTTCTCGGTGTATTTGGATGACCAGTTCCATGATGTGATCTACTTCTCCCATGGAGCATCCTTTTTTGGTGAGGCAGTTTTAAGTGTAGATCCCAGACTTTCTCTTCAGAACATATTCTGTGATATCTGAGTGCCTAGCCACAGATCAGAGGTTCTCAACCAGGGGTATATGTGCCCCTGGGGGTACACAGGGATCTTCCAGGGGCTACATCAACTCATCAAGATATTTGCCTAGTTTTACAACAGGCAACATAAAAAGCACTAGCAAAGTCAGTACAAACTAAAATTTCAGAGCAGTATAAACAAGTCATTGTCTGTATAAACACTATACAGTGAAATGTAAGTACAATATTTATATTCCAATTGATTTATTTTATAATTATATGGTAAAAATGAGAAAGTAAGCAATTTCTCAGTAATAGTGTGCTGTGACACTTTTGTATTTTGATGTCTGATTTTGTAAGTAAGTAGTTTTTAAGTGAAGTGAAAGTTGGGGATACACACCACAAATCAGACGCCTGAAAGGGGTACAGGTAGTTTGGAAAGGTTGAAAACCACTGTCATAGATAACATTTCTTACTGCGTCTGGAGTGGTTACTTGACCCGTGAAAGTAAGTGTGGTAATCCGTGGGTTTCTTATATATAGTTATCTGTAGAGCTCCATTATTGAAGCTAATCGTGATGTCCAAGAAGTTGATGCTGGTGTGTCTTTCTATAACTATTTTTTTCAGAAGTGTGGCACATGTTTTGGCAAAAGGCTTGGTACTCTTGGAGTGCTAACGCAGTTTAGATGACAACCCTCACTAAACCACCAAAAAAAGCTCAAGAAATACAATTTATCAAAATGAAACATTCAGCATCCATAAGCATTTTTGTCTTACAAAGTGTGCAGACAATAAGCTCCATGCCTACTCCTGTAGACCCTTCCTGGTTCTTATAAATTTGGGTATAACTGCAACCGCTCTCTAATTTTTTTTTTTACTCTTAAATTATTGATACATATTTTTAATCTTAACTCCATTTTAATGTAGGGTTTTTTTTGTCCATTTGTTTTGGGGAATTATTGAGCTACAAGGTAGTGACTTAAAATTGTGAAATACTCCATTATAAGCCTGATTCTGACCCAACGAGCTTAAATACATATAAAGCATTTTTGACTAGAATTTCTAATGATTGGTCTCTAGACAGATCAGAATAATCTGTACCCTCCTCCAACATGTGACTTTACCAAAAGCACTAAAAAGACTTCTGAAACATTGAAAAGACAATTACATTTTCCACTTTCTAAAACTGAGTTCTTGTAACTGCAGCGCTGTAAAGAAAACTTCCAAATTTGTTATTACACAAATGTGTGTAATAAGGACTATTTTATTTGATTTGAGGGGAAATTTTTTAGAGTTATTAGATGGACCTATGAATGTCTATTAACATTAAGGAGGTACTGCAGAAAATATAGCCCTGCAACAGTATCTATAGAGTTCTGTAAAGTCCATGAAACAAATCATAGAAAAATGGAGTTTTTGTAATAAGCTTGACTTTTACATGCACATGTACCCTTTTTAAAGGGGTTCCTTTCAGTAGAGTATGGCTGCACTTTTTTAAAAAATTGACCCTCACTTTTTATCATACCTCTTGCTCAGGCAGGCTTATACATCAGCAGCAGGGCACTGGGCCAACCACAGCAGTAGCTGCCTGAAGACTACAGGCTGCTGCTTCAAAGAGCAGCAATCAAGGGTGGTGGGAGGAGGGGGGGCAGTTCTAGGAAACAAACATATGTGCTAACTACTTCCATGCTGAACTTTTGAATGGGCTTTTGAGAAACATCACACCAAGGATGGGAAAGGATGAGGATAAGCTATAAGGATAAGGATTTGCCAGCCCGTCAGGTGGAGTGGGAGGACACAAGCAGATATAGGCGAAAGCAGCACTCCCCCCTGGTGAAAGTCAGCCTGGAATACAGGAGAAGAAACATCTTACAACCATGTCAGGGGCAGATTGTGGAAGGGGGATGAGGATAAACAGCTGTGCCTCCCATCTCTTCCTCCCACCCCTGCTTTCCTAACTCCGCCCTCCAAGAACATAAATCAGACAAACAAGATTATGTGGAAAATACTTCCCTTTCCTAAAGATGACAAAGACCGGGCTGGATACTCCCCTCCTGGTGGGACTTTCATCCACCTCTGGGGGGAAAAGGAAACAGACTGGAGTGATGTCCCCTCATTGGTGTTTGGAAGGGTGGGAGACAGCCCTTTTCCCCTCTCTTACTCCAAGTGGTAGAATAAAAGGCCTGCCAGCAGAAGCATACCAGTGAGGTAGAGGAGGAGGATTAGAGAGCTCAGTGCTGGTTTCACTGTATTAGGTTTGGTAAGCTCCTCCATTGCTGAAAATGACTAGAAAAGGCTTGAGGTTGACAATTATAACAATACACAGGTGACTAATTATTGGAAACCTTTAACTGCCAAGTTTGAATTAAATCTTGATTCAAATTATTAATTATTGTAGCAGTTGAGAAACCAAACAATTTCAGGTGAAAGTCATAACAAATAACCCGAGAGGTCCATACCAGAAGGTTTCTGGCAGGGATCTGTAATGCTGGACAGATCTCTGGAATTACAGAGGAGAGGATCTGTTGCAAGGGCTTCTTGGCAATGAAGAACATTGTATGTTTGGATGCAGAGCAGATGTGCCAGTAATGGAACCTGACTATTGTCTCCATCTGCTTCTCCCAAGTTCCTTCTCACACAAATAAGTATTTAAAATTAATTTAAAAAATAAAGCTTGCTCTTATCATGATACTTTTAAATAATTAAGAATGAAAGAGCCACTGGCAGTTATTCAGGGTGCTGATTAAACACACACCAAATGCCAGCAATAATAAAATAATCACAAGATCGTTATTTTTAAAAAATAGGGTCCTATCCTGGATGTTTTTGTTTTCCGAGTAATTTTCATACCGACCAACGGTGTTGGCTTGACAGCCCTGCAGATTGAAAACATGGGCCACAGCAGAGCAAGTTTCCCCTCCCACTGTCCCAGAGAGACCTAAGCCAAAAGAGAGGAGAGTTCAGACCTCACAGCTTCTCTGCTGAGACTGGCACTAATAGGCCCCTCACTGGCAGCTGTGATGGTGGTTGTTTTCATTAAATAGCTATTGGCTCTGCTAAGAATATAAGAGTTATTCCTAATCTGGCAGACAAGTGCTTCAGCCACACGCATCTTGAGCTGCACTACACTAGTGTGCACAGTACAAACCCCTATGAAGGGCACATAAGCAGTGAACAACTTTTCTAAACTCCAAAATCCTTTCCCCGTCGCACATACACAAAAGCTCTCACTGAACGTCAGAAAAATAGTTCTTAAAGGACAGTTGTTTGGTGCAGGGGAAAGATTTTGTTACCTGCATTTATTACACATTTAACTGATTGAAAATGCACCACTGGTTAGCAAAAGCAGAAACTCTGTTCTTCCCAGTATGAAGAGAAGTACTTCCCCAAGTGAAGCCCAGCCTCCCTCTGCTTTAAGTTACCCTCAGCTCTGAGCAGTTTATACCAGAAGAAAACCACGCCTAAACACTTATACCTTCTCACCAGGCAATGTTGGCTCAGGAGCTTCTGGGTAACAGCAGCATTTCTAGCTTTAATAGAACAATCCCCAACATAAGGGAAAAATCAACAAGCAGTTATAACCACCCAGAGTGCTCAAGCAAACCATTCTACGAACACAGCCTTCTAGTCTGCTGCTGGCCATTAGGTCACACTTTAAAGAGACATTTCATTCACATTTTATCTCCTACAAGGGCAGCACTACCCTTCAAAAGCCTTTGGGGCTTATCTTAACCTAAGATTTAGTTTCTAAAGCACCATGTAAATTCATTGTTACACTCAGGGATTTATTTTTATTTTTATTTTTTGGTAAACCCAGACTCCATTTAGCAAAATGCCCGCGCACACACACATCCCCTATGAGGCCCAGAAATAATAGCCTGCTGAGAAGCCCAGCTTACGGGATAGCTCAGTGGTTTGAGCATTAGCCTGCTAAACCCAGGGCTATGAGTTCAACCCCCGAGGGGGCCACTTAGAGATCTAGGGCAAAAATCTGTCTGGGGATTGGTCCTGCTCTGAGCAGGGGGTTGGACTAGATACCTCCTGAGGTCCCTTCCAACCTTGATATTCTATGATACACCTCAGCTGCTTGTAAGGCAGAGCATACTCTGTCTGCAGCCTCAGGAAGACAAAACTAAGAGCTCACATTCAGGAGGTTAACTCAGCAGCCATGAAGGCTAGAAAATGTGTTTTGTTTAAATGAAAGGTTAAGTTCTGTAAAAAATCAATGGCTTAGCACCCATCTGCTACTAGCAATTAATAAAATAGACTATTCAAGTCCTGCATATAATAATGCAGCAACACCTCTAGTACTGCTATCCAATTAAATAGATATAATGCAGCATCATTTCAATACTGTGTGTAATTCTGTTCTTACTTGAGCAATCTTTGGTCTCTACTTAAATATACCCCTACTCCAATACTATTGTCAGCTGCAAAACACATTTAATACGTCTGCAGAAAAATACTTTTAGATTGTATGATCTTCGAGGCAGGAATCATCTTCATTTTTGCCCACTGTCAGTGATAGACTGTCAAAAAATAAACAGTACTACAAAATGTAAGCTAATCAATTACCCAGGGAGCTCATATGTTGTTACAGGTGAACACAGGAACATAACATTTGATGTATCACACAAAATCATTGGACTATCAAGTCCAGTATTCTGGTTTTGGTAGTAGCCAATGCCCAGCATTTCAGAGGAAGCCTGAAACACTCCTATAACGTGCCTTGCCAACTGTGCTTGTACAGGAGAAAAATCTCTTCCTGACTCTGAAGTATAAGATTTCATTACCCTTATCTTGAATAGATAATACTTTTCTACAGTTTAGTAGAATTGGTAATTATTACTATAATGTCAAAGTTAACCCACCTCCTTATACTCTCAGCTACACTCTATATCCCTGACCTCCTATGGAAATGAATTCCACAGGCTGACTATACACTGTATACAGGCTACACTGAAATGCACAAAAGAGTATTTCAGTCTCTTTTTAAAGAGGAGGAAAAAGCAGTATTTTGCATGTCTCATTTATTTTATTGAAGCTGTAAGAGTCATAGGGAGCATACTATCTAGTCTTTAAAATGAATGCCAGTACAGCTAGAGTTTACTGATCTCAATTAACTGCTTTGGGGTTATTTGCTCACACACAGCTTATTTGACAATTAAAAAGGTGTCATTAAATCTACAGAGAAAAAAACAACACAGTATTTAGAGACCAAGGCACAAGCACAGAGTACACCTCCTGTCTTGTCTAGCACTGTCACCCATACCTAGCATAGCTACTCAGGAGATTGATACTTTAATAAGTAATTACAGATGTGCCAAGAGTCAATCAGTTTGGTAGATTCAGAAGGCAAAAATTAGCACCAGCGAGCCTTTGAATGCCAGGGTGGGAGCTGGATTCCCTCCTGAGCTATGCCAGCCCTTTCTACTGTTACCTTGCCTGGTTCCAGTAGAAGGGTTCTGCATTTTTGTAAGCCTAGCTGTCATAGCAAAAAAACGTGAAGTAAAAACAAGTGCTAGAGACATTGCCATGGCAGAGTCAATAACCAAACAATGAGAGAAAGGAACCTGGCAGAGGTTAAGAAAGGCTGAATCATAGCAATGTGCACAGGGCATGGACGCAAGGAAGCAGCAGCTTTACTTTGAACTACAATACTGGGACTAGTAAGTGACCGGAAAGTTCAATGACTCCCTAACCCCCACCCCTTCCAAGAAACAAACGCACCGTTGGGAAGCAGGATATAAACGATCACAGGCCAACCCGTGCCAAGCTCCCTAGCCCAAAGGGAGGGGCCCAAGGTGAGCTTCCCTCAGGCACTGCCAATACGCAAGGCAGGAGAGGAAACCAGACGCGCTCTCAGCTCCATGGATCAATGCACCCCGGGGGGCGGGGAGCGGTAACTCCTCGGGGCTGCGCGCTTTTCTGGGAAAGGGAGGGGAGCAGCTCCAGCTGCAGAGCAAATCCAGGGTCAGTGTCTCGGCGCCGCAAACGCGCTGCCTCGCACAGCTGAGCCTACAGCGGAGCGGGCACCGCAAGGAGCCGGGACTCCCCAGGGGGCACCTCGCCTGAGCCCCCCGCCCCCGGCCGGGCACCTCCACAGCAGCAGCTCCGCGGAGTTACACAGCGGCGGGAGGGGGGGTGTAATATTCCCGTGGGGACCCAGGGCCCGCTCCCCAGTAACCCCCCCGCCCCCGCGCAGGGGCTCACCCAGCAGCAGCAGCAGGAGAAGGGGCGCGCTCCCCACGCGGTGCCCCATGCTGGCCGCGCTGCGTGCGGGGCGGAAGATGCTGCTCGGACCCGGAGCCCCCCGCCCGGCCCCAGCCCGCGGGCACCGACCAGCCGGGAGCCCGCGCCCAGCAGCCGCTGGCCCCGCCGCCGACCCGAGCGAGCCGCGCACCCGCCGCCCCGGCGCCCGCCCGCTCTGCTCCGCTCGCTGCCCTGGTTGGGAGCCGCCCGGCCGCGTCTCGCAGCCAACCACAGAGACAAACTTTGCCAGCCCCCGCCCCCGCTCCCCCTCCCGCAGGTACCGGGGGGAGGTGCTGGGGTCCGGCCCGGCCCCCGCCCCCTTAAAGGGGAGGAGAGAGCCAGCCGCCCGCCTGCCCTGGAGCCCGGCTCGCACCAGAGCCGCGCCCACCCCCGGAGGAGCTGCCCTGCTCCGGCACAGGAGATTCCCCCACACCCTGAGGTAACCCCTGCCCGGGGGGTGCCTGGTCACAGTGAGGGGAAGGGAAATCCTGCTCCATTGAGAGCTTCCCCCCTCCTCTTCTCGCCACATCCCGCCACAGGATGGGGGATCTCCCCTGGAAGGGACAGAAACAGGGAAGAGGGGCCTCTTGGTCCAGGGCTGCCCAGAGGGGAGGGGGGCAATTTGCCCGGCCCCACAGGGGCCCCCATGAGAATATAGTATTCTATACTGTTGCAACTTTTTTTTTATGGACGGGGCCCCTGAAATTGCTTTGCCCCAGGCCCCTTGAATCCTCTGGGTGGCCCTGTCTTGGTCCCAGACATGAGGCAAGCACTGTACCCTGGTCAGTGGGAGGTGCTAGTCCTCCATCTGCCTACATAAACACGCATACACATCATCCCCTCCTGCCTCAACACATATCCTCCCCCTGCCTACACACACACACCTTCCCCTGCCTATACACACACAGTCATCTGCCCCCTGCCTACACACACATACACTCATTTTCCCCTGCCTGAACACACACTTATCCTCCCTCCCCCTGCCTACACACACACACACATACACCCTTCCCTGCCTATACACATACACACACAATACTGACCCTCCTCTGCCTACGCACATGCACACACCCTCCTCTGCCTACATACACACACACACACTCATCCTCCCTCCCCCTGCCTACACACACACACACACCCTCACATACACACACATGAGGGAGGAGGAATTTCCCTGATCTCAGAGAGGTTTCTCTCCTCCTCCACACACACGTACTCTCTGGGTGACACCCCTAGTCACAGAGGAGTCCCCATCCTCTCTCCTCTCACCAAATACATCCATGTCTGAAACGGTTCATTCATCTGTTCCATAATACTTGAGCCACAGAAGTGGTGCCGTGCCAGATCCTCAGCTCCATGTGAGAGGTGTCAGGAATCTGTCCCCTCAGGACAGGACTTCACAGTGTGTTTTGGGGTTATTCCCCAACACCATAAACCAGGGTTCTCAAACTGTGGGTTGGGACCCCAAAGTGGGCCATGACCCCATTTTAATGGGGTCACCAAGGCTGGCATTAGTCTTGCTGAGGCCCAGGGCCAAAACCCAAGTTGCACTGCCTGGGGCTGAAACTGAAGCCTGAGGGCTTTAGCCTGGGTAGCGGGGCTCAGGTTACAGGCCCCCTGCCTGGAGCTGCAATCCTAGGGGTTTGGCCCCTCCCCTGCCTGGGGCAGCAGGGCTCGGCAGGCTCAGGCTTTGGTCTCCCCTTCTGGGTCATGTACTAATTTTTGTTGTCAGAAGGGAGTTGCAGTGCAGTGAAGTTTGAGAACCCCTGCTGTACACCAAGCATCTCCCCATGAGCTTCTACCGTCTTTTGGGAGTTCAATCAGTACCTTGATGGATCCCCACAGATTTAGTGACAGGCTTCTGCACAGCCTAGTCATGCTATCTCTGCTGTCTCATTTTTCCCTGGGCTAGTTAAATTATTAAGGACAATTAAATTATTGAGGAAACCTGATTGAGGAAATATTTCTTGGACGCTAGTATTTTGGACACTATCTTCTGTTTCAGTTCCTCTGCCACAGTACAAGTTGTTTCTCATCTCTCTTCCAATTATGCTTTATGCCTCCTGATCCCCACCTGGGTTACTGATTATCAATTGTTTGGTAAGAGGAGCCTGCCTCAGGTTTGCAAGTTTGACTGTGCAAGGATCTTCAGCAGTCTAGCTTGTTGGGTTTGTTTTTTTCTTCCCAGTGCTTTGTGCAATCGACTGGTGTTTTAGGTTTTGAGTATTCTTTGGTTTGATGCCAGACTGTTTGCTTCTCTGCTCAGGACGTTAGTATTGTTGAGACCCGGGTGTGATTATAGGAATGGATTTTGTTTTAGTTTGGATTAGTTTTTAATCCTCTAGTGCTTTGCAGTGGAAGGAGCGTTTGCTGTCATGGCTAAGATGGATTCTTCTTGTAAATTGATTAGGAAGGTGAAATATGCTGTTTCTGCCCTGCCACCAGTATCCCTGGGGTTCCTCCACACATGTAGAATTTGTTTGCAGAACTGTATGTGTCCAATTTCTGTTGGGTTTTTAGTCCCGTTTAGTGAATTTGGTTGGCAAAGTTGAGCTCCAGACTTTGCTTCTGGGTAAGAGAATTTTTCAGTTCAATTGAACAATGGTTCATTGATGTGACAGACTAAACCAGTGCTTCCAAAGTGTGAATAAGACAGAAGCCACAAACATCTGTCTGAAGAAGGGCTATCCAGGATATTGATATTATCCCATGTTCATCTGTCACTACTGCCTACACCTGATTAACTCTGCTGTAGCTTTCCTTTCTCTCTGAAGCACCATGCACACACTCCACATTCACACCACTCCACAATTGCCAAGTTTGGTAAAGCCCCATGCCTGACATTTCTCGTGGACAGGAGTCAGTTATTCTCCCTGCCTAGGTAATAGAGGGCGGGGATGGTGTAGATCAGTGGTGGGCAACCTGCGGACCACACACGGCCCATCGGTAATCCACTGGTGGGCCAAGAGACCACTTGTTTACATTTGCACGGCTGCCCACAGCTCCCAGTGGCCGTGGTTTGCCATTCCTGGCCAATGGGAGCTGCGAGAAGCGGCGCAGGCCACAAGAGACGTGCTGGCCGCCGCTTCCTGCAGCTCCTATTGGCCAGGAACAGCGAACCGCAGCCGCTGGGAGCTGTGGGTGACTGTGCCTGCAGACGGTCAATGTAAACAAACTGTCTCATGGCCCGCCAGCAGATTACCCTGACAGGCCGTGTGTGTCCCGCGGGCTGCAGGATGCCCACCACTGGTGTAGATACATACAAACTCACCTAGAGTATTGGGAGCAAGTATGGGTGGAAGCTCAACACTCCCTAGAAGCAGGTGGCAGAAGGGCCCATGCACATAAGCACCCAGCAACCCTAACTTGGGGAGGGGAAGTTCATAGTGTTAGTGGGAATGAAGAAGAAGGAGAGAAAGAGCCTTGGGCAGGGAAGCCCCTCGCCTGGCCTTTTGTCCTGCTGCATCTGCTCTGCTCAGCTTGCTTCTGGCAGCTGCTCTATGGTAGCTACCAACTCTGAGGGGGAACAGAGACCACAGAGACAGAAAGACACTTAGCCACCTGCTCAGCAGGCACCACAGTGCCTACCAATAACAGAAAGGAACAACTTCTAGGGAATACCTGTTGCCTCCCAGCTGGGTGCATGAGAATCCTAGGGGAGGGGCACCTGTAGGTATGAGCATCCTGTGAGATGCATGACACTTGGCAGACTTGCCCCCAAGCCCTAAACAATCTCTCAAAAGCCTCTATGCACATACCCTGGAATCTGAAACAAACTCACTGTCTCTACCCACTCAAACATGTGACACTGAACGTTTTTGGAGTCAAGTGATGAAGTGAGTAAGTAAGTGTTTAGCCCTCCTGGTTGTGGAGAAAAGTTTGAAAACATGACCCAAATTACCTCTAAAGGCTCAGGTCCAGGTCCTCAAAGATATTTAGGCACCTAATTCCCATTGAGGATCTGGGCCTCAGAAAGCAAATAAAAAGAACCCAACATTTTTTTTTTAAAGTTACATAATTTGTAAGCCAGTCACATGACTTGCTGTGGTCTGACTCATGATTTTTGAATGAATGGGGTTGGCAGTACTGCATATATACACCTTAAACCAAGCCCCATTTAGTCCCACGCAGCAAAAACAGCACTCATTCACCATCAGTGAAACAAGAACCCTTCCCCCCCATATACACAAACTCACTCTCCCTTCCCCCAGCAAATCCCTTTCTGTAGTAGTTCATGGAGGAAACCAAAAAAAATTGAAGGGACTATGGCTCTAACTGTCCCCCTAGTTTGTTACCTCAGTACAAATCTTATAGAGCTGGTCACATTTCTCTTATCAAAATGATTTTCCAACAAAAAATGCCCTTGTTGCAAAACCAAAATTTTCTGCAGGAAAGTTTCAGTTTTGCCAAAAAATTCAATTTTCCATCGGAAAACTCCAAATAGCTCACCAGTTCCTGTCCAGTTCACTTTCTGCCAGTGAAACTGACAAAAGCTTTTCTGGAGGATGCCTCCCTGGCCCTTACCCGCCCGCTCATCCCCCACCCGGAAGAGCGCCCATGAAACTGAAAAGAGCCTTCCAGCCAGACAGCTCAAAAATTCTGTTCTTTCAAAACTCAATTTTTCTTGGAAATTGTTCATGTGAAAAATGTCCTTTTTGTTGTTGGTTTTGTGGGTTTTTTTATATTTTGCTCTTGTTCTGGATGACATTTTTTTCAAAAACGTGACATTTTTCATGGAATGGGAATTCTATTTTCCAGCTGCCCTACCAGGCTTAGATTGTGAGTAAAGTCTTTATTTGCATAGACCTCTACACCAAATCCACGGTGCAGTAGGAAGTGGAGATGGCAATTCATTAGTTGCCACTCTTCACCCTGACTCCATACTGAACCAGTGCCCTAGCATTGTACAGGGAGATACATTACAGGCAGAAGTGCTGTCTTGGTCTTGACCATGCATGATCATTAAACATCCTTTGTCATTTTTCTCAAGAGCTGGAGGAATGACCCCCCCACTGTACTGACCAAATTCCATTTTGCTTGATTGCATGCTTCCTCTAGTTCCCCTTGTAGTTTCAGTTGAGTACAGTGGTCTTCCCTTCTTGTCCTAAACTTGTTGCCATGCAATATTAAACAGCTTCCATGTTCTACCCCAGAAGTTGCTGCATTTCAGAGGTGGATGGCATGATTCCTACGTATTGTACACTCTACAATCAGTTTTGTAAAATGCTTGGCATCCATTTGGATGAAAAATGCATGCCCCTGTTGTCATTCTGATCTCCATAGCTGAACAGAAATATGGGGAACAGCAGACAGTTCACAAAGAATTGTGAAAAGCTCAGCTTTCCCATTATATAATACACACTAAAACTTGTCTCTATTGAGCTGTCCATGATAAGGTCATCTTGGCATTTGATAAAGAGAATAGGCATTACGTTAATTTGTCCTGGATAGAGCTGGCCAGATAGTATATAAGACAAAAAAATTGGAATATGTTATTGCTGACTGATGGGAAAATGTGTGAGTAATTTGTTTGATAAATATTGTTCAACCATATGTAGTTAGCCAAATCATGAAGAAAAATATTTGTGAATGATTTATTTGAGAATTTACAGAAGAAAGTGGTCAAATAAACTATTTGACAATATTATTCAAACAACACTAGACTTGGCCAACGTTCCCCTTCTCAATAAAATAAGCTTCAGTGTCCTAGACAAGGGCCTCATTGAGGAAGGCACTTAAGCATGAGTTTAAGTCCATCCCTATTCAGGAAAGCACTTAAGCACATACTGTACTTAAATGCTTTCCTGAATTGGGCCTAAGTGCTGTTTATTACTAATCATAGAATAGATTCTACCTTTGGAAAAAATGCCCAATGTAATAAAATAATACTAGTCATAATTAGGAATACCTTTTACTTCTCTAGCACCTTCCAGTTGAGGCTCTCAAAGCACTTTGCAAAGTTAATGAATTTAGTGTCACAGCTGCTCTGCAAGGCAGGAATGTATTATGAATTCAGAAGAAGTCTGGGTCCTTGGAAAGAAGCAGGCAGACATTGTTTTCTGCAGGAATCATTACTTCATAAACTCTTTCTCAGACTTCATGATCAACTTCATGCTAGACTCCTTACAAGATTCCTTGACACAGCATATAGGCTAAATTTTCAAATCTGGGTGCCTAAAGTTAGATTCTTAAATCCAGATGTAGACAGCTCAATATAAGTTGCCTGATATTAAAACATGCTGACTTAAATATAGGTAGCTTGAGTTTTCAGAAATGCTGAACACACACAGACACACACACCATTTAAGTGTCTACGCATGGATTTAGCAGTGTAAATTTTAAAACCCAGTGCCTAAAGTTACACTGCTAAATCCATATGTAGACTCCTAAATCAATTGTAGCCATAATAGCTAGAGACATGCAGGTTACAGAGACATGTCAGGATGCTGGCTGGCCCCAAAGCATGCTAGGACCTAAAAGGCATCTTGTCTGATCCTGGATCTGGGTGGGGGGAGGTGAGGACCATTGGTCATCTCCTGCCTCAAAAGAAAATGGAAGGGAGCTCAGGGCCATTAGGAAGAGCTGAATCCTGCAGAGCAGAGATCCTGTTGCAAAGGCTGCTCCAGAGACCAGAATTGTGGGGATCTTCCCTCTTTGCTGAGACCAGAGAAGGGGATGCTAAGGAGAGCTTTCTGGTTTCAGATGAAATCTAAGGAAATCTTGGCAGCTTTGTTGGGTTTTGATATGTACTTTTAGGTTCATTTTAACTTGAAACTTCAAGCATACAATAGAAGATGCAAATGCATGCAAAATAAAAGCAAGATAAAGATTCACAGACAACATGGCAACATTTTTCACACAGGTCCAGCAGCAACCCAGAGAGTGTGATGCTTAAATAATAACAGTATACAAGACAACCTGTGTATGCATTTCCCTTCAATTCTTTCTAGGTGCCTCTTCATGCTTCAGCATCTCTTGCTCATTGTGATTTGGTGCCTCTCTCTCTATTTTGCTTCCCCATTGGGTGACCAATTAGCTAGTTATCAAGCCAGCAGGAAAATGGGTCAGGAATTGCAGATGTCTCAGTCTTCACTGCCAGGGGGCATTTGATAACAAGCTATTGCACACTGCCCTGCAAATCTATTGGTTGGCATGTCATTCTTGAGTGTTTGCATAAGGACTCATTGATTCCAGAGTCTGGCATTTTGCTCTTGACCCTGCAGCTGTTTTGGGTATCTATGATGCAGCAGCCTTGTCAGCTCGTCCAACACTTCTGGCGCGAGTCTTGGAGAATTTTCAGAAAGGCAGCTTGCACGATCACTTCTCGCTGTAGCCATATCTGTTACCAATCCTTCCAATTAGCCTTTCGCTGGGGAATTCTGCAGAACTTTATGATACTGCCCAGTGCAGCTGTGCCTTTGTAAATCTTGTATTCCACTTCAACAACTGGCTTCGAATGCGGCCATTTGGCAGAACAATAAGCATGTCTGGTGACCGAGAGAGTCCAAAAGGCCAAATTATTAGGTATGAAAAGGACGGTGCATTATCATAAGATGAAATATACTGTGTGTGTCTTGGCAGAGGAGCAAGTGCCCACACTATGAGCTGCACCAGTTGCCAGTAAGAAAAGAGATTCATTTCAAGGTCTTGCTCTTGGCACATAAAGGCCTTAATACTGTATGCTCAAGTTAGTTGAGCAACCAAGTCTGCCTGTGGCCCTCTTACACCAGGGCAGAATTTAGCTCTAAGAGAGACTGTAATGCATATATCATAGGCATCAAAATTAATATCATTGTGGAATGGTTAGCACACACCAATCCAAGATATGGGTTACTTGTTTTAGGAGAGAAGGTGATTGGTCTGTAGAAACAAAATTAATAAATAATGTTAATGTTGTTTTAAACAATCCCCTTAGCTAGGCTTTGAACAGTTTGGAATATATCACAAAAGCTGTACAGTTCAGGTCTGCAGACAGAGGCTACAGGGAAGGGGGGCTGAATCATTATTCCTTTACATTGTTTTTGGCACTCCATTCAAGTCAATGAAGTTACAATGTACAAATGGACAGAAGAATCAGGCCCAAGCTTTCTCTCAATCATTGGAACATACAGGAACCTTTGGCTATTCCATATTCTCTTGCAATTCATACCCTCAGGGAGGGTCTCAGGCCATGGGATCTTTAGATTGGCCTGCTGTTCCTCTATGCTGTACAAAA
Source organism: Mauremys reevesii (assembly GCF_016161935.1). NCBI lineage: Eukaryota > Metazoa > Chordata > Testudines > Geoemydidae > Mauremys > Mauremys reevesii. The sequence continues at coordinate 189,741,041 of NC_052623.1, forward strand.
GTGAGGTTCTGGAATATTGAATCTAGCTGAGAAGGGGGAGAGGGAGCAGTGTGTTTGCCACAGGGATGGGGTGGGGAGTAGGAGGGTTGACCCCCTTGAAAGAGGACTGAAAACTTGTCAAATAATGAGATGGAAAGGGTTGGTACCTTAGAACATTCAGAGCTTGTCATGGGGGATCAGGTGAGCTGGGCAGCCATTGAGACAAGGGATGTAGGTTTGTTATGGGGGTTTGGTTACTATGAGAGAGCATCAGGCCCTACTTTTGGAGGAGTTATGCGAGTCTGAGATCATTACTGGCATGTGTGAGAGCCTTCAGGAAACTGGCTCTTTCTAGTTGGACTCTACACAAAGTCACGAGACAAGCCCAGATGATCAGCAACAGAAACTCTCTCCATTCTTGGAATAAAGTTTAATCAGAAAAGGCCACTGTAGAGAGGAAGGTGCAGGCCTTTTCTTTCAGCAGGGATTTCCCAGCCAGCAATTGTAGGGGCTCCTAGCTCTCTCTTAACAGCCAATAAGCAGGTGCTGTGCTTGCTGGAGTGGAATGAGTCTGGAGGAGGCTCTGCCTGGGAAGATTTGCTTTAGGGCATGCCCAGATGGTGACTGTCCCAGGCTGTAAAGTCCCAGGCTGCACAGAAAGAGGAGGGAGCTGCTGCAAGGACGTGTTTGGATCTGGAAGTGCGAACATAGAGGTGATGACTGTTTCCCTGGCCATGAGAATAATTCTCACAACTGAAATAGAGGCTTGGCCATTGGAAGAGTTGCTCCTAATGCCTAGAATAAAGGTCTGGAAATGTTGGCATTTCACAAATGAGATCACTGAATGGAGGAGTCTAGTTCCAAAGGTTAAAACTCCTTCCCCCACTCTTGGCTACAGGCTTCTTTTCAGGCCCTTCCCTGCTTCAGTTGGAACAGCCTCCCACTTCCCAGCACCCTGTCTTCTTACAAATCCTTCCTCAAACCAACTTATCGAGAGGCTTTCCTACGTTCGTCTCCTCTGTGATTACGTCTGCACCTTTTCAGACCTGAACAGCTGTCCCCTGCACAGGACTGGTCTGAGTTAGACTATATGTTATTTGGAGCAGTGACCCTCCCATTTATATTGTCTGTAAACCACTACATGCCCTTTGAATAACTGTAGCTCAGGTGAGCTAACAGGGCACAGGAGAGGGAGAATTCCAGTCTCATCTACTTGGTTCTACAGACATTCCATCCATCACAAATCCAGAAGCAGGTTATCAAGTAACATCCATGCATCCTCAGAACAATTTGTCACTGGGTGCTCAGGAATGAAAGGGCCCAAAGAAAAAATGGCAGAAAAGAAAGGCCCAGGCTGGGCAAAACAAGGTCTCACAAACTTCTTAGATACCAGGGAGCTCCTGTTTAATTAGTTAATGTAGCTAATCTTCTTAGATTACACCCATCATACTTATTAAAGCCAACACAAGCAAATCTCTGCATCTCACTTTGTTATTTGGGAGTGGAGATTCTATCACTGATTTTATTTTTATTGCTGTAAAATAATAGAAAGCTTCACGAATGAAGCTGACAAAATACAGTAAGAGTGTTATTTTCCTATAGTAATATAAAGTGGTAACATAACACTTAAGCAGGTAATGAATAAAACCAGAAAAAAATTAAACAAAAGAAAGAGAAAATAAAAGAAAGGAATAAATTCATCAACTTTTCTCTTGAGGGAACATTCTAGTTTACAATCTTATTTTGTTTTTGTTAAAATAATTTGGCAGAGAACACCACATGCACAAACATGTACGCCTTCTCAGATTATAACTGTGCTGATCTGCACAGAGTCACAAGGTTCCAGGCCTGTTGGACACATTCCAATATGGAGGAAGAGTCAGGATTTTTCCATTGCTTACAAATGAGCGCCAGTAGCAGAAGCTGTTAACCCCAAGTTCCCTCGGTCACATTCCCTAGGGTTTAAATACCCCAATATACAAGATTGCAGAGTGGTGGGTACCAAAGAGCCAGTGATTTATTTCCGTGTAACACAAACCAAGCAACCTATCTGGAGGTAATTTTGGATAGGATCAGAGAACATGAAGCAGTGGTCCCTGTTGAATGCAGTGCATACAATATCGGTCAGAGACTTGCCAACTTGTCCATTTTCACTTATATCTGGCGGAAATAGAACAATCCTACATCTCTGGCTTGAGAGGATAATGGGAGGGGGGTTCTTTTTTGTTATCTAAAGAAAAGTATTATTTTGGCAAGGATACCAAGGGAAAGTTAGAGCCTGCCTTTGTGATAGGTGGTCCTTTACACCAAAAATCCACAATATTATTCACGTTACTCCCAGTCTCAAAGGACCAGGCAGTCACCCTAGGTCAATTGTACCTTAGATCTCTCACCAAAGACAATGCTTGTAGCCAATCCTGTAATAAATGTACTAAAGATGTATTAACTAGGAAAAAGAAATGAGAGTTGTTTACAAGGTTATAGCAGGTAAACCTAGGACTGTCTGAGGTTTCAAAAGGTAATAGAAGCTGCTTTAATGTGCAAGCTCTATATGACCTTTGGGGCTAACCCAAGCTAAACAGCTTTGGGATCCCTTGCTTATGCTCAGAAATATTGCCCTCTCCAAATTCCAAGCAGTATAGTGATACATTTTCTTTATAGGGATTTGTATCCCTTTCCTCCAGAGCTCAGTCTGATGGAACAAGGATTTCTGCACATCTCCTCTTCATGTGTGGTGGTGGTGGTGGGAGAACTAATGAAAGTCTTTTATGCACTGATGTCCCACAATGGTTTGTCTGGTGTCTGTAGGTCTTCTTTTGTTGGGCAGAAGGGGATACCTGCTGTGGCAAACTTGTACTTCCATACTTGGTAATGCTTCTCTCCTGACAGTGGAGGTCTATAATAATAATAATAGGAGATATACCTATCCCCTAGAGCTGGAAGGGACCTTGAAAGGTCATTGAGTCCAGCCCCCTGCCTTCACTAGCAGGACCAAGTACTGATTTTAGCCACTGATCCCTAAGTGGCCCCCTCAAGGATTGAGCTCACAACCCTGGGTTTAGCAGGCCAATGCTCAAACCACTGAGCTATCCCTCCCCTCAGCAAACACTTTTATAGTTACAAACATTTAAATTATTACCTTATAACATACAATACAATGCATGATTAATGCATGCAGTAATATTCAAGCATTTCACAAAGTCTAAATAGTCAACACATCCCTATTACTTAACATCTATTTTAACAATGCTAACACACAGGTGAGTCAAACTCAATCCCAGCTATGCATTTGTCATTGTTCAGTGAGGTTTTGGAGCATTGGTATTATCTGGCACATAGTCTGTGAGCATCACAGCAGTTGTCACAAGGTGGGCTGATCCTTTAAAAGATTGGGCTCAGCTTTACCCATGCCTTGTCATCCAGTCACTGGTGATACAGTTGGACCTGGTCATGGGCTCGATCATCACATGATGGTAACCCAAGGGCATGGCTTCCTAGAAGGGGGAGCCTACGCCATCAGAGAGAGAGAGAGAGAGAGAGAGATCAAAGATCAAGAAGAGTTGGGGGTGGGGGGGTTTCCAGAAAACTCTCACGTGTGCCTGAGCTCCCCTGCTCAGAGGAATCTGGGGAGCAAAGAGCAAGCAAGCTGGGGGTGAAGCCCTAATACAAGGGTAACCGAGGACACAGACTTATGGAAGGATCCCGCAGAGGTTCCAGAAGGGACCCAAGGTCAAAGATAGCTGGAGAAGGGACTCACCATACCAGCAAGGTGAAAAAACCTGGCTCAAGCTACCTGAAGTGAGGGACTGGAGCAGAAATCTGAAGCAGAGTGTCTTTAGGAAATCCCATGTAGCAGGACCTGAGTGCTTGGAAAGAACTGTTCAGCCCAGCAAAGGACTGAAGATATCCTGGACGAGGGAAACATTGTTTTGGTGTAAGTTAGAATATGAATGGTTATAATAAATTGGATCCTAAGAAGTGGGAAAATGAATTCTGCTCCTGGAAGTTAGTTCCACAGTCATGGGCCAGTTGCAGAGAAGTTGTGTCTCCCAAACACGTAAGACTCACTCTTGAGGTTGACAGGTCCTAGCTGCCATGGCAATGCCAGCCCACAACATTTTGGGACCTGAGGCAGGGAGCTCAAAGGATGCCCCCATGCCCCCTCACTTGGGCCAAAACTTTGAAAGGTCTCAATTCTGCCTTCTTCCTGTTCTATTCCTCTCCTTGTACTGCTCTGCTACCTATCCCAATAAAGGAGAACTAACAACTTAAAATGCCTTGTTCAAAAATTTTAAGTAACACTTAACTTTCAAACGACTGAACAGCAAATGTAACTTTTCTTGTCTGCATCAATATCATTCATGTCATCATGTGTCAACACAGTCTCTAGTGCCCTGCATTGCTGATGTAGGTCTTCTTCAGGTATAGTGAGGAGTTTTGGAATATCATAAAACATCCCAAATATACTGCTGTGTTCCTTGAGTTGTATGATATGTTCTTCAACTGACTATTGCAAAATCTAGCACCTGGTTAAAGAATTCAACTTTGAATTGTTGTCTGGGATTTCTTATGGGATTATCCTGTGCCTCATAATCAAAATGTCTTCTTCGGTGACTCTTGTATTCTTGAATGGGTGGGAAAATAGCTTCAGTGTGAAATTCCTCTGCCAACTTCTGTGCACTCTTCAGAACATTTTGAAATCCCTCATCTGACCGTTAAGACTGTAGGTATGACTTTGCTTTGTCCAGTTGTTCCATTGCTCCAGATATATCAAGGTCAACATCTTGGAGTCTCTTGTTTACAACAACATTTATTTCAAACAGTATGTCATGCCACAACACTAAGCCACACAGAAATTTGAAGTTATGTATGTTTCTGGTGATTCCATTTCCCTGTGCCACTTTTCTCCCACGAACAGTTCATCATAACATATCCTCCATAATGGCAACTGTGGCATCATCTATCTTCCCAATTTGGTGTTTGATAGGCTTTATTGCCTCCACTCAACTTTCCCATCGTGTGGCACTCAGTGGTTTCAGTGTCAGAGAGGATGTTCCCAGATGCTGCTTCAAAATTTGCCATCGATGAGTTGATGCAGAGAAAAATACATAGATGCTTTGAATTACATTAAAAAATTCAGCAGCCTCACTAGAAGCTGATGCTGCATCACTGACCACCAAATTCAATGAATGAGACAAAAAAAGCTTCAGGGTTTAACTCTCGGATCCGTGTCTGCACTCCTGTTCTTTCCTCTTATGTTGGCACCATTATCATAGCCCTGACCTCTCATGTCAGCTATCGCAATTCCCGTATCTTTCAGCTTTTTAAGAAGCACATTTGTCATACCAGCTCCTTTAGTATTATCAATGTCAATAAATTCTAGAAAATGCTCTCTGACAGTCATCACTGCAGGGACATTTTCACTAGGTTCTGTTGCTGTTACAAAATGCACCATTAAAGTAATTTGTTCCGTATGGCTGATGTCAGGTGTGCAGTCCAGAATAACAGAGTAATATCTTGCTGACTTCAGATCTGCCACAATCTTCTGTTTGACTTTTGTTGCCAGTAACTGTATGATCTCATTTTGAATTGTTTTTCCAAGGTAGTGGTGCGTGTACATTTCTTGGGTGGTGACTCTTAGATGCAACATCAAACTCAGCCACCAGCTCCACAATTTTAAGGAAGTTTCCATTGTTCGGCACATACAGCTGATCTGAAGTGCCACGCAGTGCTAGGTTTTGGGTAGCAAGCATTCTCACAATGGCAATGAGCCTTTTCAGAACATTTTGCCAGTAAAGAGACTCTGATGCAATCTTCTTTTGATGCTGATCATCTATGGTGGCCTTTAACCTTAGTCTCATCTCAAGCTCTTTCCACCTATGGAATGCACTCTGGTGATTTGCTGCCTTCTCATGGCATGCCAGATTTCTAGCCAGATTTTTCCCATCCTTTGTTTCTGTAGAACCCAATGTGGCTGGAACATTAGACTGGAAGAGTGTGCAACAAAAACAGTATGCAGCATTCTGGGTTTTTGAGTACATAAGCGATGGTCTCTCCACTTTGTCACCATTGGGGATTTCATGCCAGTAATGTGTTGGATGGAACCTTCTATTTTCATTGTCTTCAGGGAACATGAAGTTTTTCACTTGCTGTGGCCCATGCAGTACAAGGAAGTCCCTCAGGCTACTGCTTAAGTGGGTCCACAGTCCTGGATCATCTTGACTTAAGGAACTAAACTCAGCAGCAGCTGTTTCTTGCACCTCCACCACACTCTTCTCTGATCTACACGTTTCTTCAGCAATGTGCATGGTTACATCCATTTGAGATGGAGATATGGATGCTGCAGCAGCTGCCAGGTCACCTGCACTCTGACTAACTGGAAGATCAGGCATCTCCTCACCACTCACATCCTCACTGGGGCTGAAAGGCTCACCGTGAACATTTGTGTCTATGTATCTCAGGAGAGCTCCTTCCTACTTAGACAGAAAAGCTTCCTTTGCTTGCTTTCTTTTTCTGAATGCTGCCCCAGAGGGGCATTTTCTTCTTTCACTCATGACTGTTGTTCTGTGCCAGCTATACTGGCTCTCAACACTCAGTTGAAGGGGACAAATAAGCAGGCTGGTAGCAGGGCCTGAGTGAGGGAAGATATCAGCGTCTTAAGGGCCTAACTGGCTCCTACTACTTCAGTTGACTGCCTGTTCTCCTCAGGTGAGTTCAGGGAAGCAGCAGGAAACAGGAAGCTCCCTGAGAAGCTGGCGTTAATCAGTCCAGGCTCCTGGGGGTGCTAGAGAGGTACATAAAAGGCTCCTCCTCCTCCTCTCTCTCCCTGCAGCTCCTGCTGCTTTCTGTTATTCTCCCTCACCTTTTCTCCTGCCTGCCTGTTATGTCTCTTGTGCTCTCCTTCCTCCAGCACAGCACTCCAACATCTCTGTGCATCTAGAGTAGAGAGAATACATATGCACCAGCAGCAGACACAATTTTCTACACTCCGGGTCCTAGTGGCGCCCCCACAAACACAGTCTGGCATCTGAGGCGGCTGCTTCAGTTCACCTCATGGTAAGGCCAGCCCTGTGCCATCATGTGGGGTCATCATGCTCTTTGAAAATGCTGCCAACTTCTCTTCCTCTGTGGCCTGTATAACAGGAAGATTCTTTATAAGCTTTCTGATTGCGATCAGGCCTGGTATCTCTCTCAGCCAGAGCCCTGAGTAGCTGTAGAAACATTCCTGTTTGGTAGTAATCATAATAAAGGGTCCAAGGTGAATGACAACAATAATAGGATAGCATGTGAGAGACAATTCTGTGCTATTCCGAAGAACTCTCCCCCCACAAACTTCCCAACAGGATATCAGCTGACACCACACAACCAATACAAAACCAAGTAGTAGTATTCCTTCATCAGAACCGAATGTCATTGGCTAATCCATCCTAAAGGTAAGACTTTTAGAGGATTCTGAATTCTAACTCTCCAAATTGACCCTTCCATTGGTGTCACCTGTCCCACCATTCCCACATACTCCAAGGTGGAAAGCAGAATGGTTTAGCAGGGAATTTTCAATAAATTAAATAGGCCCCTTAAAGTAACAAATTATTTTCCCCTTTACGACATGAAAAACTGGTTTCTGAGTCTTCTATAAACTTCTGGGTTTATCCTCCGCCTATTACATACTTTTAGATGAGCATATTGTCCGAATATAATGTAGAAGAAAGAAGATAGTCCCTGCCCCCAAAGAGCTTGATTCTGTCAAGTAATATTTGAACAGCAACTAGGAACTTCTCAATGAATCTTTTTGGAATATTTCCTAAGCAGCTGCTGAGTCTTTCAGACAAAAAACAGAAAAGAACTCAGAGGAGAAACTGCAGCTGCTGCTACCACAGAGAGAGCTTATTATGAAATATTGAACTCTTGGTTCTCCCCCCCATTTGTTTCTTTGTGTTTCTGCCTGAGTGATGAATTACTAAGGAGAAGCCACACTAGTAAATTGATATGTAGCCCACCAAGGGGCCAGTTCCCCTACTACCGCAGAGAATTTAGAGACAGGTTTTATTTAGTCACAAATTAAAATGCCCTGTTTTCTGTGTGTGTTGGTTCTTTTCCACCCCCGCTGCGCTTTGGCAGGACAGTCGGGACCAGGAAGGACTGATTAAGTCACTGGGCTGGGACTCAGGTGACCTGAGTTCATTTCCTGACCCTTTCCTGTGTGACCTTTCCCAAATCACTTAATCTCTCGGCACCTCAGTTCACCATAAATGGAGATGACAGGCCTTCCTTTCTCTTCATCTACCTTACCAATTTACAACAGTGATACTCAGACCTCACCGGTTCAGGAGCCAAACTGGTGATCAGCATTACCCAAAAGAGCCATAGTAGTGTGAATTCATAGTTTCATTTACTATTTTTGTATTTATATACAATTCTCACAGCAGAATGATTGACCAGATAGTCTACGATTGGTTAATAACATAGTAAAAGCATCCTGATTGGTTAATAATTAAACTACACAGTGTTTTAATATCATGTCCTGCAAAGAGCTGCAGGAGATGCATTAAAGAGCCACTTGCAGCTCCTGAGCATCACTGATTTAGCTAGTAAGCTCTTCAAGGCAGGGACTGTCTCTGTGTGTATGTACAGGGCCTAGCACAATGGGTCCCCATCCTCAGTTGGGCCTCTTAGAACTGTGGTTCTCAATCTTTCCAGACGACTGTACCCCTTTCAGGAGTCTGATTTGTCTTGTGTATCCCCAAGTTTCACCTCACTTAAAAACTACTTGCTTACAAAATCAGTCATAAAAAAACAAAAGCGTCATAGCAACTGTTACTGAGAAAATGCTCACTTTCTCATTTTTACCATATAGTTATAAAATAAATCAATTGAAACAAATATTGTACTGACATTTCAATGTACAGTATATAAAGTAGAATAAACAAGTCATTGTCTATATGAAATTTTCGTTTGTACTGACTTCACTAGTGCTGTTTATGTAGCCTGTTGTAAAACTAAGCAACTATCTAGATGACTTGATGTGCCCCCTGGAAGACCCCTGCATACCCTGAGGGGTGCATGTACCCCTGGTTGAGAAACACTATCTTAGGGTATGTCTCCATAGCAAAGAAAAACTTGCTGCCTGCTTCTTATTTACGTCACCTGAAAGTGAGAACAGGCATTCACATGGCACTTTTGTAGCTGGCGTTGCAAAGTATTTACAATGCCAGATATGCTAAACATTTGTGCTTCAGACACCATTCCAGAGGACATGCTTCCATGCTGATTATGGTCGTTAAAAAAATAGTGCGTTAATTAAATTTGTGACTGAACTCCTTGGGGGAGAATTGTATGTCCCCTGCTCTGTTTTACCCGCATTCTGCCATATATTTCATGTTATAGCAGTCTCAGATGATGACCTAGCACATGTTGTTTGACTTATGAACACTGTCACTGCAGATCTGACAAAACACAAAGACGGCACCAATGTGAGATTTCTAAAAAAAGAGCAACACTCCGATGCAGAAACTACAGAACCTGAACAACCAAAAACAAAAAACAAACAAAACAAAAAAATCAACCTTCTGCTGGGGGTATCTGACTCAGATGATGAAAATGAACATGCGTTGATCCACTCTGCTTTGGATTGTTATTGAGCAGAACCCGTCATCAGCATGGATGCATATCCTCTGGAATGGTGGTTGAAGCATGAAGGGACATATGAATCTTTAGCACATCTGGCACGTAAATATCTTGCAACGCTGGTTACAACAGTGCCATGCAAATGCCTGGTCTCACTTTCAGGTGACATTGTAAACAAGAAGTGTAACCAAATTTGTTTGTCTGAGCAATTAGCTGAAGTAGGTCTGAGTGGACTTGTAGGCTCTAAAGTTTTACATTGTTTTATTTTTGAATGCAGTTTTTTTTGTACATAATTCTACATTGTAAATTCAACTTTCATGATAAAGATTGCACTACAGTACTTGTATTAGGTGAATTGAAATATACTATTTCTTTTGTTTTTTACAGTGCAAATATTCTTATTAAAAATAAATAGAAAGTGAGCACTGTACACTTTGTATTCTGTGTTGTAATTGAAATCTATTTGAAAATGTAGAAAATATCCAAAAATATTTAAATAAATGGTATTCTATTATTGCTTAACAGTGCGATTAATTGTGATTAATTTTTTTAATCACTTGAGAGCACCAGTCACAATGCTGCTGTCTAAATGACCTCAGAAAATCAAAAATCCCAAAAGAGCTGAAATCCAGGCAGCTGCCTTCTGCATCTCCAAAAAGGAAGCCTGACGTGACAAAGACTGGAAGCATAGGAGTGTATCCAGTAACGATAAGCCAGGTTAAATAGACATCAATTTGCCCTGCCTCCTGCTCTGATGTCAAACACGCACAAAAACATCTGTAATGGTTATGTCCTCTCTGATTCAGTGAGCCACTTCAGCTCATAAGTTAAGTAGAATTTGGATTTAATGTTCCCAAATACTTTATAACAAATTGGAGAAGTTGATGTGAATAAAATAATCCGTCTTCCAAATCTTCTCCTTTCTATCCTCCCCCAAACTTAACTCAAGCGCAATCTGACCTTTTTCAGAGGTTTGACAATATTATACTTAATTTAGCATTGCTGGGGTCTAGCAAGGACCATTAGAGAAAGTAGCAGGATACCATGAAACAGGTTGTTCACTTGCCATTTCTAGTCCAGTTTTGCACACACAACAGATTCAGATACCCCAAAAGTTTTTATTTACTTGAACTGACACGTCAAATCTTTTGAGTTTCACCCATCACTGCTTCATGTTCATATTATGGATCCATGTGAACTCTGAGGCCTAGAACCTAAAGGAGGAAGAAATCCTCACATTGTGAGCCAGATGGACCTTAATTTTGTTAACTTCGGATAGTCATCCAAGGCCCTGCACGCAGCTGAAGAAACTACCCACTAATCAGCAAACTTCTGGGTGCTTATCTGAATGGAACTAAACCTTCAACCTCTCTTTCACCACTGCTATATACCTGCAGTAGCCAACTGGTATTGAGAAGGTTATGTTATTTACCTAGCAGACAGTGCACTAATGTTTTCTAGATTGCACCCTCTTCTTCAGATAACATGCTATGTGCTCCAAAGAGGTCAGCTGAGAAAGTTGACTTGGGCATTTATCAAAAAGTGGTGTTGCTTAGCAAATCTGTAACTGCTGATGTGATATATAGAAATCTCTCTCCATTCATGGGTTTCTAATTGGATTAATTGCACTATCAATCCATTTACTGCTCACACACAGTCACTGTGCATGATACATTTTGGTAACAAAGAGGAAGGAAGCACTGGACAATGGGAGGTTACAACCATTTTTAATCTGTATTTTTCAACATATCTAAACAATTTGTTAAAGTATGGACTAATCACTTACTATATTATAGTTTTTAAATCTACAGTCTTAGACAAAAGCCTCACAAAAAAGCACCTTAGGCTCTTTTGTTTCTTTTTAACAATTCTTACTTCTTAAAAAATGATCTCTCTCACATACTCAAGTCCCCAAAGTGTTCCCAGATTCAAGTGTGGTTACAGTCAGCAAAGTAACTTTGCAAAATAATGGCCCTTCCTTATTTGGCATTTCTGTTCATTGTGTGTCTTGGAATCATAACTGCTCAGTGACATAAGATGAGTTTCATAATGATTCAGTGTGTTTTAAATTCCTTGTGGCTCCACACAGCCAGCACAGTTTTCTCTCTCGCTCTTTCCCCCCCACTCCCCCAACCTGGAGTCTCTTCTTGTGCAACAATATTGTCAGCTCATTTCCAAGAGCAGACTCTCTATTTCATTCAGTCTGTAAGAGATAGAAAGGGCACAGCTAGATTAAAATTTTCAGCGCTGCCAGTTGCAAAAATTAGCTTGGATTGTTGTTTTTCCTGGACACAAAGAGCAAAAAGACAACAGGCCAGCTCCTTAGCTAGTTTCAATCCCTGGCTTCCAGGGAACTATGCAAATTAATACTGATTGACAATCTGGCCCATATTTGCAGATGAAGGAAACAACAAGCAAACAAAGAAAGAACAAAGATGAAGTCGCCAAACAAGAAAGTGAGTGATTAACAATTCTGTATCTTTTGAATTGAACACAACTGGCAGCTGCCTTTGCAGGCAGGCAGACGCCTTAGAAACGTGAAAGTGCAGTACGTAGGTAAGTCATATAGCTATATGTATACCACACAATTGATCTGCAAATAAGAAAGACAATGTAAACCAGGAACTTCAGAGTGGTATTTTGACAGAGCTATTTCCTGCTACTCACTGCATTTGGGGCTTGATTCTTCTCCCACTGACATTGGGGCCAAATCTCCCAATGCTTAACAGGGAGCAGCATCTGACCTTTTATGCAACTCTGTAGGGGATTCCAGTGATTCATACTCTTTTGTAGGTTATGGCGCCTGAGCCAATGCCCACTAAAGTCAACAGGAGTCTTTTCATGTATTTGAAAGGGCATTGGCTGTTGGCTCAAGCCCTAACTTGTCATCAGATCTTTTTGAATGTAATTAGAGCTATATTGTGTGTAGATGGAGGTGGACACTTCCTCAGATAATGCATTTTTCTATCATTGGTGGCTTAGTCAGACCAAGGATGATATCAGTAACAGAAACATCCACTTTCTCTATGCTGTGAGTCTGCCAGGTATTATGTGGCTTGAAGAAAAGTGCATTTTCCTCAATCCACTTTTATGAAAATTCCAAGTGAAAGGATATTAGTAATCTCTTCTCTGGTGTCTGCTCTCCTAAAAACAGCCCCTCAACCCCTCGGTCTGTTGTCAGACTGTTTCTTTTCTGCTCAATTCTGTTTCTTTTCTTTTCTTTTCAATTCTGGCATTTTCCTAATTTTGGAGTGCTTGACTTTGCAACCCTAACAATGTCCTTTTAATGCAGTTGTGTGTATAACATTTTTACTAAGTTGAGCATCTTTGTTAAGGAATTCCAAATGGGTGCTTTAGAGAGGAAGGATGGTCCAATGATTGCAGACTAACATTGGCATTAAGAGACCTGGGTTCAAGTCCCTGAACTGCCCCAGACTTCCTGTGTGACCTTGAGAAAATCACCGAGTTTCTCTGTGCCTTAGTTCCCCAACTGTAAAATGGGGAGAATAGCAATTCCCTATCTCACACTGGCCCTGGGACTGGGGAGGATAAATACATTGAGAGGTGCTCAGACATTGTGCTCAGAGACCACAGATGGATGATAGCTAGCTTTGTATCCAATAAACAGCATTGTAAAGCACTTAATTTCATATTTAAAAATCAATTTTAAAACTTCTGATTCTTCCTGCAAACATCTAACTTAGCCTAAAACCGGTTGCAGACTGATTGACAGTTGGAGCGCCGTTGCTGCTGATGTCATAACTGGGATTGCCTTCTATCAAGTTGGTCATCCCCACGCAGAGACATGCCAATTGGAATCTTAAACTTAAAAGCAGCATTATAGATTTCACAGTATGTTGGCAGTGCCTCATGCATTTTACTCAGCGAACCTGTTCAAACTGCTGTGCTAAACAAAATGGGGGCAATTTTCCCATCCACAAGGCAGCTATTCAGATCTTTAATAGCAATGCTGCTGAACGGCAGCTTTTGCATGCTCTTCCTTTTTGGGCTCATTGTGTTTCTGGATCAGAAATTGCGATGCAAGGAAACTAAGGGTCGAGGCCTGCGTTTTCCTAACACTTTGAAAGACATTACCATCTGTGGCATGATTCAGATCAATGGTTTAGTGAAATCCCATTGGCAGGGAAACATTCTCTAGATTAATTTTTTAGAAGTTCTGATCTTTCTAAAAGGATGTTTTGTCTTCCATCTGCCTCTTTTGCTCTTTTCTTGTGTTCCTGTGGGATGGGCTTGTCAGATCACACAAATGCCTCCTTAGCATGTCTGGACAGGTTAAGAAATACAGTCTCCGTCGGCAAGAAACATGACACAGAACCGAGATCCTTCCCCGCTGTCTCTCTGAGTGAGAGCAGCGAGCTGCTGAACTGCCTGCAAAGTGCACATCACAAATACACTGTAAGCATCCTGTACAATGATGCTGCAAGGAAGCCAGCCTTAAATTGCCCTCGCTGTAGCACTGGGGAAAGGAAATGCCATTTTAATGATGCCCAAACTTTTTCCAGCCAAAAAACAAACAAAACAAACAAAACCCACCACAACAACAAAACTCACTATACCTTGGCAGCTTCCCGAGAGCCTGTGAGATGCAGCTAATTTACATACATTGGAACAAATTTCAGCCACCATTAATTTGAATACAATGTGTGGCTGATAGAGACTACAGGTCTCAGCATGCCATCTCTCCCTTTTCAATTTGCAAGCAGCCAAGATATCGTCATTATTCTTTTGTACGGAGATCGTGCTCAGAGTCCCAACCAGCACGGGAGCACTGTTGCGCTAGGTGCTGCACAAACATGTAAGATGTGGTCCCTGCGCCAAAGAGCTTGTGATCTAATGCCACATTCAAAACATACTCTCTTAAAAATCAGAGAATTTAAAGATGGTAAAGATCTGTTGGGTCGTCCCTGCCAACTGTTCCCTGCTATAAAATATTCTTATATAATGGCAAAGAATATTTTAATAGAACTCATACCTTGGTATGGTGCTGGGAGGTGCCTTCTTACTAACCATCTGGTTAAAATTGAAGTCCTTACTATCTGTGGTCACAAAAACATCCGTAGCACTTTCTGTTATAAAGGTTATTGTCCTGGGTATGGCCTGCTCAGGTATTCCCCCTGTAAAACAGAAGAGATATTTGTAATGGGAATTAGTGGTTAGAATAAGCGTCATCACCACCACCACCTACCTTGACAAGTCACCACTGCCATAACATAGGAGCATTCCAATAAATCTCAGTGGTTTTCAAAGTATCTGACATGTCATTAAAAAACAAACAACCCATTAACAGTCACATTGGAAGCCACCGTATGGCAGTCTGATGATCTAGAGTTGCACTCCATATAGGAGGCCCAGCAAGATACGGGCATGAAAGAGGCAGGGGATTCTCACAGGAACTGTTTGGTATAATAGATTATTTTTAACGTCTGCATTTTGTTCCTATTTGGGTTAATTTAACAGTGTGTTTGGTCATTTTATGAGTAGTAAATTAAAAAGAGCAATTAAAAATAATGTAGAAAACCTTCCTTTCCAACAGCTTGGAACGTCTCCTGTTTTTGCTGTGCATTTACATAGGAGCTGGTTTTCCCATGTCCTGCTCTACATCAGACTAGAGCTCCTGTTAGAAAGTTTCAGAGAGGACCAGCAGCATTCACTGACTATGGACAATGAAATAGCAAAAGGTTTCTAAAAATCAGACCATAGTGAATGTTTTTGGGTCTCTGGTAAATAATCATTGCAGTTTTCCCATGAAGAAAGTGTTGTGAGTATCACACAGTGTGATCTAAGGATTCACCCCTACAGTAGGGCTGCATCAATTAGCTTTTAGTTGTAAAAGACATCAAGTATTGCTTGTCTTTTTAAACATAAGCCCTCTCAACCAAGAGCTGTTACCATCTTCTGGCTGTTTGGTGGGTCATTGAGTGACATGAATTGGTGGGGAGGGGGATGGATGGTCTCAATCCCATTCCTAGTGAACACGATTCACAACACAGAACCAGCCATCAAAGCTGACCCCTTCTGGGTGGTCACAGCCCAGGGGCCAAAGACTGAATGGGTCATGGAGACCACAGTTTCTCCTTCCACTGTAAGTATTCCCTCTGGGGCCTTGGCTAGACTTGCAAGTTACAGTGCAATAAAGCAGCCCCGGGCACCCTAGCTCACTCCCTGTCCACACTGGCAAGGCACATAGAGCACTCTGACTCCGCAGCTACAGCGCTGCTGGTACTCCACCTCGGTGAGTGGAATAATGTTTGCTGCACCCCCGCTGGAGCAGCGGTGCCAGTGTGAACGAGGTGTTGCATTACTGTGCTGTGATCAGCCTCCAGAAATATCCCATAATCCCCTCAAGTCAAGTGGCTACCTCTTGTCATTGTTGTGAAATCGGCTGCAGGAATGCAGAAATGCTCTTTCAAAGCTCTGTTTTGGAGAAGCTGGATGCTTATCAGCTCCAAGGAAAATGCAAACATTTACTGTTTGCTTTGAGTGAGTGAGAGAGAGGGAGAGGGGGGTCTGAACTTACAAGACAGCATGCTGACACACTCTCAGCACCCCAAAAACCCACTCTCTCTCCCCCCACATACACACAACACACTCCCTGTCACACTCCACCCCACCCACTCCCCATTTGAAAAGCACGTTGCAGTCACTTGCATGCTGGGATAGCTGCCCATAATGCACCGCTCCCAATGCCGCTGCAAGTGCCGCAAATGTGGCCACGCCAGGGCGCTTGAAGCTGTCAGTGTGGACAGACTGCAGCGCTTTCCCTACTGTGCTCTACGAAGGCGGGTTTAACTCACAGCCAGGGCTGGCTTTAGGCTGATTCCCCCAATTCCCCAGAATCGGGACCCACGCCTAAGAGGGCCCCGCACCCGCAGCGCCTTTTTTATTTTAAATTTTTTTTTTTACTCACCCAGAGGCGGTCTGGGTCTTTGGCAGCATTTTGGTGGCAGGGGGTCCGCGGAAGACCCAGAGCAAGGGAAGGACCCCCCGCTGCCGAAGTGCCGAAGACCCGGACCGCTGCCAGGTATTCGAATAGGGCCCTGTAGTTCCTAAAGCCAGCCCTGCTCATAGCACTCTACATCTGCAAGCGTAGCCATGCCTGGGACAGGATTGTGGTACATCATCATCATCTAACATGTATGTTGTTGGTAGCACCTCAAAGCCTCAGCCATGTTGTGCCAGGCTCTGTATCAACACAGAATAAATGACAACCCCTGCCTCAGAGAGCTTACAGTCTAAAAGGTGAGATTTACCAAGTGGGCCAGACTGAGGGAGAAGGGGAAACAAATAATAGGATTCATGTAATTGATGGGTTTTTACAGGACAGGTTGTACTTCCCATGCCCTTAATGATTATGTTCTGTGGAAACACAAAGTTTAAAAAAAGATGTCTAGAAACAGAGGGTGCAACAGGGAAACTCAGAGTTATTTTTCACTAGCTGCAGTCCAAACTCCCACCTTTCCTTCCCCTGAACCTCCTTTCTCCTATGGAGGAGTACTGAGCAGAGCTCTCATCATAACCATTAAATGGCAAAGTTGAGTTATGGTTATAAAATATTTATTTAGGATTATAAATGTATGCAGAAATGTGCAGTCACCAATAAGCCACATTCCCTGCCCCAAAAGACTTGCAGTCTCTGAATAAGGTAAGAACTCAAGAGGAAGGAAGTGTGGGGGGGATTATTGATGAGAAAAAGAGAGGAGGGATTGCTTGAAGAGGTGAGTTCTGAGGCGAACTTTGAAGGAAGAGAAAGAGGGCACTTAGTGGATGAGGGCAGGGAGAATGTTTCAGGCACAGGTAACAGAAGGCAACTAGGCAAGAGTGGGAGGAATAAGGCGGGAGTATTCAGGGGAGCGCTATAACAGGAAGAGGAATTGAGAGCAGAGATAACAGGCCTGATTATGTAGGGCTATGAAACGAGGAGGAACTTGAATCCAGTGCAGTAAGAATCAGGAAGGTCGTGGATGGATTTAAAGAGGGTGAGAACAGGGTCGGAGCAAGGGGGAGAAAATGTCAGCAGCAGCACTTTGGACAGATTTGAGTGGGGAGATGTGAGAGACTCCAGATGGGGGAAGGCTAAAGTAATCACGGTGAGAGAAGGCCAGGGTGATGAAAGGAATTTCAGCAATTATACAGGGATCATGAGAAGAGAGAATGGATTTTTAAGATACTAGAGAGAATAAAATGACTGAACTGGGAAACTGAGATGGGTGGGGCAGGGGAGGGGAACATACATCAAAAGATCTCTCCCAACATAGGCCCAGCCTTGAAGCTATTTCCTCACTGGTCCCAGATCTAATCCAGGAGTATACAGGTTTGAAGCATGTCTATGTCTCTCCCCTGTTTCACCTGGCAAGATCACCAAGCGAGCTCCATCCTACAGAGGAGTACTTCGGTGCCAAGCTTCTTATTCCCCCTTTAACTCCCTTCATTCTGCATAACACATGATATCATGCAGCAGATGAGTGACTGCAGTATTCAGATAAAGCAGCATAAGTTCTTTTCTTTCAGCGGAAACCTAAACCCAAACTTCTGGCCACTTGTGGAAAGTGCCAGAGACTCTTTAGTAACTACAAGCACTGGGGCGTTAGCTCTGGTCTTCTGGCTAACCTCCAAAATGAGGTAATTAGAATCTGCCTCCAAAAATTCCCCGCAGTTTCATTGGCGACTTTGGGCTAGATTCTCAATCTGCAGCAGAAAGTGGCCTTAAACTAGCCAGAGCTAGCAGGAGAAAAATTCCCCCTGTGCAGCAGAACTGCCACTGGAAGTGGCTGTCCTGTCCCCTACACCAGGTACCTCTCCTTACCCACCGCTAAGATGTTGAAGGGGGCATGTTAGGGGCATTCCAGGGGACTGGAGGGAGCATGGCAGGGCAGAACTCTGCCACACCCAATCCTCTGCTGGTGTAAAATTAGAGCTGCCCCTGTCTTAACTTGCAACAGGGCCATACAGCTCTGAATTAGGGAGACACAACCGGCTCCCCACTCCCACCTACCTGTGGCCTCCCCCACTCCCACCCATTTGTGCAAAGGGAGCAGAGAATAAGGGGCACTATTTTCACCTCTTTTAAAAACTGTCCTGTCCTGTAGTGTAGCTAGCTCATTCCACCCCAGAGGAACCAGCATTTCACTGCTGGGCAGACCATCCTCATATATACAATCTATAAAGCACTTAAAGATTCTTCAGGATAAAAAGCACCTATAAAAGGGTTTATTATTATAGAGATTAGGAAGCAGAGGGAATCTTCTCTCAGAATCTCACCTGGCTTTTGTCACTTGTGACATGACCTTAAGTTAGTGGTGTTTAAAAATACAGCACTTTGCATTGTCGGTTTGTTTTGGTTAACAAGGGTATAATCCTTGCATACTTCAGCACACACACATACACACACACACAGAGCTTTGTTATTGCCCATCGAAGCAGCTAAGCGTATCTATTTCAGATTTATATTCTAATTACTCAGCTCTCAACAAATGCTGCCTTTAAAAATTGGCTGTACACTCAAGCCAGTCAAACTTTCCATGTAGTCATAACCTCCGAGATTCCCTGACCAAGAAGGAAACATTGGCCTAGTCTGGATACATTTAACTAGGGAAGAAAAAACACATGCATCAATTTTGTCTTGTTAAATGGTACTGGCTTGAAATTTTGCCTTCCAGTTTTGTTAAACTTTCCTATGCTGGTTGACATCCTAAATCTTAAAGCATAGATAAGTTATATTTATAGAAGCAAATATGGAAATATTAAACGCAAATAACTACATTACAGCAGTGTTCAAGTTACAGACATAGGCCCTAACCTGCAGCGAGCTCCATACAGAGCCCCTGCACAGAGCCAAACTAAGGTCAGTGGGGTTCTGCCTGGGCACTGGGGTGTGTTCATGTGGTGGCTGTTGCAGGATAGGGGACTTATGTGTGCAAAACTCAGAAATATAAAAGTTAAAGGCCAGATCATTTCCCCCAATACAGTTCTATAATGCCATTCCAGTAGCACAAGGGGGCTGTAAAGCTGCCCTGAGTGAGCAGATTCCCCAGGTAGAGACGAGACAGCTGGTTCTACACCAGCCCCTCCCCTGAACCAGTCTGTGCTGGGGGCATGGTTCGCTCCAGTGTAGCTGACCTTTGGAGGGCATTAGCCACCAATGTAAGTTACAGCAGCCTTGGGGCATGGGGAGAAGGAGGCAGCAGACAGGACGGACTGGTGTAGAGCTAGCTATGATGACTTTGCTACCTGGGGGTTCCTCCATGCCACAGGACTCCTCACAGCTTTACAGCTCATTTGTGCTGCTGGAGTAGCACAGAGGGGCCATACTGGAGGAAAGAGCCAGAGTTCATTTTTGGTCATGCTAAATTTAAGTTTAAGAAGCAGCTGTCAAAGAGAAATGCAGAGAGGTGAGACTGCGGTCAGCAACGGAGAAGGGGAATTGTGAGTCACCCATGTATGGACGGGAGCTGAGACCAAGTCAGGGCTGAGCACCCAGCAGCAGAGTGTAAAGAGAGAGTAGGCCCAGAGCAGAGCCTTGGCAGGATCCCACTGGCCAGTGGGGGAAGGAAGCAAGATGTCTCACCAACAGAGATACTGAAAGAACAAGCAGAGAGGTAGGAGGAGATTCAAGAGTGGATGGAATCACAAAAGCCAACAGAGGACAAGATACTGAGAAGGGAAGTATGATGGAGAGCATGAAGAGCAACCAAGAGGTCAAGGAGGGTGAGATCTAGCAGTATCAGTGCAATATCAGACTTGTGTCACCACTCCAGATAATTTCACTATAGTATCCACACTGGGTCGGTTCTTGCAAACTCTCCCCCATGCCTTTCAGAAGAACCAAGATTATTAGAAGTCTATTTGAACAAGCTGCCCCAACCATAACATTGTTAGAGTAAAGCTATTCCATCATGGGGCAGTGACAGAACTGGCCACTTGAACCACTGAGAAGCATTATTACCCCCTTTCTCCTCCAAAGGATACCCCCCAACAGAGCCCAGAATAGCAATAGCCATTCAAACTGCTGCATCACATTGCATTGACAGTTCATGACTGGTTTGTAATCCACCGTCACCCCAAATCCTTTACTGCCTCTCTCCTCCCTAATCTCCATTCTCCCCATTCGTATTTGTGCTGGAAATTACCTTCAAGTGTTTATTATACCTGTATGTAAATTAAATCCCATCTCTCAAATGGCAAACTCCAGATAATTCTGTAAATTAACTCTCCCTCCATTGAGTCTGCGATAAATCCTAGCTTGATATGACCAGCAAATATGATCAATGTTCCACTTATCTTCCAGATGGTTGATGAAGTTGTTATAGTCTCAGTTCCCATACTGCCCCTTAATATCCCTACTTTTTACCTCCCCCAAAGCAGTGTTTGTAGCATTTATGATTTTTCTTTGTTTACAGCCGGCTGGCAAATTTTGTCTCCATGGTACAGTATTCTTAACCAGACATGGGGTCTTAATCTATTTAGTTTTTCCACACTGGACTGTATCGAAAACCTCACTAAAGACAAATCAGTGCCCAGGGGATTTACATAGGCAATGCCCATTAGTGTTAATGGGAGTTGCATACATAAGTCCTTCAGGCACTGATGGAGAACAGATCTCAGGATATACAAGTGCAGCAGCACAGTTCTACTAGATACAAGAAGGACACTGTCATACCCATATTAGTTTTTCCTTGGCCATGCAGAAGAATCCTATCACATAGGGTGGTGAGATATGTTCAAGCCTGCCATTGGACAAATTCCAGGGTATTCCGATGCCCATTCCATGACTGCAGAGTTCAGCCCAGGATTTAGGAAGATGCTGTGCGCTGACACTAGGCAGCATAGACTGTTAGTCTGGGATCTAGGAAGAGCTACAGGGCTGTCTGGCTCTACCAGCCTCATTGAAGCATCACCTTTGTATTCAGTACAGTGAAGTCTTGTATCTCCTCTACCACGTGGGACAGATACCAACATGTCAGTATCCCCCAGCACTATGGCACAGTCGCTCAAACTTTGCAAAGGGTTGCATAGAGTGTGAGTGTACCTCTCTAAACCCAGGGAACCAATTGGAGTTCTCCTCAGCCTTAATAATGATCTGTGGTGCAGAGACTACAGGCCTCAGCATGCAGTTCTCTGTCTCCATTAGAGCCACCAGGCTGCTTTGCATGCTGGGCCCAGTAGTCTCTTTGGGCCGCACCTCAGTATTAAGAATGAGAGCCACCTTGTAGAACTCTGAATGGATTGCATTTAGCACGTGAGCTCCACTTTGTCCACCTTTGTGCTGATCATAATGGGAAAGGCTGGCATAAATCTCCCTTGCCCCCTCCTCACCAATGCCAGGAGAGGAGAAGACAGGCTCCTTAGGAAGGACTTTATTTCTCAAATGGTATAGAATTCCTTTTCCTTACAGGAACCGAGCAGCAAATTAGAGCATTGTGGCCATGAGAAGAGAGCGAGGGGAGGGAGGAACGGTCTGATTAGCATTGCTGGTTTCATTGCTACCGTGAGAGAGGCTGCAGAGTACAAAGCCGTACTGGAAATAAAGTGTCCACCCCTCCCCTTATCCATCAAAGTAATGACATCATTGCATGGTGGGTTTATAGCTCCCTTGCAGTAGTAACAGCTCTTCCAAGTAGGGCTGTTTTTAAAACAAGGCCCGAGTTACTGCACTGCTGCTCTGGCATGGACAGACATGCCCCTTTTTCTATGCATAGACATTTCCTGGCCCCTAGCAGCAACTCCAAAATTCATTTCACCCTTTAATTTGATTTCATGGAGCAGTATGAGGAGGGGGCTGGGAAGGAGAAGAGGCTGGGGGATGGGATATGGGGGTATCAGACATCCTTCAGCAGAATGCAGTAATGCTCTTGATCAGGGAGGGGTGGGACTGTGGTTGCTATGGTAATGTATTCACACACACATACATGCTCTGTAATGCATCTTTTCTAGCAAGGAAAGAATCTAGTGCCCTATTTTTTGTATCAGATTTCAGCAAACACAAGTCACTTTCATTTCATCACACACAAACTGCTGGGTTTAACTAGGTCACATTTTCTAACCGTATCGGAGGCTAAGACTTGTCTTGCTTGAGTGACTTAACCACCCTAGAAGAATTTCACTAAGCAATGCCATATACACTAGTGTTAACAATGAATTCCTTTTCCCCTGCTCTGGCAGAGTGAAGACGACCAGGGAAAGTACTCCAAAGCGGTTTCACAGCTAAATCAAAACTACTTAAGATCTTAGACAGGTGACAGGTTCCCTTCAGTGCACAGGTCAATGTAACAGAACAAAATATTTGGAAACCACTTCCTTCTACACTAACCTGCATACGCCGGGGCCCATTTACCCTACAACCATTTACAGCAGCCCAGGAAAATACTTCGCAATTGAAAGTTATCAACTGGTTGTGAGAAACACAAAGCCCTGAGCTCAGCTCCTGACAGGTAAATAAAAATGTGAAAATATTTTGGTTTAAAATCTAATTTGCTTTTAATTATTTTTGGAGGGGGAAAAAACCCCACACACATCACGCACCACCTTATGCCTGAGTTATTCTTTGAAGTGAACAAGAAGCCAGAAGCCAGAGGTCTGGCCTTGCAAGCAAAACAAGTGATTATTCAAGGCCTCACTTATTTGAAAGCCCCACTGTTGTGTGTGCTTATGGGAATTGCCATACCAGATCAGGCCAGTTGTCCAGTATCCTGTCTCTGACCGTGGCCAGTAACAGCTGCTTCAGAGGCAGGTGAAGTAAACCCCAGAGTGGACAATTATGGAATAACCTGCTCTCACCTGTCAATTAGAGGTTGACAGATCCTAAAACATGGCAATATATATCCCTTATTATATCTAATTAATGATAGGTGTTCTCATTATCCATGTAAATATTCAACCCTTCATTGAATCCTGCTAAATTCTTGGTAGCAATATCTTGTGACAATAAGTTCCATAGGTGGATTATGCATTGTGTAAGAAAGTTTTCCTTTTATTAGCATTAAATGTGTTGCCATTCAATTAAATTGAAGCCTGGTCTACACTACACAGTTAGGTCAACACAAGGCAGCTTACGTTGACCTAACTATGCAAGTGTCTACATCAGTGTTTCCCAAACTTGGGACACTGCTTGTGCAGGGAAAGCCCCTGGTGGGCCAGGCCAGTTTGTTTACCTGCCACGTCCTCAGGTTCAGCTGATTGCAGCTCTCACAGGCCGCAGTTCGCTGCTCCAGGCCAATGGGGGCTGCTGGAGCGGTGAACCGCAGCCAGTGGGAGCCGCGATGGGCCGGACCTGTGGACACGGCAGGTAAACAAACCGGCCCAGCACGCCAGGGTCTTTCCCTACACAAGCGGTGTCCCAAGTTTGGGAAACACTGGTCTACATTAAAATTTCGCTCCCACCAATGTAACTGCCCAGCTACACGGACTCAATAACTCCACCTCCACGAGAAGCATACAGTCAATGTCGATGTAGTTAGGTTGACACACTGTCAGTGTAGACACTGCGTCACTTACATAGACTGTTACTGGCTTTAGAAGCCATCCCACAATGCCCCACACTGACAGTACAATCAGTACAAGCACTTCTGGTGAGGACGTGCACCGCCAACACACGGAGTGTAGTTGGACACGCAAAATTGATTTAATTACTGTGGGGGCTGTATGCCAACGTAACTTAAGGCAACATAATTTTGTAGTGTAGACTTGCCCTGAATGTCTCCTAACTCTTCTATTATTAGAGGGTAAATAGGTTTTACCTTCAGTCATTATTCTGAATACCTCTGTCATGTCCCTTCTTATTCACCTGTAAATGAAACAGACCAAATCTTTTCAGTCTTTCCTCATTTTGAAGTCGATGCCTGTGATCATTTTCATTGCTTGTCCCTGGACCCCTTGTATTTCTGCTCTCTCTTTTTTGGAGGTAGGGAGATCAGTGCTGCCCACAGCCCTCTAGGTGAGCATGCTGCATTGATTTATATGAGCAATCCTAGGTTTTCACTTATTTTCTATCCCATTCCTTATACATCCAGACATTTTGTGCTCTTTTTAGATCACTGCTGCAGTGTGAGCAGATGTTTTCACTGAACTATCCACAGTGACACCCAGCTCTCTTTCCCAAGTGGTTACACTCAATTTAGAACCCAGCAGCGTGTAAGAGTAGCTCAAACATGCATAACCCTGCATTGTGAACAATGGATTTCATCTGCCTTGGATCACCTAGCTTGGACTGGCCCCTCTGGGGTTCCTCACAGGCCTCTCTAACCTAAAATGTTGTGCCATCTGCAAATGTTGCCCCTTCACTGCTCCCCCTCTTTTCCAAGTCATTTAAACACCACCAGCAGGCTCACAGCTCACATGCCAGCAGCAGTAACAGAGGAACAGCAAACCTACGCCTCAAAGTCACAGTCCGCCTCAAGCCACATTTGGCTCATTGGGCAGATGTGGTTAAGGCACGTCAGTTTCCATAGCCAACACTAGATGAAGAAGTGATGTGACTAGCATCATGTCTGACTCCCCTAACCACATGGATCAGGTACCTAATCACAGCTCAATGGACTGGAGGTGGACTTTCTAGAGGAGGCGAGTCTCCCTCAATCTTATACAGAAACCCATTGCTAGCTCATCAATATTTGTATTACTACTATTTAATGCCCAGCCCACAAGGCGAGGTGATTCACCACTGGAAGAGGAAGGAACTTTGTCTCCATTTCATTGCCCACTACCCACACCATGACATCAGCTTCAAGCCTCACTTTTGCTTGAATCCCTGAGCACTCAGCACTGCGGTGGTCTCAATCTAGACACAGCCAGTGTGCGTGTTTTAAGGGTGAATATGGGTTGCCCAACCTTGAATGGCAGATTGTGCTTGACTCTTTCACATCAAGAAGCCACTTAGTAATTCAGAACATTAAATGGACCTTTCAGTGCAAACTGAGCTTCCCAGCCTATACGAAAAAATGAAGCCTGGAAGAGCTCCATCCCCTACAGCACAGCCATCCCCAGCCCACTCACATTATTCAAACCATCCCATAATTGGGCCCAGCTGGCTATATGAGAGACAGAAGCCCCTTGACTGAATTACCACAGGGATCAAGTTACTGCTCAGCTCAGGAGAAAAATTGGTCCCTGTTTGCATGAGGAGAGGACATGCATAAGGAGGAGGAGGTGGGAGGGCATGGCAGGAGCTGGAAACTAAATTGTTCACAGAATACCCACAAGAAAAGCATCTCGTAGGGAGTGCTGTGCCTGTAACAAAGTGAGGGACGCACAGGGCAGACTGAACTAGGCAGATGCACTGAGGGAGACTTATCACACTTTCTGCGTAAATAACTGGAGAGTCAACTTTCTCTTAGAGCAGATCCATGTGCACCTCTCTTCTCACCCTTCCTCCCTCAAAGCCATTCCATGCAAGACTGCCTTCTTCTGATCTACGCACATGATAACTCACTGCATTCTGGAAACCCAAGCACTCGCATTTGAACTCTCAACACTGTTGTCCATATGGTGATGGTTCTCGTTAGCACCCCTGGCTCTAGCTGCTGTCAAAGAGAAGCTGCCTATCAGCCTGTGGGATTTGTCTAGGCTGGTTTGTTTAATGAAGAATGTGACCAGTGTTGATGCATGAGGGCTTTTGAAGAGAGAAACCTCCTTTCGTAGCTTAAAAGCCAGTGGCACATCACTCGGTGGCACAGTGAATGACGGGAGGAGAATATATCAATAAGAAAAGAAATAATGGGGTATTTATCCCATAACTTCACATTGGTCTGAGGCACAATATGCAATGACTAGGTCCAGCATCTCACAACCCATCTATGCTCAAAATCACCATCTCACAACCCATCAGTGCTAGAAATCCAGCTGTATCCTATTAGAAAGGTGCTCAGTAATGTTCTCTTAGGGTAGTTTTGTATGGTGCTTCTTGAAAAGTGAAAAAACAAAAACTCTCTAGGCATGGGGTAGAAAAAAGAGGGAGGAGGAGGAGTTCTTTAGGAACCAGCTGATACTGGATCCAACTGTAGATATGCATGCAAGCCTGGAATGTTTTAGCCAGCAGTGATTATTAGGGCTGTGTATGCACCCTGCACACACTTGCACCCCTTACAGGGAAGGCATAAAGGACAGGGCAGCCCCAGATGTCATTCAGTTCCTTCTTACCGCACATGGGAGCGAGTTAGCGCCTACAGTGTCCTCCTGCTTTCCCATAGCCCCTAGATAGGTTTAGAGTGTATTGTTAGTATTGGTGGGAACTTAAAACATTTTATTGACGCCTGTTTATTTAAAATAAAAACCAAAAGCCATTGTTTTCTTCTGAATCTCACCTCAGTACTGAGAAGTAGGGTCTGATGTCTGAGAACAAGTCTCCTGGCTTTAAAATCTGCCCTGCCTGTCCGGCTGATATGCCTGCCAACGATACACATAGGAAAAAGGTTTTGTTTGGCAGAAAATCTCATATCCCAGACAAGCATCCTATTTGTAATTGTTCTGTTGAACTCTTTGCCAGAGGATGTTGTGAAGGCCAAGACTAACAGGGTTAAAAAAAATACTAGATAAATTCATGGAGGATAGCTCCATCAATGGCTATTAGCCAGAATGGGCAGGGATGGCATCCCTAGCTGGGAATGGGCGACAGGGGATGGATCACTTGACGATTATCTGTTCTGTTCATTCCCTCTGGGGCACCTGACATAGGTCACTGTCAGAAGACAGGATACTGGGCTAGATCAACCTTTGGTCTGAGCCAGTATGGCCCTTCTTATGTTCCTTATGTTCTAAGCACCCATAGAGGGCTTGTGAGGCCCAGTTACAGTTATTTCTGATGGAGAAGACAACGCATAGTATCTCTGATGCTGGCATTACTCCTCAGAAGCAGTCTGCTCCTACTTCAAAACTGATTTCAGTAAACGCTCTGGCTACAAGAGACACCCCTTTTGGGGCTAAGAGGTCTTCTGGCTCAAAGAGACCTCATGATTCCCTCAAGCACTCAGAGCCTTCTCGTCAATCCTTCTTGGCTCACCAGTGGCCGAGTTCTGTGGATAGAATGGCTGTACAGGAAATTTCAGTCCAGAGCAGAAAAGCCTCTACTAGGAGGACATACCACAATGAGTGGAAATGATTTTCATGGTGATCCATTCAGCCCCTGGACTCTTCTAGTCCTTCTATTTTGGATTATTTATTGTCTTTGAAACTCAGGACTCTGGATTAACCATGTTGGAGTTAATCTCGCCCCTGTGTCTGCATATCCACCACCTGTTGTAGGTCATACAATTTCCCCCCACTTAACAGTCTACGTTTTTAGAGGGCCCACTTCATGCATTCTACCAGTTAAAGAGCCATTCCCTGCTTGGGACTTGACTATAGTGCTCCTATCTTTAATGGACCCTTCTTTTTTAACCCTTTACATCAGGTTCACTATATCACCCCTCTGTGAAAATGGCTTTTTTTTTTGGTAGCTATCTCCTCAGCTTGCAGGGTAAGTGAAATGCAGGCTTTGATGGCAAGTGCCTGGATACCATTTTTCATAAGGACAGGGTTCCTCTCAGGCCACATCCAAAGTTGTTCTTGTTATTAAACCAGACGTGGTCTGGGATTTTTCTATAGCTCAATCTATGCATTTACCAGTCATTTTTTCTTAATGCTTATGACTCTGCTGCAGAGACTAATCTCCACACACTAAAGGTTCTCAGGGCTATCTATGGCCATCTTTCCAGAACAAAGCCATATCGTAAATCATCCAGACTGCACCTTTTGGTGATAAGTCTACGGGACAGGCTATTTCCCCTCAAAGACTCTCAAAAAGGGTTACAGACTGCATTAAACAAACTACCTCTTCCCTCTCAGGCTAGACACTTTCTGCTAGCCTTATTTCTGAGATCTGTAGGGCAGCTACTTGTAGTTTGGTTCATACGTTTACCGATCGCTGTTCTATTATGTCAGCTTCTAGAGCAGATGCGCAGTTTGGGAGGGCTGTCCCACAGTTGTTATTTACATAGGCCTCCTATTGCCCACCTGCCAGCCCTTCATCTACAGTGGGATCCATGTGTACAAAACTTCAAGACCCTCTACTGTAAGGCTAGTAACCTCTCATGTCATTCTCCAGGACTTTAACGCTCCTACACAAAGTTTGCCATAATGCATATACATGTCAGACTTGGGAACTATGACCCAGAGCCTCAAAGGTATTCAGGCACTAATACCCTGGGAGTTAGCTGCCTAACTACTTTGAGGATCTGGGCCTATCTGGCTAGACTCCAGAGTTCTGCCCCATGCCCCTAATGCCTTGCCCCTTATAAGCCCGGGGGAAGGGTTCTGTCCTGTGAACACCTGAGCAGAGAGTGCCTCTCCTGTGAGCATTAGCAGCTGCAGCCAGAGGTGAAAGTAAGCTGGTCCGGTCCGGTTCGACGTACCAGCAAGAGCCAGTAAGCTGCGGCTGGGATTTAAAGGGCTCAGAGCTCCCCACGGCTGCCGGCAGCCCAGAGCCCTTTGAATCCTGGTGGCAGCTGGGATTTAAAGGGCTCAAAGCTCCCCACGGCTGCCGGCAGCCCAGAGCCCTTTGAATCCTGGCGGCAGCTGGGATTTAAAGGGCTCAAAGCTCCCCACGGCTGCAGGCAGCCCAGAGCCCTTTGAATCCCGGCCACGGTTCTGGTGGCCAGGCTGGGGCCAGGACTTAAAGGGTGCGGGGCTCCCCTCAGAAGCAGGAGCTCTGGGCTCTTTAAATCCCTGCCCCAGCCCCGCAAAGCTCGGGGTTCCCCCTGGCTGCCAGAGCCCCGGGCCCTTTAATTTGCCCCTGAGCCCTGGGGGCTCCCAGCCACCTCTGCAGCTGGGATCCCCTGGTTGATTTAAAGGCCCTGGGGCTCCCAGCCACAGCCGGTGCCCCAAGGCCTTTAAATCTTGAGAGGCCAAACCTCTTCCGGATGAGGCCACGCCCCCCGCAGGACTCCAGCAGTACCAGTAAGTCCTGTAAATTACTTTCACACTTAAAGAGCTGCAGCTAGGGGTATCAGAGCAGTGTTCTCTCCTGTCCACCTTGCAAAGTACAGTCTAGTCTCTTTGCTCCTTACAAGGGCTGCAGGAGTAAGGCCAGGGTTCCACTTTGTGTCTTGCAAAGTCCACAGTATACTTACCTAAACTTGTCATTTTGCAGGGATACCAATGACTAATGCAGCAAAGCCATCTTCAGCTTTGCGCTTTGAGCTTAGCAAAAAATACTGTGCATGCTCAGTATGGCTTTCGAGAGACCAAAATGTGGTCAAACCAAAACCAAGTTTCCTGGGGCAAGCCAAGGCACTTCTCCTTGGTGAGCATCTATTTCCCTGCCAAGTTTCAATTTTCTGTTCTCAGCTGCTTTTGGGCTGCAAGGCTGTTAAAAGAGTTGCAAGAATTTTGTTGATGAAGGAGAAAGTATTTATATCACTCTCCTCATTCTGAAGAGCGGCTGAACCACATTTCCTCAAACTTTCCAGAAAAAAATCACATTTCAACAGAGACCAACCCTGGGAAATTACAGCCTGAAAAATGGAAGTTTCAGAAAGTTCTGAGAACTGAAAACAGGGTGCGGGGGAGGAGGGAGGAGAGAGAGAGAGGAGGACCTAAATGAAAACTACTACACAACCTTAACATTACAGCAGTCATTGCTGCTCCTACTAGAATACATAAAAACACACCTAGTTTCATTATCTTGTTGGTCTTCTTGCTATGTCCAATTCAGTTTTAAATGATTTTAGTAATGGAGTATCCACTATTTCACTGGAAAGGCTCTTAAAATCCTCACCAGTAGGGGTGTTTTTCCTCCCAATATTCACACCCACATTCACTCACTTTCATCATATTTCTTCAAGTTCTACTGCATTCCTCACCCCTATCCCTTCTTGGTGTCACCCATACTTATGTAGCATGGCTCTCTTTCCCTTCTAGGGGGTGGCTGGCACTGGCAGGCATTTATGAGTCTTCTGGGTCTTTCAGTTCCGGAAGTGAAAGCTCATGATTTTAATATATTCAGGGGTCACTGGTTAGATCCTGCTGTCAACAATCCACCCATCCACAGGCGCTGCATTACATCAGTGTTTACACTCTTCAGAGACTGTAGTTAACATGCCACCCACTTTGTCATCACTTGGCCAAGCTGTAGCCCCAGATCAGGAAAGCCTTTAAGTATGTGTTATGAAAGGAGACTGAAAGAGCTTGGCTTGTTTAGCCTAACCAAAAGAAGGCTGAGGGGAGATATGATTGCTCTTTATAAATATATGAGAGGGATAAATATCAGGGAAGGAGAGGAATTATTTAAGCTTAGTACCAATGTGGACACAAGAGCAAATGGATATAAACTGGACACTAGGAAGTTTAGACTTGAAATTAGATGAAGGTTTCTAACCATTAGAGGAGTGAAGTTCTGGAACAGCCTTCCAAGGGGAGCAGTGGGGGAAAAAGACATATCTGGCTTCAAGACTAAGCTTGATAAGTTTATGGAGGGGATGGTATGATGGGATAGTCTAATTTTGGCAATTAATTGATCTTTGATTACTAGCAGGTAAATATGCCCAATGGTCTGTGATGGGATGTTAGATGGGATGGGATCTGAGTTACTACAGAGAATTCTTTCCTGGGTGCTGGCTGGTGAGTCTTGCCCACATGCTCAGGGTTTAACTGATCGCCATATTTGGGATTGGGAAGGAATTTTCCTCCAGGGCAGATTGGCAGAGGCCCTGGAGGTTTTTCACCTTCCTCTGCAGCATAGGGCATGGGTCACTTGCTGGAGGATTCTCTGCACCTTGAGGTCTTTAAACCACGATTTGAGGACTTCAATAACTCAGACATAGGTTAGGGGTTTGTTATAGAAGTGGATGGATGAGATTCTGTGGCCTGCATTGTGCAGAAGGTCAGACTAGATGACCATAATGGTCCTTTCTGACCTTAAGTCTATGAA
Organism: Mauremys reevesii; assembly: GCF_016161935.1. Lineage (NCBI taxonomy): Eukaryota > Metazoa > Chordata > Testudines > Geoemydidae > Mauremys > Mauremys reevesii. The sequence goes on from NC_052623.1 coordinate 189,772,560, forward strand.
TCTATGTACTTGACTGCTAGGAAAAAATCTTTTCTTAAAGGGGGGGCCTAAACATTATGCACAACCTTCAGTTATTTAACCTGCAGCGAGAGAGAGAAAATCATGCCAGACCCATTAGTCATTTTTGTTGTTCTTCGCTCAGTTCCTCCTACTTTATGAATGGCTATTTGGCACTGGGGTACCCACCGCTGAAGCCAGTATGTGAAGTACTGTGTCATCTCAGAGACAGACTCATCTTCCCCCCAGTAATGCAATCCTCTACATACTGATCCATAGTCCATAATCTGGAGGGAGTGGGGAAAGAGTTTGCCAGTATATCAGATTGCAAGTTTGCTGTCCACTCCACACAGCTCTCATTCAGCATTACTGCTTTCCAGCTATCACCCTCCCACTGAAGATCTGTTTCAGATTACTTCCCTCCTACCCCTGATTGAATAGCTTGCATTTGTTTAGGTTATTCCCTGCCCCTATTGTAACCCTTGTAGATCTGGTTTAAAATGAAACATTTTGGCTGAATAGCTGAAAGGAAAACTTGCTGGTAATGCAATTCTATTGCACTGTGTAAGAAGGGACGAACTAGCACTCCAGGCATACAGAATTTGATCAAACACTAGAAACTATTCACTAGGGATAACACTGCAAATGACCAGAGGTAGATGTAGTAGACATCATCTAACAGCTCTTTTCTCTCTCTACTTTTTATGATTCTGCACGATCCATGCTCATATAAAGAAAAATGCTGACTATTCTAGGGAGCTATGGGCATGCCTGTGGACAGGGGTGAGGGGAGAGGATGCTCCTGCTGGTCACAGGATGAGTGAAGAAATAACACGGACCATCCCTGAACTTTGGCATAGTGACATGACAGACCCACCCCCTAGAAGAAGAGACTAATTCAAATGTGTTGACCAAAACAGCACACTCTTAAGTTGCTGTCACATATGCTTAAAGTTGGTTAAATCATTCACTGCAGATAACTTATCTGACAAAGAGTCTCTTTTTCTGTTCCTGGATTATCCATGAGCAGGTTGTACGTTTACAAGTGTGATTGCTATTCACAATGGGTTGACAAATAGTTTGTGTGGACAAATTTTAGCATATGGATTATTTGTGAACTGCTTGCTGAGATTATTTTATTCCTTAGTCATTTTTCACACCAAGAGATGGCGCGTTTAAGTTACACAGTAGAATATCTGTTCACTGATTGGATGCCTTATGTTTTACAAACAGAAGGAATCTCCTTTTCTGGTCGCCAATTATCTGTGAACGTAACTGTGATGAGTCTACTGTGCAGCTAGTAAAAAGAGCTCCTCAAAATGGCCATGAAAGCACTGCCGGTGTGAATAATCTTGTGCCTATTTATTCACGTTAAGTATCAGAGGGGTAGCCGTGTTAGTCTGGATCTGTAAAAGCAGCAAAGAGTCCTGTGGCACCTTATAGACTAACAGACGTTTTGCAGCATGAGCTTTCGTGGGTGAATACCCACTTCATCGGATGCAAGTAGTGGAAATTTCCAGGGGCAGGTATATATATGCAAGCAAGAAGCAGGCTAGAGATAACGAGGTTAGTTCAATCAGGGAGGATGAGGCCCTCTTCTAGCAGTTGAGGTGTGAAAACCAAGGGAGGAGAAACTGGTTCTGTAATTGGCAAGCCATTCACAGTCTTTGTTTAATCCTGAGCTGATGGTGTCAAATTTGCAGATGAACTGAAGCTCAGCAGTTTCTCTTTGAAGTCTGGTCCTGAAGTCCACTACTTGCATCTGACGAAGTGGGTATTCACCCACGAAAGCTCATGCTGCTCCACTACTTGCATCCTATGAAGTGGGTATTCACCCACGAAAGCTGATGCTGCAAAACGTCTGTTAGTCTATAAGATGCCACAGGATTCTTTGCTGCTTTTACAGATCCAGACTAACACGGCTACCCCTCTGATAGCTTGTGTTCTGTGATCAGCTTGGGGAGTCAAAGCCAGTTCACCTGCATGTATGTGAATAAAACAGATCCCTATCACCAGTGAAGTCCATTGGCAGGCATTAGCCTCTTAGAGTTGGTTGTGCAACAATCATGACTACTTTGTTCTATATGCCCAGCTCAAGTAAGGATGAGCACAACCTTGTTTTCAACCAGGTTTGTCTCTGGCCCTCCAGGATGTGCTCTTATCTCAGCCCATATTTATTAACTGCAACGTGCTGACATCAGGAATAGTGAACTGGAGAAAAACAAAAAACTTCTGTGCGAAAGCAAGCAAGCTTTTCCCTCATGCTCACTCACTCGCCTCTCTCCGAGGTGTGGCAGCCTGAAGGCTAAGCACATAATCAATAGTAAACACAAGGAGATCAGCTTGCCACACAGGACATTATCATTGGAGTCCAATAAAATGTCAGGCATTTTGGTGGGGAGCATAGCCTGCCAGTCTCCCAGCAGGAAGTGGAGCCAGCTACCATGCCCCCTAAAAAACAAACCTTGGGGGCAGGAGGTGGAAAGAGTGAGGAAGGAAAGAGAACCCTGGGCCTCCCCACTGCCATACCAAGAGGGTCCACCTGAGTCCACATGGCTTTTCAAAGGCTGCTTTCCAAAGTGAGGGGGAGAGGATGATCCAGAGCCTCCCCCAAATAAGATGGGAAGGAGTAGGGGAAGGGGAGGGGTTAAACTGGGAAAGAAAGTCCATCAAATAAACAAATACAGCTCTCACTAAGGGCAGCAGCAGCACACACACACACAAAATTCCTTCAGATAACGATAGTCCCTTTGCTTGCACACACCACCATCTCAGCCATGAATCTTACCTTTGGGGAATCCTTTATTGCTACTGCTCAGGGAGTCACTCAGTATTTGTTATAGAGTGGGTGCGTCTGTCATGGGACACATAGGTGTGCACTGGTTTTCCACTGCGAGTCAGAGGAAGCCTACAGTTAACTATACATGCAGGGGATGGAAACAGCCCGTTATCACCAGAATAGAACTGATCTCACATGGCTGCTGCTGTAGCTGCGAGAGGCACAGGGCTCCATTCACAAGCAAAGACACAAACACGTGTCAGTCTGTCGTTGTGTTCCAGTGACAGACAATCCCCGACAGGAACGGGCCACTTAAGTCAGAAATAGGAACCCTTGCACAAATCTGATAGGAGCCCTTGAAGGCTGCTGCATTGTTATGGGCAGATGAGAACATCTCTCTCTGGGACTTGCTGAAGCTGATACAGAATGAAAAACATCATGCAAATTACAACCTGTTTCTACAAGAAGTAATAGCATTTCCTTTGTACTACTTTTACTGAAAAGGCAGATTTGCTAGATATAGGAAATTAAAGTTCCATTGCCCTCCTATCGCACCTTTCATCTGAGGTTCTCAGAGCACTTGACAAATGTTAACGAATTAAGCCTCACAACCCCACTGCAAGGTAAATAAGTATTATCCCCATTTTACAGACAGGAAAACTGAGGCAGAGCGCGAGTAAGTTATTTGCTCAAGCTCACACATTCACGGTCATGAACCTCTGCATTTCCAGGTTCTGGCCTGAGCTGAGGCAGAAGTGCTGACATGCCATCCAACATTTGTTCTCATGATACTTCCAGACCAGCCAGAAGCAGGCAACACAGGGAACTCTCTCAAGGAGCTTGTTTGTAAATGTGGGAGGGCTGATGAAGGAGCTAAACCAAAACAATTGAACACTGAGGCTCAGCCAGCACTAATTCTAGGCCAGAAATATTCACCTCTGGTGGACACTGTGACAAGAAACACCTCCCTCAGAAGGACATGGCATGACACTGTACTGATTCTGGTGAGGAATAAGACCCTCTTTAAGGAGGCAGAGTTCCAAGTAACTTAGAGGGAGGGAAGAGAGAGGAGCTATCTGATTACAAAGGTGGGGCAGGCAAGGAAAGATCAGAAAGCAAGCAAAAGAACATAGGAAGAAGCCAGCAGCAAGGGAAAGGCCACTGCCCAATCCAGGCTGCTGGATGTCCCTCCGGAGCCTCTCTCCAACTACTTCAGCTTGTCTCTGCGTGAATGCACATTCCATTTAAGCTACATCAGTGACTTCATGATAGCGATTTACATTTCTCTAGTCTCTTTTGTTCGGAAGGATCATTAAGTACTTCACAAACTTTACGTAACAGTCACTTCAACTGCTACTCAAATGTAGCCACCTCTGAGGAGGAAAGGTGCAGTTATTTAGCAGTGTAGAGCATCACTGAGCAACTACTTTGGACAGGAAGCAAAGAGTACTGTAGCCAGTTGACAGGGGCATTGAGGAAGACAGAATGTAAGTACCTGTGATGGAAGTGGGGGATGATGCTTGGATTAACACTGTTACTCTTAAGAGAAGTGCCATGAGAATTTTAAAGATCACAGGGTAGTCAGCATCTGGTGGAAATCCTGGGCTCTCTGATGTCAATGGCAAAACTCCCATTGTCTTTAATGAGACCTGGATTTCACCCCAGGCTTTGCTCCTCATGTATAACATGATCTCTCCTACAACCGTGTCCCTCTCACGTCATCCTGGTACGTTCATTCTGTATGGATTCAGAGGAGTCAGTTTAGCCTGGTTTACCCTTAAGAAGCTGTGTCCTGATGGTGTCTGAGCAACAGCCACATTAACGTGATTGGTCACCCAGAAATCCATAGAGACCCCAAATGGATCCTTCCGTTTCACTTTGAGACAAGGACCCACTAGGTGCTGTATCTCTCTGCACTTAGCCTCAGCCTGGAAGCCAAGGTTGTGATAGGACAGGGAAGGTCATTAGATGAAAGTTTAGCTCTCCCCAAGAAGAACCCTACCTTTGTAATGGACCTTAAAACTTGAATCTCCTCCAGCATTAGTGGAGTGGTGAGGGAGAGTTTTTTCCCCCTAGGCCATCATACTGGAAACAGTGTAAAGGACTGCCCTTGTTTTCCAAGAGGTCTAAAAACTCTGCTTTCAAAGCAAGGATAAGACTAAAGAGTAAACTAGTATGACAGATCAACACGTGTTTAGGAATTTAAATACATCCACCCCACTGCTCTTGGGGAGGTTTCAAGGAACTCTCCTCTAGGAGCTCTTTGTGATTGTCGCTGTGTTACTGAGACCAGTCCTGAAAATATGGCCAAATTCCATTCACCTCCATCCAGTTCGGCTTATTCATCTTTGCAGCTTTGGAACAGGTTAATGTGCTATAGCTCTCACTCATCTTGCTCCTCCATCATCTGTGCTAACCCTCTCTCAGTGATTTCCCTACACCCCATCCCCCGAATTGCCTCAACACTGAGGAGGTGGAGGGTGGTGGGGAGAGAGGTCTGGGAGAGACGGACAGTTTTTCACAGAGGGAGATATACAAAGAGAGGGGACAAAGAAGAGAGGGGGGAGAAGTGGGCAGAGCGAGGGGGGACAAGGAAGAGTCTGGAGAAGTACTCAGTACTGAGTCCCTACCGAAAGGGGGAAAGAGTGAGAGAGAGAAAGAGAGAAAGAGGAGAGGTTTGTAAAAGGAATGGAAGAATGTTTGGTCAAAAATGGGAAAACTGGGGGAGGAATGGAGGAACTGGAACTGATGGGATGGAATAACAGATGGATGGTGGAAGGAAATGGGTATAGGATGGTAGGAAAGTGGGTGTATATGAAAAGGGTAGGAAAGGGAAGTGCAAAAGTAAATAAAAAAGGTAAAACTGTATAAGAAAGTAGAGGTAAAAATGTAAGATAAAAATAGTGCTGCAATGGACAAAAAGAGTCTGTTTGGGCAAGGGTCACATCCAGGAAGAAATTGGATAGTGATCTCATCCAGGATAGTGATTGGTGTGGATGTAGCGAGGGATCTTTAAGGAGCTTTATAGAGGAGGATAGGGGATTTTTAACTATTTTACTATAGGAATAAGAAACTACTTCTGGATTTTGGGGCTTTGAAATAATAATAGAATAATAAAATAATAATAATAATAATAATAATAATAGAGCTAATAGATTCATAATAGCGCTGAAATTTTCGAGGGGTTGTTTGGACGCTTTTTGAGGGGATTTTATTTAGATTTTTTTGAGGGATTTGATTTTTTTTGTGGACATGATTTGTGGGACAACCTTGGCTGTTGAGGACAAATAAATGGGGAATAAAAAAATAATGGATATGATAAAAATACATGGAATTGAACAGGAGATATTTTAAGGCAAATTTTACTAAATTTAGTTTATAGGCTAGGGCTACTATATTACTAACATATTTAGGGGATTAGGGGCTGAAGTTAAGGGGTTGCATGGAGTGGAAGTAGGGAGAGGAGTGAGGTTGTCAGAGGCGAGAGAGGTAGAAGGTAGCAGAGTTAGAGAGCAGTTTTAGAGAGCAAGAGGAGAAGATGAGCAAGGAAATTAAAGAGAAAGAGAAAGCAGGAGGAAAAGCAAAAGGGAGGGAAAAGGGGAGGGGAGGGATCACCAGAGAGAGAGGAGAAGGGCAGGAAGAGAAAGGGAAAGGAAAGGTGGAGAGATGGATGGAAAAGGGAGGATTAAAAGAATAGCAAAAAAATTTTTAAAGAAAAAAAAAAGAAGAAAAAGAAAAGAAAGAAAAAAAAAGAAGAAGTGGGAGGAAAAAGGGATAAAAGTGGGGAAATTCTTGGGAGGGAATGGAATAAATTAAAATTGAAATTAATAATGAATTAATGGGAATAAGGAATGAGGATAGAGGAGAGATATATGGGAAGGGGGGGATGGGGAATGGGGAGATGGGGGTAGAGGTAGCTGAGGGGGACAGTAACGGGGAAACTGGGAATCTTTACGGGAATAATCTAAGGAATAGAATAATATCCTAGAATATTAAGGGAAATAATAGATATTTAATAATTAATAAAAAATTAATTAATATATAATTAATATTTAAATGTAATTTAAATACTGGATTTCCTAAAAAGATAAAAGGAAAAAGGAAAGGGAAAAAAAAAAGAACCGGGGGAATAAGCCTGCTAGTGTCAAAAAATCAAAAAAAAAAGAAAAAAGAAAATGGTTAAAGAAGAGAGAGAATGATGGATGAGAGAGATTGCAGGCATGATAGATTACAGCATGATTATGGATCAAATGATGATGATCCAATTTGAGAGAGTAACACTTTTTGAGAGAAGAATTTTTAGATCTGATAGGATGGAAGGGATCGGATATTTCAGTAAGGCCAGTGATAAAGAGATAATAGATGGAGAAAAAGAAAAAAATGGAAAAAATGGAAAAGATGGGAGGTGGATAAAAGGGAGGGGAAAGGGGAGCTGGTTAGAGGGAGGAGAGAGGGGGGTGTGAGGGGGGGGGGGGTGGAGTTTGGGGGAGGGGAGGTTTGTCGATTTTTTTCATTCTTTTTATATATTCTATATTTTGCTGACAAATTATTGAGCTGAGAGAGAGAACCAAGATTGAAGAAGATGATGGAGGAGGATGGGGACAGTTGGGGGTATGAAGAGGAGAAGGGGAGAGGAGATTCTCCAGGGAGATGGATATGGAAAGGGAGGATGAAGGGTAGTGAGGATGTAATGAAAGTAGTAAGAGTTTAGTGCATTTAGAGTGGGATGTAATTTAAGAAGTTTTAGTTACAACACAAGGAGGGGGGAGGGAGAGGAGGGGAGGAGGAGGAGGGGAGGAGTCCCAGGATGACTATGAGTATGTGATGATGAATGAGTAAAAAAATGCATAAAAATGTTGGGTTTAAAAGGGGGCGAGGTATAGGTAGTAGGTAGAGGTAGTAGCTAGTAGGTATAAGTATAGCTGGGTACCTCAGATGGATATTTCATATTGTTTGTTTTGTTCATGTTTAAGTGTTTAAGAAGGATGAAGGAAAAGAAGAACAGAGACAAGGAGAGAATGAGGCAGAGAGGAAGAGGAGAGGAATGAAGGCCTTTCGTGAGAGAGGGATGAGCTTTTTTCCTTTTCCTTAACCAAAAGAAGGATGAGAGAGAGAGGGATTTCTTTATATATATCAGAGGATATATAAATATAGGAGAAGAAGAATACAGCTCAGTGCTAATGTGGACACGGACACGAACGGATATAAACTAACGGTCATCAGTCAGAAATCAGGGCAGAAATCAGACGGTTTCTAACCATCAGGGGGGAGTGTCATACTGGAACAGTCTACCGAGGGAAACAGAGTGAAGGACCTCCACGACTTTTTTTAAGATAAAGCTAGATAAGTTTATGGAGGGATGGGATGTAGGATAACGGCTTAGTCAATTAGGTCAATTATGTGCCTGGTATGATGTAACCTTTTCCAGAGGGTATGGCTGGAGAGTCTTGAGTCTGATGCGGGGGGTTCAGCTGCCCATATATGGGGTGGGGGAAGGAATTTCTTTCCAGGGAAGATTGGCTATGGCCCTGAGTTTTTTTTTTCCCTCCGCAGCATGGGGGGGGGTTCACTACAAGGAGTGGGTGGATCGGCTTATGTGGCCTGCATCTTGCAGGAGGTCAGACTAGATGATCATAATGGTCCCTTCTGATCTTGAATTCTATGATTCTATGAACACCCCCCGCCCCAGTTTTGTGAACTAGTTATATGCCAAACCTGGTGGCTGAACTTTGTGACTTTGTCCTCACCCACAACTATTTCACATTTGGGGACAATATATACCTTCAAGTCAGTGGCACTGCTATGGGTACCCACCTGGCCCCATAGTATACCAACATTTTTATGGCTGACTTAGAACAACGCTTCCTTAGCTCTTGTCCCCTAACGCCCCTGCTCTACTTGCGCTACATTGATGACATCTTCATCATCTGGACCCATGGAAAAGAAGCCCTTGAGGAATTCCACCATGATTTCAACAATTTCCACCCCACCATCAACCTCAGCCTAGACCAATCCACACAAGCAGTCCATTTCCTTGATACTACTGTGCTATAAGCAATGGTCACATAAACACCACCCTATACCGGAAACCTACTGACCGCTATACTTACCTACATGCCTCCAGCTTCCATCCAGGACACACCACACAATCCATCGTCTACAGCCAAACTCTACGATACAACCGCATTTGCTCCAATCCCTCAGACAGAGACAAACACCTACAAGATCTCTATCAAGCATTCTTAAAACTACAATACCCACTTGCTGAAGTGAAAAAACAGATTGACAGAGCCAGAAGCGTACCCAGAAGTCATCTACTACAAGACAGGCCCAACATAAAAAATAACAGAATGCCACTAGCCATTACTTTCATCCCCCAACTAAAACCTCTCCAGCGCATCATCAAAGATCTACAATCTATCCTGAAAGATGATCTCTTACTCTCCCAGATCTTGGGAGACAGGTCTGTCCTTGCTTACAGACAGCCCCCCAACCTGAAGCAAATACTCACCAGCAACCACACACCACACAACAAAAACACTAACCCAGGAACCTATCCTTGCAACAAAGCCCGATGCCAACTCTGTCCACATATCTATTCAAGTGGCACCATAATAGGACCTAATCACATCAGCCACGCCATCAGGGGCTCGTTCACCTGCACATCTACAAATCTGACATCAGGAATCATAACATTCAAAAACCTGTAGGAGAACACTTCAACCTCTCTGGCCATTCAGTAACAGATTTAAAGATGGCAATTTTGCTATAGAAAAGCTTCAAAAACAGACTCCAACTAGAAACTGCTGAACTTGAATTAATATGCAAACTAGATACAATCAATTTAGGCTTAAATAGAGACTGGGAATGGCTGAGCCATTACACACATTGAATCTATTTCCCCATGTTAAGTATCCTCACACCTTCTTGTCAAACTGTCTTAAATGGGCTATCTTGATTATCACTACAAAAGTTTTTTTCCTTCCTGCTGACAACAGCGTATCTTAATTAATTAGCCTCTTAGAGTTGGTTGTGCAACTCCCACCTTTTCATGTTCTCTGTATGTATATATATCTCCTCACTATAAATTCCATTCTATGCATCCGATTAAGTGGGCCCACAAAAGCTTATGCTCAAATACATGTGTTAGTCTCTAAGGTGCCACAAGTACTCCTGTTCTTTTTGCGGATACAGACTAACACGGCTGCTACTCTGAAACATGCCAATTTAGTGACTGTTTGGAAATTTGAATTGAAATTGAAACATTAATACACACACACATTAAAAGCATATACAGTGTATGATAAAATATGTGTATCTGAATGTATAATAGATTTGAAAAGTATGAACATAGACTAACTTCCTTATACAGCCGTTGGTTTTTATGACAACGTCAGTGCATTCATTTCGGGGATGTTGGCCAATCTAATAATTTCAAATAATGATTTGTAAGCAAAGTCTAAATGAGCTCTCCCTGACAGCTAGTGATGAGCTGGGGGTTGGGGGGAAAGGCTTCAGGACCAGATTGTATTTACATTCACACCTAATCTACCTAGGTATCCAGCAAACAGAGCTGTGTTGCCCAAGTGATAGATTTTGGCTGGGGTTGGGTTACAAGTCACTTGAATGCAGGGGCGGGGGGGAATCAAATGTTGTTCTTATCGTATGAGTAAAGGGCAGTAGAACTGTACTTAGCCTGTGCTGATTGAGGGCATCAAGAGAGAGGGTGGGGACCTGTCCCTCTCCACGGTTTAAAGACAGAGCTGATTAGGCTCCATAGATAGTCTTTTGTTCTGTTAAGTGACCATGGCAGCTGAAATCACTGATAATCAGGTCTAAGTGCTTAGTCCTGCTGTGGGGACAGTGTTCCTGTGGGTACAGTGTTTTTGTGTAAGAGACAGCCCAGACTGCACTAGCAGCGAGGTTCCCCCACTGAGAGCTCAGCTGAAATCACTGAGAGCTGGTGGAACCTCAAGAGACCGACTCGCAGAGGTCACAGTGGCAGGTGGCAGCAGAAGGTGACTGCGCAGGGCCATTGGCAACAGAGTGGTGGAGTGAACGGTGGCACAATGAACAGCCGTGGCCAGAGTGAACAGTGAGCAGCTGGAGGAACGAGCAAGGTGCCCTCTTGCCCCCCACCTGGGAGGTGTACTCACGTGAAAGCACCTCTGAACTCTGAGTCTCTACTGACCAAGGACAACACCGCTGAGTGGGGTGCGGTGGAGGGAAAAGTGAGGGGCACGTTAAATAAACATTTGTTTGTTGGACTATATTTTAGTGACTTTGCTCCAGAATGCTAGATCTGTGACTGGGAATGGAAACTTTTATAAATATGTTTCCTAGTAGGCCAAGATTTTTAAAATGCATTATTTGCCAAGGTTGTTATCTCACATTGTTGCTATCTTGAGTGGTCATTATGTGGGGGAGTTTCTGTACTAAACATTTTTATTATTATAATTAATTTTACATAAGAATGGTCATACTGGGTCAGACCAATGGTCCATATAGCTCAGTATCCTGTCTTCCAACAGTGGTCAAGTCCAGGTGCTTTAGAGGGAATGAGCAGAACAGGTAATCATCAAGTGATCCTTCCCCTGTTGCCCATTCCCAGCTTCTGGCAAACAGGCTAGGGACACTCAGAGCATGGTGTTGCATCCCTCCCCATCCTGGCTAATAGCCACTGATCTAGTCTCCAGGAATGTATCTAGTTCTTTTTTTAATCCTGTTATAGTTTTGATCTTCACAGCATCCCCTGGCAAAGAGTTCCACAGGTTGACTTTATGTTGTGTGAAGAAGTACTTCCTTTTGTTTTTTTAAAACCTGCTGCCTATTAATTTCATTGGGTGACTGCTAGTTCTTGTGTTATATGAAGGATTAAATAACATTTCCTTATTCACTTTCTTCACACCAGTCAAGATTTTATAGACCTCTATCATATCCCCCCTTAGTCGTCTCTTTTCTAAGCTGAAAATTCCCAGTCATTTTAATTTCTCCTCCTGTTTCATACCCCTAATCATTTTAGTTGCTCATCTCTGTACCTTTTCCATTTCTAATGTATCTTTTTGGGGATGGGGTGACCAGATCTGCACACAGTATTCAAGGTGTACACATACCATGGATTTATATAGAGGCAATATGATATTTTCTGTCTTATTATCTATCCCTTTCTTAAAAAAGCAAAGGTTTCAGAGTAGCAGCCGTGTTAGTCTGTATCCACAAAAAGAACAGGAGTACTTGTGGTACCTTAGAGACTAACAAATTTATCTGGGCATAAACTTTCGTGGGCTACATCCGATGAAGTGGGCTGGAGCCCACAAAAGCTTATGCTCAAATAAATTTGTTAGTCTCTAAGGTGCCACAAGTACTTCTGTTCTTTTTAAAAAAGCAAACAGAATGCTGGGAATCATTGACTGCCGCTGCACATTGAGTGGATGTTTTCAGAGAACTATCCATAATGATGCCAAGATCTCTTTCTTGAGTGTTAACAGCTAATTCAGACTCCTTCATTTTGTATGTATAGTTGAGATTGTTTTCCAATGTGCATTACTTTGCATTTATCAACACTGAATTTCATCTGCCATTTTTGTTGCACAGTCACCCAGTTTTGTGAGATCCCTTTGTAACTGTTCACAGTCTGCCCGGGACTTAACTATCTTGAATAGTTTTGTATCATCTGCAAATTTTGCCACCTCACTTTTTTACCCATTTTTCCAGATCATTTATGAGTATGTTGAACAGTAATGGGCCCAGTACCAACCCCTCAGAGATACCACTATTTATCTCTCTCCATTCTGAAAACTGATAATTTATTCCTACCCTTTGTTTCCCATCTTTTAACCAGTTACTGATCCATGAGAGGACTTCCTTCTTATCCCATGATGGCTTACTTTTCAAAAGTCAATTTACATTAAATATATTTAAAATTTTTTTTTATATGTTTTTAGAAATCTAGACGTGTTATATGTTTTGGTGTAACTTGCATTATCCTTATGTTAAATTTGTATTATCCTAACAAAACATTTACTTTATTCATATCTCTTTTATATATCTCATCGGCCCTGAACCCCCCCCCCCCATAAATTCAATTCCTGGGGAAACCACTGCCCCCTCTCCTCCCTACACAGGACAGCTGGCTTTGTTCTGACTCACAGGAAGCAAGTCACAGGGTCTTGAAGTGATTTCAGAGAGCTTTTCGGTAAGGGAGAGAGGGCTGCATCAGTTCTCCATGACCATACTTAATTTATGCACCGAGCTCTCTAGTTAAGTTAGCCACAGTGATTGAGGATTTGAGTCATTGCTCTACTATATGTAAGATGCTTTCAGCTATTATCTTTGGTGTGGCTGGAAATCCTTTGGAAGAAGTGAATGGAGTATTAGAGAAAGCTCATTACAAATAAAGTTATTTGCTAAATGCTGACTATTAAACTTACACATGAGCCTGTTCTGACCTAACACAAAGCAGTGCACAGGTACGAATGCCTTTATGGGAAGCTGCAGTTAGGGTGAAGAGGTGAACTGGGGAATGAGGGAGTAATCCTGACTTGCGTAACACAGGGCAAAGAACCTCACCATTATGGACCAGGGTATAGACAGTCTGGTCTAGCAGTCAGAGCAGGTGGCCAGGCTGGTGAACAAAGCTGATGGTCAGCACCAGAGTCAACTGCCAATTACCAGAGTCAGGGGCCAGAGCTTGTTCAGAAACCTCAGTCAAGCGCTTCACATAACTCAGGAAGCAACCAGCTCAGAGAAACATCTTTTGATATTGTTAGATGCCAGTCCCTGCCTAGCACAGAAAGAGCAGGCCAGGTAAGAGTAATGAGCTCAATAGCAGTTGGGCTCAGGGAACGAAGGGCAAGCAAGCCTGCCCAGTAACCCGGCCTTAGAGCACCGAGAGGTGTATGCTCAGCCTCAGCTTTCCAGGCCCTAGCCCTTCCCCGCACATAGCTCCCTTACCCTTAAAAGCCCCCACCCCAATATCACCCCCTTGCTGCCATTCCTCTCCCACTTTCTACTCCCTTCCCCACTGGTTTCACTGACACGTGATGTTGGCCAAATCACATAACACGCCCAGTACTACCTTCCCACCTAATGGTCACAAGAACAGCTGGCAGCTGGGCCGCACATCACAAAGGCAGAGGGTTTCCAACAGGAGAAAGGCGAGGCATGCTAGGAATCAACACAGGGCAGAGTTCTGCCCCGCCCCAGCTTCCCACTGCTGAAAATCCTTGCTGATCCCAGCAGGCCTCTGCAAAACCCGCAATCTATTGGCAGGTGTCATTCACTGTAATTTGCTGCACCCCCAAACAGCAACACCTTATGCAAATGGGGGGGGGGCGAACTTACATGACATTACACTCAAATCCTCCATACCTTAGTAATGCCCAGTCTACTAGTGTGTCATTAAATGCAGATCCGGAAGCCTCAGGCAGGCCTGGGCAAGCTGGTTGTAGTAATGCAGCCACCCAGTGTTTGTGAAGGAGAATGTTTGCTAGAGCTGTTCAGGAAATTCCAATATTTCCTCATAGGTTTTTCATCGCAAACTGTCAAGAAGAGTCAAAATATTTTTCTTGGCCAAACAAACTGTTCTGAAAAAAAAAAATTGGATTCAGAAACATCCAAAGGAAAATGTTCAGCATTTTCTAAACAAATACATTTTGAGTGGATTCCCACCCCCTCCATCTGAAAATTGGAAATTTTCTTTGAACGTATTTTCTTGCAAGAAAAAAAAAATGGGAGTGGGGGAGGGAGTTCAGCTGTATTTCACTTGAAAAGCTTTTTTGGTCAAACACATCCAGCCAGCTCTATTGTTCAGGAAGATCCAGTTGTAACTAACAACCTGAAGGAGAGGGAGGGGCAAGGAACAGGGAAATAGGGAGAAAAAAATAGAACGGGTCAAAGAACTGAACAGGGCATAGCCACAAAGGCTTGTCTGTTCAGGAGAAGGTATGTGTATGTGCTTCAGGAACGCGGCGTGTGCACCTGTAGGAGAGCTGCTCTGTGTACAGTGTTCATGGTGTGAACTTATGCTAGAGCAGTGTCTGTGTGCATGTGTGGGGGGAGGGGGAGGAGAAAAGGTGCACGAGCCTGGGTAAGATGTTATTGGGTATATTTATGGTGTACAGACAGGCAAGTGTGGTTTATGTAGAGTATCATACATATGGTGCAAGGGCAGCTGTATACAGGATGGCAGTGTGCCTGCAAGATGCATGTGTGCATATTGGGCAATGGAAAGGTGTGTTTGCCTGTATGGAGGGAAATGCAGACACAGGTAATGCGTGCATACATGGGGCAGTTCCTGGGGGAGTGTGTGTTGGTCCATGCGTGCATGTGGGGGAGAGTGCATGGGCACACAGCAGTATGGGGACAAGGGCATGAGGCCATGCATGTAAATGTGAGTGGTATGTGCATATGCAGACCGCTGGTCCCGGGGCGGCTGGCTGACTCTCCCGCGCCGCGACGGCTCGGGGGCCCGGGCGCTCGCTTGGGCGTCCCAGTCATCCGGCTCGATGAACCTCTCCCACAGGCATGACTGCGCAGGTCCACCCCCCAGCTCCGCCCCTAGATTTGTGCATATGTATGTGTTTGAGACGTACACGTGAGTGCATGAATTAAGGAAAGAAGCAAGGGAGGTTCAGGTATGTGGGAAGTGCATTGTGTGACAGTTGTACGTATGTGTATGTTGAGAGGCTGCCTATATGCTATGAATGGCACTATTGGTAGTGGCCAAACGCCCACAATTTCAGAGTCTGAATTAGATTTGAATAATGTACATCTATTCTGCACTACGTGACCTTCCAGGGCCTGCTAATTTAGCTTTGAAAGCTCATGTGCTACAGTCTCTTCCCCAGCATTTTAGCTCTTTCAGGTCTAGTCCTGGCCAGAACTCAGTAGTAAAAACACAAGCTTTTCCGACGGTGTCATCAATTCTGTGTGAACGCAAGTCTAGGAAGCCTGAGGCGGTGCCTAGCAGAGGCAGCCAAAACCAGGGCTGCTGGTGGGTTGAAAATACTGGCCAGCTGGACTTGTGCTTTTGTGAAACCAGAAGCTGTTTGAATCCAGATCCCGTTTTATTCAAATTGCAGGGAGCATTTCAGCTAAATGGTTTTTGTTTTGGGCCGTATCTAGTGCTGCTCACAATTGCCACCATGCATGGTGTTTTGGCTGTATAGGTGCCCATGTATCTACAGGGTGTTTTTATACCAGGTGTATATTTGTAGATGAAGTGTTAGTCCATGCCGGTATAAGTGTGCGTGTGTTTAGACAGTATGTGTGTGTGTCTCCCGTTTGTGCACGTGGGATAGAAGTGAGTGGCGGGGACAGGGAGAGATGCACGTGTATGTTTGATGGAAGTAGCTGAGAGAGTGTAAAACGGGGGTGTAGCAGCACAGTAAGTACATGTCAGTGTTTTCCTTTTCAAAAGTGTCAAAGCAGGACATTCCCAGGCTCGATAGAAACTGCTCAGAGTTTGACTAGGCTGCTCAATAGCACATAGGAACTGTTTTCCGAAAGAACAGTTGTTACGCGCCCTCTTCTGGCCTCATGGCTGCACCGCATCTGGGAGCAAGCTGCCCAGCCCACATCCATGAGCCCCTCCCAGCCCCATGAGATAGACTCATGGTAGCAGGGCTTGTGCTGGGGCATTGGTTCTCAACCAGGGGTACCTGTACCTCTGGGGGTACTCAGAGGTCTTCCGGGGATACATCAACTCATCTAGATATTTGCCTAGTTTTACAACAAAGCTACATAAAAAGCACTAGCAAAGTCGGTACAAACTTGTTTATACTGCTCTATATACAGTACATTGAAATGTAAGTACAATATTTATATTCCAATTGAGTTATTTTATAATTCTGTGGTAAAAAGGAGACAGTGAGCTATTGCCCAGTAACAGCTGCTGTGACACTTTTGTATTTTTGTGTCTGATTTTGTAAGCAAGTAGTTTAAGTGAGGTGATACTTGGCGGTAGGCAACACACCTCAGACTCCTGAAAGGGGCAGAGTGGTCTGGAAAGGTTGGGAACCACGGCTCTAGGGCACTAAAAATAGCAGCATAGACACAGGGTCTTGGGCTAGTTCTCAGACTCTGAAGCCTGGGGGTGGGGGGAGCCCGCTCAAGCACCAGCCTGAGCCACAATATCAACACACTGTCTACACAGCTATCTATAGTGCACTAGCTTGAGGCCCACCAACACAAGCCTGTGGTCCTGGGCTGAGAGGCTTGCTTCCAGATCCAGTGTAGACACATGCAAGAGGGTTTAAATCATCAGGCTGCTT
Organism: Mauremys reevesii; assembly: GCF_016161935.1. Lineage (NCBI taxonomy): Eukaryota > Metazoa > Chordata > Testudines > Geoemydidae > Mauremys > Mauremys reevesii. Next base: position 189,789,609 of record NC_052623.1, read on the forward strand.
TAAACTCCACAAGAGCAGCTATGAAAAGGGAACACCACAAGTTGCCTTCTGCCCGCAAATGGGCCTGGGATGACAGGGCTGCTGCCACTCGTTATACAGCGCTATAAGGAACACCAGTCCCCATTGCCTGCAACACCATCACCTCACTGTTTCTTCTTGACTTTGTGCCAGCCGAGCTGCCTGGCTTTTTTAGCCTCACCCTCCAGGTACTTGGAGCATAACCAAAAGCTCTCCCCAAGGCAGCTGGGATGTAGACTTCCCCTGTGCACAACTGGGCCACATATTGTGTGTGGGAGTATTCAGTACAGACTCCCAGTACAGACTGGCTGAGCTCGTCCTCTGATGGATGTTGACTGATTCCGTTCTTGGAGCGCTGCTTTGTGAGCATCCTTGTGTTTGAGGGGAGAGACTAGCACTGCTGCTTTATCTGAGTCAGGACTGGGCCACTTGCCTGCTCATGGTGCACCTTCCATATGTGCTGCAGAAAAGGATGCATGTGTATAATAATAGGAGATATACCTATCTCCTAGAACTGGAAGGGACCTTGAAAGGTCATTGAGTCCAGCCCCCTGCCTTCACTAGCAGGACCAAGTACTGATTTTTGCCCCAGATCCCTAAGTGGCCCCCTCAGGGATTGAGCTCATAACCCTGGGTTTAGCAGGCCAATGCGCAAACCACTGAGCTATCCCTCTCCCCATAGAAGTAGATCAGAGCGTGTAAAACAGAAGATTGTAGCGGCACAGTAAGTACATGTCTGTATTTTCCATATGTGTGCAGCAAGAGCTATTAGTTCCCAGTGAGATCAGTTTCCTGTACCCTAGCTCCTTCCCCCTTAGATGGATTATAGCCACTGGTAGCCAAGGCCTCTTAAGAACATGAGTAGAAGCTCAAAAACTGGTTAAACAGGTCGAGAACAAGTGCTCCCCCACCCAATCACATAGAGACTGCCTTTATGTGCGTGAGACATGGCTGCATGGGTTTCCCAACATGCATGTAAGCTTGAGAAATACTTCAGTTACCCTATGGAGGAGACTGCAGCCTTGCCAAGGACCAGTTTTGCGACTGTGCTCTTCAAGCACTCTTTGGATGCACATCTGAAAGAGTGGGCCAGCTTCTCCTCCATGCTGCTGTAGCCCCATTGACTCCCCTGCAGTTGCACTCCTATTAATTGAGTAGGGAATTTAGCCATTAACTTAATGGTAGCACCTGTTAGCTGTAATAGGGGTCTTCTATTGACTCACCATTAGTAAGTGGCGGATTTAGAGTTATAGGGGCCCTGTGCTCAGCTTCATTTTGGGGGCCCCTCCTTGGGACTCAGCCAAGAAAAAGAACAGTCTCACTTATCTCACCCCACCACCCCATTTTTCATTCTTTTTTTCTTCACCCTCCTCCTAGAAGTAATAGGAAGTAAATGAAAATAAAATGGAGGTACCTTGATTGGTTTTGTAGTTTATTTTTCCCACAGACCACTTGAAAATCACTGAGGGTCTCGGCAGGCCACTTAATGATTTCCAAATATTGTTTGTACCATTAGCTAACTATTACAAAGCACTTTGGATAAGAGCTCTTCATAAATAAAATGTAAAAAAAAACCCTTTGGGTTGCGGGGTCTGACCAGGATTTAGGGTGCGGGAGGGGGATCAGGGCTGGGGCAGGGCGTTGGGGTATGCAGCGCTTACCTGGGGCAGCTCCCATTTGGTGCAAGAGGTGCAAGTGGGGATGGGGGGTGTAGGAGTCAGGGTGGGCAGGAGGTGTGTGAGGGGTTGCAGGAGTCAGGGATGGGAGTGCAGGGCCTGGGAGGGAGTTAGGGTGCAGGAGCAGGCTGGGGGTTCGGGTGCAGGGTCTGATCAGGAGTTAGGATGCAGGAGGGGGCTCAGGGTTTAGGCAGGAGATTGGGGTGTGGAGTACTTACCTGGGGAAGCTCCCGTTTGGTGCAAAGGGTGCAGGTGGGAATGTGGGGAGAGTGTGTGCAGGAGCTCCCATTTGCTGCTTAGGGTAGGGGTGGGGATGTGGGGGGATGCAGGAGGCAGGGCGTGGGATGTGAGGGGGCTCAGTATGTGTGGGGGTGCAGGAGTCAGGGCTGGAGTCGTGGGGGTGCTCCCAGCCCCCTGCCCTGAGCGGCTCACGGCAGGGGATTGGGGTAGGAGGTATGTTTAGGGGGAGTGCAGGGGCCTGGCTTTTGCTCCGCTCTGCCCCGCCCTGATTCCACCCCCTTCCCCAAGGCCCCGCCCCTTCGCTGCCTCCTGCCCCAAGCGCCCTTTGGCCCCACTCCTTCCCCTCCCTCCCAGAGCACCCTGGACCCCAGCAAACAGCTGTTTGGCAGCGGGGGCAGTGTTGGGAAGGAGCGGGAGGGGCGAGAACGCAGCATGCTTGAGGGAGGAGGCCGGGAAGGGGGAGCTTGGCTGCTGGTGGGAGCGGAGCTGCAGCTAGAGCCCCAGGAGCCGGCAGGACCAAGCTTCTTCCCCTGCAATTGCCTGGCACTGGGGCCCCCGTTATTGGAAAGCTGCTAGGAACCATCCATAGGTCCTGCTGACTCACTGCAGTAGCTAGGGTGTAGTTATATCCAGGATGGTGGTGGGCGTGGCTCTCTGGCCAGAGAGGATCTTGGCTGAACAGTCCCCTGGGAGAAATCCCAGGTACACTCAAGCTTGAGGAGCAGCTGTGTTTAGAAGCCACATTGTATGGGGTTGAGGTTTGGAACAAGGTGTGAAAGCCACCAGCTCACAGTGAGCTGTGTGAAGTGGGCTCTCTCCAGGTCCTAATGGCTAAGTGTCCACATCTCAGATACTTCTCCCACAGATGGCAGTAATTGGTTCCTTTGTTAATAGCCTCAGCAGACAGGGCAAAGAATGAATAGGCCATAAACACTGAGCCCTTGTCTACACGACAGCGTTAGGTCAATTCAAGGCAGCTTACTGACTTTTGTCATTCAGGGTGGTTTAATTATGCCACTAAGAGAGCTCTCATCAGCACCGAGCGGCTACACGGGAGACCTTGCAGCGGTCAGCTGTGCCTCTGTAAGGTCTGTAGTGTAGACTTAGCTGAAGTGTCTACACTAAAATTTCACTCCCACTGATGTAACTCACCCGCTATACCTACTTAACTCCATCTTCATGAAAGGCATAGAGTCAAGGTTAGTTGTGTAGTTAGATCATCACTGTCACTGTGGACACTGTCACTTACATCGACTATTACTGTCTTTCCCACAATGCCCCACACTGACAGTTCAATCAGTGCAAGCACTCCTGGTCAGAATGTGCACCACCAACACAAGGAACAAAGCATAGACATGCACAAATAAAGTATTTATTGCAGTGGCTGTATGCCAACCCAAGTTAGGTCGACTTAATTTTGCAGTGTAGACATGCCCTAAGCTACCCTCCCACCGCTAGCTCTCTTTTCCCTGATTGAAGATTAGGTACTCTGGCCAGTGGCTGTGGATGTGAGAGTTTGCTACCTGGGCTGTATGTGTTGTGTGGTTAAGCAGAGGTCTTCTGCCTGATATATTTCAAAAGCATATAGGAGATCCAAGATGCCTAATTGCCCTTAGCATTTAAAGGGAATTTGGTAGCCCTATCTCAAGTGGCTTTGACAATATCAGCCTGTGTCAAGAGCTGTCACTGCAGCACCTTCTGTGCTCAGTTTACTTAAAGCTAAATATTTAACTAAGCCAGACTCAGACTTCCCCATAAGTACACAGACCCACCGACTCTGCCTGAAATGGATGAGCTGCCCAGCATACACCATCATCCAGGAAGGTATGTGTGAGAGATGGGAAAAACACGTTCATTTAGCCCACCATCCAGGAGCGAGTTTTAGGCTCTCCCTGCCTGAACACATTCAGAACAAGGCCTCACACGCTATCCAGCAAGCTAAATCTGACTGCATTGATAAGCGGGAGGTTTTGGCAGCTGGGGCTTAGGGCACCCAGAGAAGCATAGGAGGCCACCTTGGATTTGGCAACCAGGAGGCAGCTGAGACTCTTGAGAGTACACATCTCCACTTTGGCACCAGCTTTTGGGTAGGGACTTTAAATTTGGGAAGCAGAGAAGGGGACAAGGAGGGATTTTGAATTCCCCTTTCCCACCCCAGCTTTAACAGGAGTCTTAATGCAGAAGTGCTGTTAAGAAACTTGAGTTTATTACCTGTCTCCACTCACATGATCTAGGTCAGGGTGACAAATTACAAACCCCCTGTCACATGAAAGGGCTTCATCCACTATCTATTGCAGGGGGTCAGCAACACGGCTTGCCAGGGTAGAGACCCCTGGCGGGCCAGGCCAGTTTGTTTACCTGCCATGTTGGCAGGTTCAGCCGATCGCGGCTCCCACAGGCAGCGGTTCACTGTCCCAGGCCAATGAGGGCGGCGGGAAGCGCTGCAGGCCGAGGGATGTGCTGCGGGCCGAGGGATGTGCTGGCCACGGCTTCCCGCCACCCTCATTGGCCTGGGACAGCAAACTGCAGCCAGTGGGAGCCACGGTCTGTCGAACCTGCCAACGCTTCAGATAAACAAACTGGCCCGGCCCGCCAGGGTACTTACCCTGGCGAGCCACGTGCCAGAGGCTGCTGACCCCTGATCTATTGGCTAATGATTCATCCACAACCCTTGACAGCAACTTGCTGCTCCATTGTCCTCTGCTGCTGCTGCACCTAACACAAGATAAGCGTATCAGCTCAACATATTTGCTCAAATAACCGGCAGTGAAATAGTTAATTTTGGCACATTGGGTGTCATGCTCCAGAGTTAACATCCTACTGAGATGATGCCGTTTTCCCTTCACAGAGCTATTGAGTTTAGGCTCTCTGCAGACATCACTGTTTCTGTTATTTCAATCAGGGTTTAAAGGTTCTTGTCCAAACTGAGTCTGTAAGAGTCTAGAAACCAGTTCTTTTTTGAAAGATAAGCTTAGATTCTGAAATCAGAGGGGTAGCCGTGTTAGTCTGGATCTGTAAAAGCAGCAAAGAGTCTTGTGGCACCTTATAGACTAACAGACGTTTTGCAGCATGAGCTTTCGTGGGTGAATGCCCACTTCGTCAGATGCAGCAAGCTTTCAAAAAGCAATTGCATTTCTGGGATACTTGCTCTGTACACAAAGGCTTGGCTAGGGGGCATTCTTCAGTGCTTTGTCCATTCTAATTGGGAGTGTTCCAGGGCAGTGGTTCTCAAACTAGGACCACCGCTTGTTCAGGGAAAGCCCCTGGCGGGCTGGGACGGTTTGTTTACCTGCCGCATCCGCAGGTTTGGCCGATCACGGCTCCCAGTGGCTGCGATTCACAGGCTGTAGGCTCCAGGCCAATGGGGGCAGCGGGAAGCGGTGGCCAGCACATTTCCCTGACCAAGCACAGGCCCTAGTTTGAGAACCACTGTTCTAGGGGATGAGGACCTAGTGGATCACATTGTCAAGGAGTATCCCATTTCTAATCCCATCACTCCTAGGGTAGTATAGGGTGGAAAATAAGAAACTTTTTCTCCCTCCTGTTATAATCTGCCTGACCCACACACCCACTGAGCATACAGATTTCTTTGAGTGCCTCACACAGGGGTTTCTCCCTGTCAGCTGTAGAACATCGATATTTCAGTTTGAAGGACCTACAGCCTGTGTCCAGCATCCGCTGCTGCCTCCCCAAGAGTGGCTGGCACCATAGGCTGGCATAGTTGCAGGAACTAGGGATGCGGGAGGCGTTCCCAAGCCCTGCGCCCCCGGCCCCACACCCCCAGCTCTGGGGTGGGGTGGGGTGGACAGGAGTAAGGGGGCTGGTTTACAGCACCTCCACTATTAAAAATGTTCCAGTGCCACTGTAGGCTGGCCTGGTGATATGGTGGAATGAACCAAAAACAAAAGGAGAAAGTTAGTGAGGGTCTGTGACCCAAGAACCCCTGGGGGATGACTGGCAGAGGGGACAAGGGGGTGCACAGGGTTTTAAAGGGATGCCCTGGGTCTGGTAGCTACATAATAGTTCTTAAGAGTGGTGTGTGACATCTCCACCAAGAACCAGTAGACCACTGGTCATCGTAATCATTGCAAGAGGTTTCTATGGGATATAGTTAATAGATATGCATAGTGGAAAATATTAGGTTCCAAAATTATTGATGTAAGTCTTGTCACCTGAGGCCAGGCGAGCCTCAGGGCTAGGTCAATCAGCATGCAGAACAATGGACATCCACGGATACAGACTATGTTTGCTGTCTGGGCCAGGTGCAGGCCTAAGGATGATTTACAGAGACAAAAGAACCCCAAGATACCCCAGGAGGTTCCCTAGCCAGAACTGAAACTATAGTCCGTACCCGCATTAAAAGGGGTGGGGGTAAAAAGGAGGGGCCAAGATTTTATCCTTCACTGAGGAGGCATGCTGGCTGTGTGTCAAGTCTCATGAAAGAGGAATCACAGGCAGCCCAGCCATAAAGCTCTGCTGAGCAATCCTCTACAACAGTGGTGCACAAACTTTTTTCCAGTCATGCCCCGCCCATTACTTGTAATCAAACTGTTTTTCACGCCAGAAGGTGGAGGGGAAACACAGATGAGCCTGTTCATTCATTCAGGTTAGTGGAAAAGAGTCTGACTTGCTCAAGAGATCCTGGGCTCTCAACTATTATTATACATGTTGCCGGTTTATGCCTTTTAAATATCAGTTGTATCATAGAATATCAGGGCTGGAAGGGACCTCAGGAGATCATCTAGTCCAACCCTCCGCTCAAAGCAGGACCAATCCCCAGACAGCTTTTTTTTTTTAATTTTATTTATTACCCTTGTTCCCTAAGTGGCCCCCTCAAGGACTGAACTCACAACCCTGGGTTTAGCAGGCCAATGCTCAAACCACTGATCTAGAAACGAGTTTTAAAAGTAGTTAGAATCAAAATTAATTTTTAAAGGCATAGCAGTCCTACTGTAGGTCTGAAACTTACCAATTGTTAAAAAGAAGCCAGCCTGTGCTTGTATTTGCATGTTTGGTAAAAGGCTGAAGTGTCTTTGCAGCTCGCCCCCTCACCCCTGAGAACCTCTTACGCACCCCCCCCCTCAGGGGGGCACACTGCCAGCTACCCACCACTGCTCTACAAGACATGAGTGAATCCTGTTAATGAAGTCCAAACTCCAAAATTTAAGCTATGATTTTTTTATATGTAACCATTTGTTTCCATTACTTCTACTTGCTTGAATCTCTGCACTTTGTCAGATAAGCTTATACTTGATTTCACTACAAACATCTCTAAGTGCTGTGTGTAAAGTGGAGTGGTGACCTCAGGGGGAACTGGTAAGCTGGAGCGTACTGCTTCTTTGGAAGAAGCAAATCTGTGAATACTGGGAGTGTCCAGTGGACCAGGGGCTGGGCACTCCAGGGAGATGCTGGGAGGGCTTGGGCCTATCGCGAACCTGTAGAGTGATGGCGGGGTCTGTTCAGGCTGAGAGGGGAGTAATAGTGGTTGCTCATGCTCAGTGGAGTTGGGGAGCTGAGCCCTGGCAGGCACAGACAAAGCTTCCTCACGCTAAGGGCAGGTGGTAGCAAGGTGCCTCACAGCCCGGGATGCCCCGGGAAGTGTCACAGGGTCCTTTAAGGATCAGAGATTTGCTCTTAAACCACAGACAAAGGTCAGCCTCTGATCCAGGCCCTCGACATCTACGCAATAAAGGCCGGTGGAATAGAGAGTTCAAAGTTTAAGCAAGCCAATTAACCTCCCAAATCAGAGAATCTCAGCAGCCTTAAACAGTACAAATAGTAACGTCAAAAAGTTGCATTTAATCAGTTCATTCTACTTGGCAGGATTTGAGTTTCATAGTCTGTTTTCCCTGCAGGAGCTAATGGCATTAGTGCCTAAAGAGGAATGCTTTCCAACACTCCCTGTAGTACTTTCGGATTGAGAGGCAGAATATGTAGTGGTCAGAGGTAGGGACTGGATTTCAGGACTTCTGGGTTCCATTCTAATTTGCCATGCAACCTTGGACAAAAATCACAACATCTCTTTCTCCATCTGTAAGATGGGGACAACAATACTGACCTACTCTAAAAGGGAGGTGGAGAGGATTAATTAATGGGTGGCTGCAAAGTACTGTGCAAGAGCAAAGTAGTAGTAGTAGTATCATTAACTGCTACAGGAGTTCAGACACCCAAACCCAGCTTCTGGCAGGTGAGTGAAAGAAACTGATGGTCAACTATTATGTTTTAAAATGCTGGGTCCAGTGTTCTCAAGTAGCTTCCAGCTTTGTATCTATACATTTTTACACCAGCAAAATCTGAATTTGAGCAATTATAGAACTAAATTATGCCTGCAAATCATCTAGGTTTGTTATCTGCTACCTTTCTTGTGTGTTCATTTCCTTTTTTGTGCATGCAAAAATAGCTTTTGCAGACAAAAAACATTTTTTAGGGTTTCAGAACTGCATTTGCTAGTTAATCTGATTGGGCCAATTTGTAAATTTAGCTCATAACATGCAAGTCTTAAATAATTTATAAAAGTGTTTTTTACAATATCTTTTCCATCCCCTCTCCTAAGAAATGGCTCATCATTCAGGGGTCCCTGAATGCTTACAGCTCTCGTCATCATCAGTTTATAAATAAATCTGAGGGAATAGAAACAGATCAGAAAAAAAACAAAAATCCTGCAATGTGCTAGTTATAAATGAAAAGGGACATCTCTTGCATTTGTTTTGTTCCAGTAGATGGCAGCATGAACATTCTTTTGCACCAGTGAATGAGCGGCAGGAAGGTGAAACATGATGTGATTGGAGTGCAAGTCCCTAATTAATCACAGTGAGCTCAGAACTATGCCATACCATCACGTAGAAAATGCAGTTGTTGTCAGCAAGGTCTTGGCACTGTTAAATGAACTATTCTGGCCAAACTGTTACCATGGAAGACCCCATAAATAGTCCAGAGCATGGCAGTGGGGATTTCCAAAGCATGGCAGTATCATACTGGACCTGGAACCTTGCAAACAGTGTTTAAACAAGGCTGTAGAAAGACTGGTTCAGATTACAACCAGAGCCTGGTGAGGGCTCAAAAACTCACACAGGTAGATGGTGTAATCAATGATCAGCTAAGACACTGAACAGCAGCAGGCAGGACAGGTGCTTGTTAATTGTGTTCCAGTCTTAATTCTTGGTTCCTTCTGCAGCTCACCACTGTTGTACACAGAAGCATGGAAGCAGCTTTCTAGAGGACAGTGCTCCTTGAATGGTGAGTAGAGCCAGCCTTAGAGGTTAGCAACCAAGCTACCAAAAACCAGGGGCTATTTCTATAGGCAAGTGTCTTCAATGGGGACTGTTATAAGGGCAAGCAGTACATTATGTCTCCCGCTCTAGGGGATGTTTGACCAAAAGACCAGCCCTGAAGGTGGCTGCTGACTAGTATCAAGTCTTATGGTGACTGCCAGCAGATTATCAGGCACTAGAGCAAAGATATCCCATTAGCCAGATCCCAGTTGTGGCACAGCTATCAACTACTAATCTGTAAACTAAGAGTCTCCTTCCAGGGCACGCTGGCATTAGAAAGGCATAGCTTTCTATTGCCCTTCATATAACCACATACCTGGCAGCAGGGAATGAGAAGCTTTGAGGTGGGAGAAGATGCAGAACCATCAGCAAGGAGCTCTGGGCAAGGAGAAGGCATTGAAACAGACCTCATTATGGATGTTTAAGCCCCATCCAGTCCATATCTATCATTCAGCCAATACAGGATTTTTGTCTACAGTGCATTCTCCAGTGCTCTGCTCAGCCTGGTTTTTAAGAGTCCCAAGTGAAAGGGTCACTTCCAGTTCTATCAGTTGCATCCCAGCCAGGGCCGGCTCCAGGGGTTTTGCTGCCCCAAGCAGCCCCAAAAAAAGAAGAAGCCGCGATCGCAATCTGCGGCAATTCAGTGGGAGGTCCTTTGCTCCGAGCAGGAGTGAGGGACCCTCTGCCAAATTGCCGCTGAATACCCTGAAAGTGCCGCTCCGCTCCAGAGTTGCCGCCCCAAGCACCTGCTTGATAAGCTGGTGCCTGGAGCCGGCCCTGATCCCAGCCCTCTTGGTTATACCAAACCACCATGTGCCAGTCAACAATCCCCCTCTCACTTTTACACCCTTGCAGACAGTTCTCTTGTCCTCCCTTAATTCCTTCTTACCCAAGCTAGACCTATGTAGCTCTGTAAATGGTTCCTCTTGATCAATTCATTAAGATCCCTAGGTTTTATAAGACAAACAAGTCTTACAACTATTTCACATCTAAATGTATGTCAGGATCAGTATGGACAGCTGCAATGCTCCTCAGTTACACTAATGCAGCAGTCATATGAAGCTAAAACTAGAACATCGGGGGGCAAAAGCAGCCCTATCATTCCTGTCTGCTCACTTCTGGCAGAGAGACTCAGGGAGAGAGGAGATGTACTGGAAATTCTCTGTTTTAAAGAGACAAACATCCTTTCAGTGCTAGTCGGTTAATGCACCCTCCAGTGGGATCTTGCCATAGCAACAGAGCAGGATAACCACCTCCCTACTTTGATGTGCTCTCTCAGCATACACAGCCCCCAAAAAAAACCCTACATTCGTTTTTCCCTGCACCTACAAGTGGCTTTTTTTAAGACCAAGATTAATAGAGTGAGCAGCTCCCTCTTCCAGCTTTCTCTCTCTCCCCATCTTTGGCCATCAAGCCCCATACATTTCTCTCCACATAAACCTATATCAAGGGAATCTTTAACAAATACATCTGAGACATTTTTTAATCCTATCCCATACCTGCCTGACAGCTTCTTCTCAGAGATTCTCTCCTCACACATACATCCAACACCCTCTCCTCTCTGTAATGATATGTTCACTTGAAATATATTATCCAGCCACTCCATATCTGTGTGCAGCATGAAGTTCCAGGCAAGATGCAGTGTCTGGTAACCAGAGACACAAAGCTGGAACTTGAGCTGTGTGGAAACCTGTGTTTTTACTTTTTTACCATTGTGCTTGCATAATAAACATCTGCTGTTAAATAAGGGATGGAGGTGTCATGACATGTGGAATCACCTCAGACATGGGGTATCTGGATTCCACTCAACATGCATCTGATGGTTGCCTCTTAAAGACCCCTTTACTCCCATCCTCCATGCAAAGTCTGTTTCCCACCTTGTGCTTTTAAATGTTTACTTTGTCCTATTAAGTCCTCCACTTTTGGTGGTAGCTTTCACATTGAACTCTTCCCCTTTCAAAAGGAAAGAAAACTGAATTGTAAACTCAGCAAAAAAGGAGTTAATAAAAATACCTTCCCCATAGAGTTAGGAATCAACTTCTCTGTCTGTCACATGCCATTGCCTGGTCATCTATCTTCTCCCTCAAAGATAACAGTACTGAGCACTAGTGTCTCCAGTGGGACCTACAGGGTTACCCTAATAACAATGCTGAGCATTGCTGTCATGCTAACATCCCTGATAGTGGATACACCTTGCTTAGTAATGAGCCACATGAGGAAACTTCATCAGTAAAAGATGCATGTTTGCACAGAACGCAGCAACAATAGGAAGCATAGATACCAGGTTAGTCAGATACCTAACAGGGAAATGCTCATCAGTATGAAAAAACTAATATCCCAGCCACTCCCCTCTCACCTGTTAGTTCTTAATCACTGTGCCCCCCAGCTAACAAACAGAAGGGTTAGAGGGAGAAAAAAAGAAACACAGGTGATGAAGGGAGTTAGAGCAAGGCACAGAACTCAGGTCTCTAGACCCACAATCTACTGTTCCATCTACTAGGCCATAGGGTGGCAGAGCTAAGATTTCACCCAGTACAGTGTGCAGTAGCCTAGCTTTCCTGAGCTCTAAACCTAGCTCCTGGCTGAAGTTCAATCTAGAGTCAATGCTGGTGAGTTGGATGGACACATGAAGGAGTCAATAGCTGACATCTTTCTTAAGGAGCTCATTCATGTTAGTGTAGTTTGTAGAATAGGCATCCTTCTAGTTTCTCTTTGGAAAACTCAGCTGCACTTTTAAGTGCTATCTGCTTAGTAAATAGCAATACCTCTCACATGGAGCATGTGGCTGCTTCCTGGGCAGAACTTCACTGACTTCATGTTTGTTTACTGTAAATCCAGTGCATTGAGTCAAGTCATGTAGCTTTAAAGGCTGCCTTTCTCCTGAAACTTGCTATCAGCAAAGGAGACCAGCTAGGACAATCTTCCTGACAGTCCTGCAAGTACACCCCTGCTTCCCTCTCACTAACAGAGGCACTAGCTCTCTTGGTTAATAAATACCTTGGGTGCTTCTTTTATTGAAGGCTCTTAACAGAGCAGACTAAATCATAAGACCCACCTGGGCTCCCAGGCACACTTCTTCTTTTACAGTCTAACAGGATTAGCTATGTCATCTGATAGCAGATACCCTCCCTTTCCAAACTGGAGCTAGTCCCTAGGGCTGCTCAGCAGCCTAGATCATGCCTAGTAATTGGCAGGTTAACAAGGCCCTCCTGCCAAACAAATGCTGTTGTTTAACCCCAGCTGCTCCTGGATTAAGGGAGACAGCTGTAATGGGGTTTGTTTCCCAGGTGGGGTATTGTTGATCCAGAAGAGTTCCTCCCCTGAATCCCAGAAAGTGAGTTCAGCCCATCACTAGTATCCAGATATGAACTCTGGGGACTGGAGAAAGAGCATTGTACTGGTTGCAGGACCCTCAGCTTTGGAGTTCCTGTCCACCATTAGTCAGACAGGACCCAAGTTTGTTATCTTTCCTGGCACATTGCAAGCCCTATCTGTCTCAAACCTTTATGCTACCACCCAACACCATAGTTTCTGAGGCCCAGATCCTCAAAGGGTTTAGGTGTCTGACTCACATTGACTTAAATGGGAGTTAGGTGCCCACATGCCTTCCACTTATAAGCAATAGCAAAGACACTAGTGGGTTTCACGGCGTCTCTGGCACTTCTCCCTGTTTGGGATCAAAACTGTGCTTAAGTAGGTTTTAGGGAGGGGCTTTGGGGGAGGAGTTGGGAGGGGATTTGGAATAGATGTGGGAGGTCGGGTTGTCAGCATCATGTATGGCAGAAAGGCTCTCTCAAAGCGGAAGGTTTTGTAATGATTCCTAAAGATGGTCAGGCTCTGGGTTCACCTGAATTCCTCTGGCAGTTTGTTCCATAGCTAGATCCCCTTGACTGAGAATGCTCTGTCCCCAGCTCTCACCTGTTTCATTCAGAGCTTTGTGATCTGCATTGCCCCAGAGGAGTGCAGCTGTTAACTGGTTCATACATTGAAATACTGGCTTTGCTATAGCTGGGAACTGGTCCATTAATTGCTTTGAAGATTAGTACCAAAGCCTTAAACTGGCATCAGAAACTGTCTGGGAGCCAGTGGAGAGACTTAAACACTGGCCTGGTGTGCTCACAGCAGCCTGAACCATGGAGAAGACGAACAACTGCATTCTGTACCAGCTGGAGCATTTTCTCTGGGTTTTATTTGAGGGGGTGGTTACAATAAGATCAGCCTCTTTTGTGGGAATTTTTACTGTATTCATTTTTTTGACAGATTGTTTATTTTTTCATTGGTGATGCTTTAAAACTGCTGTAAGTTATCCAAGTTATGCAACTCTGACATGCAATCAATTATACTACAGTTAGAGTATGTGCCTTCGCAGTTTGGTATCACTGCCAGCACCAACCTACTCATTGGCAAAGGAGAGAGTAATGTCCAGAAGTTTTGCGGGTATAGAACCAAGTCAAATCAGGTGACTAACCAAATTGCACTTTGAGAACAATATAAACCTACATTTCATTATGCTCATCACTCCAGACTGCTGGGAAACAAAGACAGGAAGCAAGTCTATAGGAGAACACGCAGGTGTTGTGGTGCATCACTAGCAACTTGTCATGTGGTTGGTTGGTTGGCAAGTGCCCACCAGGTGTTTACATGAGCTAGTTTCCATGGGAAGGCCAGAAGACGTTGTATCACATTATGATCTTTAGTAGCAGTGCAGAATGTGAACAGATGTCTTTTAGTTCAAGTACCATATTTTCTTTTCAGAATAGTATTTCATTCAAAAGCCTCCCTAAATCACTAAAGGGATTGAGAGCCCCAAATACTTGGGATCACTGTGCACCTTATACCTACTCTATTTGTGTTGTACCAGGAAAGTTTGGGAGAAGAAAAGCACCATCCACTCCAATAGGATTCAGCATCTCAATCTTTGCCCCAGTTACTAGAGCGTCTTCTCCATAGTATCCATCCTAGCCACTGACAAGGCCCAGAGCTCTCACTGGGCATTCTCTCTGAACTGGCCAGTCCAAATCCCAAACTTCTGTCACTTGTGAGGGCTGTTCAGATCAATCCTAGTCCCAAGTGCCTCTTGAAGTATCTCTCAGCCTGTGTCTGCCTTTTGGGAATATAGGACCATAGTCTATTTCAGATTAGTCTATTTTAAAGCCACCTAGGCTGGTACCCTGGCTCTGGCAGTGGTCTACACCAGATGCTTCCAGAGAAAGTTTAAAACATCCCCATAATGCACCTAGCAGTTGGACAATGTTGTACATAGAGAGGGAGGGAGGAATTGCCTCCTGGGTCTGTCACATGATCATCACTGAGTATTCCTTTCTGTCTGTAGTTACCAATCAGAGATGGGCTAAGACAAAGTTCAGATCCATATCCAAATTTTTCTTAATTTGAAGGTGCTCTTGAGGATCCAGGCTTCGTCCCATTGTAGAGTTAGGGACTATCTGCAAAGTGAGGATCCAGATCTGGAAGTTCCCAAATTTCAGGGGTGTTTTCAAAGGGCTTTTGGCTCAGGCCCATCTCTACTCCAGTTATTACATTATGGTCATCACATTATCCAGGCCTTTACTTGCTCCCAACAATAGCATTTGACTCTCTAATCTACTCCAGCCTTTTGGAGAAGACCAGAAAGTAAAAGCTAGAACTAGAAATGGGCAGCTCTGTGTTGGGGTGTCCACCCCATACAAGGCAGAGCAGGTTAAATTAGGATAATTAACCTGAGTGAGAGAGAGAGAGAGAGAGAGAGCATGCATGAGCGATGGCAGGGCATCCAGTGAGCAGCAGACGCCCAGGGCGTTGGACTGAAGTAGAGCTACTCTTCAGTACCCTACCTGTCAGTGGGCCTTGTGAAAAGCTCTGATATGAGCACTGAAAACATCTCCCCTTGTTCTATAGGTTGAGAGGCGTGTGGAAAACTACAAAAACTGCTGTGTGGAGGTTTTCTTATCTCTTCCTGCCATCTTGAACAATGCATTTCAGATAAAGGCAAGAAAGGCTGAGGCCTTAACAACAACAACACCCAGAACCGGAGATGCAAAAGCACTAGAGGGGTGATGGGCTTGGTGCAGCTGATGAAGGAGGAGACAGAAACCTTGCGTTAACCACTTTCCTGACCCAGTTTCTCACTCCCCGTCCCCTCTTGGCAACTTGTACCTCATACTCAAACCGCTGGCTTATTAGTGATACATGTAACAGGGGAAGTGAGAACTGGCCTGCAGTGCTGTGAGGTGCTAAGAGCCTTTACCCACACAGATCACACTTAATGCTAATAAGGACTCAGTCCTGGCTGATGAACGAGAACTTGAAAGAAAAGAGAAGGGCTGAGACGGTGAGAGAGGTGGGCAGGACAGGGAGGTGCAGACACACCACAGGAGGGGGTAGAAAAAAAGAAACTAAGCAGAGGAGACACAATGATCTTCCAGGACCTAAGAGCAGCTCCTCAGCTGATGTAATTCCTTGTAGTTCATCAGCTAGCCCTTTATTTTCAGTGATGCAGAGACTAAAATGACTGTCTATTGTGGGTACTTATCTGGGTCCCGTTACCACAGTATCTGAGCACCTCATAATCTTTAAGGTATTGACCCTCACAGCACCCATGTGAGGTAGGGTAGTGCTGTTATCAGTGCATGTTACACAGGGGAAACTGAGGTCTAGCGAGACTAAGGGACTTGCCCAGGGTCCCACAGGAAGTCTGTAGCAGAGCAGGTAATTGAACCCAAATTCCACACAGCCCAATCTAGTGCCCTAGTCATTGGCCCATCCTTCCTGTGTACAAAAATACACGCCCCTCCCCGCAGCTTCAATACCCTTAGGTAGGGCTGACTGCATCTTTGACGAGAGCTGATACTGTGGCATCTATGCTCAACAAAGGGATGGGGGTGGATTTTCTAAAGGACCTAGGTGGGCACTGTTGTGCTTTGGAAATCCCCACCTATGGTCAGATTTGCTTGTGTAGCTTCTCAAGTGAGTTTTCTGGGCCTGCACATTCCTCTCAGCCATCCCTTCTGTTCAGCATGTAACACTTGCAGGGATGGTGACTTGCTGTGCTCTGCAGAGCTCTCACACTGTGCTCTAGTAACCCCTTGTGGCACTGAGTGCAGTAGGATACAGGGCTCCAGCTTCCAACCTGAGGAGCAGTAATGCCTAGTGCTTTGCCTCTCCGTATTGCCTTCTTCTTGTTCCTTCTCATCTCACTCAAGGATTCTGGCAGGAGACCAAGGGAGTCATAACTCCCTGCAGTAGTGCCTTACAGTAATGTGTGGGGGAGAGCTTTTCTCATGTCTCCCCTGTTCCAAGTCTGATGTCCTTAGGGAGAAGGAGTGGTTGAGGTCTTGGAGGATTTTCTGGTGCCTGCATTTGGATTTTTTAGTTTACTTTGATCCAGGCACATGTTCCTTGGCCTTTGCCCTACTGAGGAAATCAGTGGCAGCTGGTCAGGGTCTTTTCTGCCTCTTGGTTTTATTTTTTTTTTCCACAGCTACTTTTTTTTCACTTTAGGCCAGACCAAGTAGAGTTCAGAGCGGGACAGGAGTGGCTAAGAGCTACTGGCTGCTGGCAACTTCCTGATTCTTTTTGACAGAATTCTGGCAAGGCCAACTTCTTTGGTGTGCTGGAGGAGCTGGGACAATGTCACTCAGTCAGACTGGGGCGCATTGATCCCAGCTGTCCTCTGGATGCTCTGAGGGTAAATTCTTTTCAAACACTCTGGCTGGAGAATTCAGAGACCCCAACGAGGAAGTGGGGGACTGGTCACGAGTACTTGGCCCAGGTAAGGGGATCCCATGGGAACACTGAGGGCCATGCATACATAGTTTGGTGGACTACAGGGATTGGCTGCAACCGTAAAGGAAGAAATCCTGTTCCTGCTGGCCTGTATAGGTGGGCTGCACACAAGGGAAACCTGGGAAGGTGGTCCTAAGGGGGGGAAAAACAGGTTTCAGAACACACCAGGTACGTTCTACCCCCCAGCTGCATTTGGTTGCTTGCCACTGTCCAGGCCTCCTTCCTTAGGTATTTGCTAAATACAGTACATGTCACAAAAGAAATCTCTCTGAACTTATGTTAACACTGCAGTCAGAGGTGGGACTGCACCTTATGTAGATGTACTCATGCTACCTTTGAACTAACTCACTCAACTAATGCCAGTGAAGCTGTAGCAGTACAGGCTATCCATTTAAGTACATACTCAGGGTCCTGTGTGGACTTGTGCTGCCGTGGCTTCAATACAATGGTTAGCTAGCTAGGGTATGTCTACATGTGCTGCAATCACACATCTCCGATTGCAGTGTAGACATAAACAATTTGTTACATCTCTTAGGTTAAGTGTGACCGTGATGAGAAAGTGACAATGAAAATGCCCCTTTGTTACTCAGCATATGTGCTCCCTGCCGTCACATTGGCTGACTTTACTGACCAAAACAAGAAATTCCACCCAGCCCTAGAGTCTATGCAGCTTGGGCTTTGAGATGGAGTACCCTCTGCCTCCCACAGCATCAGGAGAATCCCCAGTGTAATTCTCACTGCTGACTCTTTGCTAGTGCTGGTAGCGTCCAAGGCAGGCGGGGCACCACTTGGTGGTGTGGATGCCAGAGCGAGATTGCACTGCCAGCAGTCAGAAGTATCAGACCGGATTCCCCTCTCTGTAACACAAATGTTATGCCAGTGTGAATTCACTGAGGTCAATGGAGTTACCGTGGCATACGATTGGTGTCACTGAGTGGACAATCAGACCCATTCTTTTTTGGCTTGCAAAGTGAGGCCATGGAATCCAGAACCACTAGATGAATACACACCAGGTCACTTCACAGAGTCACTTGCCTATCCATAGGCATAGTTTGCCAGTTTTCAAGCTATTTGACTATTCAGTTCACGCGGCGCGATGCATTTCAGCTGCAGATGCTGCGAGTGTGTGAGGTTCTTCAGCATCTGGCCCAAAGAGGTGGAGGTGGATGGGTAACACCCACAACGAGACATGCAGCAGTTCCCGCTCTCAGTGACAAAGCCCAGCTTCCCTCTGGAAAGTGACTCTACTAGACAGATTCCTCGATGATCCAATGTGAATTAGGTGACCCAGTTCACTGGCTCATCCATGGCAAGCATGGGGAAACCTACAACCTCAACAAACAAATAACTCATTGATAGAGGAGCATGTCTTCTTGTCCCCTAAGGACACTGCAGCAAAAGCGGAACCACGAAAGGCCCCAGGGACTTTTCCCAGATGCTAGGACTTTCTCATCTCTTTGTTATGGCTCAAAGCCAACCAATAACTCAGATCTGAAATACCCTTTGTGAGTACTGAAAGCTAAAATTCCTCAGGCATTTTGAGGGGTTCATTTCAAACTGTTCAGTTAAATTTTAAAACACAAGTAACACTCAATATAGAACTCAGGAATATTCAAATACCTAGGCAGTGAACGGCAAGAGATTTAAGTTGGGTCCTGAAAGAACAATGTCCTGCCTGCTCTTCATAGATGTTACAGATGCCAAAGCACTTTTTGCCCTGATCACCTTGACCAAAATTTCCCCTCCTGCTATTGCCATGCAATGCGCTGTAGGCCAGTAGCTTTCTGTTCTCCAACCTAGAGGGGGCTGCATTTCAATGCAATCATCTCTCTAGGACCAAATCCTGCCCTCCTTGCTTAGCCCTTACTCGGGCACAAATCCCACTGGAGTCAACTGGAGTTTGGCCTAGTCCAGAAGCCTGAAGGCTAGAGCCCATAGCAAGTGTGAGGCTTTGGAATGAAAGGCACTATAGCAGGAACCTGTTAAACGCATCGAACATCTTCAGTGGATTGCACTGAGGGACAAAAGATGAGCCCTTTATCCTCCCTTCCAGTGACTCCACTCTCTCCCTGTTCAGTGCATTGGGCCCTATTCAGCCTTGCACTACAGCACCTTTGCAGGAGATGTATCAACCCCCTATGCTGGCACCAGCATAGTGATGGATCTAGCCCCCCTGCTCCCCCCGTTTGCCCCCATTTTTTAGTGCTCTGTGTTATGAAGCCGTGTGGATTTTTCTGTCAGCGAGGAGTGTCAGGCCAGGGCTGCTCCTAGACATGGGGCGAGATGACTTGACGTGAAGCAATTTACAGGAAACCTCGGGTGCGCATGCAGCCTGTGGTTCTGTGCTTCCTGCCAAGTGTGACCTATTTCACAGGTCTCCGCCTTTGCTGGTGGTGACAGGCAGCACTCGGAGGCTGGGGTGAGAACAGAGGACCCGCCGACTGCTGTTTTAGAAAAACCAACTGCATCACAACTTGCAAACTTAATTGGGAAACATACTTCACCCAGAGGTTGAGCACGCTGCCCCAGCCCTCAGCAGCTCAGGAGAGGGCACTGCAATCAAGCCCAGATCTCACATGGGGCAGCATGAAGAACTCACTGCTGCTAGGACAGTTGGCCAAACCCAACAGCCCTCCTAGCCCTGTACCAAGAGGCCAGGGTGTCAGACTCAGCTCTCCTGCACGGCCGAGCACTGAGAGCCACTGGGGTGGTTTTGCTTGCAGACTTAGCATCATGCAACCCAGGGAGCGAGAGAGTCTGACTGGACTTGAAGCAGGCTCTTCCTCATTGTTGAGCACAGCACTAACATTTAGTGTACACAGGGCACTTCTATGGCACTCCCAGGTCCCATCTTCCCAGGCAGTAAGTATGTTAGTGGGGGTCTCTCCACAGGGCAGTGGACAGCCTTCACCGGCCACTGGAGCCAACTCAAACCTCACCTTGCAATTACCTTGATTTTTTGGCAATATCCTGAGAGAGAAGTGACAGGAGAGGGGAGATTGAGGGATAACTTGCTCATAAAGCAAATGTTACAGCTACTTGTCATTTTGACCCCAAAATTGCACTAGGCATCAGGGATGGGCACAGAGCCCCCCCCCTTCCCCAATCACTGGGGATGTGGGATGGGCACAAAATGAACCTTTCACCCACCTTGTGGCCCAGTTCTCCCCATGCAAGATCTCCCGCACTGATGTCACGGGATAAATGGCGATCAAGGATGAACGCAACATGGACCTTTCACTTACTCTGGTGGACAGGAACGGGCATAGCTAAACCTCTTGAGCTCCAGGACAGGAACAGCAAGCCACCTCAGGACACAGACTGGGCCCACAATGGGGAGCTGGGTTGGACACAGAGTACGTACCCCTACACTGTCCCTACTGGCCGTGGATACTCAAGGGGGCATAGAGTTGAGCATGACACTGTCATTCTGTGCTGTGACCACTGAGGCTCACACATCTTCTTTTGCCGCCTATTGATAAGTAAGTGAAATCGAGATAGCCAAACACCAGGAGCAGCACAAGCTAAAGCCCCATCATCCACTCTCTAATCTTTATTTATGCAGTACTAGGCTGATATCTCATACACAAAATAGAAGTACAAGCCATTTAAAAAAAAATAAACCTTAAACTAGTCAAACCATTAGCACATACTGCAGAAAGCTGGGCCTGGCATGAGTAACATTTCCATCCAGGTGGACCAGCTTCTGAGGAAAAAGCAAAGTACAACAACTGGCCCCTTGGAGGGACATGCAGGGGCCTCCTTCCCCACATGTCTCTTCCCTGCACCTGGCAGGTCATAAATGGGCACATTTGTGGCGAGAAATAAGGATACACCTTTTAATGCCACAGAAATACATTGGAGACTCGGAGCCTGAAAGAACTACCATACATTCATCTACCGTATGTGGCATGAGTAGCAAGCTCCAGCCAACGTGCTACTGAGAATGGCTCTCACTTCTCCATCCCTGCCCCGTGCTCAGTGTGCTGTCACTAACACCAGAGGGGCTGCTTTAACTAGCCAGACAATAGAGTGAATAAAATAGAAACATGGGGCCTCTGCTGACCCAGCTGATCTACCTGAGAATCAGAGGAGTCATGAGACTCGCCAAAGGTGAGAGGCATGGACAACTCATGCCTCCTGATGCTGGGGGGGCCACAATCTAAAGGGGGAGGACACATGACAGCCCCACGTCTCCTCTGCCCAGCAACCCCCGAGCCTTGCACCCAGCCTGCAGTCACCGTGCTCTCCCTGCCCCACCAGAGTTACCTGAGGCTCTGTTCTTCTCCTGCTGCACCTCCCCCATGGCCCTTTTGGCCGCTCTCCCTGGGGAGTGGGACGGAGCCACTTTGCGGGTCGCTGCTCTTCGTGGCAGCTGCGAGAGAGAGAGCCCACCTGGAGAGGTGACAGCGGCAGCAGCTCGCTCCCCGCCTGGGACTGGCTACCATGGACAGGGGCTGAGCAAGCCGGAAATGTGCAGGGGGGGGGGAAGAGGGGACTCTGTCTCACTTGGCCCCTGTCCCTGTCTGCTGGGCCCAGGTGGGAAATAGGCTGCCACCGCCACCTCCCCAGCTGGGCTCTCTCTCAGGCAGTGGCTGTGCTGCACAGAGCAGCGACCCGGAGCGGTCAATGTGAGAAGTGGCTGGTGTCCTCCCCTTCCCTCCCCACCCAGTCCCGGCTGCCAGAGGCACAGCATTAGCCAGGGGGAAGGCCCATCAGGAGAAGGACAAAGCCCCTCTCCCTCCTCCCTGCAGTCCAAGCAAAAGTCTATGGGGATGGGGGGCAATTGCCTCTGCATGCCCCCCCCATGTGTTGCCTATGAATAAGAATGTCTTTCCCACTACACCAGGGGTTCTCAAACTTTTGTACTGGTGACCCCTTTCACACAGCAAGCCTCTGAGCACGACCCCTCCTTATAAATATATAAACGTATGTTTTTAATGTAACACCCTTATAAATGCTGGAGGCAAAGCAGGGTTTGGGGTGCAGGTTGACAGCTCATGACCTCTGAGGGGGCCAGACCCCCAGTTTGAGACCTCCTGCACTACACCCAGTGTTCCAGAGACATGTGGTGCTGCCTGCAGACCAGCTGAGCATGTCCTCCTTTGTCAAAGCAAGAGTTACTGGAACCGCTGGGTCCCCGACCTGCGTCAATACAAGGCAATTTGCTTTCAGAATGCTGACGCAAGTGTTAGATGGATTATATGGTGTCAGCCCTAAACCAAGTCCTTCACAGAAATAGAGTAAATGAGGCCTCCTAAATCCCTCTGTGTGGACGAGCTCTGGGAGAGGAGCAGAAGACAGCACTGCAGCATTTCCAGATATTCCTGGAAGCAAGTAATATCGTAGAACAAGCAAGAGGGTGAATTCCTCCTCTCTGGTACATGTGACGGGCTCTAGGTGGCACACCAACCGTAGTAGCTCCACTGGCCACCACACCTGGGCCTCTTTTGAGAGCACAAAATGGCCATGCGATGAGAGAGCCAACAAGGTTCAGAGAAAATAGTTATTAATTAGACTACTTGGTTTTGGTTGGTAGTATGTATTACTGTGCTACAGGAATCTCACACACCAATGGATACTGGCTCCTGTCACGTGATGAGTACATCTGCCTTGGGAACCCTGAACCAGGTCATGTCACTGTAGCCAAGAAATAAAGTTGCAGTTTCTTGCCAGCACTCTACTATGTCAGGCCTTCATTACAATTAACACAACTATTTTCCTCTCCATGTGATCAAATGACTGGCTGCAGCAACTAGAGGGGTGTTTGGGTGGGAGTGCAGGTAAAGGGAGAAAGAGATAGACGTGATGAAAGTCATCTCAATAGAGTCTTAGAGCCTTCCCCCCAAAAATAAAAATAAAATAAATTAGACCAGAAGTTGGCAAGGAGAGGTACAACCAAATGAAACAAAAAGGAAGCAGATTTCAGGCCTAAATGTCCCACATTAGCATGGAGTCACTTGAAGAAAATGGCTAAGACCTCAAGTCTCCATTGTTGAGCCTTTTCATCAGCCATTCAGTATAGACAGTGATCTTCCACAACAAAAGCGGCCAATCTGGGGGATTGCTGGCTATTTGCAAGGTTATTTTTGTAGCGAGTCCCACCAGAGCAAGTAATGGGACAGGTTCTGTTCCTCCAGGACAAATGCTTACGGTCTCTCTTTCATGTGGCTTGGAGACTTCTGCTGAGTGCGTGGCCTGGGCCGGGGAGGCCCTGCCTGGTATTGAGTTTGAGACGGTGGAGGGGGTCTCTGCTGCTGGCGTGGCTGCTTCGGGGGACCGTGAACTGGAGGTTTAGGAAGCTCCCGATATTTTGATTCATCGCTCGATTGTCGAATTTTCATTGGTGTCTCTTCATCTGCAATTACAAAACCGCCAAGTAATTAGTTTATGACTCAGCATGAGTCATGTCACCAGTACAAACAAACAGAAGATAATCCATCCTGGTTACAGGAGGAGTCTGCAGGGCAGCCTGTGCCTGTCTTAGTTAAAGAAGCTGCTGAGATCTTTCCTGGGCCCAGTTCCTCTAATGGGGTCAAAGGTTTTCACTGTGCTGGGGGTTAGTGTTAGCAGAGGCATCACGCAGAAGCTAGTGCCTTTTAGTTATCTGGATATTTTCGAAATAAAAAACAGAAGGGCAATAAGAAAAAAAAAATCAGTCAAAAAGGAATGTGGCATTGTTATTTATGGGGAACAGCTACTACCTAGGGAAGGAGGCTTGGACACTGGCAAGCAGTCAAATGCTTGCATAGTTTAAGTGGTATGGTGTTGGGAACCCTGTTTATTTCAATGAAATAATAAAACCTGTATTTGCCATCTACTCCCAGACTCCCCCATGGTCCGTCTGTTGGCTGGTAGGGGTCGCGTTGCTCATGGGGTATTTCAGTCAGTTCCATCCCCTCCTATCTCAGTGCACCTGCTCTGCTGGACAGCTACAACAGCTTACCAGCAAGCAGGAAATATAGCAAAGAGACGGAACTCCTCTCTCATCTTTGGAGGTGATCCCTTGAAGACAGGGTTGAGACACATCAGTAGGGGGCAGTGTAAGAAAAGTTTGCCCTGCCACTGTCTGTGCTGTAATTGTTCTGCAGGTAGATAGAGGACTCCACACACAAGGGCAATCAATCTCGTACCTTTTAACCATATTAAATGTACTTCACATAGATGAAGTAGACTAATGGTCTTTGGTCACTTTATTACCATTTCTGAAAGGCCAGTGACTATGTATGGTTTGATTGGCACCACTGTAGTAAACAGGTTAATGGCATAAGGGCCCAGGGAGCTTCGGGATGCCAGTAGCAAATGTGCTCTTTGTACCAATGTTACTCTCAGGAGTGAGATATCAGCTAAAAACACCACTGCCTGTGGAAAATGGTGCCAATATTCAGTGCCATTACACTACATTCATACCCTTGGAATAGGGACCAAAACTTTATTTTTCATGCAACCAAAATTCCTTACCCCCAACTCATCACACCCTGGTGGGCCATACAGACCGTGGCTGGGGCTGGAGAGCAGTGCTGTGCAGATGCACTCCCCAGCTGAAGTGTCTAAGAGGATGGATCCTGCTTTGAGCAGGAGGTTGGACTAGATGATCTCCTGAGGTCCCTTCCAACCCTAATAATCTATGATTCAAGGACTGAGTGACCCACTGGCTGAGATACTGAACTGATCCTAAACTTCTATTGAACCATTCCAAAGGACCTGGTTACCTTGATGGTAACTAACACAGAGTTAAATGCACCTTAACACTCAGTGAGGACAGGGACAAGCCAGTTTTAACTTCGTGTCAATGGATCATGGGTAAATCTTTGGTTCCAGTAGGGCTACCCATGACCAGCTGGCAAGATGTTAAACACAGCAATCCCTGTCTACACTAACTGCTAGGGCACAAAGTTAATGAAACATGGTAACTAAAACAAACTGTTTGCCAGAAGCTGTAAGTGGGGTACGGGATGGATCACTTGATGATTGCCTATTCTGTTCATCCTCTCTGGGGCACCTGGCATTGGCCACTGTCAGAAGACAGGATATTGGGCTAGATGGACCATTGATCTGACCCAGTATGGCTGTTCTTATGTTCATGACTCCTCAAGGTCATGTTCTAATATGTCTTAGTTTTCTAGTGAAGACAAGCGTAACAGGTCTGGAGTTTGGGTTTGGTTCAGATGAGCAACCAAAAGTTCAGTTGCGGAACTGTACAAACATCTCAGGTCTGCAAAGTCGGACTGGATATATTCCAAGGAAAGGCTATTGGGAGATTTATGGTCCTCCCTGTTGCTAGTCAAGCCAATCATGCCATGAAAATATCTCATGAGCATGTAGGACCTAGTTAAACCCTGTTCACCATAATGATGTGATTTACCTGTAATGATGATTTCATTGTTAATTATTTATAGCCAATACTTCTGTTGTATTCTTGAATTCGTTTTCTCTCATTACATGCCTTTTCTTTTTCTGTGACCACCAAAACTAAAACTCAGTCTAAATTTTCAAAAATGACCAGTGATTTTTACATACCTCTATGTTCAGATGCTCAAGTTGAGACACTTTAACAGGGCCTGATTTTTAGAGGATGAATAAATAACAACAAAACTTCTCTCTTATGCTCTGTACTTTCTGAAAATCTGGTCTCTTTACAGTGTCTCAAGCTGCATAGACAAAAAAATGGAGGCACCCCAAATCACTCTCTAGGCATGCCTACATTTCAAATGCAATTAGTGGTGTTGATTGCCTTTACAGATATATAAGTTAATGAGAAAGTGTGTTGGTGAGATTCTCAAGCTTATCTCTAAATTAAGGATATTCAAATAATCATGGATGCTTCTCTGAGACAAGCTTTTGGACGGTCTGTTCTCCCCTCACTGGTAAATAATAGTCCTTGAAAATAGCACTGTCTTGTTAAAAAACAACCATCAGAAACCAAGATTAAAACGGGCAATTGAAGTGTAGAATTGCAGTGTGACAAAACTCAGTTGGTCCTCTCACTATCTCTGAGCAGTTTATGGAAAGAACTACGAGATTTTAAGTGGTCATACAGCAACATGAAAGTTTCAAGTGCTTACCCTGTTCTTCTTCATATCTTTCTGCTCTCTTCTTCCTGATACAGTAAATCAGCAGTGCCAAAAAGATGACAAAGACAATTGCACCTCCTGCAATGCTCCCGATGAGAACAATGTCCAGCGGCCCTAGCTCAGAGAGAAGGAGGAGATATCACAGAGAGAGAATAAAACTCCAAAGTCTGGAATTTGGTCCCAGTGATCTGGAGGATGTACACATGTGAAGCTTATGACATGGATAACGATGATGATATGAAAACCTAGTTATATAGCATCTTTTGTCCCAGCATCTCAAAGTATTTTCACAAACAATAAATTAAGACTCATAACACCCATCTGAGATAATGTTAAGTATTATTATCCCCATTTTACAGAGGGGGAAATTGAGGCACAAACAAGGCTAAACCACTAACTTATGGTCACAAAACTTGGTGGGAAGGAGAATTTTTTCATGAAGCAGAGTTATGAAAAGTATGTATGATGTGCTTTGTTTGATGAAAGTTCTAGGGAAAGTTTGAGGCAGAATTCACAGGTGTGCCAAGGAGTTTTACTTAAGCACAATAGGTGTCAGACCTCAAAAGTCTTGTTCTAGATTGACACACAAAGATCTGAGTGCCCTTCTGGCCTTTTAAGGACTTTCAAAATGCTTTGACTGGGCAAAAGTAGGACTCAGAGTCTGACAAAAACCAGACTTTTTCAGGAGCCGGAAATACTGGGCCGGAAATACTGTGAGAACAGCTTGTCTTGTGGTATTTCAGAGCTTGCTCTGCTAGCTTTGGCTGGAACTCGAAACAAGTGCTACACAATAATTAACAATAGTGAAGAAACAAAAAAAACTAACCAGACTTTATGTAGCCTCAAAACAAAAGTTTGGTTTGATCTGAGGGTGAAGGTTGATGGGATTGTTCCTTATTTTAGCCAAATAGGCTTGCTTGTGTCTCCACTTCCCCCCTCCAGCACCACATCTCTTTGGGAACGCCCCTCTGCATCTGGAATGTCTATTTGATTGTATCATTCAAGAGCGGGCCCTTTCAGAAGGGAGGCTGAGGGGGACTAAATTCAACACAAATGTAAAGTTGCTCATTGGGGGTAAGTTGGCCAAAAAATGTGTGAAGTACAGTAACGTGCACTGATTTTTGTCTTCAGTGGGTGTGCAAACGAGTGTCATTTACATACTGAGGATCAAAACTGGACTCAGTCCTTCCTTGGGCAGAACTCCCATTGAAGTCAATTACGGTTGTATCTGCATAAGGACTTCAGAACTTGTGCCCAGTGGACAAAAGAAAAGTGGGTGACAAGAAAGGCAACCAAGAGGAGGGTGTAAAACACAGTCCTCTTCTATCCCGTCAGTGTGTCACTTAGACTTGCTTTGCACAGCCCCTGAATACCAAACCAGTGCACATTACAAACCTTTACCACTTACAGCTTGTGGGCATTAGAGATTTTTGCACCTGTACTGATGCACAAATCCCTAATGTAAGTAGATCCTACATAGAGCTGGTCTGACATTTTTTTTTCTCCTTGCTGAAAATTATGACTTTTCAAAAAAATCATAAATGGAAATATTTTGGCTGACAACTGAAATAGCCGAGTTCAGAAGTGGCACCTCGGAGCCCCATGGGAATTGTAGTTCAGGTGCTTCATGCTTCAATTCTCCTCTGTAGGCTGGGCTTTCGGGTTAAACTATATCCCCAGAGATGCACCACAGTCTCCCTCCACGCCCAGGTTAGGGAAGGGGATCAGGCTGGAGCAGCTCTACAGTTGGTCTATTGCCTGGGGAAGGGGGATTTCCTTACTGGCCCCAGCCTCTTTGCCCATATAGTCAAGATAGATACTTGGCATAGAATTTGTAGAAAGAGAGGTTCAAGGTCTGTTAACATACAAAAATGTGCGCACACATTCATGTTTGCATGCAACTCTCCCAAATGTGTGCGCATACGGGGCACTGGATCATATAACAGATATCGGAAAGCCCCATTTCAACTTGCAAATCCAAAGTTTTGCTCACAAAATGGGGTGATTGGGTTATGCGAAAGTGTGCAGGTGTGCGCAAAAAGGTGTATATACTTTGAGTTTTGTGTCATGAAATCTGTCTTTAATTATCCCAGGGCTTCCACTTCTACTCTTGTAAAATGGATGCAATAATATTTACTTACTTCAGGCTGGCATGCTGCAAGGCTTAATTTCTTAGTGTCTGTGAAATACTTTGTGATCTTCCAAAAAAAAACACCCTATACAATTATCATCATCATCATTATTATTTGGGTTGCAAAGTGGCACCTGTAAGTAGCCCAGTTAAAACAAGAGATTCAAGTAATAATAATACTGAACTCTTATATATTGTTTTTCATCCATAGATCTCAGTAGGTCAGTATCATTATCCCCATTTTACTGATGGGAAAATGGAGTCACAGGGAGGTGAAGTGACTTGCCCAAGGTCCCCTAGCAAGCCAGTGGCAGAGCTAGGAATAGCTCACAGGTCTACAGAGTTGTAGTCCAGTGCCCTGTCAACTAGGCCACAGTTCCTCCCATAGTTGGGAAGAAGGATTAACTGAACCTAAAGAATTTTTAATGTGACGGGACAGCTGACCCCTCCCCCCACCCACATCCCCCATGGTTCTAACCTGCATAGGAAGAAACCTGTGATGTGTTTTTTTAAACTTTCTTGTGATATGACAACATCTGTGCTACATATTTCTTCAAGACCTCTGTGATAAATGCTTTTGCTAGCTGTTGATGCTACAGAAAAAAACAACACGGACGGAGCACCCCAAACTGCCCAGCCTCTAATGTCTGATAGATGAAGTTCAGCAGCCAAGTCACAATGAAGAACACTGAGAGCCAGATCCTCAGCTGATGTAAATCAACATCGCTCCATTGAAGTCAATGAAAACTACGTAACGACACTGACCTCCTTTGTAAAGTGCTGAGAGATCTATGGATGAAAAGCCCTGCCCCAGCTCCTGCTGACAGCGACACTCCACCCTGGTTCAGTAACTGCCTAACGCTGTCCAGAGGGGCCATCCCAGAGAGTGAGCCCACTGCAACTGGGGAGAAGCCACCTCCTGCCCTTTCTCCCAAAGGTGCCTGGGAGCAGCCTCCTCTTCTGCAGGCAGTGGGAAGAGCCACCTCTTCCCACTTTCAGTAGCCTCTTGCTGCTTCCGTCGCTCCAGGCGCGGGCAGAGCTGCCACCTCTCAGGCTCAGATTGGGCTGGGCCTGGTGCTAAGTGGGTGGGCCAGGACCCTGCCACTGGTCTGAAGGGAGCAGACAGACAATCACCCTTTCACTGCAGTGAACCCCACACTGTAGGATCCTTTCCTCACCCCATTTGAAAGCTGTTCAGATATTACTTTTAAAAAAGACTAAAAATAACACATAGGTAATAAAATTTAGTTTTTAACAATTTTTCCATTGACGCTTTAGATTATTAAAAGTGAAAGGATTTTGGAGATCTGATTAATTTGTCATTTGTTGACTTCTTGCATTTTACCCAAGTTGGACAATTAAAGAAAAGACTGGTCGGTTTCAGGTGTGTTTCACTGAATGCACACTAGCCGAATGCTGCTGGGCTTGCCTCCCCAACACTGCAGGACACAGTTTCAATTCAAACAAACAAATTTTCTAGCTACTTTTTCCCTCCTTAAAGTTTCATGAAAACATTTCTAGGAATAGCAAGTTTTGTAAAAACCTTTTTCCTTTAAGAAAATCTACACCTGAGGCCAAGTGTACTTGATTGCTCATTTAAGCCAGTCAACTTCTAAAACATGGCTAATTTCCCAAAAGCTCACTGCAAAGGAAGCCCATGCTTTATATGCACATGTTAAATAGCACAATCAATAGAATCCATCCACCACTAAGGCACCACTGACTTCGTAGATACAAGGGTGAAAAAGGTCAAGACTTCCTTTGCATCTAATTCTCCTGTCACTTGGGGCTTGTCGACACTCAAAACACTGCAGCGGCACAACTCCAGCACCTGCAGTAGCATTTCAGCGTGGGCACTACCTATGCTGAAGGGAAAGGTTCTCCCATCGGCATGGGTAGCTAGGTCAATGGAAGAATTCTTCCGTCAAGCTAGCGCTGTCTACAGTGGGAGTTAAACCTTCTGAGTGACGTAGCTGGGGCAACCTAACTTTTTAAAAATGAGACTGACCTAAATATGTTGCTCAGAGGCATGACAAGTTTTGTGCCTTGAGCACCGTAGTTAAGTTGACCTAACCCCCAGTGTAGACGCGTCTAGGTCGATGGAAGAATTCTTTTGTCAACCTCATTACTGCCTCTCCAAGAGGTGGATTAAATATAGTGATGGGAAAAAACCCTTCTGTCACTGTAGGAAACATCTACACCATTACACTACAGTGTCACAGCTGCAGCACTACAGCTATGGCACTGTACCACCGGTAATGTAGGCACAGCCTTACACTGGTGTAAATCAAGAGCAATTCCATTGATGTCAATGAAGTCACAGAGGTGTACAGTGTAAATCTGGATTAAGAGAGGGGAGAATCAGGCCAATTCGTTGGAACTGTAGGGTGTTAACGGACGTCCTGACCAATTTTCAACTTGGGTAATTTTAGTCTACCCCAACTAAAATGACCCCTGAAGTTGTAATGGTCTGTGCAGTGCAATGGACACTATTGGTGCTGTAGAAATAATAAAGAAGAACAGCTGCAGGGAAGGCTTTTGGTTTTTGCTTCCTGCTGTGTAGCACTGCATAAAACCTACTGCATGTCAATTCCCTTAGTTATTTTATTGGGCTGTATGTTTGTAACTCTTTGTGGGCTGTGATTTGGAGACCTTTTCACAATATAGACTTTGTACCTGAACATTTGATTTCCTGATCAGTAGTGTTTTGGCTAATGTCATTTTCAACTTTGCATTGGAACTTTCCGGTAAGGATTTTGGTGTTGGGTCGATATTCAATCTTCCATATGCCATTTGCAGCTGTTGTCCTGACATGGAGCGTAGCGTTATTTTGAAGCAAATTAAAAGTATATTTGTTCTTCTGTTTCACCTCACATGTCACATTTATGAGTTTTTGTGTACATGTCCATTTGATTTCTGGTTTAGAGACCATTTCTGAAAGAGAATAGAAGAGGCAATCAGTCTGTGAAGATTTCTAATTGTAAAAAGTTCATTGTTAGAACAGGCAAGATCCACAGAATGATACAAAAGAACCTGGAAGGATTTTAGAGGCATGGGCAGAACATAACAAAATGATCCTGTGAAAGGATGTGGGGCAAATTAATCTGAAACACAGATATTCAGTGAGAGAGAAAGTGGGAAAGTAGCAATGCCTGAAAAAATAAAGGGGAGAGCAAACAGCAAATTAGACCCGAGGGAGGACGTGATGTGGCAACAACAAAGAAAAGGCCAGCACAACACTGGTCTGCATAAACTTTTTATTAAAAAAAAAAAAAAACCAAACACCTTTATGACTCATTGTCACTTTCCTCTCTGTTCCCTCCCTACAGATCTGTAGAGTGTTTTTTCTTGAGATAACATTTCATTGTTTATTTAGAGAGAGAGAGAGAATCCCAGTCCCTTTGTCCTATTCTGTTTTGAAACACAATGGGCCAGATCACTCTAGCTCGGAGCTCAGGCTATGTTTACACTGCGCGCCATTGTACAGTGGCTGCTGCAGTCATGCTGTTGCAAGGTGCGCTGTGTAGCTGCTCTTTGTAGGTGGGAGAGAGCTCTCCTGGCGAGAGAATAAAACCACCCCAATGAGGGGTGGTAGCTTCAGTGCTGGGAGAGCAGCTCCAGCAGATGAAGCACTGTTCACACCTGTGCTTTTTGTTGTTAAAACGTTTGCCATTCAGGGGTGGGGGCGGCGCAGGGGTTCACACCCTTGAGCCACAAAAGTTTTAACGACATTAATTAAGTGCCAGTATAGACAGAGCCTCCGTAGACTGCAGCTCAGGAGCCACAAATGGCTCTTTAATGTGTCTCCTGAGGCTCTTTGCAGCACATGATATTAAAACACTGTGTGGTTTAATTATTAACCAATCACAATGCTTTTACTGTGTTATTAACCAATTAAGTTATCAGCTTGCACTATCTTTTTGCTGTGAGAATAATACAGTACACACACACACACACACACACACACAGTATTTCCCATCATACTGTTTGAATATGAATACTACTATAGTAAACGAAACAAGGAATTCACACTACTGTGGCTCTTTTGGGTAAAGGTGATTGCTAATTTGGCTCCTGAACCACTGAGGTCTGAATATCATAGTTCTAGTTCATGGAGAATCCCCTCAGGCATGGCCAAAGGTAGGAGCAAAACAACCAGTTTCTCCCTGCAAAATTTTTGCTGCATCATCCCATCTGGTAGGAGGAGTTAGGGGAATCCTACTGACTGGGAGGCTACAAACCCTCCCAATACATCAGCTCTCACGAGTCCATGAATACAGGAACTCTATTCCATCCATACAGAGCCTGGAGTCAACTTGCAGGCTCCACTGACCACCTCCCTCTTGGTTTCCAGAGCAGAGTTGGCACTAGCTGAGGTGGCTGCTCATTAGCAACCAGGGAGAGGACCCAGAGCTGTATCTATATGACCTTGCTCGAAGATGTAACACCTCCCACCTAGATTTGTGTGTGGAAAACTGAGCTCAGAGCAGGGGGAAGAGCCAAGGAGAGCAAAACATCAACTGCTGCTCTATCTCCACCCACAGATATCTCATACACTACGCAGGCTCTCAGACACCAAGGTGGTTGGTTGGCACGTAGGGAGACCACAGTATTTCCTCTCTTCCATGCAGGAGGCCATCAGTCCAGTGTAAGCAAACACACATTGCAGGTACTATGGGAGAGAAGCTAGGCTATGCAGGGAGGAGTTGGCACAGGAGGGGTGGGACGGGGGGCAGGGGAGGACTTACACAAAGGCTTTACGTCATAGAGCAAAGAGACAATAGTCTCCTTCTATGCAGCTCTGGCATGACTGCATCTGCAACTTTTCATTCAGCGTTGGACACCGGAAAGACTGGAAAAACTAGGTCAGTAAAAATAATAATAAAAAATACATCCGTGTCTGCCATAGCTATGATGGTATAAGTGTATAGCCCAGGTCTTTGTCACGTTGCTTAATGCATTGCTGGAACGCATTCAGATACGACAGTGATGACTGCAGTACAAGAATATAGACTAGAAATTGTCTTAGCACTATGGAGGCAATGAAGCTATGAATAAGCTGGTTTCGGTTTCCTATTATGCACAGTGAATTGGTAATGGAGCTCCCCTTGTGGAATCTCTATTACTGGCAGTGGTACATGAGCCAGAAAGAGCCCACCTTGACTCTGAGTCCAGGTTGACGTTGCAGGCACATCAGTTGCGGGGGCAGGGGAGGGAGAGAAGCAATTTTTTACTTTTACACTGAGCAAATTCAATCAGTCATTGCAAAAAGGCTGGAAACCCTCAATGCTGGTTTACACTCAGTTATTTCTCAGAGTACTGCACTTCAACTATAACACTAACTACTGAGCAAACGCTATAATCCATCCATTGAATACAGTGTATGTGCAAAGTATGGCCCTGGTCCTGCTAGCACTTAAGCAATTGCTCAGGGCCGGACAAACACTATTAATAGATTTTAGAACCAAAAGGGACCATAGTGATCATCTAGTCTGACCTCCTGTATACCACAGGCCACAGAATTTCACCCAGTAATTTCTGCATCAAGCCCATAAATTCTGTTTGAGCAGGCACATATTTCAGAAAAACATCCAGCCTTGAAACATTCTAGACACTATGGACAGATGCCTAGGGTCCTGATTTCTAGATTTACATGATGATGCCAGAAACTAAGCTTTTACTTTTAAAAAATAATTATGTGATCTATCTGACCCTAATGGCCATCATATCACTGCACCTCACATCATTAATGGATTTTATTCTCCTAGCACTCCTAAGAGGTACATCCCCATTTCACAGTTGGGAAACTGAGGCACAGGGTAGATTAAGTCACTTGACCGAAGTCACACAGGAAGCCAGTGGCTGAGCTAGAAATTCTACTCAAATCCAATGCCTTATCCTGTAAACTTTGAAAAACATGACCCAAGTGTAACAGGTTTCAGAGGGGCAGCCGTGTTAGTCTGTATCAGCAAAAACAACGAGGAGTCCTTGTGGCACCTTAGAGACTAACAAATTTATTTGGGCATAAGCTTTTGTGGGCTAGAACCCACTTCATCAGTATAACAGATATACTGATGCCTCCTTGAGTCAGCAGGCAGCCTGTAACAATAGCTCAGAGAGGTGTTGATTTGAGCGTGGTCACCCCTTCGGGGCTTTGCTAGGGCAGTCGCAGCAGATGTCCACACACAATTTGAAAGGGTGGACCTCCCCTCCAGCCCAGTAGATGGCTCTTGGGTAGCCAGTTGTCTCTGTGTGGCGAGGCAAAGTCGGGAAAGTGGCCACAGGGGGCCACACTTGTGGGAGGGCCAAGGGTGCCAGACTTCCTTAATTAGCACAGAACACTTTGGTGCTACTCCAAAGAGCAAAATGGTGCATGTGCTTAAGTGCTTACAGGATCGTTGCCTCTTTTTGCAATTATAATATCTTAACACGTATTCATACCCAAGAACGTCTAGCAGGAGAGTTTGTCATTCATACTGTCAAAGATATCTGAGTTGACACTGGTCACCTCCATCTAAATAGCAATTATCCTGATCAAGAAAAACTTTTAAAACATTAAAAATATCTGCATTTTTTCCTTCAGCTTATAAGTCAAGTTAGTAGAAAATCAGGAATGAGACTCATAGTAATTTTTTAAAATTCTGCTCATGTTTCTTTTCTTTAAAATTTTTTAAATGTGTCATCAAAATCTTAACATTAAGAAAATTCCAATCAGCTGTAATAACTGGTCAATAAACAAGAAAAAAAGTTCCAAAGCAGCTCCCCTTTTTTAAAAAATTCAAAATTTTGTCAGTTTTTCTAAATACAAAAAAAAATTCAAACCAGCGCTGCTTATAAAGGATGGAACAGGTGAACAGTAAACAGGAGACCCAGTTAATTACAATAACTAGGGGAGCCAGTTACTGAATCATTTACTAATTGTCGGGCTTCAAATGCAGCAGTGCATTAATGCAGGATGTAAACATGCAAGCAAGCTGGTAGGCTCAAAAGCAAGTCATGATAACAAAGTACTGTAGAAGGAAAATCTTCATTTTACAGAAACTTGTGCAAGATCTCAGGCTTTTTTCAACAGCCTCCTGTTTTAGGAGTCTGCCTAAGTATTCCGAATGTACAGAGCACAGTTCTGCTCCACATCTCACTGGTCAAACAATCTAGAGGTATCAGTCCCTTGAATGGCTGCTTAAGAAAGTTTTCACTATCTGTTGTGAAATCAGGGCATGAACTAGGGAGCAGCATGCGTACCAGCACTCTCCTGAGCTGTCTTTTTGGGCTCCAAAATGTGAATCTTATGGAGGAGAACACAAGCTCAAGGAGCTTAGCGGAGCCCAGGGGTATATTTGAACCCCAGTTAGGGGAGCCGAGCCCAGCAGAGCGTGCAAACAGTTCAAACAGCTCCACAGTACATCATGAGTGGCATCTCATTTTGATGTCTCAAGTGGGTTATTAATTTGTGGAAGGAGCTTGGAAGGGTCCTACCACCATTTTTTCCCCCAAGTTAGACCCCAGCCTCTGATCTCTCCCAAATGTAGATATAAACACCAGGGTTTCTGGATATTTTGAGTGGCAAAAGAAAGGCTCAGTGTGACCTGAGATAAGGTCTTCCATTGTTCATCAATACCAGTGCAGGTCTGTTTGCCTGGCAGAGTTCATGGCTGATGTGAGAAAGAAGAAGTCAGACAGCAGAGCAACTGAGCAGCAGGAACAGAGGGAAAGAAGGGAACAGAGAGACTCACCTGGCAAGAGAGGAAAAGGAGGAACCCACCCAGGAACAGAGAAAGGGAATAGATGCAGCAGAGCTAACCCTGAAGTGAAAAGGAGCCCACGCGACAAAGTTAGAGACCATAAGGAAACAGGATGGAGACCCATTCAGCAGAAGAAGAGAATGGGAACAAGGAGGCTCACCCAGCTATGATGTAAGGGACATGGAAGGTGACTCACCCTGAACGCACAGATTTAAGTTCTTCTCCACTTGCAGACTTCCCATGACATTGTACACAGTCACTTTGTAATTTCCACTGTCCTCTTCCATCAGGTGGTTTATTTTCAGGGTTCCACTGGGGAACATCTCATATTTTTTCTTATCCTTGTTATATTTCACATCAGAACCTTTGCCTTTCGTGAGGCGTAATGAATCTTTGAGCCATGTTACTTCCTGTTGCTGATCCACTTTGAAGTCATGAATGTTCAGGAAAACAGAACCATTCTGCATGCCATACTCATTACAGGGTTCGTTTGCAGACCCTTCAAACAGGGGAAGAACAATACAGCCCGATTAGTGTCTGTCCAAAGCGTCTATGGATGAGCGTTAACAGTAGACACTGCAGCATTAAATAACTTGGTCACAAAGTTAAACGCCTCACTTTTCCCTTATTTCCCAAACCACTCCTCATTAATAAGGGTGTGCATTTACATAGCTGCTTTCATCTCAGGCCCTCAGAGCAACTCCTGAACATTAGTTAGTTAAGCTTCCCAAACAGCCCATTTTAATTCTGAACGCAGAAGTTATGGGCCAAATTTTCAGAAGTGCCCTTAGGGGTGCCTTGGTTTCGGAGGTGGTCATTTTAAGACCCCTCGGGCTGGTTTTCAAAGGCGCTGAGCACCTGCGGCTCCAAGTCAATAAGGCTTGTGAGCGCACATTTCCTCTGCAAATCAGGCTGTGTTGTATGTGCCTCAAGATGGGCACCCACAACTGAGGCAGCCAAAATTACTCAAAACGCTTCTGACAATTCAGACCTATGGCCAAAATTTTCAAGTGACCAGTGATCCTGAGTGCCTCAATTTAAACTTGAGACAGGTTAAAGACCAGCTGTTCAGCTATTTCTGAAAAATCAGCCTCCTTTAATGTGTCTTGAGTTGAACACTGAAAATCATTAGTCACTTTTCAAAATCTTGGCCTAAGCAACTTGCCTGAGGTCACACAGTGAGTGAGTGAGTGACAGAGGTGGGAGTGAGACCCAGAGGTCCTCCCTCCTGCATGGCTGTGACCAAAGGATACACTCCCTCCCTCCAAGAGCTCTCTTTCATGCGTACTATCACCTGATAAACACAGGCCCAAAGGTAGGCTTTCCCCCTCTTTTCAGGTCACCTTTGAGTTCAGTTCCCTTTGTGCAAAACAGATAATACCCAGTTCACAAGGGTGCTACTGCAAGTGGTTGTTCAGCACTTGAAGATGTTAGCGGTCACATAAGGGCTAAATATTGGTATTAAGAAAGGTAAAGGCTGTTTAGCCTTATTCATGTTGTTACATATCAAGAACCATTTATCTTCCCATGGTATATCTTCTGTCACAAGATCTCATGTCTATTTATCTCAAACTGAATCTAAATCTAAAAATCACAGCCTCTGCGTACTGAATAGTAATAGCAGATTGGGTTTTAGAGCACAGATTTTGCCTGAAGGTAACTTCAAATGAGAAGCTGACTCCACTCAGACATTTGTGTAGATTCTTAGTCTGTACCGCATAAGCAAGTTGATAAATATATTGAAACAATCAGACAGGTTAAATACATGCTTGTAAGTTTCAAATAAAATAAATTAATTAACAGCAAAAAACTTTCAATCTTCCATTTGCTAAATTAATTTCCCTCTAATCTATGGGATAAAGCTATACTGGTAGGCCTGGTGAACTATGCTGAATTAATTTTACACAGTGCAAGTTCTTTTCCCCATAGAGAGAAACTAGGATTATAAATCTATTATTATAACATATAATCCTTTATTATAAAGTTTTCATTAGATCTAGAGTATGATAAAATACATCACAGCGAGGAAAACTGAAAACTAATTACTGCTTTGTGAAATAGTAATATTGGAGTCAAATAAAAAAAAATTAGACTATCATGCTTGTTCAGCAAAATAATTATTTGAGACATCTGAGAAAGATGGCCCATTAGAGCCCATGAGAGGATGAAGAGTTTCATGCATTGCATCCGCCAGCCCAAAGGGAAGCTATTATTGAGTTATCAAGTTTCTTAAAAAGCATTCAGCATTTCTAATGGAACATTCTGAAATCACTCACTCTTGGAAGTGTAACTATTTTAATAATATTTGTTCTCCCAATAAGTGTTAACAGGAGCACCAAAAGCCCTTTGTAAAACCTGCAGCATTTTTGACAAAGAAAAAAAAATGTAATTCAGATACTTGCTCCTCCTCAGAATTACTCCCAGATATTTAGAGTTATTACTACTCATTATTATTTGTAGCGCATATTCTATCATTTATATTTTGCATATGTAGATGAAGGAAAGATTGATCAAAATCCTGAGGAAGGAAAGCTCAATAGTATTCCAATTGACAGACAGTCCCAATAGGTCTTTAAAAGTTTGCTTGGTCTCCCGAATCATTGGAGCAGAAGTCTGAGCATCCCAAACAAACAACACTAAGTCCTCTGTATAGACAATGAAACAATATTTGTTGATAGTGCCAACTGAAATACTCTGCAAAGGACAGAAAGATCAGAATTTAGCTACAAACTGGTCAGTTGCAGTCACAAAGAGGCTGGGATGATTCAAGTGCAGTGAACTAAAAAGAGCTGCACTGATAATACTTTACCCATCTGAGAAAAGTAGTATTCACTTTTAAAGTTTCAAACATTTTAAACAAATAGAGCCATTCAAGGAAATCAAGAGTCTGTTTTAAGTCCATAGCAAGAATATATTCCTTATTTATCTAGTCCTTGTACATAGGAAACGTTAAACAACCATCATAAAGCATCGACTGTTGGATTTATTCCGGTCATTCATGAATGGTTCTTGTGTACTGAATCCACTACTACTTGTTTTAATCTATAAGCCAAAATTGCAACTAAATTTTTAGATTAAAGTTTTAAAAAAATAATTGATATAACTAGAAACAACACATTAGGTACATA
This sequence comes from Mauremys reevesii, assembly GCF_016161935.1. Taxonomy (NCBI): domain Eukaryota; kingdom Metazoa; phylum Chordata; order Testudines; family Geoemydidae; genus Mauremys; species Mauremys reevesii. Next base: position 189,828,671 of record NC_052623.1, read on the forward strand.
CATATGGGTAACTTACAACCTAGACCGACCCCACCCTATCATATGATCATTTGTATTTATCACCCTTCTGTTAATATTCCTTTGCAAAAAATACTTGCACTGTCAACAGTTCTGTTTCCCTTTATTAAAATGTTCGTTACTAGAAAAGAGCAATGGGTCTACACAGTGAAGTCGCTCTTGAATAAGGTTACGAAAAAAATGCAACATCTTCATTGAGGGCAGTAGGAAAAACTCCATGTTGACACTTGCCTATATTAATATGTGTCAGATAAAGGATTGTTAGACTGAAGCTAAAACCATTTACAAAGTATTATTATAAATATAATAATAGCAAGCTCAGGTTATGGGTTCCCCCAGACTGAAAGCTATTATTATTTTATTTAGCTAAGAGATCTTACAGCACTTTGCAAAGTAAGGTAGATATCATTATCTTCATTGTACCCATGGGAAAAGTGAGGCCATGTGCTTAACAATGAAGGCTTGATCCTACAAGGACATGAGCACTCTGCCCCCAACAGCAAAGCATTTGAGTACAGGTTTCAATCTAAGCACGTGAATAGTTCTTTTGAAGTCAGTGGGACTACTCGTATGCTGAAAGTGAAGCATGTATTTAAGAGCTTTGACTGGACTGGGGACAGAATGCTGACAACTTTGCAGGATCAAGCCCTAAGAGTTTTAGAGTGAAATTCTGACTCTATTAAAGTCAATGGCCAAGGATCGAGGCCAGGATTTTACCCTAAAGGTCCCATTGCCAGTTCCCCAAATATCTGGATCTTCGCAGCTTCATAAGGGCTAGCTACCATTCAGAGGGTTGTGTAACACTCTTTAAATGATTTATTTGCACTGCTATAATTCTTCTAGAGACAAGGAGCCAAACTCATCTCGGATTTTAGTACAGTTAAACCAGGGAAGAATGTGGCCCATGATATTTAGGTAAGATCCAAGGATTTTTATCAGATCATCCATCTTGCCCCAAGGTTCACTATTTAGCTTTAAGTAGATGATGTGTGGCAGAGATGGGATCAGTCACATTTAATTTTGCTTACACATTTCTATATTAAAAACACTATCAAAGGAATAATCTAAAACATACTGGTAATAACTTGCTCCTCAACTATAACTGAGTCAGGGGAGAGGCTTAAAATGTGCAGTGTGGACAAGACCATCCCAAATTCTCATAACTGGGTGAAACCCTGGGACAGTGCAGTTATAGGTCCCATCCACCTTGAAAATTATAGCCGTATTGGAACTGGATCCCAGAGTCCGTTATAATTGTGGCATAGATGGGCCTAATTCAGCACCCTGTTAAGATATCCATCACCCTTGTCTGGGTACAAGAAATGGGTGTTAATCTACCACAGTTTTAAACGCTTTAAGTGCAATTTTAAGCAAAGCCAGCCTGAAAGAGCAAAAAGCTGGTGCAAACTCACCTTTTACACAGGAGAATAAAACCACCAGGCACTTGGCTAGAAAAATCCCCCTAAAGTTCATTTTCAAATTCATATCTCCAAACTGTCCCTGCGCGAAGAAAGCTCCTGGCCAGTGAGATGAAGTTCTTCTTATGATCAGCAGCTTTTTGGTGCGTCAGCACAGCCCTGGCACCTCTTGTCTCCTCCTCCTCTTGCTCACCGTAACATTTGCATTTCGGTCACACACACGAGCAGAGTGGAACTGGTTCTCGGACCATTGTTTTAACCAGGGTTGAGGAACAACTTGAAGGGATTTAGGAAAGTGCAAGCCTCAAATATCAGAATTTCCCCCAAATTTTGTCCCAACTTGAGAACAGAACCTGAGCCACATGTTTCTTTGATGTTCAGCTAAGGACCTTGACCTCTACATCCATGTCCCAGAAGAAGGGATGTGGAGAAGTCTTACTATTCTCCTGCTGCCACATTTAACCTGCCTTGGGAGGTCTTCTTGGGTGAGAAAGAAAAAAGACCCAGCAACCAGCTATCACCCTCCAGGGTCTTCAGGGACTAGCTGGCAGGTTTAAGAAGTAGCTGAGGTCTGCTGAGAGGAGGTGTGTTATGTAGATAGCAGAAACACCTCCTTTGAAAAGCTTTTGATTAGCTTCACACAAACATTTGTGCTTTGAGGGGCTTTTGAACTGAAACTGAACTCCAGGCTTAGTGAGGTTCACCCGTAATTAGCAGTACTGTGCAAACACACAGGTGTTTCAAAACCCTCTTGAGCATTTAGGAAGGAGTCTGCTGTGAAAGACACAAGGAGCCGTATGGAGCATGGGAAGAGTGCAGTGCCTCATCCTCCGCCAGCATTTGGTCTCGGGGGCTGCCATGTTGAAAAGAGGGTGTCTGGGGCCAACGAGGGATCAGATGTTAAGAAAGCTCCTGTTACAGCATTAAACAGTTAAGTGTTGAGGGGGAGGGTTTAGTTTCAAGTTGTTATTGGCTTATTCCCTTTGCAACAGCCACCATTACAATTTTTTGTAAAAGGCACAGAAAAAGAAGGAAAAACCCATTAAAGCATTTCAAATGTAAAGTCTGAGGGCAGGTCTACACTTGAAATGCTGCTTCGGCGTAGCTGCACTGATGCAATTGTGCTACTTTAGTGAAGACACTCTACGCCGATGGGGGAGAGCTCGCCCCTGGGCGTAGTTAATCCACCTCCGTGAGAGGCGGTAGCTATATTGAGGGGGAGAAACCCTGCTGCTGACACAGCGCTGTCTGCATCAGCATTTACGTCAGCAAAACGTCGTTGCTCAGAAGTGGGGATTTTTCATAACCCTGAGCGATGTATTTATACCAAAGTAATGCTGTAGTGTAGACCTGGCCTTATGGGAGGCTTTTGTTTTAACACATGCATCCGACGAAGTGAGTATTCACCCACAAAAGCTCACACTCCAATACGACTGTTAGTCTATAAGGTGCCACAGCACTCTTTCCTGCTTTTACAGATCCAGACTAACACGGCTACCCCCCTGGTATTTGTTTTAACAGTATCCCTTATTCCCTTTCCCTGTAGCTGTACCTAGTTTTTATAAGGAAAACCCCTGTCCGACAGTCTTTTAGATGGTGTTAATGATGGTAACAGTGTCCTTTTGGGGAAAGGGGGAAAAAGTTAGTTGAAATGGGCTGGAGCGGCTGTTGTTGCTGGAATCTGATCCTGCTTCCTTCAAAACAAAACCAGACTAACACACACACACGGGGAGAGAAAAGAACAGAAAATGCAGCTTCTGTCTCAGGTGTTGACTTTCCCTTACAACATGGCTACTGGAGAAAAATGGCACAGCACAGTGTCTCATCAGCTACTCAGGACCTGGCAGACTTCTACCAGTATCAGGCAGTTTAAAGCTTTGCCTTTAGCTACCTTGATGATAACAGGCTCACAGCAGCATTGCAAAGGGTGGAGTTGTCTTGGCTGATTAAGATAGGCAGTGTTATTAGACAGAGGCAAAAGAGAGAGGGGAAAGAAGTGTGCGGGGGTGGGGGGAGAAGGAAAAAGGACATGTGTGGGAGGGAGTATGACAGCAAGAACCAAAGTCTCATATTCCAGGTAGTGTTTGGGATCTAGATGAAGTCGTGGTGTAAGGTCTGAGGCCTTTTTCTGCAGCCATATTAGGAGAGCAGCAGCCATGAGCCAAGAAGCAGAAAGTCACATCCTTACATTCCATCTAAATGACAGTAAAACAATGCAACATTGGGCTGTTAAGAAGGCCATCTTGTCCTAACAGCACCTACCATCACCAGATAAAGAAATAGATCTTAAGATGTTTAAAGAAACTGTTGCATTCTGTCGGGCACGGAATCACTTAGCAGTTATAGCTGTGAAATCTCTACTTCTTTATTGTTTTGCCTTTATAGTCCCTGCTTCTCTATTGTTTATCTGTATGGTTTCTATCTGGTTCTTTGATTGTTTCTGTTTGTTACATAACCAATTTTGCAAGGTGTAAATCAGCTAAGATGGTGGGGTATGTTTGGGTGAAGAATTGTTTTGCAATAGGTTAGGATTGGTCAAAGAATTATTTTGTAATACTTTAGTAAAATGATTGGTTAAGGTACAGCTAAGCAGGACTCCAGTTTCACTGTCTAAACTATGGTCCCAAAGGAAGTTCTTTGGAACCAACTCCAGGACACAGCCCAAGATCAGAGCTGCCAGACCTTAGCAACCTGCCAATCACATCGTGAGAAGCTGGATTCCACAGACAATCTGATCCTGACTGGCCAGCAGGAAAAGTTTGTCTGCCTTATTGGGAGTGGTGAGCATTGTATGCTTAGTGTGTGTATTCTGTTTTGGTGATTGTTAATAAATAGGTTAGGGATATTAGTGTGTAAGGCTCTTTCGCTGGTAAAAGACCCTGCAAACCCACAGAATGTAAGATTACACCTTGAGCCCACGGAAGGGTAAAGGTGGGTACCCTAGAGTGTGCAGGGAACAGTGGAGGTGGCGATGTCATGTGGTTCCTGCTTTCTGGCCTAGTCTGGTCAGAGCCTGAGCAGAGCAGGGAGACAAAGACCCAACAGGGTCCCAGGTGACAACGTGGCTGGCAGATATGATGGTGAAACTCATTCCTTCCAGTTCACCTGTCCCCCTTCTTCCCCCAAACAGCCAACATCCAAGAAGGGAGGGCAACTGCACACTATTAACATTACCAATCAAAACAATTATAAATATTTCCTGCCATTATTAGACTTCTTTAGCTTATTGTCATGCTTATCTAGGACTTTACCAGGAGCCTTGGAGATCCCTTAGGACAGCTCCTTTATCCCAAACAATCCAGTCTGGGCCAACTATTTCCCTTCAACTTTTGCTGACTTTCATAAACAATTTTACGTAACAGGCCGAGCTAAACTTATGTTACCTTGAACAACTTAGAGTACAGGCCTCTGCACAACAGGACACTGCTGGGTCTCAGAGCATCTCGTCTTCTGGACATACCATCCACTAGAGAAACCACTAGCTGCTCTTGCAGCTCTAGCAAACAGGCTAGAGGGAGGAAAAAAACAAAACAAAAGACACCAAACACTGCAGAAACGCTGCCCTGGCCTAAACCAAGCAGCACCTACGTTGTTTAGGCCAGCAGTCCCTAAACTTTGGAGGGTCGCGCATCCCGTTTACCACTGTCCACACAACCCTGGCCCCCTGAGCTGAGGCCAGGAGTGGGGATGTGGCTCAGGGGGAGGGAGGGGAATGTGGACAGGGTAATGGGGCCAAAGCTGGGGCTGCAGCTTCGGGTGGGTCTGGGGTTAATGCTGCAGCCATGTGCCGCAGCTGGCGGCGGAGGCAGAGCCACGGCTGGGCTGCAGTGGGGGCTGGAAGCTGGCCCCATGGCCAGGTGTGACTCCACTCCTGGCCTGGCCCCCAGCCTCAGCCCTGGACTGAGAACAGAGCTGTAGCCAGGTGTGTGCGGGACTGAGAGTCGGTGATGTGGCAGGGGGCCCGACTGGAGCAGAGCTGGGGGTGGGGAGGGCTGGATGGCACTCCCTCCCTGCCCCCATGGAGGCTGGCCAGGCCCTTCCGTGCCCCCTGGATGGTCCTCCATGCCCCCTAGGGGGGCACGCCCCACAATTTGGGAACCTCTGGTTTAGGCCATGTGTTTGTGCTGGCTGCAGATACCAGCTGCACAACCATCACCTGGGTCAAACCTCAGACTAGCACAATTGAAGCGGTGGGACTAGCATCATATGCAGATACCAGCAGCACTGTCCCTCCCCAAGCTAAACCTGGCACTGACAATACCAGGCAATTGTGCTGCCATAGTAGCTGACAGAAGCCTTTTTTTCTTATTGTATTGTTGGTCTCTCTCATGCTCTACCTAAGTCCCAGTCTGAAGAGCTCAGAGCTCACAGCCACTCCCTTGGCTGTCAGGGGGACACTTCGGGTATGTTTATGCTGCAATTGGAGGTATAATTGTAGCACAGAAAGACAAACCTGTCACACTGTCTGGAGTGGCTCATGACTGTGAGTGCCTACTCCAGGGCAAACTGTGAACAAAAACAAAACAAAACAACTGGTGGTGTGTTTTATAAATTAGATGTTACCAGCCCTGTAACATGTGAACTCCTGGATCACTATAACAGTCTTACCATGGAGTCAGACAGTCCCCTTAGGCTCTTCAGTCTATCTTGCCACCCAGGCAAGCTGGACTTAGTGTTAAATGGTCACCTACACCAAAGATCACACCATATTCAGGTTACTTCCAGCTCCAAGAGACAGTCATATACCTCAGATCAATTTGTATCTCAGATCTCACACCAAAAGACAATGCCTGTAGCCAATCCTGTAATAAACTAACTAAAGGTTTATTACTTACCTACATTAGTACATCTTACTACAGTAGTATGTTTTGTTTTATTTGCAATATCTACTCAGTATTGTTAACTACGTCCCACTGACCATGAGGGTGGGAGTGCTGGATGCCGGGACAGTAGCTTCTTGGAACCCAGAACTGAAGCAGCTTGAGTGCTGCTAGCTCTAGCACTGGTGAGAATCCAGGGGAGTGCTGACTCTGATCATCAGGAAGCGCGAGCGCAGTCTACCATGCTTAGCCGGAGGATCTGGTAGACAGGACAGTGAGTCCTGTGCAGGCTCAAGCAGTTGGCTCAGCCCTGCTGACCCATTCAGTTTTGAATTGTTGGAGGACAGTGAGTCCTGCAGGCTTAGACTGGACAACCTGGTGGGCCTTTTGGTATTGAAAAGACAGTATCTCTTTGGAAGCTCATTCTGGATGACCCAGTGAGCTGGGATTAAGTAGGCGCCGGCTCTGATAGCTTGGAAAACAGACACCAGCCCAAGAGGTTGTGGTGGTCCTATGAGAGCTGGGAAGCTCTGAGCACACTCCAGTTCAGACAGGTGGGTGCTGCTGATTGCTGACTCTGACAGTCAGTAGCAAGTGAGTCTCCCACTAAGGAACTTGGGCAGGCTGCAGTAGTGCAGACTAGTTCAAAGACGAGATAGAAAACAGAGAGCAGCTGGTTGGACACCAGAGTTAAATAAAAATTCTTTTGGATATTGTGTAAATCATTTCAGGAAATGTAAAAACCCATGGTCAAAGGGTTTATTTACCAGGGCAGATGTATGACACTCAATGTAAAAAATGGGAAGTTCGTGTAGTAGCTAAGCCTAGCCTGAGCCGCAAGATTGGAAGAGAGAGTGTTAATTTATGGTTTAGCAATAGCAGGCAATGAATTAAGCAGGCACTCTAGGGAGCAAAGGCAGGAGAACTCCCAATTAAAAGATCTGTTAGCAGGAAAAGATCTGGGAATGGAAAAGCGGGGTAGTAACATGGATGGGTTAACAGCTCAGAATCTAAGCTATGTGACTCAAAAATCAGTAAACTGGAGCTGCAACTTCAAGAGCTAAGTGCCCCCAAACAAAAGGAAAGAGAGAGAGAGAGAGAGAACTATGTATTAGCACCGAAGAACAAAGAATTGCCAGCAGCACTCCAAGAGCTGGGGAAGGAGTTAAAGAGCAGCCAAGGCCGTCACACTGCCTGTAATAGCAAGATTAACAGACTGCAAGAGAAGCTAAAACAAACTCAAGGGATGCTAGCAGCAGTGAGTTTGGACCCATTGAGAGGGTCGGAGTCTGAGACAGACTCGGAAGATACAGAAGAAGCATCAGCAAGTGATCAAGGGTCCACAAAGGAAGCAGCAGTAAGGTGCCAGCCTTCAGCTTCCTTAATAGCAGAAGCTGAAGAAATCAAGGAGAGGAGAGGATTTCTTATGGCGCCGATCACAACCACAGTTGTAAATTGTGGATCATCTTGTCCAGCAGAGATCAGATATGAAATTAAGTTGTATGCACCAGGACAGGCTAAAGCCCCAGGAAAGGCTCTGGGGCCATTAAATCATGAAACCTCCCTCAACTGTCTCTCCAGAGTCAGTACTTTACCTGGAATCCGCAAAGGCGATTCAGCTGCACTCTTAAGGGAGTGCATGAGCAGGGATGAATATAGTGCCTCACCCTGGGACATCCAAATGGCTAATACAGAAAGTGTCATGAAGATGTGTGGAAGAGAATACACATTGTTATTATTCCCACGGTAATATCATTGGGAATTTCTGCTCAGAGAGACAAAGGATGGGCGAGTGTCCAGAAAAACGTTTAAATAGGGAAAATCTCCTCTACTGGCTTGCAGGGGCTATGTCCTGTAATACGCCTGAATTGAAAGAGACTTTATGACAAGGGTTGCTGCTTACCTTAAAGGTAACCATTGGAGCAGTGGATCCTAACACCATTGCACTGAAAGACCTAGAAGACAAGCTGTGGGAAGCTTTTGAGATCCAATGTGAAGCCTTCCCATCACACTGGCAAAAGCAAAAATGATAGCTGGGGTGAAAGAGGGTAACAGAAAGTACAGAAAAGGAAGACGTTTAGCAGCAGCAATCAGCAGAAAGGACAGCTGGCTCTCACTCCAGCAAGCCAGAAAGAGGAATAAATAATCAGGATGCAACGGTGGCTAAGTCTTTTAGAGTCATGCTCTGGAGACGATTGGTTAGGCACGAGCCAAAGGACAACATAGACGGCCTACTGACCAAGGAGCTTCTTAAAAGGTTAGCTAAATATGAAGATGGCAAGGAAAGAGCAAACACCTGTATGGAGCAGCGAGTGGACAATAGTCCTAACTTAATGTGACAGGGCCAAGCTCCCCTTCCTTCCCCAACAGTGGTGCCAATATCCAGTGAACAGTGGGGAAGACCAGTAGTAAAAGCTACGATGAGGGGAGAGAGAGTTTGGTCAATTTCAGCAGAAGTTGCTGATTGATCTGAGTGACACCATATCTATTATTTACTCTAAAGCCTAGTCCAAGGTAAAAGAATTGCCCATAAAATAAATGAAAATCCTTGAAGGATTCAATGGAACAGAGAGCCTTGTACCATTTTTAGAACCCATTACTTGTGCTATTGACAAGATTACCACAAAAGCAACATTTGGCCTACTGGATGGAAATGAAATATTGGGAGCTTATATCCTATCCCAATTGAAACTTGTAGTGGATTTGCGAAATAGAAGACTAGTCCAAAATATAGAGGGTGCAGGATACCAAGTAATTCCAGCATCGCACAGGGTGGCTGCTTCAAAGGCATCTGAAAAGCTAATAATGCCAGAGTGGAGCCCAGAAGTAAGAAATTGCCATGAAACACCCCCCTGTATTCATGACCAACAAGCTGCAGTGTGGCAAAATTGATACAGAGATAACGACTGATGGCCCAGACCCTAAGTCACAATGTCAGTACAGATACCCTTCCACTGCAGAAGAGGGATTAGAAGAGACCATTGAAGCGTTGGTAAACCAGGGAGTGCTTGTCAAGACCTCATGCACATGCAATTCTCCCATCTGGCCCAGAGGCGGCTCTAGACATTTCGCCGCCCCAAGCATGAAGCCTTGCGGGCACGCCTGTGGGAGGTCCACCGGAGCCGCGGGACCAGCGGACCCTACACAGGCATGCCGCCGAAGGCAGCCTGCCTGCCGCTCTCCCAGCGACTGGCAGAGCGCCCCCTGCAGATTGCCACCCCAAGCACGCACTTGGCATGCTGGGGCCTGGAGTCGCCCCTGCATCTGGGGAGTCTTGAAGATGTGATGGCTAGCAGTTGATTACCACAAGCTAAACAAAGTCACCCCTTGTTTAGCACCAGTGGTGGCAAAATTTAAAAAGTATCAGAGGGGTAGCTATGTTAGTCTGGATCTGTAAAAGCAGCAAAAAGAGTCTTGTGGCGTCTGTTAGTCTATAAGGTGTCACAAGACTCTTTGCAAAATTTAACAAGATCACGACCACCAAAGCCGCAGTTGCAAAATGGGGCTCTGTTCCTGACCTGTCCAATGCGTTTTTCTCTATTCCCCTCCACAGATCAGCATGGCATAAAATTTGCGTTGATCTCTGCTGAAGGTGTGCTGCTGGTTGTGAGAGTGCCACAAGGCTTCCATAATACACCCTAAGAGGCGTGACAAAAATGTGAGGGACAGTGTGTGAAAAAGAAAGTTGAGTTATGTAGATGACATCTTAATAGCCACAACACCCAAGGAAAACAACTTGAAAACGCTGGATATAATTTTTGGCAAAATAAAAGATATGGGATTTTTATAAAAATCCGACAAAGGTGCAGGTGGCATTACACGAAGTCACGTATCTAGGCACTGAATTAGGAGTACATGGAAGACCACAGGACATGCAGAGGGTCGAGCTAACATGTAAGCTCCCAGCACCCCAAGACATCTCTGCTCTTAGATTGTTTTGGGGATTTACTGGTTTTTCAAGAGAATTTGTGGAAAGCTACGCAGAGATTGCTCATCCTTTATACCAACTTTTAAGAAAGGGACAAGAATGGGTGTGGGGCAAAGAGCAAAAGAGAGCCTACAACAAACTGAAGCAAGTGCTCACCAAAGCTCCAGCTCTTCCCTACCCAAAACCAGACACCCCGTTTCTGTTACAACTGGCAACCACCTAAAGAGGCTTGGGTGCTGGTCTGCCCCAAGACACCAGATTTATGCCTAAACCCATTGCCTGTGGTCAAAAGTGCTGAGTGACATTGAGAAAAACAGTTCTCCTCCTGTGAAAAGGAAGTCTTAGCCCTGACCTGGGCTTTGAACCATTGGGGTACCTGATAGGCATGTCTCCTGTGGATCTCAAGATGACTCTCACACCAGTAAAATACATCTTGACAGGCCACATAAATGGAGGGAGGGTATCCAACCCCAGACTGGCAGGGTGGACCCTCAGCTTACTAAACAAGAACATCAAAGTCAACAAAGCACCTCAGTTATCCATTGTTCCATATGCCCTATTGATGCAAGGAGAGGAGCATGAGTGCCCTCTGCCAATGGAAGACCCGAAGCAAGTTAAGTCACCCTTCCAAATAGGCGCCACTTATCAAGAAGCAAAGATAAAAGGACTACATATTTGGGGAGTTGACAGAAGCTGCTTCTATAAGGATGGTAAGCCATGTGCTGCGTCTGCAGCTCTGCAGATAAACACTCTCAACATCCTGCAAGGTACTGTAGTGCCTTATTCAGTGCAAGCTGCCAAGGTGGTTGTGGTATTAGCAGTATTGGATGCAGCTGAACCAGAGGTTAACATTTTCCATCTGCTCCAATTCAGATTGGGTGGTCAGAGCCCTAACTGAATGGATGCCCGCCTGGCTTCAGAGAGCCATGACCTGAGCCAATGGAAAACCTGTGGCATACTCAAAATATCTGTTGCATGCATGGAAACTTGTGGAAACTCAAAAAGGTGACACCCACCTGTGCAAAGTGAAGGCCCATAGAAAAGACCAGGCCGAAATTTCTAAATTGAATAATCAAAATTTGGCTTTCTAAGCAAGTAGCCCAGATGGGCATGGAACATCTGTGGACTAAACCAAATCAGAAAGTATATGAAGTCCAGCACAGAGATGAAGAAATAAAAAGCCATCTAGAGACTGTGGCCCTGCAAAAGCAAGACAAGGACCTACAAGACTTGTTACAAAAAGAAGATCACCATGGCTACAACATAGTCAGAAACAAAGTTGGGCTCATAATGGCCTTAAAGAAGGACAATGATGACACAACACCAGTCTGAGTGGTGCACATGTCTGAAAAAAGAGTTGATTAGCCTCTCCCATAGCCAAGGGCATTTAGGCTCTGAAAAGACTGCCAGTAGGCTGTTGTCAGTATGCTGGTGGCCAGGATTAGTAAAAGATGTGGAACATCATATTCAAAACTGCTTGGCATGTGCAGAGAACAATTCTGACCATAAAGTTAATAAAGGTCCAGTGCTGCACCAAAAAATAGCTGGACCGTGGTCAAGGCTCCAAATAGATTATATCGGGCCACTCTCATGCACTGGGTGTGGAAATAAGTACTGCCTCGTGGTGTTGGACTTATTTTTTAAATGGATCGAAGCATATCCCACACGCAATAACATTGCAATGACTACTACAAAGACCCTATTGGAGCACACCTTCACAAGATTTGGCCTATCCAAAACTATCGTCTTAGACCAGGGTCCACATTTTGTGGGCGAGACCATGAAGCCTCACTGCTGGGCCCTAAATATCCATCAAAAGTTCCAAATTGTGGGTCATCCCTTGAGCTCTGGTTTAGTTGAAAGAACCAACTGTGCCATAAAAACAACTCTGCGGAAAATTGTAACCAATTCAGGGAAGAATGGGGACCAAAAATTATCGTTGGTGTTAATGGCGTTAAGATCGACTATAGCCACTCGTGGTTTTACAGCTCACAGGGTGTTGATGAGTTGTGTGATGCATATCCTCAAACACTGGTGGCTAGGTGGGGTCCCTCCAGATAGCTATCAAACGAGAGTCCTCATGGACCAGTTTATGGAAAAGTTACTGAACAATATTAGTAACATTCAGAAGCAAGTGGCTGTACAACTGAAGTCCAATGCTAGATTCATGGATAAAAGACTAGAGGACACCCTTAAACCAATAGAATGGAATATAGGGGTTAGAGTCCTATATAGGTTTTATTCTGACAAAGGGCACGTACTAAGTCCCAAACGTGTGGGTCCTGTTACTATAACTACCAAAACCAGTCCCACCGTCTATCAGGTGGAACTTAAGGGCAAAAAAGTGAAGGGGCCTTGTAGTGAGGCCGCCTGGCTCCCAGCCGCCCCAGAGAGGGACGAGCCCCTCTGGATGCCAAAGTGGGTGGAGCCACTGGAGCCTGCGCCCACCCCCCCCAGAGGTCAAGGCACAGGACCGGAAGTTTAAAAGCCCAACCTCAGGGCTCAGAAGCTGCCTGGCTGCCGGAGAGGCCGGATGCTGGTGCCCTAACTCCCGCTGGGGAGACTCTTGCCACCTGTGACCGCCCCGAAGACTGGCCATACCCGTCGAGGCCGGACGCTGACCAGACGCCGGAGAAGCCAGTAAGCCTACCAGTGAGAAGGGACCGAGAGGAGCTGCCCAGCTTACCGCTCGCGGAGTACCCCAAGGAGACCATGGTGCTCGATGCCGTAGAGGACACCGACCAGATGCAGGTACTGGTAGAGGAGGAAGTCGGAAGTAGCCCGGGGGCAGCCGACTCTAGTCTGGCTGTGGCACACCTAGAGCTGATGTCAGTGTGTTGCGGCCAGGATCCCCACTGACACAGCAGCAGGTCACCTGCTACTGTCAGGGCCCCGGGCTGGGACGCAGTGGAGTGGGTGGGCCTGCGTCCCCCCTGCCACCCCACTCACTGATGGCAGTCTCCCCTCGCCCCGACACTCAAGACCAGGAGCTCTGAACTGCTTGCTTGTTGCCCTGCCCTGACCAGGGCCTGCGCTTACTACTGAACTCTGTGCTCAGCTCCAACCCGAGGGCCTGAGCCCTTGACTGTTTCCTGCTCCACCAAGCTAACTCCCTGACTCACCGGACTTGTGTAGTGAGGCGGCCTGGCTCCCAGTCACCCCAGAGTGGGGCTACCCCAACAACACACTCCTACAGGCCTCAAATGGTTCCACTCCAGCCAACTGAAAACATGGAAGAGGTTTGTGACCTAGGGTAACTATATGAGAACAACTACCCTGTTTTCTTTTGTTTACTTTCTAGGAATCACAACACCTCAATCATGCCATATGTTTAATACTCTGTTTGCGCTTGCTTGTAAACATACGTAATATGTTAGTAATTAAGGAAGGAGAGTATTGTTTTTGTTATGCAAAGGGAAACCACAGTGGTAGTAGAAACCGCTCCTATTTGATGTGACTTTGGATCCACCACATCTAGCAGTCATGGTTCCCATAATTGTTTGTGCTTATGAAAAGGCACCTTATTGTTTCCTCCTTTGGCAAGAGGAAAAAGGCAATAGTTCTATGATGGCAATGGTGGAAACTAACAGTCCCCAATTAACAGCCTTGGATACAAAGGCAAAAGCAGTCTACTTTTGTTTAAAAAGTACGATCATAGTTGCAAATGGGAATTTAAGGATGAACATCTGGAAGAATATTCTAATGTACAAAGGATAAAAAGCTCATTATGGCGTGCAAGTCTAATATTCCCTCTCATGTAAAGGTGTCAACTGTTCAAGTAGAAGTTAACATGAATTTGCAATCCCATGAAAGTACCTTGAGCATAAGAACACATAATCCTTCCAACACATATAATGCAAGTCTGAGTTGTTACAACAGTACAAAAGCCCATTGTAATTCCTTTGTCAATGCAAATAGTTTCTGAAAGCAAGAAAAAAAATTAACTTTTGTAACCAGCTGCTACGGCATTATTAACGTGGAGGTGAATGTAAATGATGCCAGTGTATGGACAGTAAATGGAGTATATGGAGCCCAAGAAAAGGTCCAAGTAACGGTGGTACCAAGACCATATGTTAGTAACGTAGGCCTGGTGGTAGTGAAGGAGAATATTAAAAGATTACTCATAATCAATCCTGTCTACTCTTTAAAAAGAATGACCATGCCTTTGCAAGTAACTCTCACTGACATTGAAGGAAAATGTGCACTTTATAAAAGGATGGAATGACTGGATTCAAAGTGTGTTACCTAAGAACCATGTAGAGTTAAAAAGAATGTATTGGCCACTGTTATTAGGAGGAGTAGGTGCTGGCATTGGTATTATATACACCATTGATGCAAACATCTGGGCCAATAAAATTGATGCCATGGGACACAATATAGCCTCCTTAAGTCATCCATTAACCTCCTCATTAAATCAAATAAGCATTCTAGAGTAGGACATTGTTAGAATCCTACCAACTTGGGAAACCTTGCAAAAGCAGGACTATCTTAAAATCATGGATGCCATAGACACTCTGCAGACAAATCTTTCATGGGCTATTGCATGTATTCAGGCACAAACTTGGCTGTTAAACATAGCCAGTAACATGCTTAGAGATGGTTTTAGTCACATTATTCCTATGGAATTAAAAGATACTTTTGGAAAATTGCCACAAATAATTTTGAGAGCTCCCACCAAGCATATTGGAAGGTAGTTAATTTCTCATAGAATCCTGTAGATCAAATAGTTAACACCTATATATTTAACATTATAAATGCAAGTGAGAAATGGATATACCCGCTAATTCCTTTGGGCCTCAACATCAATGGTTCCATGATGAGTCCCATCAACATCCCTTTAGACTTTTCTAGAAAAGAGCACAGCTATTACAGGGTGATATGTGCTGGAAACCTCTCCCCTGTAGGATGCTAAACCTCGATTGTTTTGGGAAAGAAGAAGACACACTCACTCCACTGACATTGCCAAAGTCCAGGAATTCCTGACTGAAAAGGACACTGAGAACTGACCCTGGTGAAGAAACAAAGAATTACATACTGGCAGGAAGAAATTTGTGGGACCCATGCTTGGGACTGTGGTATTAATTGGATTTTGGGGTTTATTCTACAGGCTGCGCCCTGTGTTCTGGATAAATCCTTCAGTATGTATTGCCCTCCCTAATTGGATTTTACCTGACATTGCCCTTATCCAGTTTTCTACATACCCAGATTGCTCACAAGGGGCAACCATTAGATTAGCACAACAAAAAGGCCTGGGTTATTTCCTCTGGACAAGAAGGGAATTGACCAGATCCCTGTGGGCTGGGTTATTTCATCTGGCCAATAGTGTAGTAGCCATTTGGACTATTCTTCCAGGCCAAGAACATGATAAGAAATTGGGGCAACTAGAAAAGGCCACTAGTCTTATTTTTGAAGCTCAGCTATCTTCAGTACAGGCTGGAGTTGCTGAGTTACATGTAATTTCCACCCTTAGTTCTATGACCCAGAAGTTACTGACAGAGATGGTATTGAATATCACTGAGGCTGGGAAGGCATTGCAGTGGGATCTGGACTAGACTTGGCCCACTGCCCTTACAGACGTCAGGAGTACCATCTGATCTGTGGTCATGAAGACATACTTGTACACTTTCTGGATGGAAGTGTGGACATTCACAGTGCTCCTTCCAAGCATATGGACCGGTTAGGGTGGGTGTGGGCTCCCACATACCGAATCCTGCTGGGTCCATGGGGAGGATGCCTGTGGGACTGTAATTGTTTACCGAGACATCTGGGGAAATTAGACCACCTGGTATCTCCAACTGATTTCTAGACAGTACCCCTGGAATGACACCTGACATTTTGGATAAGAATAGAGAGTCAATGGACATTTTGGCCGTTAGAACCACCACAGCTCAGTGTATCTATAAACTGAAGCTAGGGGAAGTTGTCACTGTTTATGACAATATTTGTTGAGAGGGTGGAGGTCAAGGAACTGCCCTGACGGGACACCCATTTTTTTCAAGCTAATGATAGCTGTGTGTGCGTTAATGCCACCTTTTTACAAGATATACATATTGATCTTACCACTGCTGCAGGCAATCCTATCATTTCCTGGCCTGCAGATAGAATGTTACATGTAGCTCTTAGATTTCAGGTATATTTTGATTGGATTAGAATGGTGCCTGATCAGTTTCAAAATTTGCTTTCATTGTTACCAAAGGTTCAAAGAATCTCTGAATTGCAAGGGCAAATTCCCATGTTTTAGAATGTATATCAAGCTGGAAGGAATGCCTTTCATACAGCTTATAGAGTGTTTACTTTATGTACTAGGTATGATGTTTTGTGCTTTGTGTTCACGATTGTACAACAGCCCCATTATATTATTCCTATAGGATTGTTATTATTTGTAGTGTTGTTAGTTAATTTAGGATTATATTGTTGTTGTTGTTGTTGTTGTAAATAACGTAAAAATAGCGATACCTTTCATGTTCATGCTAATCATGCATTGTCATTACGTCCCATGACGGTTGACATGTTTGCTGTAGTATCTGAAGTCCATGGTTTCATGCGAATTGAGATTTGAAATTGTTTGTTGTACTAGAAGTACAAAAGGGGGGAGTGTGGAAGCCAGTAAATAATTAACAAGGTTTTGAAGAGATCTTAATGAATGTTAGTTAGCATGAGTTAGGTTAACTGTGACCCTGGTGACGTGAGGAAGCAAGATAATGTAAGACAGAGTGAATTGTGTGAAAGTTATTACGACCTTGCAATGTGCAGTCTTGCAGTCTTGTTTTTCTAATAAGATAAGCCTTTTTGCTATGTATAAACAAAATGTAGTTGTTGCTTTTTACTGTCTGTATTATTGTTAGAAATTGTCTGTAAAAGGTATAAAGGCTTGCTGTGATTGTTTACCAGTTGAGAGACCTGTCCAGGACCCTGTGTCCTATGGCACTCTCTCCCTCCATGGTAATTACTGGAGAAATAATAAAGTATTTGATTTTGCTGCATCCAAACAAAAAGTGAGAACTGAGTTTTTCTTCGACATCCCTAAATGGGTTCATAAAGCTGGTAAAGGATATAACAGCGTCAACTTAGATTCGTGCACATGGGAAAAAAGCATTGGTTATTCCTGTACATCCAGAGTTATTGGAGGGTCCCATGTTTGTTTAGACTCCTACTAAGGTAAATGCCATTATTGCCTATAGGCCAGTGATAACAATCACTTGGCAATAGTTTTAATTAATGCTAATTGTTTATGAATCTGTAACTGGTGTACTGAATTTTTTGTAAATTCCTTTTACAAAATAGATCACAATCCCCACAGTAACTTATGTTCATATTCTGTATATACTGTATAAGGATGCAATATTGACTTCTACTACATAATGCAACCATGCAGAATATTCATGCACATTATGTATTATACAGGGGAGTCGCCTCTCACGTGGGGGTTAGGTTCTGAAGTCAGTGCATAAGGCAAAAAAATTGCATATAGTCAAACGCTCATTAAGTGGAATGGTGGGCGGAATCACCTGCACTACAGGTACAGTATTTAAATTGTTATTTCTCTTTTTTTGTTTTGCCAAGCGCGTATAGCTAAAATAGCATAAGTTAAATGTGCCTATGATGCGACTCCACTGTACCAACATGTAGAGCCAGTAAATTTAGGAGTTAATATATCTGTGTTAAAGCAGTCGGTGAGACACCCAGACCTAACGAAGCACTTAAAGGAGTTAGAACACCGGAGCAAAGAAGTGATGCTAACTGTTCACCACTCCTTGCAAAAAAATAGAAATCATCTTTTGCACACTGGTGGGAACGTTTATTCTTTAGTCCTGCCAGTTATAAGGAAGAGTGGTGTGTGTTAATATATCCGGTTGCAGTAATATTCATTGTACAAATGGTCAGCATGGTTGCTGTCAAGGTTCCTCCCCCACTCTGAACTTTAGGGTACAGATGTGGGGACCTGCATGGACACTTCTAAGCTTAATTACTAGCTTAGATCTGGTAACACTGCCACCATCCAGAAATTTCAGTGTCTGGATCACTTTCTGTCCCCACAAAACCTTCCCCTCCCTGGGCAGCCTTGAGAGGCTTTTTCACAAAGTTCCTGGCAAACACCGACCCAACCCCTTGGATCTTAACACAAGGAGAATTTAACCATCCCCCATCCTTTCCTCCACCAATTCCTGGTGAGTCCAGATCCAATCCCCTTGGATCTTAACACAAGGGGAAAAAAATCAATCAGGTTCTTAAAAAGAAAGCTTTTAATTAAAGAAAGAAAGGTAAAAATTATCTCTGTAAAATCAGGATGGAAAATACTTTACAGAGTAATCAGATTTATATAGCCCAGAGGAACCCCCTCTAGCCTTAGGTTCAAAGTTACAGCAAATAGAGGTAAAATCCTCTCAGCAAAAAGGAACATTTACAAGTTGAGAAAACAAAAATAAGACTAACACACCTTGCCTGGCTATTACTTACAAGTTTGAAACATGAGAGACTGATTCAGAAAGATTTGGAGAACCTGGATTGATGTCTGGTCCCTCTTAGTCCCAAGAGTGAACAACCCCCAAACAAAGAGCACAAACAAAAGACTTCCCTCCACCAAGATTTGAAAGTATCTTGTCCCCTTATTGGTCCTCTGATCAGGTGTCAGCCATGTTTACTGAGCTTCTTAACCCTTTACAGGTAAAAGAGACATTAACCCTTAACTATCTGTTTATGACAGTTACTATTATAGCTACAATTTGTTGGATGAGAAAGAAATTGGCTACCATCAGTAGGAACCAAAGTTATGCCACCACGTAAGCTTATTAATAAGAAATGTGGCAACGTGATAGTTAAAAATCAAGTCACCAAAGAGTTTTCGCCATTTTGTTTTGCTTAAGTTGTTGTTTGCCTTCCATATTTGTCCCTTTCGTTATCACTCTGTTGGCACTCTTTTTGACATTTGGCAGGAACTTGTGGCAGGAAATAGTCACATGACATGGAATAGTCTGTCCAGCAATGGGAGGTAATAAAAGGACTGTGAGCCCACCATCAAGGGTGGTCTGCTGCAGTGGCAGCCCAGTGCCATTTGCCCGTGAGAATCATCTGTGCCTGTGCGACAACTAAAGAAGAAAAGGATTCCAATTTATCTGCCTGTTACCTGTGTTCCTGATCCTGTCCTCGTCGTGTCATTGATCCTGGTCCCATGTGCTGTTCCGAAGAGATCCTGAGTTGTGTTCCTTGTGGTTCCTGTCTATGGTCCATTCTGTTCATGTCTCTACAAGACATGGTGATGGTCATTTATTGATTTACTTGTTACCTGCCTATCTTGTTTTGGGGTCCCTGACTTTATGCCAAACATTGGACGTTAACACCCGAGTGGTTTTATTAATATTGGCTTAATAAATATTTTTTTTATTTCTAGTATACCTGCCTTTCCTTGTATCCTAGAGTCGGACAAATCACCACAGGCGATAGATACGGTTGGGGGAAGGGACTTGTAGAAGGGGGTTCTTTTGTAAATGTTAGCTTCCTGAGTTAAAACTAATTTGTTTTAGCTTTCTCCGGTTAACAAGAATGCAGAATGTCCAAGCAAATGGACATCTACCCCTGGGGGAAGAGGTGTACTTACTGAATCTCTTCCCTAGAGAGGCCAGGCTGAATTGCATGGGGCCCTGCTAACACCACCCACGTGCCCCATGAGATAGGACAGGATTGCGGTACTAGTTAACTAGAAGTTCTGTTTCTGACAGGAACTGGAAACTGCATATGTCATTGGAACAGGCATCTGCAAAAACAAGCCTTCCCTGACACAATGGAAAGAAAGCCATGTGGGCTTCTAACTCTCAGCTTCCTGGCAGAGGGTAAGTGGGGGAAGGGCCTTGCAGTACTTCCCTTTGAAAACAATACCGTCGCATGCTGCAGGGATGGCCCCAAATACAGTACCTGACTATAGGGAGGCTGCTGACTTTGGGCTTATTACTGCAGTATGTTTAATATAAGGGCAGTGATCAGTATTTAGAAACCCTGAGACAGCTTGCAAAGACGGGGCTCGGTGCCAGGCGTTACAGGAAGGGGGATTGGAAGTTACTGAGGGGGAGGGCTCTAGAAGTTACCAGGTTGGAAGGGTCAGATGTTATTGGAGCAGAGATGAGGTGTAACTGTTGATGGGGGAGCACAATTGAAAAGTTCTGGTGGGACACATGAGCGCTCCATGCATTGCCTCAGAGAGGGTTTCAAACTGTGGGGTGCACCCGTCGAGGGGGCACAGAGTAGCATTTGGGAGGGTTGAGTGGGCCTGGGCCAGTGATGCCAGATGGCTCAGGCCAGCCCCATACGGTGGGGCTTGGTGAGGGAGCACCACCTCCACCCTCTGACTCACCTCAGCGGGCCACCTAGCCTGTCTGGGTTGGGGTAGGACACACAACCAAAAACTAACCCAAAAGAGCACCTTTTCAGTTTGGCTGCACCCCCGCCCATCAGACAAACTGAGTGGCCCACTGGGGTGAGTCAGGGGGTGGAGATGGCACTCCCTCCCCAAGCCCTGTAACATTGCCACTCACCCCACCCCCAAATGTTCCTCCTCGCATGCCCAGGGGGGACACACCCCATAGTTTGAAAACCTGTAAACGTAGAAGCTTTCACTAAATGAAAGGCAGGGCCAGCCCTGCTGCAGCGCGAGGGGAGCAGTTTCTCCTGGGCAGAGCCCCTGCTATTGAAGGGGGAGAGCAGCCTCTGCCCTGGGAACAGACAGGGGGTGCTCGCGGTCTGCAAAGCAGGCAGCGGGAAGCACTGGGACTCCAGCAGCAAGGAAGGAGAAACAGCCCCATGGAGCGGGATTGGGGGCGGGGAGAGGGGCTCAGCCCACAGCCAGCCACCCTGCTGCTTCCTCCCCCCCCCCCAACCCCAACCCTGACGCTCCACAGACACATAGTGAGTGCCATCATCAAAGGGAACCTTTGCCTCCTCGCTGCTGGGCATCCTGGCAAGAGGCAGCCTGAGGCCTTGCCCACCACCCACTGCCCTGTGGGGCAGAGTCTGCTGTTGCTAAAGGAATGGCAGGAATCTAACGTGGGGGGAGGGGCATGACCCTGTGTGCACCCCCCACATGTCACCTCTGCATTGGAGTGAGAGTTCGGTCTCTTGCTGGGAGAAGTTCTGGGTGTTACAAGAGGGAGAGTCTGGGAGTTATCTGAGGGGAGTTATACTAGGTGTTATTGGAAAGTGGGTTTCCATTAGAAGATGGGAGGGATTTGGTTACTAAAGCAGAATGCATCTGGAGGCATTGATACACCCTCACAAATTGTGTTTATCCTCCTGATGCCCTCTGATTTGTTTAAAATTTATATGTAAAATGCTTCATTTCCCACAGTTTCCTTCAAAGGTTTCCAGGGAGCAGAGTCTCTCTCAGCCCCCACCAGCACTGAACAGCACTGTTCCAGTCTCTCCTCCAGGTTAGAGGAGGGCTCTGGAGTCAAAAGGACCAAATACTCAGCTGGTTTAAATCAGACTAGCACCACTGACTTAAGTGGCACTACACTGATTTACACCAGCTGGGGATCTGGCCCAGAAAGGGGGAAGGACGGGCATGGGGAGGGTTGCAGGGTTACTTAACCAACCCTGGGAAGAGGATCAGGATTCTGTTTGAACTCTGGGCTATGGTTCAGGGCAGTTCTTATTCTTTCCAAACTGGTTCTGTCCCCTGCTTCCTGTCAGCACCTCTATCCCTCACCTAGCTGTTACAGAGGAACCACCTCACAAATACAATAAACAACTCTTGGGCCAGCAGCAACCCAGACAGGAAACCAGCACAAGGCTAGAAAACGCGCGGTCTCCAGGCAGCCACAGTGCTGCTGCTGCTGCCGGCATCTTTACTGAGACTTCCGGGGAAGGTGGCTACAGATGGTTTCTCTGATCTCTCATGAGTCCACTTCGCAGCTAGAAATCTCAGGCTTCAGACAGAGTCAGCCAGAGGCGTTTATTATGTAGCATTCAGAGAACTTACAAAGCCGTTGTCTCTCTGCAGCTCTTACCAGAAGCCACAAAGAGCTGGGCCCTTGGGTCCACTTTTGTTAACCCCCCCCCTCGCGCCACAGCTCTTAGGTTCTCAGGGGACACTGTAACCATGTCATGCAGCTTTTCGGTCAGTTCCCTTTTCCCCACCAGTTCTCACTGCTTTTTCTGACCCGAAACCTTTCCTATTGTCCTTCTTCTCACTGCCCAGCCCCCTACTTTACTTCTCCTGGTCTTCTTTTATTTTAATCATCTCTCCTCCTACCCCAGCTCTGGTTCATCCTCTGCCTCAGCATCCAGATCCTTCTCCTCCCCTGACAAGCTTTCTCCCCCTCCCCCGCAACCTGCTGCCCCTTCCCACAGGATCTGAGCCCCATCCCCCAGTTTGAGCTACTCTCCCATTGGCGGCTTCCTTCTCAGGACAGCATTCAGTGCTGCTGCATCATCACTGCTGGCCCTAGTAGCACCTCAGTAACTCGAACCTGCACCAGGTGCTATTGCTGGGCCCAGGGTTACTACATTTTCTGATAACAGCCTGTGCAGTTGCTCTGATAGATGCAACAGTTACTATGAAGAAGGATTATTATTATTTTGGTATTGTGGTACAATAATGTCCAGAGGCCCCTGTTATGTTTGAGGGTGCCATTGTGCTAAGCCCTGCGCGCGCACACACACACCCACACACACCCTGACCAGAAGAGACTGAGGGGGGACGGGACATTTTCAATAACATCAATGTGAGCTAGGTGTTTAATTGCCATTGACTTTCAATGGGAGCTGGATACTTCACTGCCCCAGGTTCTTTTGAAAACCTTATTCTCTACTTCAGGCAATAAACAGAGTATTTGACTAAAAGAAAGGTAAGCGGCTGAGGTGTGTGAGGCAGGCAGAGGGAATGGTCAATGACGGAGTAGACAGAGCCGGCTGTCATCACTGTAAAAGCGAGTGCCGAGGTCATATTGTGAAACTGATCAAAAGAGGAGAGTGGGGAATAGATCTAGAAAGGCCGGGGGCCAAGAACAGAGCAATGGGGCATCCCCTAGAGGAATGGTCTAACATGCGGCACACAGCCACCACCCTGGAGAAAGAACAAGCGGCTTGAGAAGGAAAGATGTGAAGCCAGAGGGAGGCGGAGCAAGTGACACCAGCAAAGCATTCAGGAAGGATGCGGTGCACAATCATGGCAAACACAGCACCGAGAGCGAGGCTGACAAGCAGGGTGAAGGGAGCCATGGCCAGCTGAGTGAGGAAGAGCATTCAGCAGCCTGAGGAGCGCTCGAGGCAGTTGGAGAAATGAGAGGAGTTGACTTTCTCTAGATAAGGAGGATAAGCTGAACATAAGGGGGCGAGGGCAGCAGCAGAGGAGGGTGGGTTCAAGGCTGGGTTGGTGGGTAGGAGGTGAGAGCTGTGGTTTTGAGAGCAGTCAGGCCAGCACATTCAGTACACAGAGCTGTTGATCTTTCAAGTGATTCAGAGACAATGGAGAGACAGAGTGGGAGGGAGATGCACACATGTGACAGAATTGGGAACGGAAGCAGGCATCCCACACACCGGTACAGATCATTAACCAGCGGCCCAGCCTTTGCAGCCCCGCTGTCAGACAAGGAACAGCCAGGCACATTGTGCCACACCTGGGCTGATCAGGGGCCCTGGAAAGGGGCAGCACTGTATGGGGGCCTGAATGCACCCCACTTCTGCCAGGCACATCACAGAGGTTCATTGCAGACCCAGCGCCTTCTCACAGATTCCCAGGCCATAAGGGACCATTGTGATCATCTCGTCTGCCCTCCTGTCTAACACAGACCATGGCACTTCCCCTCAGTGATTACTAGAGCAAGTCCCAGAGCATTTCTCGTAGCTGATTGATTGACAGTAGCTGGAAGGAGCAGCTACCGCACCATGCTGTCGCTAGTGCTCATGTTAGAGGCAAGGGGTAATAATAGGAACTGATCAATGGCCTGGTGGTTTAAGAGCCCTATTTGCTGCTATAAATTGGCCCTAGCTTTACAAGTCAGTTTGGCCTGCCCACATCCAGATCTCCCTGACTTCTGCTTCCATCTGTCAGTTCTAAGCCTACGGGAGCTGTCCCCTAGCTTGTAAATACAGCCTGTTAGCCCCAGTGCTCCTTCCAGCTGATGTGAGAGCCTGGGGCAGAAAATGGAACTGAAATCTTGTACCTGGCAGCATAGAGCAATAATTGCTAGTGCTAGCCTTCATGACCTCGCAAGCCCAGAACGTGAGACACTAGGACAGAGATCTGCACCGTTGGCATGGCCACGTGAAGGGTGAGTATCTTTTTCTCCCTGCTGACATGGAGCAGCGCTTTTAATTGGCACATCTCCCCTGCAGGGAGCCAGCCACAGGGATACAGCAGCAGATGGATGGGAGCTAGAAGGCAAGATGCAGGGCTCAGCGAAACCATTCTGGGTCCATACTTGAGCTGTCAAGCCTTTCCTATTTCTCATTACGTCCAGTAAGGATGTGAGGAGAACATGGCTCATTTATCCAATCATCAGAGGAGCACACTGCTTTCCTGTCAACAGCTGGGCATGACGGAAAGGTGCAGGCAGCTCTTACAAAGGGAGGCAAACTCTGGAGAAAATGCCAAATTATTCTGGGTCTCAGCTCAGACAAATAGATAGGATTAATTTACACTTCACTAGCAACTTTTATACTGAAGGGGCCCACAGCACCTGACAAACTCTGGTCTCCCTCTAGGAGTCACCTTGGCCACCACTGAAATAGAGTCACCTCTGGAGTGGAAAACAGCAACTGGAATGCACCACAAAGCAACAGGACACAGCAGGTTATGGAGTCAGTACTACAGGGGCAATTAGGGAACCAGGATAGAATTATCTATGTCAGAATGTGCCTCTGTGGCTAACACCCTAGGGAGCTGGCCGAGGGTCCTACGAGGGGGGAGGGGGTCATGAATAGTCAGGAACTTGTTTTTATGTTTTATGAAAGTCAGAGCCTCCAGCCGCACAATGCCTCCAGCTCCATGTTGGAGCGCTACATCAGTTCGACGCAGAATGGAGTGCCACCTGCACACCACAGCCTGAACTTGTGATAAGCTTTTCTTAGAAGCCTCCCCTCCAAATATTCATCAAAGCTGACCCTGCTTAGCAGAGACAGTCCCAAGGACAGGTTACAAGCACAGCAGAAGTTGGCTGGCCTTTCATAGGAGTGGAACATACAGGAGCAAAGTCACCCATCTTTCAGAACATTTTATCCTCACTGCTCCTGTGAGCTGGCGATATTGGAAGCCTTGGTTGGTGCATGGTGTCGTTGCATTTCTGACACAGTTTGCTTTTCAAAACCTCACAGGGCTGAAGGATTTTCTGGGAAAGTTTCAGGGTGTTGTATCACCCCGGCCTAGCAGACTCCTGACCCTGCCGGTATGTAGCTGTGAGCAAGAAACTGATGCATCAATTGTTAACACACCAGATTCCACCCTGCCGAGAGGGTCCACTGTGGGAACCCATGCTGAGGCTTCATTACAGGCTGCCCATCAAACGGGCCATGCTGCCGTTCGCAGACTGCAGTGCTTCCCAGCTGTTCTACAGCCCAGAGCTCATAGGGTCAGCAGAGTTTTCTCTCTCAGCTATGCTTTAGCATGGATGGAGCTAAGGTACTGTTTAAACCTGGCTTATGCACTGGCATGGCCAAAATGAGGGCTTTGTCATGGCAAAGAATGCACAAGTCACCATTTTAGCTGAAAAACCCCTCAAAAGTCTTGCACCACACACCTCCTGTTTGCCCCCCACCCCCGTGCCTGATCTCACTGCACATGCCCCGGCTCATCACAGACCAGTGGCTGACCTCAGCAGGAGACGCTTTACTGCTTGTCCTTCCCACACCCCAGCTCCAGGTGTGGGCCCCTTTGGGATTGTCCAGGCGCCTCTCCCTGAAATACCCACAGCCAGGCCCCAGCTTAAATATACCCATTTAATATTAGATCATCCTTCTTTTCAACCCACCTTTTGGTGCACTAGCAAAGAACCGACTTTTTCCTCACCTACATGTCTATCTAGAACCATGCAGCACTTTGGCCTTTTCTGTTAATTTGCTGCTCCCTAGTGGTCATTTTGCAAAACTGCATGTCTGTAAATGAGCACTCATACTGTGTGTTGTTGTGGGTACATTATTATACAATCTTACATAGACTGGCATTACAGGTGGTATTATTCAGTATTAGGATTATTACTGGTAATTCTTCAATCCCCATGACTTCCTTGCCCTTCCAGTCAGTCACCATAAATTCACCCCTTTCCCCTCTTCCCTTTAACTTGATGTTCGGTTGTTTAAAGATGACACTAACATCACCTTTCTTGAACGTGGTCAGACAGTTCCAAAGCGACGTAAACTTGGAATCTCCTTGCCTCAGCGCCAGCAAAGGATGGTCTCTCTTGAAATGACAGTTCCTTCAGTGACAAGTAGAGTCACCACCTCTGAGATGCAGAAGAAACAGCCACTGGACCAGGGATGGGAAAACTATGGCACACAGGCCACATCCAGCCCAAAAGATGTTTTAAGCCAGCCTGTGAGCCATACCACATGGCTCAGCTCCACTCTGACTGGGGTGCTGGATCAGGGGCCGCACCATACAGCTCCCAGATCAATGACACGGCCCCATTTCAGCTCCTACGTGCTCCAATGGGAGCTGCAGGGGAGGTGCCTGCGGATGGGGCAGTGTGCGGAGCCACCTGGCCGTGCCTCCACATAGGAGCCAGAGAAGGGACATGCCACTGCTTCCAGGAGCTGCTTGAGGTAAGCACCACTCAGAGCCTGCACCCCCAGAACCTCTCCCCATGCCCCACCCTGATCCCTATCTGCTCTTCAAACCCTTTGATCCCAGCCCAGAGGACCCTCCTTCACCCTAAACCTCTCATCCCCTCCCCAGAGCCCACACCCCAGCCCCAATTTTGTAAGCATTCACAGCCCACCATACAATTTTTATTCCCCAATGTGGCCCTCAGGCCAAAACATTTGCCCAGCCCCTGCACTAGACACTTCCCACACCTGAGCCCATGAGGGACCCCTCTTACTGCCCTGTCTCCCCCAGGATCATTTGCCCCACCCCAGCGGGCAAGCCTTGGGTCTGTCCTGCTTCCTGGTCCTTGGCACCAACAGGTGCCATTGTGGTTTCAGCAGTTGCAGAGCCTGGCCTGACAGAGCCAGACCCAGGTGCTGACCACGCTCCCAGACTCATGATATGCACTGTAGTTACCAGATCACCATGCTGCCATGCATGCGCACAGCTTACAGGGAATGTTGGCCCCCGTGAAAAAACAAACTGTATATTCAATCTTTTAACCAGCAAGGCAGTACAAGCATCAGCAAGGCTGGTCAAAAACCTGCCAGCAGGCAACCCCAGTGACAAATACACAGGGGAATTTGTGAAAGAAAAGAACTTTATTTTATAACTTCTTGTGGAAAGTTTAATCTCTTTATTAGGAACAGAATCAGCCAAAAAAAAAAAACACAACTTGCAACTGAACATAAGCATGTACAATTAAAAACCAAAAAGAAAAGCAAAAGCTGGGAGATTTCTCCTCCTGGCCTTATATCGCAGTAATAAAAATCTTTAACAATTGCTGTGCAGCTGCAGGGAAAGAGCAAATAGAAATGTGGTGTTCTGCCTGCCTGCAGAGCATCGAAAGCTGGCTAGCATCTTAGCTTTCCCTGGACCTTCTCCCACCTCCCAACACATGAGCCAGGACAGGACACCACAACTGACCACACTCATGATCAGCACCCAGTTCAAGGGGAGAACCCTACTCATGCACATTCTCACCAGGCGGTTCCATGGTAGAGTCTGGTGGTAGGGGTCTGCCTGCAGGGAAGGGGGCGGGGCGGGGGGAGAAGAGGACTCCTATGGAGATCCTGCACCCCTAGGTTATCACTTCCCACAGAACTGGAGACTCATTCCACTATATTTCCTGGGTACAGGGAAGATCAATCCAGCTTAAGTTCAACTGAGACCTACACTGACAGTAGCAGAAATGTCTCAGAATTGTGCCTGTGAAGAGGAGGATCATTGAGCCCTGGGTTTAAGAACCAGCCTAAGATTGTTGTCACCCTGTTTGCCTATAGCTGTATCCGCTACAACAGGCAGCAGACAGGTCAGAAACCCCAGAGCTGACTGGACCCAGCACTTCTTTGGCAATACTGAACTCCCCCACCCCTCTCCAGATCCCCCACAGCACACTATCAATGGGTATCCCCACATTTCTACCTGGATGTTCCCAGAAGGGATGGGATATAACACCCCCCCACCCCCAGCAACATTCATGTAAAGGGCTCTGAGCAACATTCCAACTGAGAGGAGATGGCCCTTTGGATTTTCTCAAGGTGTGAGGCCAACTCTCTCCCCAGCATAGAAAGTCTGAGCCTAACAGATGGTGTGTTTCCTAGCAGCTGAGAAGGTTGAACAGTCACCTGTGGCACATGACATCTAAAAACCTTCCCCTCCCTACTACTAGACCTGCAAGCGCTTATAAATGGAGTCCTAAAATCAGAGGAAACAGAACCGGAACAAGCTACCCAGTGTCATCACCAATACAGATCTTTGCCATCAAAATGTGTGAAGTGGATCTTCAGCTATTGTGTGCCATTCTCTCCAGTTCCCAGGCCAGGAGACAGGGAATGTTTCCTTGCTGAGGTGTTTGCAGCCCGCATCAGAGAGTGTGTACAAACCACCCCTCAGTTCTGTTTTCATAGGATTTTTTCTTTTGTGGGTGGGGGGGGGTGAATATCAGTGAATGGTGACCAAATGGAGGTTATAACAGCATTCACTAGAGAAAATGCAATGCAATGTTCTCAGCCACCACAGCTTTGCCAATGCAGCTCAGCCCTGAACTGCATCACCTGCTTTGACTTTGAACTGACCCTCACCTCCCCAGATCTCTCAAAGCAAGGGAAGCTTGATTTCCTTGAACCCACCCCAGCCCTCATCCCCCACCCCACACACTGCAAACATAGCTCAGCCCAAACCAGCAGTTCCCCAGGATAGACTCACCTGCAGTTTGCCGGTGTTCCTTTCTCCTGGCCTGTAGGGTCCCCTGCTATCTTGATTCCCCTTTATAGCTCTGCTAACAAGTCTCCATCAGAACCCCACTACTCCACTCCCAAGTCTCTTCTAAGCAAAGTCAATGGGTATAATATTGAGCAGGCTCCAGGATGAGCCCACTTAAGGAAGTCTCTAAGCTACAGCTGTCTGAGCAGATAACACAGAAGAGAAAAAGCCCAAGCACACACAGAGGTCCAGCTTAATCAGCCTGCAGTAGCCAGACCATTATATTTCAGGCAGTAATGCCTTAAGGACTACACCATTCCACACTCTCAGCTTTACACTAGCCACCTTTTCAGAATCACAGGTGGATGCCATGAAAACCCTTATGATAAAGGCAAGCAGCCCAGTGACACAGCAGCTGCAAATCACTCATCTCACTATGCAATCAGCATCAGTGGAAGGAAAACATATAACCACCTGTTGGTCATTACTGAGCAACAAATATACTGGGAGACCCAAAGTCATCCTCTTCCAATACATCCAGCCATCACAGCTGGTTCACATCTCTCAGCATCACATAATAACTAGTTATGGGTGAAATGCAAAGGATTAGGTTCAGATAAGCACCCATCACAATGAATGCTTATCTCAGCCTTCCCCTGACCTCAAGTCTGCAAAATGTGGCTGGAAATCTCATGAGAATAGGCTTTCCCAGGAAATTTCTGACACATCCTGGTTTTGGTCTCAGGTTAAATGTTGTGTCCATCCTGGTACCTAGCCAGGAATGTCAGAGGGGCAAAGACATGAAAAATAATAGGCGGGGCGAGGGTTACCCAGCTCCTTTTAGAGCATGCCAAACAGCTTCATAGCTCAGGCACAGTCTTATAAATAGGCAAATGTTCATGGAGTTGGGGGAGACTTATTAATATTTGAACCCGTTTGCCCATTGCTAATGATAGCGCCCAAGCATGGCTTTTAATAAGGTTGGCAGGCCTGCAATCTGTGCGCATGTGGACTTCCCCCTCTAATTCAGTTATTTTGCAGACAAGTTCTTACATGGAATGAGACTATGGAATACAGAGGGGATGCCCCCCCCAGGCCCCAGGATGGTACAATGAGCGTGTCTGATCAGGGATCAATAGGATCAGGGAAAGAGTCGCACAGAAATTCCTCATTGTTGATGTCAACAACCACCTCTGGATCCGGTGTCACCTCAGACACTGCCTCCATCTTGGGCTCTGCCTCAAGGCCTTGACAGGTCTCTGTGCTTTCTGGAAAACAAGTGAGAAATGGTTATAAACATTTGCTACTGTCTTAACTCCACCTCTGCTGAAATCCTCACCCAGACTTTCATCTCCTTTTGCCTTGACAATTGCAACTCCCTTCTCTATGGCCTGCCCCAGTCCCAGCTCTCTGGTCTCCAGCACACTCAGCCACCGCTGTTTCCTTCTGACAGGCACAATAAAGCACAACTGCTTCAGCCCATGCTGCAAACTGCTCCATTGACTCCACATTCAATTCAGGATCCAGTTCAAGATCACCTCCCTTGTTTTTAAATCCCTCTAGGGATTTGCCACAGATAACAGCACAGAGCTCATCTTTCTCTAGTCCCCTCTCTGTTTAATTTCTTCTCACCCAGAACTGGTTTCCTCTCTGTCCTTCAATACAATCTGGCAACTATTGCTTTGAGACAAGCCCTTGCCATCTCTCTCTGCCTTATTAACTTTCTGTATATTTTCAAATCTCTGATCTAAACCATATCAAGTCTCCCTTGCCTATATCTCTACATTTAACTCCTCCTCCACTATTATTGTACTATCTTGCTCTGTAACTGTATTTTTTAACTCTGCCAAGCATTTTAAGGGATACAATATATTTGTAAGATGCAATACAAGATAAAACTATTTTATTACGGCTCCTGTGGTAGAAGCAGCTAGAGTTAGGGCTGAGTTTCAGTTTCCTTTCCAACCCCTCGTTTTTCACTTGCTCATCATGACTTTCTCAACGAGAGTCTTTGGTGCTGGGATTTTTCATGCCAAAAAACCCCACATGCAATTTATTTATGAAGTTAGAACAAAATGAATTTCAGACATTTTTGAATCAGAGAAGCAAGTTAAAAACATCCTTCTTCCACAGGCTCCTATTGAAATGCAGCACATGCATACCTCAATTTCTCTTGATACACTGCCAGAAAATTTAAACATACCTTGTTTTATTGAATCATAGAATATTATTGTATTATAGAATAGCAGGGTTGGAAGGGACCCCTCAGGAGGTCATCTAGTCCAACCTCCTGCACAGAGCAGGACCAATCCCCAGACAGATTTTTGCCCCAGATCCCTAAATGGCCCCCTCAAGGATTGAGCTCACAATCCTGGGTTTAGCAGGCCAATGCTCAAACCACTGAGATACTCCTCCATAATGAAGAAGGGGGATTTTCAATGGGAAGAAGATCAGTTCAATGTTTTAAAAGGTTGGCTCACTAAAGCTGGAATGATTACACATGTACATTAACAATGATTATGGCCCTCTGACTTAATGTTTTGCATCAGCAGAGTACAAAGCACCTTACCAAGGAGGTCAGTTTCAAGGTCACCCAGCACATCAAGGGCAGAGCTAGGAACAGAACCTGTATTTCCTGAGTCCTAATCCAGTGCTCTGTTCATCAAACACACTTGATTTATTTTTGTGGCACCTTTGTCAATAACCACTGAAAACCGAGGGCATGCAGTTTTGCCTAAGGATAATTGAACCAATGGTGGATTATGGATAACTCAACTAAGGCCATCTCAGTAAAGGACAGTTACGTTGAGGCCACAGTTAAAGATGCCAGAGATAAGGAAGTCTCACGTAAAAGTCTCCCAGTTAAGGCAGCTTCAGTTAATATGGGTTAGTAGCAGATATGCTGCTGTTAATGTTCATTTAAAAAATCAGGGAAAGTAATTGCAAAAAAATGAGTTCAATGCATCAAGAACTCACACAGAAGATTTAAAAACAACAGTTTCTATCCCCACATTAACCTGGCCGCATTACACATATACCATGTTTTCCATTCCCAATTTCTTTGATTTAAATGTGAATGTATTACTAATTGTGGCCCCGATTCAAGAAAGCAACACAGCGTGTGCTCAAGCACCTCTGACTTCAATGGGATTTCAGCATGTGCTTCTGGCTTATCACATTCTTAAGCACTGTGCTGAATAAGAATGATTTCTAGAATTGGGGGCAATGTTAGTGACTCGAGCTTATAAATATACTGGATATGCAGGGTGGGGAGCTAACATTACAGTAAAATTGCAAAGCTGTTTTTAAAAAGATATTTTTAATAACCAGAAGGTAAAATGGATTAGCCCATCCTCTGCCCCATGGCAGGAGGTGCATTAGTGGGGTATTGGTGCACTTATTGGGTATTAAAGGCACGAGGCCACAATCCACCAAGAGCTGACAAATGCACATACTGATGTGGCTTAATGAGGTATTGACAGGATAGTGCTGGGAAGCTTGCACTGCCAGTAGCCATGTTCGGTCTCCAGACTGTCCAGCCAACTCTTTCCACCCTCACTAACATACATCAATTTTATCCTCCTCCAATTTCCTAAATGAGTTATTTCTCAGGCAGCTACAAACCAAGTCCATGTACCAACCAGGGTTTGGAGGGCTGTCATCTGGGGCAGATGGTGCCTCATGGTGGTCTCCATTTGGAGGGCTCTTTGTTCCTTCATTGGAGATGACTGACATCGTCATTCCCTCTTCCTTTTCCTCCTCTGTAGAAAAGCAGATGAAAGATTGCAAGGAACCAGGAACCAGGCCCCACCCTCCATAAACTCTGGAAATATTCAGTGTGAAGCCTGGCTTTTCACACTAATCTTTGTCTCCATCTCACATGGCCCTGGCGCCATTCCCAGAGCAGACTGATACAGGGTATTGACACTATCAGGGCCAGCTCTGGCTTTTTTGCTGCCCCAAGCAAAAAAAAAGAAGGGGCAGTCCGCCGGAGCGGCAAAGCAGGGGGGAAAAAAAAAACACAGCGCGTCCAGAGCGGCAAAGCAGGGTGGGGAAAACAAAAAAACAGCATGTCTGGAACGGCAAAGTGGGGGGGTGGGAAAAATGCAGCAAAGCCGGAGCAGCAAAGCAGGGGGAAAAAAAACAACAACAAAAAAACACAGCGCGGCCGGAGCGGTAAAGCGGGGGGGGGGGGACAAAAAAACGGCGTGGCTGAAACGGCAAAGCAGGGGAAAAAAAAGAAACCTGCAGCACAGCCAGAGCGGTAAAGCAGGGTGGAAAAAAAACAAAAAACACTGCACGGCTGGAGCCGCAAAGCAGGTGAAAAAAAAAACAACCTGCGGAGCGGCTGGAGCGGCAAAGCGGGGTGTGTGGGGAGAACGGCGCGGCCGGCAAAGCAGGGGGAAAAACAAAACAAAACAAAAACCTGCAGGGCGGCCGGAGCCAGGGGACTCCCTGTGCTGCAGTGTGCGCCGGGTCTAATGAGGAGGGAGCGGGGGGCAGAGAGAGAAGGGGGCGGCCAGGGCTTCAGCGGGGCGCTCACCCCGTGGCCCCGATCACCACGCCGCCTGCCGGGAGGGCTCCGCACTGCTCCGGTCAGTGGGGAGGGAAGGACGCGGGCTGCCCTGCCGAGTTTGCTGCAGGGCGCTCCCGTCCTCCGCACCGCCGCCCCCTACAGGGCGGCCAGAGCAGGAAACAATGTGCCGCCCTAGCTTTGGGCGGAATGCCGCCCCATAGAATCTGCCGCCCCAAGCAAGAGCTTGCTTGGCTGGTGCCTGGAGCCGGCCCTGAACACTATAAACTTTCCAAATTTGGAGAGCTGACAGGATTGCTGCCTGTGGTGGCCTGGCTATGTCTGAACTCAGAGCACAGAGGGCTTGATCCCGACAGGAGATTCAGTGGTAGGAACAGGTGCTCAGCTCCCTTCAGGATCAAGCCTAGACAGAGTAGCAGGGCTTCTTTAATGTGCCCCCACTGATGTTTTCAGCACAAATAGCTCCTGCCAGCAAATCTGAGGTAAAAACAAAAATATTCCTTCAGGAACTCACCAGTAGAAGACTTTTCCCCAGCAACAAGCAGGTTTTTACAAAGCTCAGTTTTACTGGGACAAGGGCACTAATGGAAGGAAGACAAGACTAGCCACAAAGTCTAGTCAGTACCTATGGAGAAGCTGCACCCAGCAAATTGGGAAATGGAGCTGTGTTTAGACTGACCTAGGACAGGCTCTTCTCAACCCAGTGAGAAGCAGAGAAATCCTCGCTCACCTGAAGGCACCGGAATGAACTGCTGTTTGCTTTTCAGAGAGCAGCAAGTTATCAGTGACGCTATAACAGCCAGGACAATTGCACCCCCTCCACATGCTGCCAGGGTGTAAAGGAACAAAGGTTGCTGCAGCAGGTCTCCTGCACGAAGAACACAACATGTTAATCAGAGGAAATGAAGTTTGTCCTCCTGAGCTGAAGAAGCCCTGCAGCTGAATTCAAGTCAGTGAAGAATACTGCAGAGGTGGGTGGGCTGGGGGAATTAGGAAGAAAGGATGGACTATGTGGTTCTTAATTGTGTTACAATTTTTCTCTTTATTCCCCTTCCCAGACAGAGCTAATGTGAAGCCACCAACATGAGGCACGGACTGCAGAGGGCCTGTCAGAAGGTCACACACAGGTTGGTAAATATTATCCAGCACCTCACTCATTGACTGGGGATTTGTCATCTACACAGATTTAGGGTATGTCTATACTACCTGCCAGATCAGCGGGCAGCAATCGATCCAGCGGGGGTCGATTTATCACGTCTAGTTTAGCCGCGATAAATCAACCCCCAACCGCTCTGTCGATTCTGTACTACACCACCATAAGAGGCGCAGGTGGAGTTGATGGAGGCGCGGCAGCAGTCGACTCACCGTGGTGAAGACACAACAATAAGTTGATCTAAGTACGTCGACTTCAGCTACATTATTCACGTAGCTGAAGTTGTGTAACTTAGATCGATCCCTCCGCCCCCCAGTGTAGACCAGGCCTTATATAGGAACTGAATTTACTTCAGAGAGGTAGAGAGAAATGGACAGAAAGACAGGCAGATGGCGCAACAGACTTACAAACAGACAGAGATCCTCCAAAGCACTCCTCCTGTTTAAGGATGGTTTGTTCTGAGGTAGGACATTCAGAAGAAAAACATTCTTCTTCCAAATATGGTAAATATATGGAGCCAAATTTAACCCAGTAAAAATTCACTGAAGTCAAGGGAATTGCACCAGGGTTAGATTTGAACCATTGATTTTATTATCACTTGGTTCCTTTTTCATCTAGTATTCCCACACCTTGAACTAAGTATACCTGTCAGTCTGTTTAGTTAGTCACCTTGTCTAGCTAACTACCGTAGGTTGTTTAGCTAACTAGTCAATTTATCTATCTACAGTGTCTCTCTCCACAGGGACCATTCTGAATACACTATTCAAAACACTTGAATTAATAATAATTAGGGCTGTTGATTAATTGAAGTTAACTCACGCAATTAACTCAAAAAAATTAACTGCAATTAAAAAAATTAATCACTGTAGGCTCTAAAGTTTTACATTGTTTATTTTTGAATGAGTTATTTTTTGTAAATAATTCTACATTTGTAATTTCATCTTTCATGATAAAGAGATTGCACTACAGTATTTGTATGAGGTAAATTGAAATATACTATTTCTTTTGTTTTTTACAGTGCAAATATTTAGAATAAAATAAATATCAAGTGGGCACAGGACACTTTGTGTTATGTGTTGTAATTGAAATTAATATATTTGAAAATGTAGAAAACATCCAAAATATTTAATTAAATGGTATTCTATTATTGTTTAACAGTGCAATTAATCGCACGGTTAATCACAATTGATTTTTTTTAATCGCTTGACAGCTCTAATAATAATACCCTTTTAAATGTCCTATGCATCTTCTTACTTATTTAAACTACTTCTTCATGCTGGACAGACATCTTTATCAAGCTACTTAGAACTCCCAAGTCATTTTCTTTAGATCCCACATGTTCAGGGGCGACTCTAGGATTTCCGCTGCCCCAAGCATGGCGGCACGCCGCAGGGGGCACTCTGGCGGTCGCCGGTCCCGCGGCTGCGGTGGACCTCCCGCAGACGTGCCTGCGGATGCTCCACCGGAGCCGCAGGACCAGCGGACCCTCCACAGGCACGTCTGCGGGAGGTCCACCGGAGCCGCCTGCCGCCCTCCCGCGGGACGCCGCCCCAAGCGCACGCTTGGCGCGCTGGGGTCTGGAGCCGGCCCTGCCATGTTTATAGCCCTTCAGTGTTCCTGAAAAGTTTGAATTATTTTGATTAATATGTTTTATGGTAACAATTATCCAGGATAAATTTCATCTGCCATCAAGTTGTCTAATGTCCAGTGTATTTAGATTCATTATCAACCTTACAAAAACTGCATTTGTCCATTTTCCTGGAGCAAGTTATATTTTTCTGACTAGTGAGTAGAAAATCATCAGTCTTTTTCTAATCATCATCATAATGGTAATTAGAGGGGGGAAGAATACAGCAAAAATAATCAGTCATTAAAAAAAATGAAAACCCATAAATTCTCTACATTGGTATTCAAAACCCCTTTTACTCACTATCCGGGAACATTAGAACGAAGTAAATATTTGTTCACAGAAAGCAAAAGTGTCACCAGTTCCCAAAACTGGGCTAATACTCCTGCCAATATGTGTTCATACAACTTTTCACCTCAGCAGTGCCTGCACAGCTTTCATGACATTCCTTGGTGAGTTTGTGAACTGGAAATAGGGAACAGATATAACTTAGATACTATTTTTACTTCAGGGTCCCAGAGACACAGGCAAGGTTTTCGTCTCGAGGCCAACAGACCAAAACCATCAAGACACTTGATCACGGCCTTGGATAGGCCAAGAGACTACTTACACTTGATCTTAGCTCCTAGAGCCGAGAAGTGACAGAGACACTTTGTCACTGAGGCAGCCCCACAGTGCATATACTGCAGGGTGATTATCATATCCCTGCATGAATGATCACAGGGCCTGATCCACAGCCCATTAATGTCAATGAGGGTGTTTCCAATGATATCAATAGGCTCTTGACCAAGCCCTCACCAAACGGTTTGTGATCTGTCCATTGGGTGAAATTTGTTCACACAAAAGGGACGTCAATTGTGTACAGTAAACAAATGAATGAAATCAGAGTCCGCAGACAATTTGCAAACAGGGGAAAAGCTCAGATAGATAGATAAATAAATAATTTGTGGCGAATTGTTTGCCTAACACTAACTGTGAGGGAGGCTGAGGCGATACTTATGAGCTGGTTAATTTTCTTGACGATTTTGTACAGCTGACCTAGGTGGAGGGTAATAAAACACAGCACAATACAGCAGCTGAGCCCAGGAGCCGAAGGAGGTAGTGGGTGCTGGTTTATTTGTGGAAGTGCTGGAAGGCTGAGTGAGGAAGGTATGTCAGGATAGGAAGAAACCCATGTTCTTTTGATTGTGGGGTAGGATATCTCTGACTTGCCAGTGGGGGAGGTGCATGTCAATTTGGGAAATACATTGTAGGACAGGGGTTCTCAACCTTTTTCTTGCTGAGGCCCCCCCTCAACATGCTATAAAAACACCAGAGCCTGGTGGGGGAAAGGACGGGGAGCAGGGGAGTCCGGGGGGGCACCCTTGGGCATAGGCATAGTTTTACTTCTATTTGGGGGCTGGTGGGGCTCGAGCCAACTCTGCACAGCAGGGTCCAGGGAGGAAGTGCCATCTCCATCCCCTGGCTCACTCAGGAGGCCACCCAGCCTGTCTGGGTGGGGTGGGGACAGCACCCAAAAATATAACTCAAAGGGGGGACTCAGTTCAAAAAGTTTGAAAACCTCTCAGGATGCAGGCAGGGGGTAACTAGGGGCTGTGTGCGGGCAGGGGGTAGCTCAGGGTGCAGGGAGGGCGTAGCTAGGGGCTGTGTACAGGGAGGGGGTAGTTCAGGGTGCAGGGAGGGGGTAACTAGGGGCTGTGTGCACACAGCCCCTGTCCACACACAGCCCCTACCTAGCTCCTCCCTGAACCCTGAACTACCTCCTCCCTGCACACAGCCCCTAGTTACCCCCTCCCTGCCCCCCGAGCTACCCCCTCCCGGCACCCAGTCCCTAACTACCCCCTGCCTGCATCCTGGGAGGGGGTAGTTCAGGGTGCAGGAAGAGGGTAGCTAGGGGCTGTGTACAGGCAGGGAGGGAGTTCATGGTGCAGGGAGAGGGTAGTTAGGGGCTGGGTGCAGGGAGGGCGTAGCTCAGGGTGCAGGGAGGGGGTAGTTAGGGGCTGGGTGCAGGGAGGGCGTAGCTAGGGGCTGGGTGCAGGGAGGGCGTAGCTCAGGGTGCAGGGAGGGGGTAGTTAGGGGCTGGGTGCAGGGAGGGCGTAGCTAGGGGCTGGGTGCAGGGAGGGCGTAGCTCAGGGTGCAGGGAGGGGGTAGTTAGGGGCTGGGTGCAGGGAGGGCGTAGCTAGGGGCTGGGTGCAGGGAGGGCGTAGCTCAGGGTGCAGGGAGGGGGTAGCTAGGGGCTGTGTGCAGGGAGGAGGTAGTTCAGGGAGGAGATAGGTAGGGGCTGTGTGTGGACAGGGGGCTCCCAGTGAGGCTCCCAGCTTCGTGCGGGGAGCCACTGGAGTTCCTGGGTTCAGCCCTCCACTGCTCCTGGCTTCAGCATTGGGGCTTGGGGAAACCGGGTTTCAGCCATGGGGCTCTGCGCCCCCCTGCTCGAAAGGGCTTGCAGACCCCTGATTGAGAACTGCTGTTACAGAACATGGATACAGAGCTGCGGGGGAGAGACAGGGAGGCAAGGAAGTCAAGACACACTTGTCTCTGCATGCAGATACGGCCAATGACAACTCCTCTCACCCTCATCCTGAGAGGGGAAACATGAAGATAAACTGTGGCTAACATCACTTACTTTCTTTACACTCCACTTCTATGACAGAACACTCATTGGTGCTGTTTTTATGGTGAATCTGACAGTCAAACTTTCCAGCCACCTCTTTCGCCAAAATAATCCTCTTGCCATCATGCTCAGTCTCAGTCAGGTCCACCGGGTGTTCATTCAGCGTCCAACGAAAGCGGAGACCGGAACGGTTAGCCCTCCCACAAAGTAAATCATCTCTCTCATCACTGGGGCTGGAGACACGAACAGCGGGGATTTGGGTTGGCTCTTGTCACACAAGATGGGAGTTATGAAAACAGGAGAGAGAACAGAGAGACAAGTTAATCAGACATGGCAATGAACGTGAACAAAAGTGGGTATTTCTGCCATTCGGACACAGACCACAACTGCATTTGCCACGTGTTAGTTTACACAGAAATAAAAGATGGGAAAGAAGGAGGTTCATCAATGCCTGCAATCCCTCCAACACCTGGCCATCCCTCTGAAATCCCATGATAGCCTGTTGCAATCCTGAAGTCCCTCCAATTTCCATTTTCTTCTTCTGCAGTTGAGCAGTTCTCTCTCCCAGTCCTTCAATCCTACCGAAGTCTGCCCACCCCAAGGCAATCCATCCAATAGTGCAGTGGTTCTCAACCCGTGGCCCAATCAGCACACATGCAGCCTATGTGACATCCTCAGGGCCATATAGGGAGTATATACATTGTGCAAATGTGGCCCACATAACACATAGAGAGCAGCGTATGCAGCCCAGTGTGGTAAATAGGTTGAGCACCACTTCTTTTCCTCCTCTTGCAGCCTCACCAATGCCGGTTCCTCCTCCTTCAGTCTCAGCAGTGCCCATCAGCTCCCCAGCAACTGCAAGAGATCATGTGTGGGATACTCCCACCTGATCCTAATGGTCAAATCCTGCACAATGCTCCAAGAGAGGACAGAAACTTCCAAGGTCCTGGTCAATATGCAACAGGAGAATATCCTTTCCCTAGCTCATATCTGGTGATCAATTCAACCCTGTGCATGCGATCAAACATCACTGTACAGTAGATGAGTATCTAATGTGATTTACACTCTGAAATACTTCTGATGCCCAAGTTATTGGCTATTAGTCTCTTGAATACCATTAATTTGAGTTTCTCCAGTGGCACTGGAGCAAATAATTCCAGAGTCTGATTGCCCTCTGAGAAGAAAATCTGTCACATGAATGTAATTGAAACTCCTGGTTTGGTTTGGTTAATTTCCAGATGTGCCCACATTTTGCTGATTAATTCAATTAACTATTTACCTGAATCGTCATGAGATATTGATTGGCACTCCTTCCAAAAGAATTGTAATTCCATCATACCACCAGCCCTTGATCTTGGAGACCTCTTATGAAATTACTTCTTTGGTCATCTCAAACCTTTAATTTCACAGCATCATAAATATAGATATTTATTGTACTCTTGAAGGAGAATTGACTCAAGCTAGAGCTGGGCAAACAATAGGCAGTAATTTATTCCTCACCTCTTCTTCTGTTTACATATTGCCCGCAAACTGATGTTCATTCTCTTGAATGTTCCAGATTCTGCATTCAAAATTATTTGTAGCATTAACTCTGAATAATTTCTGGCCTGTAGCTTGCAGTTTGTTGAGAGTATTTGAAATTTGAGCTGTGTTGGTTATGTTAATCAGACCTCTCTCAAATCTCCCTCATTCTGATAAATGTCATTCATCTTAATTTACCTACATTTCATACAAATGTGGGGTCTCTTCGGTTTTCTTGTTGAAAATTATTTATTTCGGAAATAAAGAATCATGAAACTGAGGTTATCAAAAGAGTTCTTTACACTAAATAAATTAATCCCAGATCATTTTAAGTTTCCCAAGTTAATAAATTTGTGTCTCCATCAGTTTGGCCCATGACAATAGATTATTTTCTATAGTTGAGCCATGGCAGGTAGTGAAGTATCGACTAGACATACAGGTCACATGGTACATTTCTGTTCCTGGACTATGTACGTATCTCACACATAGGTGTCTGGTGTGAATATTCATGTTCACAAGCTCAAAATTCACTTTCCTTGAATAATATCCAATATTCACCTAAAAGACATTGCACCTATGAGCACTCCTGCCAGTAAATTCTTTCACTAGAAGATGTTTGGCAAGTGAACACGTAAGAGTTGTAAACACACAAAAGCAAATGGATTTAAATATAAGAAAAAGTAAGTCTGAACATTTTCTGAACGGTTTGCCCAATTCTCATCTAAGCTGTTTGGGCCAAGCAGCCCTGTCTTTGACCAGCTCTCAGCTGGAGTTCTGCTTGTCTGCACTTGGCTGGCATTAAGTTTCATTTGTCTTCACTGAGATCAGTCCACTTTGACATTTTCATTATAATCCCATAAACTCCATTTCCTCTTTAAAAACCTGGGACATTGTAAAGTGAATGCAGAGTAGAACAGGACCCGAGAGAATGCAGTGCAAAGTACCAGCCTATCTGAATCCTGGAGGGGGCAGTGCAAGGTGCCAGAATGACAGTCCTGGGGACTGAAGGCCTCAGTTTATCTATGGCACTGGTATAAAGTGGGCAATGGCAGTGCAAGCCTCCCCACACTACCCCACTGATGGGCTGGAGTCACCTATAGGCTAAGTGAGCTTGCACCTGCCGGGAGATTCCCTATGTGAGGAGAAGCACCACTGACGTAAAGCTGTCAGAAGTGGCTTTGCCACTTCCCACACCAGCTCTGCTGTCTCCTATGCCAGAGCTTTGCCATCCAGTGAACAACGGGAGCGGGAAGGTTGGGGACAGAGGGCATGGTGGAGCAAGGGACCACTATGACCAACTGCTAAGTGGTATAATACCCCTGAGGGACCTGATGTCATCAGCACAAGTTAAACCTGCACACTGGGGGTCAACAGTTGAGAATCAGAGAGTGGCAACAGCATCCTTGTCAGACCCTTTCTCCATTGCGCTTGAGCAGCTGAGAAACAAGCCCAGGTATATCTCAAACCTGACCCAGAGAGACCAGCTCTTGGGGATGAGAAGAGAGTTCAGCTACCATCATCCAGTCAGTCCTTAGCCTACCAGGCGAGAGTGCTAGCAAGGGGTCAATTAGTGCCAACGGTGGCGATGGTTTTTGTGACAGCTGCCACCTCTCCCACTACAGAAATGGACTAAAATCCACAACTCCGTGCCTAAAATCTGCTCTCCAGAAACACACAACTGCTGTCTCTGAAGGCGGGCAGGGGGGGAACGCGAAGGCATTTTCTCCCAGCACCTTTATGCTCTCAAAGGATATGGGAAGTTGGCAATGTGGGTGTAAAAAATATCCTTTTGTTTGCATGCAACACTATGGCATTCTGCAGAGCCGAAGACCTACAAACCGTGTCTGCTAATCCAGAGACCCCTACAGCTACTGAGAGCCAAACTGACATCTTGGAAAGAACTGATCCTTCATTTAACCTCTCAGATTCAAGAATGATTGATTCCAAACAAGGGTCACTTAGCGGATACTTTTAGTAAGAAAGATTTTTTGCTTGTGACTGTAAGAGCAAATTCAGACTTCTCTTCATCCTTTGACACATTCTTCAGTTGCAGAGATCTGCTCTGCAAGCACATAATCTTTTTACAATAAGTGTCACAGCCTGTAGACGAAGTATCATAAGGCATGGGCTTCACATATGGGTCATCTCCCCAGGTTACCCTAGTGAGATTTTTTAGGCTTTGAATTCCCAAAGGAAAGTTGACTGAGCCACCAATGATTCCATTGACAGTGTCTGCTTCCTCATTGATTTGATGTGGCCCGCAGCAGCAATGATAAAACACAGTCACTGATTTTATTGTGTGTCCATCCATTGGCTCTGATCTGGCTGACTCACAAAAGGCAAAACTCCAGATAAGACATAAAAATGGTCAATTGGATCACAGTGGGAAGGTGGGAGAGGGGAAGAGAGGGGGTTAAAGCTGAAGTGAAGGCTAACTCTGCTATCCTGCAAAGATCAAGGCAAGGGGCACACCATCAAGCCAGAACTACAGAGACAAAGATA
Organism: Mauremys reevesii; assembly: GCF_016161935.1. Taxonomy (NCBI): domain Eukaryota; kingdom Metazoa; phylum Chordata; order Testudines; family Geoemydidae; genus Mauremys; species Mauremys reevesii. Next base: position 189,871,797 of record NC_052623.1, read on the forward strand.
TGAGCATACCCTCTTCTTTTCCTCTTAAGTTCCTACCTCCAACAGCTCCACCTCCTCAGAGCTTAGAGGCTGAGACAGTGTATAGAGAGTCCAACACTCAGAAGGCTAACTGGGACCAGTTCATGAATTACATGAGCCATAGTACGTATGGCAGTAAAAATAACTTATACCAGTATAGCACCGTTCATCTGAGAATCTCAAAGGCTTTTGCAAACATGAATCAATTAAGACTCACACTGTCCGTTTGCATAGGTCACAACCACTGTCAATGGAGGGACATAGTGGCTATTGCTAAATGACTTGCCCAAGGTCATATGGAGAGTTGGGACTAGAACCTCAGAGTCCCACATTCCCATATCCTGCTTTAACCAGCATGCCACATACAAAGCCTCTGAGGCTATCATTTTCAGTTGCATTCAAGGCTACAGTACATCAAGGCAATAATGCATTGTTAGTTATTACTAGTTTATAAAAAAATCTGTCTTACTTTGGTTTGATGGCCCCTTTTCGTGCTTTAGCGGTTACAACACTTGATACTTCCCAACGCCCGGTGGTGACCTTACAAAGGTATCCGAGCAAAATGAAGGTTTCCGCTCACCTGGGCGAATCCGTGCCAGTTTCATAAAGAAAAACCCACACTTACCATCAATCATGATTATTATCGCCAGCACGCACTTCAGGGTAAAAGGAGATTTGAAATCCATTTTAAGGAGCTTTTTGCATCGTCTGTTAAGAACAGGATCTGGCTACACGGCTAAACGAATCTGCTGCTCAGGAAATGATGTCAGAAGCAAGAACAAAAAAAAAAAAATCAACACACCCATCCTGAATAACGTATCAGAATAGATCTTTAAGGTTCCAGGTGGCTGAACTCATGCTGCAGTGACATGAGCCATGATCTGCTTGCAAGGCCCTGCATCCAGGAGCTGGGAGTGTGTCAGAATGGGATTCAGAAAAGGAGGAGAAAGGACTCTCCCAGCCATCTGATCAGATTTAGGAAGAAGCCAATGCAAAGCCTATCATGAGCAAAGGAGGAAACACCTGTTTCCTACACTCCCTTGTACTTTTTCAGTCTTTGGTTGATTGGTTTAAAGTGCAGCTCAGAAAAGAATGGCTATGGTCAAAGAAAGCAATCTGTACAACCACACCCTGTTTTTCAGAGGTATTGAGAACCAACAACTGCCACTGCAATCAGTGGGAGATACGTGAGAGGCCATCTTTGAAGATCAGGCCAGCACTGTGAGCCTGAACTTCATGGTGTTCTCTCAGGGACAGACTCTTGTCCGTGCCATGGGAGAAATATATCATGCCTGAATGGGACATGCACGACCCCCAGTGGGGACTGATGGCTACAGGAATTTGAGGTGGGTTGATAAGGAGACCCACCAGGCTGGTGCTTGGTCAGGCAGTGTTTGATTTGATATGCCTGGCAGAGAGGAGACAGAGAAAGAATCAGAGGGTAACAACGTCTTGCGTCCAATGCTGTCTCACGTAGGAGTCTGTCCAGATTCTGTAGTATGCAGGCTGGAATTTTAGGAACATGATGCATTACCTAAACAGTGGTAATATAAACCAGCTGTCTACATGCCACAGCAAAGGGTTTAGACCTGCTCCCCTGGTCTCAGCCCTAGTCCAGGTGTCAGTGGGCCAGATCCTCAGCTGATGTCATTACTATAAATAGAGCTACACTTATTTACCCCATTTGAAAATACAGCCCCCTAGTAACATTTAAGATCAGCCCAATCTCAGGCACTTGGGGGAAGGAGGATCTCATGGCAAAATATCCAAACTCAAATTTTTAAGGTGCACTTGGGTTGCAATGAGATTAGGACATGACTTCAGAGTACAACTGGAATACAGCGCTCTTCAACGTTGCTTAACTTCATACAAAGCTCATGCATCTCATTTGGCTTGGTCAGGGTAATCTGAAGGCAGTGCTGAGGTGTGGGTTTGTGGATATTTTGTGTGTGTGTTTCAGTGAAACATTTAAAATCACACCCATTATTGTTTAAACTCTTACCATATTAGACTATCCCAGTGTGACTACTCGGCATCCCAGCCTCTTGTTTTGTTTCCCTCTTAGCAATGTCAGTTAAAGTCAGTTCTCAGTTATCTGTATCCAAAATCTGCAAAATGGCTCAAGACCACAGCAGCTTCATCCTGTCACTATCATAGGTGCATAGAACAGACCCAAACTGATCTATGACATGACAGAAATAGCCCTCTCTGAGAAGAGCAGTGATGTGCATCTTCAGACACCCGCAGTGGTGGGGAGAGGGGAGAAAGGCATTTACAGTAAGCACTACCCTTTCATTTCCTGCTGTGCTGCTAAAATTAATTGAGGAAAATGTCACTTGCAGACTTACGGCTAAATATCATCCTCAAATACTCACCTTCCGTCCCCAGGGTATATTTTTGCCCTTACGTTTTGAGGCTGCCTGCCTGTTTGCTGTCTTTTTTGCTATTCTAGAGGCAAGAGAGAGGGAGGGTGGAGGGGGATTAAAAATGGAATACTGAAAAGATCAGAATGTTAGAAAAAAAAACTCCCAGGCAAAAATCTTCTCATGCTGGGGAGTCAGGAAAAGGATCATGCAGATTTAGGGCCACATTATGCTCTCAGTTACATCAGGGCAACCCTACTGAGATCATGTTGAGATTTACAGAGAAAAATGTGGCCTTGTGATTGCAGCTAGACAGTTAGAAAAGTGACTCTGTGACTGTGACATTGCAGTATCCTGTCTCGCTGATTCCAGATCACATTTGTTCCATTTATGAATCCAAATGGTGATATTTCTAACTGCCCGTGCCCCACACATCACCCAGCATGTGGGCTCTTGCTGCCTCCTGCTGCAGCTAGAACGGAGGTAATGATCCTGTTGACTGTACACAGGGCAGGACAAGCTGCAGCTCGATGTGTTGTATAAACCATCTCCAAGCCCCTCAACTCCCAGTCTCCTCCTACCCCCGCCCCCCAACAACTTCCTTTTGGATTAAATGGCTTGATTTTGTTTCCAAAGACCTGTGCATTGTCATGCTTTAAATATTTCAGAAGGTGGTGAACACAATACCTGAAAGATTCTTCTCAATACAAGGATCATAATGAGCAATTATCTCGGCCTTTGCATCTTCAGACATTAACTCACAAATCCTCAGAAGTTAGAACCTCTCAGAGAAAGCACTTCCCCTTTTTGTTTAGAGGCACTGAAGGCTTTATACAGGTATTTAAAAAAAACCCTATTGAGGGTTTCAGATCGTTAACAGAAACCACACTTAGATGTAAAAATGAAAAATATATACATTTTGAAGGTGAACTGAAACAGTTACCTGCCAAGACCTAAGTTCAACATTCCATTTTCTCCTCCCACAGCTGCGAGCATCACTAACCACTATAGCAGAGAAAGGAGATTGGTTCCTTTCACTACATTAGGAGTGGGTGGGGAAAGGGAAAGATATAGGCCTAAATTCAGATCTAAGCAGGTAAGAAAAGGAGGAAATAAGGCTCAGATATTTTGATATATTCTCTTTAATGAGTTGGGATCTGATTTTGATTATTATTAATGTATTTCAGATCACCATTAATACGGGATATATTTTTAAAGCACCAGTCCTCTGGAACCCACTCCTATTAAAGTTAATCATGAAACCAGAGGGCAGGAACAGTGGGTGGGTCTGCGGGAGAAGCAGATCTCTCTGCATGGGGACAGCGCAACCAGTTCATAGGTGGAACAGAAGAGATTGCACCAAGGGAAGCTGAGTGTGGGGATAGTGAATCAAAAGAAGAGGCTGCCTTTGGAGATAGTACAGACAGACATGGGATTGCAGGCCTCTACCGCCTCCCTGCTAGATGGGGATATTATACCCCTTTGAGCGATGGGAATCAGGACCAGGCATCTCAAGAGCTCTTCATTAGCAGCTGGTTGTATTAAGAAAGTAGTTATCAATGGTTCACTGTCAAACTGGGAAGACATACTGAGTGGGGTGCTGCAGGGTCGGTCCTGGGTCTGACACTATTCAATAAATTTGTTAACAACGTGGATGACAGGAGAATATACTTATAAAACTTGCAGATGACACCAGGCTGGAAGGGGTTGCATGCACTTTGGAGGACAAGATTAGACTTGAAAATGATAAACTGGAGAATTGGTCTGAAATCAACAAGATGAAATTCAATCAGGATGTGCAAAGTACCACACACTTGGGGGAAAAATGAAGTGCACAAATACAAACTGGAGAATAGCAGGCTAGGCAGTAGTATTGCAGAAAAGGGTGTGGGGATTATAGTGGATCACAAACTGAATATATGATGCTGCTTTGAAAAAGACAAATGTCATTCTGGGGTGTGTTAACAGGAGCGTTGTATGCAATTGTTCCACTCCAGCTGGCACTGGAGCTGGAGTACCGGTGCCAGTTTTGGGCTCCACACCTTAAGAAAGATGTATATAAATTGGAGAGAGTGAGGGGTCAGCACCACCATGTTGCGCAAAGGACTTTTGACAAAATTACCGTACTAAGTGACAGCCATTGGGGGGCGAGGGCGTGGTTATGTCATCCAATCATTCAACTTTTTGAAAAATTACCACTAACCTCAAAATATTTACCACGGCCACTTGTGTCCATATACAGACACATTACTGATCCCTGGAGAGAGTCCAGAGGTGAGCAACAACAACAACAAAAGAGGTTAAAAAACTGAGCATGTTTAGTCTTGAGAAGAGACGCCTGAGTGGAAACAAGATAACAGTCTTCAAATATGTAAAAGGTTGTTATAAAGAGAATGGTGAGCAATTGTTTTCCATATCTACCAAGGACAGGACAAGAGGTAGTTGGCTTAGTTTGCAGTAAGGGAGATTTAGGTTAGATATTAGGAACAACTAACTATGAGGATAGTTAAGCACTGGACTAGGTTAGCTGTGGGGGTGTGGAATCTCTGTCACTGGACGTTTTTAAGAATAGGTTAGACAAACACCTGTCAGGATGGTCTAAGGGCTTGTCTAAACTGCCCCACAGTTCAGACAATGGGGGTGTGAATAGCAAAGTGCTGCGCTGTAACCCCCGGGTGGATGCTGTCCGTGCAAACTTAAAGGTAGGACTACTTCAGTGTGAACGAGGGACCTTTACGTTTGCACTCACATCATCAACACAGGGAAGTTACAGCGTGGCACTTTGGTGCACACTGTTATCCACACCCCTGTTGCCTGAACTGCAGCGCAATATAGACATGCCCTAGGTATACTTAGGCCTGCCTCGGGACTAGACAAGATGACTGGGCTGGGCTAGATGACCTCTTGAGGTCCCTTCCAGCCCTACGTCACTATGATTCTATTTTATGGAGTTCTTTGCATCCTGGCAGGAAAATTGTAAGTGTTCCTTCTCCTTCCGCCAAGCTTCTGCTCTACATTTGTTCCTGCTGTGGTCAATGCAGCCTGTTCCAGTGTAGTGTCAGACTCCTTCTCTCCAAGGTACAAAAGCAGCAGCGGGTGGTGCAGGGGGTGGTGGTGAAAGAAAGAAAGAACTGAAGGGGGGAAAAAGGCATATTCAGGATTCCAACAGAGAGCAACCGATTGTAGGGTGAAGTGAGGGTGGGGGAAGAGAATGAAGACATGTTTTTTATTTAAAAAATAATGAGGTAAAGGCACATTCTCAGGTTCCGAACACTTCCTGGAGGTAGGGAATCATGAACATATACACTTTTCTGGGTTATAGCCACAAAGCTGCACGTGGAGAAGGCAATAAATTGCCTGCTATGCATTTTGGCCCTTTTGCTGCGCAATTTGAAGATCTTGGCTACACTTTGTGGTGTCTAGAAAGTTGAGAGGTGTGATCGGGGTCTTGCCAGAGGCAGGAACCTGAGCATGCTCCCTTGGATAAAATGCAGATGTAGGATCCAAACACAGTGCCCTTCAGATACAATATAGAGGGTTGTTATTATTTATATTACTGTAGCATGTAGGAGCCCCAGTCATGGACAAGGACTCCCATTGTGCTAGGTGCTGTACAAACACAAAACAAAAAGACAGTCCCAGCCCCAAACAGCTTATGGATAGAACAGAAACTATAGTCACGTGCACACACTCTGAGATACAGATAGACAGGAACTTAGAAATGCACGAGATCACAAACAGGTGGTGCTCAAGACCCCTCACTGTTTCAGATTGAAGCCCCCTGAATTGTTACAGAGCCCTTCCATGTTATAAAGCCATCTATGGGGAGTTTCCCATTGCACCTCTAACTTAGATGCTGATAAGACTGATCGGGGCCCAACAGGAAACTGCCTTTATGCCCAGGGGATGAGTTGTTCTCTTTTTTCTTTCTCTCTCATTCTGTAAAACATCTGTGAGTGATTTCCCCATGCTGACCCCAAAAGATGAAAGATCTGCATGGGTGGCTCCATGAACACCTGCCTGCCTGCTATGCCCAGCTACACGTGTTACACCACCATTGCTGATGAGCCATGTGATAGAGGGTTTGCTTGGGGTGGACTGAGACAGAGGAGAGAGAAACAGACATGGAGGAGGCATAACAACAGTTCTGTGGTTGGGCTGGATGGACACTGGAGCATTTCCCCAGTGCAGGGATGGTCTGGAGGAAGAGGTAAAGCTGCCTCCTGAACCAGCAGCCCCTCCGCTCCTGTAAGAAGGTTTGGAAGGGGGCATCTCAGGGGCGTGGGGCAGGCGGAATGAGGAGCCAGACAAAGCAAACCAATGCCCAATCCTCCACTGGCATAAGGTTCCTGAGCACACCTAACTTACACTGTGACATGGCAACTCCGAATCAGGGAGCCATTACCAGCGTAGTGCCAAACCCAACCACTTAAAAATCATGCATAAGGCTCCCAAATCATGATATTTGTAAAATAATAATTTTTGGAGGGGGTGTGTTGGATGGATTGTTTGTTTTGGGTTGTTTTTTGGGCCTTTATGGTTCATGTTAGAAAGATTTTCTCCACAATCAGAAGCACTAGAAATTTCTCTCTTTTATATGAAGAGGGAGATTCTCATATATCCACCTGGCTCTGACAATGGGGACTTTAAGAAAAAAAAACATCAAATGCCACAGAACTTGGGATGGGATCACGATGAAAGGTGGCAACTCCACGAACTGGCACTTAACAGTTCCTCTCCTTCCATGGCATCTGGGTGAGGAATCAAGCCCTTTGCAATTCCAATATATATTTCTAGAACTCTTACATGACTTGGTTTGCAAATCATAGAATCAAAGATATGTAGGGTTGGAAGGGATCTCAAGAAGTCATCTATGCCAGCCCCCTGGCTGAGGTAGGACCAAGTATACCTAGATCAGGTGTTTGTTTAACCCAGGGATTGGCAATCTTTGGCACGCAGCCCGCCAGGGTAAGCCCCCTGGCGGGCCCTGGCTGCAGTTCACTGTTCCAAGCCAATGGGGGCTACAGAAAGCAGTGCGGGCTGAGGGATATGCTGCCCGTGGCTTCCCGCAGCCCCCGTTAGCCTAGAACGGGGGACCAAGGCCAGTGGGAGCCACGATCGGCCAAACCTGCGGACACGGCAGGTAACCAACTGGCCCGGCTCACTAGGGGGCTTTCCCCAGCGGGCCATGTGCTGGAGGTTGCTGATCCTTGGTTTAACCTGTTCTTAAAAACCTCCATGATGGGGATTCCACAACCTCTTTTGGAAGCCTATTGCAGTGCTTTACTATCCTTATACACCACTACCTCGATAGAACGCCACCTGATATAACACGAATTCGGATATAACGCAGTAAACAGTGCTCTGGGGATGGGGTGGGGGGCTGTGCACTCCGGTGGATCAAAGCAAGTTCAATATAACACGGTTTCACCTCTAACACGGTAAGATTTTTTTGGCTCCCAAGGACAGCATTCTATCGAGGTAGAGGTGTAGTTAGAAAGTTTTTCCTAATATCTAACCTAAATTTCCTTTGCTGCAGATTAAGCCCATTAATTCTTGTCCTCCTTTCAGTGGACATGGAGAACAATTGATCACCATCCACTTTACAACAGCCCTTATCATATCTGAAGACAGTCCTCAGTCTGAAGGTCCCCCCTCAGTCTTCATTTCTTAAGACTAAATATGCCCATTTTTGTCACCTTTCCTCATAGGTTAAATTTTCTAAGCCTATCATTTTTGTTGCTCTCCTCTGGACTCTTTGCTATTTGTCCACATCTTTCTTAAAGCATAGTGCCCCAAACAGACACAATACTCCAGCTCAGGCCTCAACAGTGTCAAGTAGTGCAGGACTATTACCTCCAGTGTCTTATATATGACAGACCTGTTAATACACCCCAGAATGATATTTGCTTTTTTGCAACAGCATCACATTGTTGGCTCAGATTCAATTAGTGACCCACTGTAATCCTTTCCAGCAACATTACTGCCTAGCCACTTATTTCCTATTTTATAGTTGTGCATTTGATTTTTCCTTCCTCTGTGTTGTACTTTGCACTTATCTTCATTGCATTTTATCTTATTGAATTCAGACCAATTCTCCAATTTGTTAAGGTCACTTTGAATTCCAATCCTACACTCCAAAGTGCTTGCAACCCACAATTTTATAAGCATATTCTTCACTTCATATCCACATCATTAATGAAAATATTTAATTGTACTGGACCCAGGGCAGATCCCCACTAGATATGTCCTCCCAGTTTGACAAAAACCATTGATAACTACTCTTCGGGCATGTTTTTTCAAGCAGTTATGCACCTACCTTATAGTAATTTCAGCTAGACCATATACACTTCTACCCTGATATAATATGACTCAATATAACGCGGTAAAGCAGCGCTCCGGGGAGGGGGGAAGGGGGCGGCACTCCGGCAGATCAAAGCAAGTTCAATATAACACAGTTTCTCCTATAACACGGTAAGATTTTTTGGCTCCCAAGGACAGCGTTATATCGGGGTAGAAGTGTATATTCCTAGTTTACTTGTGAGAATATCATGTCATAAGAACGTAAGAACTGCCACACTGGGTTAGGGTTAGACCAATGGTCCATCCATCCCGGTATCTTATCTCTGGCAGTGGCCTGAGCTTCAGGGGGAGTGTATAGACCAGGGAAATTCTGGAGCGATCCACCCCGTACTCCCATCCCAGCTTCTCGCAGTCAGAGTTTTGGGTCACCCTGAGCATGGTGTTATATCCCTGTCCATCTTGACTAATAGACTTTGGTGGATGTATGCTCCATGAACTTATCTAATCCTTTTTTGAACCCGGTTAAACTTTAGACCATCACCACACCCCATAGCAAGGAGTTGCACAGGTTAATTGTACTTTGTGTGAAAAAGTATTTCCTCTTGTTTGTATTAAATCTGCTGCCTATTAATTTCAGCAGGTGACCCCAGGGATTTATATTGTAGGAAAGGAAAAATAACACTTCTCTATTCACTTTTCCCACACCATTCAGGATTTTATAGACCTCTATCATATCCCCCCTTAATCATCTCTTTTCTAAGATGAAAAGCCCTAATCTTTTTAGTCTCTCCTTGTATGGAAGGTGTTCCATACCCTTGATCATCTTTGTTACTTTTCTCTGAACCTATTACAATTCCACTATATCCTTTTTTAAGATGGAGGCAACCAAAACTGGACAGAGTATTCAAGGTGTGGGCAAATCATGGATTTATGCAGTGGCATTATGATATTTTGTCTTATCTTCTATCCCTTTCTTAATAGTTCCTAACATTCTGTTAGCCTTTTTGACCGAGGCTGTGCATTGAGATGAAGTTTTCAGAGAACTTTCCATGATAACACTCTAGAAAGAGCTCTTGGAGTTAACAACTAATTTAGAACCCATCATTATGTATGTGTAGTTGGGATTATTTTCTCCAGTGTGCGTTACTTTGCACTTATCAATGTTGAATTTCATCTGCCATTTTCTTGCCCAGTCACCCAGTTTTGTGAGATCCCCCTGTAATTCTTTGCTGTCAGCTTTGGACTTAACTATCTTGAATAACTTTGTATAATCTGGAAACTCTGCTGTTTAACTGTTCACTTCCTTTTCCAGGTCATTAATGACTATGTTGAACAGCACAGCTGCCAGTATAGAAACCCAGGGGACTCCACTGTTTACCTCTTACAAACATTCTTACTGTTAATTTTTGCATCTTAAGCAAGTTGCTTCTCAGATTCTTTCCTGGCATGCCTTACTGTACTTTTACACTTAACCTGCCAGAGTTTGTGATATCCTCACTAGGATTTAACTTCCAAATTTTACAGGAAATGTTTTGCCTCCAGCTGCCTCCTTTGCCAACGTGGCTAAACAGCAGAGTATTCTCTTGGTCCTCTTATTGTGTCTGATTTGCAGTATACAATTAGTCTGAGCCTCTAGTATGGTGTTTTTAAACAGTCCCCGTGCTGCTCGCAGGCATTTAGCCCTTGTAACAACTCCTTTTAACGTCTCTAACAAGTGTTCCCATTTTTGTGTAGTTCCCCTTTTTAAATGTTACTGCAGTAGGTTTTTCTGGTCTTAACCACCCTACAAGGATGTTAAATTTAATGACATTATGCTCACTATTACTGAGTGGTTCAGCTACAGTTACTTCTCGGACCAGATCCTGTGCTCACTTAGGACTAAATCAAGAATTGCTTCTCTCCTTGTGGGTTCCAGGACTAGCTGCTCCAAAAAGCAGTCTTTTACGGTGTCTAGAAATTTTATCTCTGCATCAGGTCCTGAAGTGACATCTGAAATCATCCATTATTACTGCGCTTTCTGCTTTTGTAGTCTCTCTAACCTCCCTTAGCATTTCACAATCACTGTCACCAGCCTGGTCAGGTGGTCGGTCATATATTCCTACTGCTGTATTCTTCTTCAAGCATGGAATTTCTAGCCATAGAGATTCTATGGTACGGTTTGGTTCATTTAAGATTTTTACTTTATTTGACTCTATGCTTTTTTTCACATATGCCTTTCCCCCACCAGGGTGACCTGCTCTGTCATTCCTGTACATTTTGTACCCTAGTATTACCATGTCCCATTGATTATCCTCATTCCACCAAGTTTCTGTGATGCATAGTGTACTTATGTTCTCATTTAATGCCAGGTACTCTAGTCCACCCATCTTACTATTTAGACTTCTAGCATTTGTATATAAACAGTGGTATCTTTTGTCAATATCCAGTTGCTTCCCTTTATTATGTGTTATTTTTAAGTGGGATTCTTTCACTTTTGAGTGTTTCTCACTGGCTCCTACCTGTCCTTTGCCAACTTCTTCCTTATCCTCTTTACTAGGATACAGAGTTCCCCCTTTAATAAATTCATTGCTAAGGGAGGTATCTGCCTGAACTGCGCAATCCGCTGCCCCTCTTGGCTCCCCCCACAATTTAAAAAATCCACTATAACCTCTTTGATTTTACGTACTAGCAGTCCAGTTTCATTTTGTTTTAGATGGAGCCTAGCCCTCCTGTACAGACCCACTCCTTCCACTAAAGATTCCTGAATCCCTAATAAACCTAAATCCCTCCTCCCTACACTTTCATTGATCCAAGCATTGACACCCTGCTGTTCTGCCTGTCTTTCTGACCCTGCACGTGGAACTGGAAGCATTTCATAGAATGCTGCCATGGAGGTCCTGGACTTTAATCTCTTATCTAGCAGCCTAAACTTGGCCTTTGGGACTTCTCTCCTACCTTTCCCTATGTCACTGGTACCTACATTGCCATGACCACCAGCTCCTCCTCAGCACTACCTATTAGACCATCTAGATGTCTCATGAGATCTGCTACCTTCACACCTGGCAGGCAATTTACCATGCAGTTCTCCTGGTCATCTCAAAGATTACTAACATCAAGATATATCACATCTACAACTTCCCCCTATCCACCAGGCCAGTAACCCTAAGAAGAAAATTTAGTTGGTTTGGCATGATTTGTCAGCTATTACTTATTACCCTATTATCTTCTAGATGCTTACAAATGTTTTGTTTAATAAATTGTTCCAGTATCTTTCCAGGTATCGAAGTTAAGCTGACAGCTCTGTAATTCCCTATGTCCTTTTTGTTTCCCATTTTAAATATAGGTACTATGTTTGCCCCTTCCAGTCTTCTGGGACCCCACCTGTCCTCCTGAGATTGCTTATTTCAGAGCCTAAATAAGGTTTTAGGAGCCTAATTTTAGGTTCTTATATTTGGAAATCTTGGCCCAAGGGTAGGTGCTATGATTGACAATAAAGTACATCTTAGAATTTTAGATCACTCAATAAGGAACCAAACAACCCCAAACTATCAGAAAATAAAATGAGGAGCATATGATAATAAGTAGAGAAACCATAACCTGCTATTAAAAACTTGGGGGGGGTGTCTATTCCACACATACCTACAAAGCGAGACACTGAGATTATACTTTTACACCTACCGTGTATGTATAGTTGAAAAATTCTTTGGTAGACAAGATTTCCAGTTATGTTATACACACTCACTGTGTATTGTCCTTCATCCTTTTTCTCTATATTCTTAAGTGCCAAGGTTCCATTAGAAGAGATAGTTAACCTAGGATATGTCCTGTTATGTAACAACATATTCCCCTTCTTCCAGGTGATGTAAGCAGGGTTTTCGAAGTCAGGATAATCGAGGTGAAATGTAACAAAACCACCCAGGATCTCATTTACAGTTGTCATATCACTGTGCACTGGAAATACAACACATGCAAAATAATTTTAGTTACAGAACTACACAGTATATTCCTGGGCATGCTATTCAAACAGATAGATGTATTAAAATTAAGAAATGTGCACCAAGTATCCTAATGGCTAGATCGGGAGACTAGAAGGTAGGATTCCTGAGTCCTATTTCAGCTCTGCTACTAACCTGGGCAAATCATTTAATTTCTCTCTTCATCAGTTTCCCCATTTGTAAATCAGCTAATATTGTCAATATCTACCTCTTCATATTTATTTAAAGTAGTAATTTTTCTAATTTTTTTGAAATTTCCAGATGAAGGATGACATTTAAAGTATAGGACAGTGGTTTTCAACCTGTGTTTTGTGGACCCCTGGGGATCTGCAGACTATATCTAAGATTTCCAAAGGGGTCTGCACTTTCATTTGAAATTTTAGGGGTCTACAAATGAAAAAAAGGTTGGAAACCACTAGTGTAGGATGTCACTAACCAATATATCCTCAGACAGAAGGTGGGGAAGTTCCAGTAGCTAATTCTAATCAAGTTACTTTTTGCAAACATGCAAAAAAAATACAAATCCTCTATTGATTCTTGAAGTATCTACAATTTCTTACCATCATCTGAACACAATTCAGTGCAGCCCTCTTTTCAGCATGAAAGCAATGCTATCTATTTACTGTAATAAATAGATCATGCATTTTATTGTTATTGTATTTCAATTCAGCATTGTCTCTGACACTCTTAAAAACATATTAAAACCATTTTGTAATGAGCTTGTCTAGCTTTTTCAAAAGCAAGATCACTATAAGCCAAAGGTTAGTATAGCCAGAAATACAATATAATGAAACAGGGAATTTCATTTTACTTCATTCTAAACTATGTATCATTATGGGCTGATCCTGCACACTTTGAATTCCATGACAAAACTCCTGCTAATTTCAGCTGGAACAGGATCAGATCTTTCCTCTGAGTTTAATAGAAACACATTGCAGTGCTAGTGATTTACTGAGAAATAATAATAAAAGAAAAAATAAGAAGTCTACAAGTCTTACCTTGGAGAATAATAAGTGCACACAGCATAAACTGGAAGGCAAAACTAGATGACATGTCAGGATTGATTTTTGCTCAGATATTATATATACACATAAGTTTATGGACTTTTTATCAGGAACCCTCTACATCCCAATAGCTTTCCAGACTCCTGTTTGATGTCTCTTGAAGATAGTGACCATTCAGAAACAATGCTTAGAGTCTCTCTAATCATTTCCTCAATGACTCACAATAAAGCTCTCACATAGGGACGGTGGATCTACTGAAATAGAATGATGAAAGCCACAAGGTATCTATCAGACAGATTCCAAACCTGTTACATACATGCACGCTAATAAACTTGCATATTGTCCACAGCATTGCAGCTGCTTAGAAGTATGCACAACACAAGCCATTTCACAGCAGAAAATAATATTTTTCATATCCCTAATGTACGAGAACTCACTCGAGCGAAAATTTGGAGACAACGGTCAAAAATGAAAAAGTGCTGGTTTGTTTGGTTTTGGAGCCAAGGGGCGTCTGCTGCTAAACTAGGGAATTATTGGGCTGCCAGTTAGGATTTCAGTGGTGTAAATAGCAATGGTGCAGATTGCTCATACTACCCACCCTCCAAATTGTGTAGTAGAAAGGACCAATATTCATAAGAGTCACCATTTTGACACCCATACTTACAGATGAATGGCCATACCCATCAAATATCATATACATTTAGGGTTCACAAAGTTGAGAGGTATGATCAGGATATTTCTGCCTATAGAAAGGCAGAAATCTGGCCTTGCTTCTCTGGATAAAGCACAGACAGAAGGAGCCGGAACATTTCAGGAAAAGTACAGATCTAGACACAAGCCCTTTTGGACAAAGTACAAAATGGTTAGGAAACCCACCCACCCACAATCTCAGATACAGATATTGGAATCTGGACCAACCCTTCTTCCAGGCAAATGATGTACACCGTCCTCCTCACCTTTTGAGGTTGAAATTCAACTGATTATAGAACCCATCCATTTGATCACCTAAATCTGGGTAATTGCATACTTCACTTGAGCTTACTTGCTGAAGTAGACTAACCTAGCCATAACCGGCAAACTTTTCTTCCAGAGCTTCTGCCATCATGAATAAACTATATTAATGGGGGACTGATATTTAAAGTGGAAAACTCGTGCCCTTTCGATGTTGACTATCAATAAGAAAGATTCCCCACAAATGGTCATTTTGCCAATTGTCATGACCCAGGGAGAAGTGTTTCCCCGATAAACCAAACACTTTGGTCAATATGTTTAACAATGCCCTTTTAAAGTAGTCATCGTTTTACTTACCCTCTCCTGAGGCCTGTCTGTATTAGCGCACAGGCTCTTGTGACCTGCAGACAATAACTTCATTCCAATCAACAGCATCATTTCACAAAAAATTGGGGAGGGTAAAGACAGGGGCAGAGTTGTGTCAGCACAGAGAACATTATATGTGATTATATTATATCTGGCAAAGCCTTGGGGCCAGGAGGGCAAAGAGTGAAGCAAAGATTTACAAAAAGTCTGAGGGGTTGGCAACTGCTTCCTTTGCCTCATAGCAAATGACAGTCCTAGCTCCAGAGGCATCTGTGGCAGCCATTTTGGATAAACATCCATCACACTACCTGGAGTGTAAATTTTATTCCTTTGCACACTCACTGAATACCACACTGATGGAATCTACACCACTTACATTCACTTGCCCACTTTTCTTTAGACAACTTGCACCTGAGATATAAGTTACATCTTCATTCATGTCACTAAGAATTTGGCCCAGTGAAGTTATACATTCACTTACAGCAAGTCTAAATCGTGCCCTGTACATCCAGGAAACTCACAGATCCAGCAGCACTCAGTGCACCAGCTCACAGTTCCACACATTCCAACGGGCGGCCTGTCGGAAACACATTCCAGAACCACATGCATAGGCCACAAAAGAGGAGGTGTTAACCTGGGAGTTTCTTTTTATTGCATCTATCAGGGTGCAGATTATAGCTTTTCTCTGGGAATAAGTTATAGCAAAAAAAATTATTTTTTTTAAACACACCAACTCGCTCTCTCACTAGCAGTATCCATCTATCAACGAATTTACAGAGGACCTAATTACCATGGTATCTAGGGACAATATATATATATACACACACAGTACTTGGAAAAGTTTCTCTCAACTCATTGCACAAGCACATGGAGTCAAGAAATATACCCCAGAATGTAGCTGGGAAAGGGTGGGAAATCTAATATTTATTTTTTAAAATAAAAGGAGCGCTGCTGTACAAGAGGAGGAGAGGAGTGAGGGAAATCCTGGGGAAGGCACAGTGAGGCATATCCCTCCCCGCCCCTGCCAGAGTGGCCCATTATGTTTGATAGTAAACATATCTTTCAAAGACTAAACCTTAATTTAGGACATCTTTCCTTTTGAACAATGTTGGTCCCACAATGTTCCATGGCACTCGAAAGCCACATGGGGGGTCATACAGGGGACACTGAGACTCTGAAGGAGAAGCCCCGGGACTTGGGAACTATATGAAAAACACTTTGAAAAAAGAGACAGTAAAAGAATGAGGTTGAGAAGACAAAGCAGACAGTCTCAGTCAGGAAGAGAAACTAAAAGAGGGAAATAGACCAGCAGAGGTGTAGAGGAAAAGTCCCTCGATACAGTGAAGGGAACAGAGTAGTGAGAAGATTAACCCTTAAACTTGCAGGCTCAGCTCTTTGATAATACTTGCTAGCCGTGGAATCACTGTCTCTTCAAGGTCCTTCCTATGTCTTTCCATTAATAAGACATAGAGAGGACTCTAAAAATATTAACTACCTCACTGCTGTGTCAGACACATTAGAATTATCCCCATTTTACAGATGAGGAAACTGAGGTGGAAACTTTATATGCCTTGGTCAAAGCCACAGCCACAGTCAGTGTCAGAGCACTTTCTGAAAAATCAGGCCTTTTTATGGCATCACAAGTTGGCCACCAATATTCCTAGTCACTTTGAAAATGTTGGCCTTCCCCGCTCAATGTTCTCATGCACGAGATGGAGCCAACACCTACTGTATCTCACGAGGCTTAATTCACTAATGCTACAAAATGCTTTAAAACACTTGATGGCAGGAAGTGCTAGGGAAATGCAAGGTTAGGGGTACACTTGAGCATTAACCGTGCCACATGTATGAAACACATCTGTTTGCAAAGGCAGTCAATTGACTGATCTATGTAGCTGACTGGCCACATCCTTGTCCCTCTCCGCTTTGACTGTCAATGACTCATTTTAAGCCATTTAAATACCCCCAGATACCATTGTGCAAAGGACCTTGGAAATATGTATAATAAATAGATGAATGAATATTCATGTGTATTATTAATAAACTCAGGAGCCTTGCCTTTACAAGCTACTTCTCCCCTGCACAGTTACATAGCAGAGACAGGTTACTGGTCATAGTTTTACTTCCTCCTGCTTCAGCACCTGTTAGCGACAGCAGTCAGAGGCAGCAGAGCATTTCAGCAAGAAGGAACCCAGCTGCTGCTCTGTGCTGATTGGCTGAGAAGAGCCTTGGTTTGTGGTATCGTTGATTTTGGAGTCACTGTAGATGACGAGCTCGAGCGTTGTTCAAATAAGGTCACCTGGAGCATGGACTGTGCACCGGGCGCCGCAATGCTGCACTGTCTTGCAGCAGCAGCCCCCACAAGGCTGCATGAGGCGGCACTCGCACCGGAGAGCACGCCAGACTTTAGTGTCACGAGAAACTCTTCAGTGAGGTTAAATAACCTTCTTCCCTTTGGGAAATGCTGTACAGGTTGTGTGTTTGCTTTGGTCATTTGCTCCTGCCTCTGCTTCTAACGATGTGAAAGGTACAAACAGCCTGTGGTTACAAGCACTGACACAAGGATCCCTGAGAGGACCTATGTATACGGGAGGAGGCACAAGGAGCCAGTCAATCAGGGCTTAATGTTGGTATCATATCCAATCCATCAGTGTTTGTGTGGTTACCCTGCTACCATACCTGATGCTGGTGTTATGTAACTACTGTGTTACTAGTTGCTTTCATGTTTAAGAACTCCCCTCCTATCTGGGCTCTGCTTCAATATAGTATGTAGTTTAAAAACCAAAACCAGGTCCAACCGTATCAAACCTGACCAAAATAAATCATGGTGTCAGCAGAGTCTTTATCCTCCTGGTCCCAGAACCAGTCTCAGGCAGCCGGGATACTCGCCTTGGTCAGGGCTGCTCGTGTCTCCCTCTCCACATTCCACAAGGCCCTCATTGTAACTCTTGAACTTCAAACCTGAGCTCCCAGCAGTGGTCACACCCAGGGCCGGCGCCAGCTTTTCTGACGCCCCAAGCGGCAAAGACAAAAAAAAAAGAAAAGAAATACCCCAATTGAGTAGCTGCCGAAGAGGGAGAGAGGGACTGAAGGACCTGTTGCCAAACTGCCGCCATAGACCCAGACATGCTGCCCCTTTCTATTGGCCGCCCCAGGCACCTGCTGCCTTCGCTGGTGCCTGGAGCCAGCCCTGGTCACACCAGTGCCAAATATGGAGGCAAAATAACCACTATACTGCTAGTCACACTTCCCCTATTTATGCATCCAATGAGTGCATTGGCCCTTTTAGCCACAGCATCACACTGGGAGCTCATGTTGAGCTGATTATCTACCATGACCCCCAAATCTTTGAGTCACTGATTCCCAGGGTAGAGTCCCGATCCTGTAAGTATGGCTGTAATCAAGTGCAGACTCAGCCGGCAACATCTCCTGCTGGTCATCTCCAGGAATTCGCTCTCCAGCTGTTGGAGCACCCTCTGCAGGCTGGTGTCCCACTATCGCTTGGCCCCCCATGTCCCTCCCAGACTGGGTGCCCTGTTGTCTGGGTGCTGCCCCCTGGCAGTACCCCCACAGTCTGGGGCTTTCCTCCTCCCAGGAGAATCCCCACCCACTATCCCCACTTCACCTCAGTCTCGGCTACTGCCCAGTCTCCATCTAGCCCCCGTTCACTGGGGCAGACTGCAGTATCAGCCACTCATCACAGGCAAAGGGGTTTGGACCTGCTGCCTCTGGCAACCCTGCACCTATTCACCTATAGTCAGGCCTGGAGCCTGGGGATTTCCAGGCCAGAGCTCCCAGCTCCTCTGGCCCTTCCCCAGCCCTGCTCCTAATCTAGTGTCTTGCTTGGGTCCCTGCAGCCAGGCCCTTCTCCCTCTACAAGCAGAGGAAGACTGTTTCCTTGAGCTCCTGGCTCAAGCCTTTACAGGGCCAGCTGGGCCCTAATTGGGGCATGGCCCCAGCTGAGCCTGCTTCCTGCTTAGCCTGAGCTGTTCTCCAGCCCTCTCCCAGGGCTGGTTTTAATCCTGTCAGGGCTGGAGCAGGTAACCACCCCGCTACCAGGGGCGGCTCTAGGCACCAGCAAAACAAGCTGGTGCCTAAGGCGGCAAAATCTAGGGGGGCGGCAAAAGGCTGGGGCCCCAGCTCATCGTGCCGCTGCGAGCCGAGGAGCGGCCCGTCCCCTGCAGCTGGGGGGGGCGGCAGGCTGGGCCGGCGGACCTGCCGCAGTCATGCCTGCGGGAGGTCCACCGGAGCCCCGGGACGACTGGACCTGCTGCAGGCATGACTGCGGAGGGGGTGCTTGTCCCGCGGCTCGGCTGGACCTCCCGCAGGCATGACTGCGGCAGCTCAAGCGGAGCTGCTGGACCCGCGAACCGTCCGCAGCCACGGGAAGTCCAGCCGAGCCACGCGGGACCAGCGGTCCCTCTGCAGTCATGCCCGCGGGAGGTCCGCTGCTCACGCGGCTCCGGGGCGCCTCCCGCGCATGACTGCTTGGGGCGGCCAAAAACGTAGAGCCGCCCCTGCCCGCTACATTATTTGGCCTACATTATTTGTTCCTATCTGGTAATAAAATCATCCATATGAAACTTCAAGCATATTAATTAGCTGTGAGAAACCAGATTGTGTGTGACAAAATTTGGCTTATAATGGACAATAGCTTTAATACTAAATGAATAACGTCTCTCATTTACCTAACCATCTGTCTGTCCATCTATACATTGTATAATTGAGAACAATCTTATATTTTTCACCTGACCTCCTCCTTTAAACAGAAGTGGGACATTTTCTTACTGAAACATACAAGGTGGTTGTGGGAAAGTAACAGTCAGGTTGTTGAATTTGCAACATAAATTTGCAGAAGCTTTACTTGACTCTATTTGAAAATATGTTTCATTCTTAATGTTACCTATTCAAAACTCAACTAAAGAACAAAACAAAATTAATGTATTTTCATAATTTTCATAGAATGGGTTGGAACTTTCAAAAGAGTGTTATACAGAATAACCACAAATAGTTTTTTTAACAATAATAATGGTGCATCTCAGAACCCTACAAGTAACGAAACTCAAAACTACCAAAAATTAAGCCAGGAGACCATGATAATAAATGGAAAACTCACCACAACATTCTATAATAAACATATGTGGCTCTGTCCCACCAAATCTTAGAGAGCAAGAAATTAAGATTATCCATTAACACCTATATTGTAAGTATAGTTCAACATTTCCTTGGTAGAGATTTCCTGAACTGTTATACATATTCACTGTGTAGTGTTCCTCATCCTTTTTCTCCATATTATACAGACATAAGAGTCTAGTAGAAAAGATTTGAAACTTGTTGGTACATTCATTCTTGCAGTGTTCAGTAGTTTGAACTCTCTGGTTACCTAGCAAGATGTTTCCCTTTTTCCAGGTGATATTAACGAGGTGTCTTGGGTCTGCACCCTCCAGGTGAAGAGTAACTAGGGTGGCCAGACAGCAAGTGTGAAAAATCGGGACAGGGTGTAGGGGGTAATAGGAGCCTATATAAGAAAAAGACCCAAAAATCGGGACTGTCCCTATAAAATCGGACATCTGCTCACCCTAAGAGTAACAGAACCACCCAGGGCTCCAGTTATATTTATCACATCATTGTGCACTGGGAACAGGGGTGCTGGACAGTGTTCTCTCTAATTTTTCCCACCCATGTGTGGAATTAATTTTGTTATGTGCACCAATATGGAGGTGGTATGTGACACATCACCTTCATATTGGTGCACATAACAAAATTCATGTGGTGGGGGTGGGGCCGATGGGTTCTTGTGGGAAGGGGCTCAGGCAGAGGGTTGGGGTGCAGGCTGTGAAGGCTCCGGCTGGGGGTGTGGGCTCTGGGGTGGGGCCAGAGATGAGGGGCTTGGGGTGCAGGAGGCTGATCCGGGGCTACTGTGGGAGAGAGAGGCCTCCCCCTAGCGCTCTCTTCCTGCAGGAGTACCTCGGCGGGGTGGGGAGAGGTGCCTGTGCCTGCCGCAGGAGTTCTGGGGCTGCAGGATAGACGCCTCTCCCCCGGCCCCAGCAGGCAAGCTAATGGGGTCTTGGCAAGGGCAGCAGCGACCCTCATATCAGGAGTCAGCAACAAGGCTGTATAATCATTTTCTTACTAGCCTTACTGACTCAAACTCACAAAGCGACAATGGAGCTAATGAAACAGACACGTTACACCTTTGACCACTATATCAAACAGCATCCAAATCTATCAGGCAAGAGAATGCTAATAAACTTTTTTATTTCCACATCACTGCTGCAGCCGTGGGAAGTGAGCCGTGTATGAGCCACCTCACAGCAAAATCAGGCTTTTCAGATCCCTAATATGCAAATGTGCTAGAGCAATACTCAACAGTCAAAGCTGAAAAAGCGCTGGTTGTGTGGTTTTGGAGAAAAAGGTAACTAGCAGTCATGTGGTGTTCACATTACTCCCCCTCCAAATTGTGCAGCATATCAGGCATTCTCTTCCGATACAAACATACATTCCTTAGGAAGGAACAATCAATCGCACAAATACAAAATGGGAAATGACCACCAAGGAAGAAGTACTGCACAAAAGGATCTGGGAATTACAGAGGATGAGGCAAGGCACCTCCTTTGCCTTACTGGGCTCAGCATTTCCCCCTCGGGCAGTGCAGGGGCCTGGAGTAAATCAGTCCCACTCAGGAGAGTCTTTATTCCTCATTCAGGTTTTATTTTTCAGTATTTAGAAGGTGGGCCTCAGAGTAGGCCCAAGGAGTATCCGTCAGCCAATCCAAAGAAACATTCATAACAGGTCACACAAAAAGGACTACCTTTTCCTGGCCACTCTCTGCTGTGTTTCCTTGTTATGCAGACTCCAGGATGCCAGTCCTTCCCCAAACAGGCAGTTAGCTTAGTTGCTTCCCCTATCGGGGGGAGATCAGCCTTCCACCCTGGAGAAGCCTTTTCTGTCTGTTGCCACTAGCCCTGCTGCAACTTGTCTCACCTCCTTCTCTCTCACCAGAGGAGAGGTTTTTAAAGGTCACAGGCAGCCCTTAACCAGGACTCAGCTGTCCCTAGTTGACCTGAGGTAAACTCTTTTCAGCCCATGGGGAAAAGGGCCTTTACTATTCTTCTATATCTGCCTTCCTCCACTCTTACAGCTGTCCGGTCTGACTTTGTCACATACCCCATCCTCCTTTCCCCCAACACTATGGGTTTGGGCTACTTGGGCAGAGAAACGGTGTACCCTTGACAGAGCATCAGCATTGACATAACTGACTCCATCTTGTTACCTTTGCATTTTTTTTTCTTTGTTCTGATGTATCCACTTAAGGGGGTCTGTGGTCTGTAATGAGGGTAAACCACCATCTGAGCAGATAGTGCCGGAGAGTTACCATGGCCCATTTTACTGTAGGGAATTCCTTCTCCACCACAGTGTACTTTTATTCTCTGGGAAGGAATTTCCAGCTAAGGTATACGACTGGGAATTCTTCCTCTCCTACCATTTGAGAAAGTACAGCTCCCAACCCTAATTTGGAGGCATCCATTTGGAATATGAACTCTTTCTCAAAGCCTGCAATTACTAGCACCGATTACTGCAGAAGGCTGGCCTCAGATCTGCAAAAGCTTCTGCAGCCACACTGATCCACTTCACTATGTTTGGGCCCCGGGCCTTTATCAGGTCCATCAAAGGGTATGTGAAGTGGGGAATTAATCACCTATAATACCCCACTATCTTCAGAAACACTCTGACCTGTTTCTTCTGGATTGGTCAAGGCCAACTTTGTTTTGCCTCTAGATTGTTCAGTTGGGGTTTCACTGCACCTCTCCCCACAATGTACCTAAGGTATTTGGCTTCCCCTAGCCCTATTGTACATTTGGATAGATTAGCGGTGAGACCTGCTTTCATCAGGGTACACAGTATTACATCCATCTTTTCTAGGTTCATCCCTCAGTCTTGGCTGTGTCTGACCACATCATCCAGGTAATACTTGGTGTGTGGAGGTAATAGCTTTCCATGAGTCGCTGGAAAGTTGCTGGAGCCCCATATAATCCAGAAGAGAGGATGGTATACTGGTTTAAGACTCCTGGTGTAGAAAATGCAGACTTGTCTTTGCTTTTTTTTGCTAGAGGGATTTGCCAATAACCTTTGGTCAGGTCAAGGGTAGACAAGAATTATGCTTTTCCCAATTGGAATTTAGCTTATTTATTTGAGGCAGGCATTGAACTGAGACACCTCATTTAATTTTCAGAAGTCATTGGAGAATCTTGTGGTACCATCGAGCTTAGGCACCAGAACAATTGGGCTTGACCACTGATCTATGGGACTCTTCAATGATTCCCAGCTCCAGCATCCTCTTAACTTGCATACCTCCCAACATTTCAGGTCTCTAAAGTGAGAGGGGAGCTGGTCACTGCCAATCCTGTTGAGCCATCCCTGCAGTAAGGAAGTGGAGAACTAGAACGCAAGTCTGCAGGGTTACAGGTGACCAATGCTTCCTCACCACCACCACACTGTGGCTGTGGCAGAGCTGCAATCCATGCACTGAGAGATGGAGCACCACAGGAAGTGACAACCACAGAAGACCCGATTGGCAACACACACAGCCCAGGACCTCTGATAGGGTCAGGTGCAGTATAGAGGATGTTCCAGGAAGCTGTCTGTGCAACCCAGCTGTACCCCATGGCTGCTAGAGCACACCCTGCTTTGGATTCCGGCTCTGCTCTCAGGCTCTGACCGTTGGTTTGATTCCTGATCCTTGACTATGTCTACAATCTCTGACTAGACTTCCGATTTTTGACTCTTAATTTGTGACTCTTGCTACAACTCCTGCCTTGATCCTGGCTCCTGTCCTACCCTTTAGGCCAGTCCACCCACATCCCAGTCATGACAGCCCCAGCACCTTGCCCACCCCACATTCAGCCCCTGCCCTTCAGCCTGGTGCCCCCAAGTTCACTGTCAGTCCTCATCCCTGAGCTCCCCTGCAGCCACCACTGCCCATGGCATGCACTGCGCCTTTCGTGTGCTCAGCTGCGGGTGATACTGAATGTGGGAAATGTCCTGTTTCAACCGGGATGGGGGGGGGCGGCAAAGCGGGACAGTCCTACGAAACCCAGAACTGTTGGAAGGTATGAAAATGAATGTGGCCAGGGTGACTTTGTGGGACCTGGGTTCGGGTGTCTGGTGGAAGAAGAGGCTAGTTGGATGGGGGAGCTGGGTGGCAGCTGAGATCGGTCAGTGGCTGGGACTACCTGGGAAAGACTGGGCCCAATACCAGGTTCCTTCACTTTATCTCCCCACCACCCTTCTGCTTGCCTGCTGCTCCCAGCGAGACTCTCCCTCTGAGATCCAGCATGATGGACACGGAGGCTGAGGTCACGTAGCTGCTCAGCTGGTGACACAACCTCAGATAGGTAATGCTGTGCCACCTCATAGATAGTCTTCAAACATCATGGCTTTCTTCCTTCCACTGTTCAGTGAAACATGTTTTTGCATTTCCTACTGAGATTATATTCAGACTGAGTGCCAAGCTAATTCCAGGCAGTGTTGGATCATTAAATCCAACAAAACCAGCTATGGTTCCGGAGTCATCGCCTCTCCTCAGATTTCACAGAGAGTTTTCTGAATGGTCTTTCAGGTTCTCCAGATGGGGGCAATTCCAGGATATATGTTGTGTGGAAAGTGTTAGTGAGTCGACGCTTCAACAATTATCATGCGTTACACAGGCTGTTTATCAGAATTTGACTAAAGAATGAGCTAAATCATAAACTAAAAATAAATGTGCACGGCTGTACAATATTTAGGAAGTATTTATTCAACAAGTTTGAAGATTACTGATTTGTTCTGAGGTGTTAATTCTTTAATAAAGATAATTTCCCATTCTCCCCATACCAGATCCTGGTTCTTAATCTGTTTTGGAGAATTGTGAACATTTGGGTGATGAATTATGTCAAAGGTATTTTTATAGGACATGAATCTGAGGAAAGGGAGCTCAGATATTAAGTTGGTCATACTCTGAATCAACTGCAAATACAGATAAAATTACTGGTTGCTGAGAATGAGCGCCTCATAAAATTGTGCGTTTAACCCATGCCAAAGAAGTTTGGCCTCCTTAGCAATAAAACATTCTATATCCTGGTTGTAGCAACAGAATTTCAGAGTTTGGAGGTGAGTTAGAAAAATAACAATTGAGTTTAGTAAGAGTTTATTAGAACTGTGTGTGTTAGAGAAAATCTTCTCTGAGCTTCCACAGAATCCAACCCCTAAGTTCCCTAAGAGGAACTCTAGTGACAGCACAATGAACCAATGAAACACAAGTTAGCCATATTACGCCATCAGAACAAATGTTCACTGACTGGTCCTACCCAAAAGGGCATGACATTGTTTCTGTTGCCATGTAAAAAACAAATTAATAGCTGACACATACCACCACACTACAAAATAGAAGTGAAAAGCTTTATTATAATAAAAATTACACACCTTTAAAAGAGGTGTTATTACACTCTAAGAAGCTCAAGAAATATGGTATCTAATTATTAAGGATGTAAATTATTGCAATATGCTTAAAGTTCAGACAACTCGCTAGTGATTCAATAGCTTTTTGTCAAAATAACCCTGTATTCAGCCTCCAGCCAGGCTCAAGTTCAATGTAGCTTCCTTTTTTAATGTGACTTTAGTAGAATAAATTACCAGTTATGTTGTTCATAAACAAACCAACACATGAGATAAACCTCTGTCTAACTTCACTAAATTAAACTACAGCTTGTTTGACCCGAAATGCCATGCTAGGAGCAATCAGATCCACTGAGATGAGGCATCTTGACTTTGATATTCCCTTTTTCCCACATTCACCAGTAAATTAAGCAGAGAAGAAGACTGGAATCGAGATTGGGGATGAGCACATACGTCCAGAAAACTAGGAAATCCTTCTCATCTCTAAACCATCCCTTGTTTTTAGAAACAAAAGTGAAACCAAACCTTTTTTTGAGGTTCCAAAAATGTGTTTGGTTATTTTCTGTGTTTGGTATGCAACTGGGCTCAGAACTGGAAGTGCTGAAATACAACGAGCAAAGCTCCTTTCTGTGTGTTTACATCCATGACTGCAAACTAAAGTGCTATAGATGATGGGTTCTCTTAAGCTTACCAGCACAATTCTTCAGACTCAAGAGGTTTGGATAACTTGGATAAGGAATGGATAAGCATTACAGAGTTTGGATAATCCACTATTTGGAGGTTGGCCCATCACCAGATGAGAGACAACACGTGGATCCAACAGTCAGATTTTACGGTTATACCATCAACAGGCACATGCTACATATGACCTGGCAAAATCTAATGTGAAGATCTTCAGATATGTCCTCCGGAAATTTTGTTTCAATCTCTGCTGGCAGTAGAACCCTGGCTTGCTCCCTTCATTCAGCTCCATCTTCAACTTAGTCTTCAATGTCGAGAGGGACTTAATCCCCAAAATCTGGAGGAATATGGTCACTATTGATCCCAGGAGTATAGTACCTGCCATCTATAGGACCAGAGTCATTGAAGGCTGAGGGATCACAGTCATCGAAGTCTGGGGGGATGCAGTGGTCAAAGTTTGGAGGAACACAGTTGTCAAAGTCTGGGGGAACACAGTTGTCAAAGTCTGGTGGGATGCAATTGTCAAAGTCTGGGGGAACACAGTTGTCAAAGTCTGGCGGGATGCAATTGTCAAAGTCTTGAGGAACACAGTTGTCAAAGTCTGGGGGGATGAAGTTGTCAAAGTCTGAAGGAACACAGTTGTCAAAGTCTGGGGGAACACCATTGTCAAAGTCTGGGGGGATGCAGTTGTCAAAGTCTGGGGGAACACAGTCCCTGTCATCCTCAGGAATATAGTTCCCACGTTTCAGAGGAACACCACCTTTAGTAACTGAGACAACATCGTTTCCAGCATGCTCAGGCCTGGGCTGTGATTTAGGTTCTTCCTGCCCTTGAAGGAAGAAAGTAAATTAATAACATACCTCGTATTATATATTATTCTCCTACCATTTAAGCATGGATTATATAAGGTGGGCCGAAGTTTGGGGTAACCTAAAGTGTGGACGTGGGTGTAAGTGGCAAAGGAATGTCATTTATTCCAATTTGGCACTCTGGGTGTGCAAAATGAGTACACTGAAATTTACACATTGAAGAAAAGATGGGGAAGAGTATCAAGAAAAATCTCTAACAGGAGAGTGTAATAAAAAGCAGTTCTCTCTTGGTATGTTATACACCCCTGTTAATTGCTGTTCTTTCTATACACCATCCTACTCCCCCTATTAGGGACAGATTTTCAGAAGGTCACAGCACACTGGGTGCTGAACTCTTTCAAAATCTAGAGCCTATTTAGATTCCTAAATGGGAGCTGAGCTGTTTTGAAACTCGAGGCCTAGATACTCATTGGCAACCTCACTGAAGTATATGTTAATGTAATTTACACTGGAGGAGTGGGTCACACAATGCTTTACCCCTTACACTTATTTGCCCTGTTTTTCCTGGCCCATTTAAACCATATTTTTACATCACTGCAGAATTTGGCCCAGTGAATTGCAGGGGTCTGTGCTTTCTTTGTGCATTTTAGGTTATTTTCTCTGGCTCCTGCTCCTTTTATTTAAATATAGAAGTCAGAGAAGCCAGCAATATTAGTATAACAACAAGGGTTTAAAATACCACTGCCCCAAATGTACAGAGAAGTGACATGTTTCCATGGAAGTGCTTTATACCAGAGAAGCATAAATGTCACTAAGCTAGAAGCCATACATGAGATTTCTTGCCCATTCTCTTCTATTCCTTCATCCCATTCCTTTCATTCTCTACCTCCTACTTTTCTTCTCTGTGCAATTCTCTTCTTTCTGGGTAATGTTTTTCTCTCTTCTTCATTATTCACCTCTCTTTCCTTTCTTTAGAAAGCAGCATCTTCTTTCATCTCCTTTTTCTTTCATATTCATCCTGTTATCCACCCCTCCATTCCTTCCCCTTTCCCTAATGCCCCAAGGTTCAAGCTCTCTTCACTCTTAATATTTGCCACTTACATAGCACACTACAGATGTTAGCTACCATCTCACTGTGAGGGAAGTTAGTATTGCTAGCCCAGTTTTACAGATGGGAAAATTGAGGCAGAAAGTTTGAGAGACTTGCCCAAGGTGACAGAGAGAGCAGAGTCAGGGTTAAAATACAGGAGTCCCTTGCTCCCTGGCCCATGTTTACTCCACTATCCCACATTACCTTTCACGCTATAAGACAGCATCTTTTGTGGCCAGGACTGTCCACCAACAAAATGGCTCAGCTACAAGCAGCTGACTGACATCCCAGAGGGAGCTTACAGCGTCCCTGGAGCTGTCAGCAGCATCCCCCACAGCTTCAAATTGCTGTGGGATTCACTCACCACATAGTCCAGCCTTGGACAGCTGTATGTGAGGATGCTGAATAACATGAGAGTTTCAAGAAAAAGTATAGTTTTCACAGACATTAAAGCCAGAAGGGACAATTAGGTCATCTAGTCTGACCTCCTATATATCACAGGTCCTTAAGCTTCGCCCAACTGCTTTAGGTAAACGAAAGCATTTCAGTCTTCAGGAGACTAAAATGTTGTGTGCCACAGACAGAGAACTGGAAGGATCGAGGTGCCACCAATGCCTGAAGCCTTTGCAATGGCAGGGAATTGATTAAGTGAGAGATGCCCAGATGGTTCAGTAGGGGATCCATGCCCCCACACTGCAGAGGAAAGAAAGAAAAAAAACCAAGATCTCTGCCAATCTGACTTGAGTGAAAATTCCTTACCAAATCTGGCAATCCATTTGACCCTGAGCAGATGAACAAGGCACACCAGCCTGACATCTAAGACAGAGAATTCTCTGTACCATCTGAAAGCCCTGATCCGCCCCATCCAGTGTCCTGTCTCCAACTGTGGTCAATCACTGATGTTTCAGAGGAGGGCAAAATAAACCACCCAAACTACATCTGACCAATTGTGCATTGGGAAGAATATTCCTCTTGACTCCTGGAGGTAACTGGCTGAAGCTCTGAAGCAAGGGACAAGCTTCCAAACTCACACAAGCAGATTGCATTAGTTACATTTTCCAGCATCTCCCCACAAGAAGAAGGTCTAGAGACTTGCTTTCTCCTTTATATTAAACCTGGTCTTATCACTGATTGATTGATTGATTAAACCTGATCTTAGCATTGGCATTGATAAGGTCCCGAAATCAGGGTAGGGCTGGTGGCCATGGGCTTTGTGGGCCCCAATGGCTACTTTTGGTTAAAAGGGTAGTGCCGAGAAGGAGAAAACAGATGAAGAAGAGCAAACCTGGTGAAAAGAAATAACAGGAAGTAAGGACATCTGACACTGTGTCTATTTATAACTTCACTGTTCTAGTCTCTGTCTTCATAACTATTACAAAAGGGAGTGTGGGCTAGAGGTGTTGGCCAGCAATTTTATTCTTGGCTCCACTACAGAACAAAGTGACCTCAAGCAAGTCACTCAATTTCCCTATCTGTAAATCAGCGATAATAATCACCTGCTGTGCCTCACAGAGCTTAATTTATTAAAGTTTGCAAAATGCCTTAAGCTATTCCAGTTATTTAGAGGGAGCAGGGTGCTGGTCACAGTTTTACTGCTTCCCGCTTCAGCACCAGTTAGTGATGTCAGCAAAGCATTTCAGAGAGACCAAACCTGGCTGTTGCTCTGATTGGCTAAGAAGACCCTTGGCTTGTGGTATCATTAATTTTGGAGCAACTGTACATAGCATATGTGTGTGTTAACCAAATATAGTCACCTGGAGCACAGACTATGCACTGAGTCCTGCGGCACCGCTCGATCTGCAGCTTCAGCCTCCCACAAGACTCGAAATAGAGCTCATTAGAGTTATGCTGCAATCGCATCTAAGAGAGCCCTGGACTTTAGTGTCACAGGAAACTCTTCAGTTAGGTTAAATAATCGGCTTTCCTGTTTGAAATGTGGTTTGGGGTTTGGGTTTGTTTTTGTCTCTGCTTACCTTGAAAAGTGGAGATATTTAAAGTCAGAGGTTGCTCAGTGTAAAAGCTTGCAGCTGTTGCCACTTTAGTCTCTTTAGCATTCTTAATGAAAGCTTCATTCTCTTGCTTAATGGAGTTTGCAGCCTCTGGTTCCTGTGAAGCTGGATTTCCATTCTCTTCTAACCAAGAAAGCAAAATATATCTAAGTACACAGACACAGCATGTAGGCATTGCCCTAGGGTAGGGTTGTCAAACATATGGCGAGTGGGCCTGATTCCACCCTTCTCATGTATTTAGGATGCCCACATAATATATTAAGATTGGGCAGAATCTTTAATTTAGAAAAAAAAGGTAAGTTTCTAGCTTTCATGACTGCAAAAAAACCCAAAACACACCTCCCAAACATGAACCAAAGGCTTGTCTACACGGTGAGTTACTGTGTGGCAAGCCAGGGTGTGAATCTACAGTGCACCAGCTTGCCATGTCAGAACTCACCGTGTGTGTGGAGGCTGCTACAGCATAGTGAGAGGTGATGGGAGCAAAGCCCCTGCAACGGTGGGAACTGCCTGGGACAGGAGTGGCTGCAAGGAAGGAAATGCAGAGGGAAGAACATAGGAGACACACAAAGATGGAGGGAGGGAGAGAAACAGAGAAAGGAGGATGTGGAAGGTAGAGAAAGAAAGGACAAACATATGCTTCCTTTTTGCTGATTGATGCCAAATGAAACACTAAGGCACTGGAAAAATAATAAAATAAAAATATTAACTAAAACTTTAGTTACCACATAAAGGCCATATTCTCCCTCTTGTTCTTGGGGCAAATTTCCCATTGACATCAGTGGGAAATCAGCTCTGGACTGAGAAGAGCGTGTAGTCCTATATTTATGTCCCACCCCACTAAGCATAATTAAAAATGGAATCTGACCTCTTCAGAGTGAGTTTGACATCCCTGGGCTGGTGACTCACAGTGTCCTAAGACCTGGGCATTGGGCTAGCAGCTCAGAGAGTGCCCTACGGCCTGGGTGCCGGGCAAGTGGCTCACAAAATGCCTTCCTGTCTGGATATTGCCTTGATGCTCTGAGTTTGGTCTCCTCCCTGGATAATGCCTTGGTGCTCTGAGATGCCTGCCTGCCTCAGTGGCAACTGCAAGCTGGGTAAAGATGTTTTCAGAGGTAAAAAAATGAAACTGAGGTTTGAGCCACAGCATCATGAGGAGGAGAGACAGGGGATTTGGCCAGGAAAGACTCTTTATCATACACAGTTGCAGCATTTTCACACTACAATGATTAGAAATTGTTGTATAAATTATTCCCCATTGGAAAGCTTGTATTTTTAGAAGTTCTTTTCCTGGGGCTGGTGGATGAATCCAGCAATGCCGAGGCACTGGCTGGACAGGCAGTGACTCATACGAGGCCAGAGACTGAGTAATGCTAGTGGCAGCCGAATTCAATAGCAGCTGCATCTAATTCTCTTGGGTTTCACATGAGTAGGTGTGAGAGCCCCATTTGATTTCCTTCCATTTTTTTCCAAGCCATGGTTCATGTTCTACCTTACTGCACACACCTGTGCCTAAAAACATGGCTCACCCTTGATACCGTCAATGGAAATTGATATTTCTTACAGACTAGGGTCAGACTAGACTTCACCGAAGTCTCACATGGAGTCCCTTATCCATTTTTCTGAGTTTTTTCAGGATCTCAATCTGTGTTTAAAATATATGATTTCTGAATATGAATAAATCAATACAGTACATCAAAGCCTAGTATCAGAACCTCAGACCCATGCATATCCCTGATAGCTCCTACTGAAGAGCTCCATTCAGCAGGTTACGTCCCCTGATGCCACCATTAGAGCTGGTGGCAAGGTTTTGTTCCAAACTCAAAACTCAGGCCTGGCTTGCAGAGATTCCTAAGCATTTCAGTGAATTTGGTCTGAGTTCCAGGCACCAAGGAGAGTTATTGTTTGGAGTGGAAACCAAGCAAAACTCAGTAGAGTCCCACTGTTACAACCTGAAGCCAAGCACAATTCAGGAGATTTCTGGAGTTCTGGCTGAGTTTTGCTTTCAGATTTGGGTTCAGTAGATCTCAAAATTCATGGGCATGTGAACCCATGTGAACTGAAACCAACAGTTCAGCCACTTCCTACGAAGTGGAACAGCTGAGCTCCACAGAGCTCTCTTCACTGTGCTCTGCAATCCCTGCTGTTACAGAGTGTGTGGGCAGAGGGGCTGGTGGAATGCAGTTACTTCACTTGAATAACCTGGGTGAATGTGTTGTTTCTTTTGGTTTTGCACTGTTCAGTTTGCACCTGCTGGAACTGAGTTGCACCCATAGCAAAGGCCCTATAGCTCCTAAGGGACACATATTAGAAATAACATTTTTAACTGTTTTTGGAAAATCTCTGTGGTCCCCCTGATTCCTACTGATGGTGTTGGGCAAACTGTCCGTGCTCTTGCAATGCCAATGGAGATGCTATTTGTGAGGAACACACTAATAATAGGTCAGGAGCTGACTTGGCTCTGAAGCAGAAGGAGGAATGGTCCTTATCTGTGCAATGGGCCTTTTCAAGATAGGTCTTTTTAATGGGGGGCAGGGGAGATAAAGGAAGAAGAGAAGGGTGACTGAATAAAGCTAAAGAGAAGAGAAACTTTTCCCCTGGTATACACCATCAGTACCTGTGGAGCCATCCCCACTGAAGCCGCTGGCCCCAGCACCTTGCCCGCTGAATCTGTGCCATGCTCAGCCCTACCTTTCCAGCCTGGGGGGGACATAGGCTCTGGAAGTGGGGTGAGCCTGGGCAAGCCCGTGGGGGGATTCCTAGTACAGAAGCCAGACCCACAGCAGCAGTGAGAAGGAGCGGTGCTGCATACCCCACCACCTACTCAGGTTTGGCCCCACCCACCTTCCATCGTGACGGGGCGCTGTGGGGCCAAAACTGAGCGAGTAGCGTTGTGATGAGGTACATGGCGGTTGCGGTGCGGCTCCAGTTTGGCGCTGTGACCCCAGTGCACCAGGTCACAATGTCACGCACTCCAAACCTGCGTTGGCAGTAGGGCAGCCAGCGCTGCTCCTCCTGGCCACTGCCAATGGTACGTACTGTATGTAACGTGTGTATGGCTGCGGTACCACTGCCAGCAATTCTCTTGACAGCCCGGAAGAAACTCACCCACTGCAAACTTATCAAGCATAGAAGTCAACCCACCCTGGGAAAGATATTGAAAAAAGAGGGCTGGGAGGGCCAAAAGTCTGCATCGAGTGTCACAGAACAAATCTTCAGCACTCCATCATTATTAGCAATCCTACCCCATGGGGAGCTTGATGTAAAGGACAGAAAGAGCCTGTTATAACAGCCCTAACACTGGGACCACTGAGGGGAACTGTGGACAGGGGGAGGCACATGGAGCCAGCCAACCTCCGTGGTACTAGGGCTCAGTGCTGGTATCACGTAAGGTCCACCGGTGTTTGTGTGGATACCCTGCTACCATCCCTAAGGGCTTGTGCTAGGTAACTGCTGTGATACTAGTTGCTTTCATGGTTAAGAATTCCTCTCCTCTCTGGGCTCTGCTTCAAACACAGCCAGCAGTATCAAGTACATCACGTTGTCAGCAGAGTCTTTACCCTCCTGGTCCCAGAACCATTCTCCGGCCGCCAGGATACTCACCTTGGTCAGGGCTGCTCATGTCTCCCTCTCCACCGTCTACATGGTCCTCGTTATAGCCGCTTCGGCCCAAAGTCACGTGCCGGAAGCTTAGGTTTGTCATGCGGCCTTAACCCAAATAAAATAAGAAAAGCACTAGACATTGGGGAAAGACTCTCAATGAAAGACAAAACTAGCATAATCTACTGAGGCCTGCTTCCCATCACTCCTCCTGGTATCTAAGAGTCCTGGGAAAGTGAAGCCCAGAAGATGAATTTTAAACAATGAATGTGTTACGTGGCTAATTTTAATGCCTCTTGAACTGCACAGTTTATGCCTATTATTTCTTACTGCTGTGCCATTCAGGACATTTTGCTTCCCCCATTTTGCCTCCCTTTCCAATCTCATATGTTGCTGCCTGTTTACTTGTCCCTTCAGGATGATCACTCTGCTTTTATTCTGCTCTTTCATTTCCCCTCACTCTCACATCCTCCTCCCCTCTCCCCCCGAGACATTCCAAAGACAATCCTTACCTGTTCTGTGTTTGCACTTTCGAAAATGCCATATAAGTGAACCCAACACAACAACGAATACAGCAACATGCACTCCCACTATGGTGAATAACAGTACATGCGAGTTAACTGGTGAGGCCCCCGCCGCTTGTTCTAAAATGAAAATACAATGGCAAAAAAAAAAATTGACTTAAAATTCCTTCTGCCCCATTCTGTTAGCGTTACACATGGTTCTTTTTGTAATTTCCTCTCATATACAGACAGTATAAAAAGATCATACACTAACCAACGGTACAACAAGGCTTTATTTATCTTTTCTGTTTTTCTGACTTCCCTTCAAGTGCAGTCGAGTCAGAAAAGTGACCTTATGAAACAAAACTGTGGGATTCCCTATTTTTTTTCTCAGGGTCCGCAAATTAAAGTGGCCCAGTTTACAAGTCAAAGATGAGTTTTCCTAACAGCTGGCATTGCAAACCCAGCACAGTTTCTGACAATCCAGCAGTGCTCCTTCTGCCTCATACAACATGACCAGAAATAAAGGTTTTGTGGTCAGACGCAAGCTTGTGATTCTGGTGAAGATTTGTGAGTCAGTATAGGCACCAGCTCGCTGTACTGTAGCTTGGCTTACCCTTGAGGAGCTACGAGGAGAAACAATCTTGTTTTGGTCTGTATGAAGTCAACATGTGACGTAAAAGGACACAGGGAGCTGAATCGCTGGGCAAGAAGAAGATCTGACTATAACATTACTTTAAAGCAGGGGTGGGCAAACTTTTTGGCCCAAGAGCCACATCGGAGAATAGAAATTGTATGAGGGGCCATGAATGCTCACGGAATCGGGTTTGGGGTGTGGGAGGGAGTGCGGGATCTGGGGTGGGGCTGGGGATGAGAGGTTTGGGGTGCAGGAGGGTGCTCCGAGCAAGTATTGAGGGGTTTGGAGAGCGGGAGGGGAATCCGGGCTGGGGCAGTGGGCTGAGGGGATGCAGGCTCTGAGCGGCGCTTACCTCAAGTGGCTCCTGGAAGCAGTGGCGTGTCCCTTCTCCAGCTCCTATGCGGAGGTGCTGCCAGGCGGCTCCGCACACTGCCCCATCTGCAGGCACCCCTCTGCAGCTCCTATTGGAGCATGTATGAGCTGGAGCGGGGCCATGCCATGGCTTCCAGGAGTAGTGTAGTGTGGCCTCAACCCAGAGCCCTGGCTGGAGCAGGGCAAAGCCGCATTGTGCACCCCCAACCCAGCGCCCTGGCCAGAGTGCCGGAGCAGGGCCGAGCCACGTGGTGCGGCTCACAGGCCAGTTTAAAATGGCTCATGGGCCAGATCTGGCCCGCAGGCCATAGTTTGCCCACCCCTTTTTTAAAGCAACTGGGTCATATTTCACGTTGGTATAACTCTAGTGGAGCCATGATAGGAATGAATTCAGTCCAAAGACAGAAGTTCTTCTAGCTAAGCTTTCACCTGCATTAAAGATTTTTGTCATTATCATATAACTCAGCTGACTTAGAGGCCGGCAATCATGCGTTTTGTAAAAGTTTGGTACAGTCTGAGAATGCCTGAGTATCAACTGTATGTACAGTACCTGAAATCAAACTGTTTGGTTGCTATGGTTATTACTGTCTGAAAATGAAAGGTGACAGTGTCAACAAAAAAGCAAACTATTCTGGATCTGAGTAAGGGCCTTGATCAAGCGACAAATACAATCATTTTTCTGTTCAGTTGGTGAACTACATCTACATAGCAGCTATTTTCACCACACAACCATACACCAACTGAATTTATGAGTCCATACCTATCATGCTGACTGTCTTTGCACATTAAGGTGACCAGATGTCCCAATTTTATAGGGACAGTCTCGATATTTGGGACTTTTTCTTATATAGGCTCCTATTACCCCCATCCCAATTTTTCACACTTGCTATCTGGTCATCCTATTGCACATTCTGGGAAAATCTGGGCAGCTATCCCATAGTCCCTCAGTATGAGATAGAGTGATTGAAGGACATGCACAAAGAGTGGCAGCAACAGCACCTGAGGCAGTGCACTCTGGGATGCCCTACTGCACAGAGAACAAGGAGGAGAAAGGTCAATTTATGTATATTGGCATGGTTAGGGGGGTCTTATTCACACAGCAAAATAACAGCATAAGATGCAGATTACAGAAAGACGGGGCAGGAGCGGCAGGTTTGTATAATTTTTGGTGGTGCCGAGAATGGGTCCAAGTCCCGCCGTGCCCCCCCATCTCCCCTCACACACACACTCTCCTTCCTGCCTAAGGTTCTGGGAGGGAATTTGGGTGTGGGAGGCAGTTTGGGGTGCAGGCTCTGGGAGGAAGTTTGGGTGTGGGAGGGATGCGGGCTCTGGGATGGAGTTTGGGTGCTGGGTGCAGTCTCTGGGCTGGGGCAGGGGGCCAGAGAGGAGGACTCCCCCCAACCCTCTCCCTATCGGTAGCAGCGAGTTCCAGGGTGGGAGGTCCCCCCTGGCTCCCCTGGCCCAACACTCACCCAAGACCCCTGCAGGCTGCTGCTCAGGAGTTGCCTGCCCGGGGCGGGGGGGGGAATGCCTGCCACGCACCTCCTCCCCTCCTCCCTCTGCAGGTGCAGTAGCCACCTCAGCCTGCCCCCGGCACCACTCCATTGTACCCGGCCGCAGCAGTGCCTGGAGAGGAAGTGCAGTGCGGAGCTGTAGGGGGCAGCCACCCACTGCCAGAGGCGGCTCTAGCAATTTCGCCGCCCCAAGCACGGCGGCACGCTGCGGGGGGCTTTCTGGCGGTCACCGGTCCCGCAGCTCTGGTGGACCTCCCGCAGACGTGCCTGCGGAGGGTCCACTGGTCCCGCGGCTCCGGTGAAGCATCCGCAGGCACGCCTGCAGGAGGTCCACCGGAGCCGCGAACCAGCGGACTCTCCACAGGCATGTCTGCGGGAGGTCCACCGGAGCCGCCTGCCGCCCTCCTGGCGACTGGCGGAGCGCCCCCTGTGGCATGCCGCCCCAAGCATGCGCTTGGCATGCTGGGGCCTGGAGCTGGCCCTGCCCACTGCCCAGGGCAGGCAGGGAAGCTTGGAGAAGTGGGGGGGGTCACCTGGTGGGGTCGGGGGACACTCTGTGGGAGGGTGCAGGGGCGGCAGGCGGGGCAAGGGGAGAGACCTGGTTCCGAACATTGGTGGAGCCGGGCCCCCGGGCCCTGAATTTGCTGGAGCCTGGGCACCGCAGGCCCATACAACTTGCTGCCCCTGGACAAGGGACAGGGCCGGCTCCAGAGTTTTTGCCGCCCCAAGCAGAAAAAAAAAATCCGTGATCGCGATCTGCAGCTCTACTGCTGCCGCTTCAGTCTTTGGCAGCAAATCAGTGGCTGGTTCTTCGCTCCGAGAGGGAGTGAGGGACCCGTCACCGAATAGTGGCCGAAGACCTGGACATGCCGCCCCTCACCATTGGCTGCCCCAAGCACCTGCTTGCTGAGCTGGTGCCTGAAGCCGGCCCTGACAAGGGACACATGGGAAGTGAGCTGCACAGTTGAGCCCCCTCTCTTCCATTTAAATCGGGGAGCTGTTAGCTAAAGTGATTTAGCTCAGTGGTTCCCAACCAGGAGTACACACTCCCCTTGAGGTACGCAGGGGTCTTCCAGGGGGTTCATCAACTCATCTAGATATTTGCCTAGTTGTACAACAGGCTACATAAAAAGCACTAGCGAAGTCAGTACAAACTAAAATTTCATACAGACGATGACCTGTTTATACTGCTCTATTTACTGTACACTGAAATGTAAGTACAATTTTTATATTCCAAATGATTTATTTTATAATTATACGATAAAAATTTGTTTTTAGAAAGCTGACCTGCAAAACCTGGGGCACAGCTAGGGAACCAATGAAAGACTTGCCAGAAACAGACAGGAGTGGAGGAGCTTCATCACTGCCCTAAATGCCAGAGGCGTAATAGGAACATAATGATGATGGTCAAAATGAGAAAGTGAGCAATTTTTCAGTAATAGT
This sequence comes from Mauremys reevesii, assembly GCF_016161935.1. NCBI lineage: Eukaryota > Metazoa > Chordata > Testudines > Geoemydidae > Mauremys > Mauremys reevesii. Next base: position 189,909,868 of record NC_052623.1, read on the forward strand.
TGCTGTGACATTTTTGTATTTTTTTATGTCTGATTTTGTAAGCAAGTAGTTTTTAAGTGAAATGAAACTTGGGGGTACGCAAGACAAATCAGACTCCTGAAAGTAGTACAGTAGTCCGGAAAGGTTAGGAACCACTGCTGTAGCCAATTGCAACTATAGGTTCTGATGGCATTAAAACAAATGGGGGAGAAAGCTAACCCTAATCTGAATTCCATTTCAGCCCAAACTGAGTTTAGTGTTTCTTGGCAGGTAAGAAGGCTAATCTTTTTAGAAAGAAGAATAAGAGAGAGCCCTGAAGCAATGTTTCCTTTCTGTCTGGTCCAGTTTAGTGTCAGAATTCTATTATCTCCTCTCTAAGGGCTTTTCCATACACAAAATGTGTACGATTTTAACCATACTAGTATGAAGGTCCAGACCCCGCTAATGTGGGCACAGTTATATTGGCATAAAGGTCTTATATTGGTATAAAGGTGTTTCAATTACAAAAAAATCAAAATGAAAGCTCTGTTTTGAGTCGACCCAGAACCAACATTTTTCAGAATGTTCAGTGCACTGAAGTGTCAGAAAAAATATTTTAGGTCAAATTGAACATTTAGTTTGACCAAAACATTTTATTACAATTTTGAGCATTAAACGTTTTTAATGTTTAACAATTAAAATTAAAGGAAATTTCAAAATAAGTAGTTTTGAACCAAAAAAATCAAAACATTTTGTTTCAAAAATGTTGAAAAAAATTTCAATTTTTTAAACATTTTTTGAGCAAAACAATTCTGTAAAATCAACACAAATTTACAAAATATTTCATTGTTGCCCAATCTTCATTTTTCACCAAAAATGTTTCAGCTGAACACTTTCACCCAGCTCTAGCCTCTATTTCATGAATGCGTTAATCAATTAATGGTTAACTAGTTATGGAATGTCTCTGACATGGTTCTTCTGTGCTCACATTTTGAACCTGGAATGAGTGTTATTGCAGTATTTAACTGAGGAATAAAATATCTTTTAAAGTAGACAGAATATTAACATTGTCCCATGTTTGCTAACATTTTAAATTGAGAAGTACTCACCTACTTTCACATCAATCATTGTCTGGTATATAATCTTCCCATCTCTGTCTCGCACTTCTACTGAATACCGTCCACAATCACTTTCCTGAATCCTGTCCAGTCTGAGCGTGCCATTAGGTAAGATCTGAGATCTGTAGGTGGATCTCCCATCGGACTGAGAGTAATTTAACTCAGCAACCAACAAACTGTCTTTCTTCCACATTATCTGGACCAAGTCTTTCCAATCCATCGCTGCTAGAGGTAGGAACATGGAGCTGCCGACAATTCCTGTTACTTCTTGAACAGGTGCTGTTCTATTTCCTGAAGGGGAAAAGCCATCTCTGCTAAATTTAAGGGAGGGAGCATTCCTTATGTTCTCTTTTAACTGAGAGTGATCTCTTTTCTGTTGTATCTTTTCAAAATGGAGGAATGAAGTCAAGTGCTGGGGAGTATGTTTGTTAAACCTAGTTTCGTACATATGGATTTAAAATAAAAATAATGCTTTTCTGTATATTTATTATACCTTTTCCATCCCAAATGATCATAAAGTAGTTTATACACCACATTGAGAGCAAACACTCAGACTCCACACACTGTCACGTTGCACAACAGTTTAGAACAGCAAGTGAAGAACAATATTATATTGTTAGAAAGTGTGTGAAACCTAGTTACAGGTCGGGTTCAAACTCCATTGAGATTGGTCAGTGTGAACTCACTCTTCAATTAACATAAGTCCCACTTAAGACAAAAGATGTATGTGAACTTTAGGCTGAGTATTGTCATGGGTAGGAGTGTGTGTGTGTGTGTGTGTGTGCGTACGGGTGAAGAAAGATCTCACAGAAAACTAAGGTCAGACACGAATAGATGGAGTGAGAGAGGCAGCCTGAAGGAGCAGCTAAAAGTGTGTAACGGATCCTGGAAGAAACCTGGGAAGAGGTGTTTGGGTCAGGGGTGCAGGCTGAAAAGAGCACTCTTGGTGTTGTGAGCAAAAGAAGATCTTTCAGACTATTTTATTTCTTCTGCATTCAGAAACACAATAAACAAAACTGCATCAAAGAAATACCTGACCATCACCAATTTCTACTCCCACCTGCAACACCCACAGGGCCCCAACTTTGACTAGCTACTCAGATCAAAAAGTGGCAACAATCCAGTCGAAATAGCTGGGAGAATTTAGAGAAGACAGACTGCACAATTTGACCAGATTACTATAACTAATGCCTGGCCAAGGTCTAGGTTCAGTTCTGATACAGCTGGAAGTGCCACCAACTGAACCACCAGCACAGCTTCATGCAGCACTTGATGCTCTCCTACGCAAATAGGGAGACAACTTGAAGGTGGCTTGCATCTGTTTAGTCTGCAAGATCAAAACACAGCAGAGCAAGGAATAAAAGGAGAACTAGAGTAGGCAGAACTTTCTTAAACACGTGTACTATTGGACCACATTTCAACATTGAAAATACTCATTGGTAGACGCTGGGCAAATACAAAACCCAATAGTCACATCAATAAATACCGGTGTGACGTGAACTCTTCTCCTACATATTCTGATTTACTTTTGTACTGGAAACCCAAGGAAGGCTTGGAGTTTGGGTTTGTTTTTGAAAAGTGTCCACGCATTTGGATATTTTACTGTATTTGAGGCTTAGCCAAAAGTTACCCAAATCTTTGTAGTCTGAACGCTGGTCTGAAAATCTCATTAGAAAGTTCTCTATTGAAAGGCCCTGCAATTCTGTATTGCAATCCTCGTCAGTAAACCACTAGACCAGTCCATCCCATGAGAATCTGAGCAGTTCTGGCTCCAGTCTGGGCTGGACCCCAGAAGAGAAAAGAGTACACTATGCAAAAATGTAAAATTAAATGTACCCTAGTACATTAGAATCTCTAAAAAGTTTTGGTTCAAGTTTGGTTATAAAAATGTGTGTTTCTTATTTTATCTGCAGTAAGTCTTCTGTCTTTACCAGGAGATCGACTTTCTGATGTTTCTGGTTAATAACCCACTGTGGGATCACATGGTGCTGAACACCAGGAACGCAGTTCAGGAATATAGGAACATTTTTTTCTGGGTATTTTAATCCTCCACAAAAACTGAGTTCATTAAATGACCTTTTCAGACCAATTTTTCAGCTACAGATAGAGGTCACTGACCTGAACAATACACTGACACATACTAAAACTACACTTTGACATTTGCATGTTATTGATATAATCTACAGGCATTGCATAGTGTGCTGATACTTACCGCTATACTCTAGCTGAATTTTTTGATGGCCCAAACCTGCTCCATCATGACCAAACACTTCTGCCGTGTACTGACCCTCATCCCCCGGCTGCATGGGGCAAACACTCAAGCTGCCATTGGAGAATGCACAAAATCTCTCGCTGTATGTTCCAGAGCCGTGTACAGTTTGACCTTTCATCTTGGCCACTTGCTTATTGCCTTTCTTCCAAGTAACATGAATAGGCCTGTTTGTGTAATTGTGCAGATCAAGCATAACACAGTCACCTACAATTCCTCTGACAGTTTGCATCCCTTCGGTGGCCCCTGATAATAAAGAAAGAATACATGTGCATGAGAACATTTGCTTACATTCAGGGTCCTAAGGTTTACCATGGTTTGGGGGAGGGATTCCTGGAATTTGGCTCCCCTATTGTCAGAAACAAGCAGCTCTAACTATCTGTGGCACACTAAGATGAACTTGGCACAGATATGAGCTTTAAAAAGGCTTTTACCCCTAATGTGTGAATGAGAACAACTCCAATGCAGCTGCAGACATCCTGCTCAAATTCATGCTTAGAAAAGACAACAACTCCATACAGGTATTTGGTAAAGTATATAAAAGCCAGTATGCAAAGTCCCTAATATATGATCAGCATTTAATCATTTTCTGACCCAAATTCGCCATAACTAGTGGATGCCAGTAGAACCAAAAAAAATTGGAGTTTCTAGACCAAGTCATTTCTGCAATAGTAGGAGCCAAAAAATAAAAACAAGTTAGGAAACTTTTCAGAAAGTGCAAGCAATTCATTTTGCACACTCATATAATCGAAACATCCATGTCCAATTTATACCAAATTCTACCCTAACATAAAATCTAAATCTAGATTTATGAATCTCTAAATTCATAAAATCACCCACATGAGATTTCACACAGATTGCTTCATAATGACTATAGTAAGATCAGCTGAGTGTCAAAATGTGGCTTAAAATGGACAGCTAGCTATAGCAGTAAGGGCTAAGGTCTCTCATTTATCTGTCCTTCTGTCCATCCATCCATCCATCCATCCACTTTATAATAAAAATTACCAACTTCTCCTCTGACTTCTCCCTCCCCTAAGAAAGGAGGGTCATTCTCACTGTAACTGAAACACAGAAGGAGGATGTCATAATAACAGTTACGTCATTTGGTCGGCTTCTCTAGTCTGCTAAGGCCACTTTGTGCCACTCAACCTTAAAGCTGAGATGGCCAATGGAGAATGTCTCTCTGGTAGAGGATATACAGCTGCCTCCTGTGCCTGCAGCCCCACCACTACTGGCAAAAGAGGAGGGAGAGGGTGTATTAGGAGTGCAGTGAAGGCAGACTGGCTGGAGGGCAGGGTAGAGTGCAGTAATGTCCAATCTTCCACTGGCACGAGGTCCCTCAGAAATTAGCTTGCACTGGGCCTGGCAGCTGAGAATCAGGGAGCCACAACCAGCCCCCCAGCTCTCTACTCCATTCGAGTAGAGCTTGGATAGAGTGCAGACTTTGAATTTTCAATGTAAATCGGTAGAAATCTTGCTTGACTTAGTTTGCAAATGCATCTTGCGTTCTATCTGCTGTTTTTTCAAATCACAATTTAAAATAAAAAATCATTTATTTTCACATTTCTCATGGTATAGGCTGGCACATTCTAAAACATGATTTAGAGACAGTAAGGCCAAGGTTTTAAAAAATAGATGCCTAAAATTACACTTCAAAAACTAATTTAGCTCTAAATCAGCGGGCTGAGCATCCAGCAGATTTCAATTGGAGCTGATGCGTGTTCAGCATTTCTGAAAATCAGGTTGCTTATTTCAGAGCCTAAGTCAAATTTGTAGGAGACTGACTTTAGGCTTCTGGCTTTGGAAATCTTGGCCCAAGGGTGCTATGAATGACTAATAAATATAATCATTGAGTGCATCTAAGAACCTTGGGTCACTCATGGGACCAAACAAATTCAAAACTAGCAGACACTAAAGTGAGGAGCATATGATAACAAGTTGAAAAACATAATATGGCATAACAAACTTTGATGTGTCTCCACCATGCATCCCTATAGAGTAAGACATTAGGATAGTACTTTTATGCCTACCATGTCTTTGTAACTGAAAAACTCTTTGGTAGACATGATTTCCAGTTTTGTTAACACATTCACTGTATATTGTCCCTCATTCTCTTTCACTGTTTTGTAAAATGCTACAGTTCCATTAAAAAATATGGTAAACTTACTGGTACGACGTGTCCAGCTACTTAACAAAGTCTTTCCCTTGTTCCAAGTGACGTGAACAGGGTGTTCCAAGTCAGGATACACATGATGCCGTGTAACAGAACTACCCAGCATCCCATTTACAGCTGTCACATCACTGTGCACTGGAAATATAATACATGCAAAACATGTTTAGTTACAGAACAACACAATGTGTTTCTGGGCACCATACTGAAATAAATGATGCGAATTTCGAAATTCTAAGACAGAAATGAATCCTCATGGCTAGAGCAGGAAACTAGAAGTCAGGATGCCTGGGTCCTATTCCCAGCTCGGCCACTGACTCATTGTATGATGTTGGGCAAGTCACTTTGTTTCTTAATGCTACAATTTCCCCATCTGTCAAATGGTTTACAACTTTTATTCTCTCTTAGCAGCCTTGGGATGCTTAATTAAGTAATGTTTCTAAAGTGCTTTAAGATCCTTTGATGAAAAGATGCCACTACCAGTATATCCTAATGCCAAGTGTGGGCAATTTTCAGCAGCTGATACTAGTCAAAGTTATTTGGTTTTGCCTTCTGGAAACACATAAAAAATATAAACTCAGAAATAACACACCTATCATCCTTAAAGTTTTTTCAGCTTCTTATTATCATCTGAACACAATTCAGTGCAGTACTCTTTCCAACATTAAATGTACAATATATTTTATTATAATACATGAATTTCTTATTATGCTTGTCTTTGGTTATTTTACAGATACACTGAAATCCTCTTATACTGAGGTCATTTCTTTTGCAATGAACAACATGACTATAAGCTAAGACTACATACAGAAATGAACAGATTGAAACACTCTGAGCAAGTGCTTCTACTTCTTCCTAAAACATGCTTCAGTATTGCCCCAATCCTGCAACCACTGAACACAATGGCAAAACTCCCCTTGATTTAATTTGGAACAGAATCACATGTCTAATCTGAATTTAGTATAAACACATTCCGCTCTTAAAGAATTACTAAGAAAGAAAGAAAAATGGCTTACCCTGGAGAATAATAAGTGCAAACAATGTAGACTGGAAGGTAAAACTAGATGACATTTCAGAAATGATTTTTGTTCCAGTATTTCACATAAACTGTACTTTTTTGAGGAAACCTCCACATCCCACTAACTTAAATCCATACTGAGTGGTGCGTCTTGAAGATTGTGAACATGCAGAAATGCTTAAAGGCTGTTTCTATTTTTCAATTACTTCCTTACTGACTCAGAACTAGAGTTCTCACAAAGGGACAGTGGATATTTTGGAAGGGAAACATTGTGGCTTCAACCACTGTGTCAGACAAGCGTTAGGTAAGAACTCGTAAATATACTTCCTCGTTTTCCACGTCATAGCGGCTGCTGCAGCAGGTGGAGGTCAGCCCGGCATAAGACATTTTCTCCTCCCTATTGTGTGAGCATGCACCAAAACGAAGATAGAGCTGAAATAGGGCTGTGCATGCATGTTTGTGTTGTTATTATTAGTATAGTTTATATTTTCATAGTTCCTAGGAGCCGCAGTCATGGACCAGGACTGTATTCAATAGGCACTGCCTGAACGCAGAACTAAATGACAATCTCTGCCCCAAAGAGTTTACAATCTAAAGTATAAGACAACAGATGGTTACCGACACACAGGAAAGTACAAGGAAATCATGAGACAATATTGGTCAAGCATGACAGGCAGTCATAAACTCCTAATAGAGAGTCTTCTTTAGTTCAAGTGGTAGAGGCTTACTGGTTTTAGAAACAAAGGTCCTAGGCGTGTCTGCAATAAAGAACGGTACTGTGGCTAACTGAACCAGAGGGACTGCACCTGTGCAAATAACAATAGTGCAGTGAATCCACATTAGGTATCCTATTTGGGTTGAATTGTGCCCTGCATGCATACACAGTGTTCTAAACAAATACTGTAACTGCTTTGTCTTCTGAGTATCTAACCTAGAGTTCCCATCACAGTGCCCTGAAGCTGTGGCCTGGGCGAGATTTGGAAAGGCCTTTTGGGAGCCCAAGGGAATTGTGTGAGAAAGGACCCATAGGTCCCTCAGAAATTATAGCATTCTGCAACATATTCTCAAAATGGAGGCCAAGCTGAATTGTCAGTGTTCACGCTTCCTCAGAGAGAGAATTTTCTGCTGGAGGTTCTGAAAACTGATTTTCAGGCATAATAAGCTGCCCATCAGTGGTGGTAGAGGGTGTTCTAGCAATACATACCTAGCCAGGGAACAAGACCAGCAGTTCATGGAATTCCTGCCGCAGGTCTGTGACAGGCTCTGTTTCCCCTTCCTCACTACCCTAGGAACTGCTTGTTCATTATTTCAAGAAGAAATTCACGGAACAGAGCACCACTTTTGGGTCAGGACCATGACCACAGAGACATGGAGCAGAGCAATTTGAGAAATTTGCAAAACTTCCAAATGAGGCAACAAGACTCCTCTCCTCTGTGTTTGCTGATGACCAGGAATGCAGTGGGAACATTTTTTTCTGTGTATTTTAACCCTCCACAAAAACTGAGGTCATTAAATGATCTTTTCAGACCAGTTTTTCACCTTTTCTGTGTTTGCCACATCAAACCAGCAAGTACCTTAATTAGAAAAGGTACCACTCTATTATGCCATTCTTGGCTAGTTCCTGAGTATTTACTTTGGGGGGTGGCCAGGCAAAGTGCATGATACCAGAATTTGGAAAGCTCTGAATTTTTCAGAAGTGGAAAAGAGGCACACACTTCTCCCCTGCCCCCACACATTACAGAAATGTTAATAGGTTCTCCATCCCCATCTTGGTAATCTGTGCCCTTCCATATTAATGGCTCCCCAGCTACACCTGATAAAACAAAACTAGACAGACAGCAGTTTAACCTATCAGCAGGTGGAGTGGTGGTAGAGTGTGCATTTGAGAGGCTTAAAGCAAGTTGAAGACGTCTGTTGACTTGCAGTCACGGCACAATCTACAACATGGGTATTGCAAAAGCTGCTTGTTGTGTTCCACACAACATTGGTGAAAATAAGAGTGTGGTATCTAATAGACAGTAAACTGAGGCTGTAGGTCTTCCTGCAAATTAGACTGCCACACAGGTAATCAATACCACCTGACATTGTCAGAAGTGCCTGCACTAGATGTGTGAACCTCATCATCAGGGAGGATTTGTGCATCTCTCTTGCTATGCAGGGGAGTGTGAAGGGCTGATGAAGCTGAGACTTGAAAAATGCTACATTTACTGTTATCATTTGCTATTATTGTTATCCTTGCTCCCTTGGCTGGTGGTGGGTTTGACCATATTGATAGCTTTGCTGGTCTCGTTATCATTTTACTTTTGTGAAGTTATGTGAGTCTGAGTGAGGGAAATTATGGAATACTGAAGCAGTGGTTATCTGAAGGTTAATAAAGGTATGCTTAATAAACTGTAAGGCAGTGGTTCCCAAACTTGTTCTGCTGCTTGTGCAGGGAAAGCCCCTGGCAGGCCGGACCGGTTTGTTTACCTGCTGCATCCGCAGGTTCGGCTGATTGCAGCTCCCACTGGCCGCAGTTCGCTGCTCCAGGCCAATGGGAGCTGCTGGAAGCGGCGGCCAGTACGTCCCTCAGCCTGCGCCACTTCCAGCAGCTCCCATTGGCCTGGAGCAGTGAACTGCGGCCAGTGGGAGCTGCAATTGGCCGAACCTGCGGACGCGGCAGGTAAACAAATCGGCCCGGTCCGCCGGGGGCTTTCCCTGAACAAGCAGCGAAACAAGTTTGGGAACCACTGCTCTAAGGAAAGAGGTAAATACTGCAAACTAACTTTTTTTAAACACAAAAACACTCAAGCTAGCTGCAATAAGTAACCAATGAAAACAAAAAACAAAACAAAGACCTGTGCACGCACACACACACACACACACACAAACACACCAATCAAGATGATGTAGGGTCTACAAAAAAGGAATAACTGATCTCTGAGTATTCCAAATAACAGTTGAGGCTGAGACTGAATCTCCTCATAGTACCAGATATTTACAAATACTCTGATGTCTGTCTCAGGCTGGCTCTTAGCAACCTCTTGTGATGATGACTTCTCCTTAGAAATGCTCCAAAAGCAAGTTGGTAACAAAGCAATAGCAAATAAGCAGGCACTGGTGACAGTCATGCAATGGGATTTCAGATGTGTGCAGGTAAGAAGTTTACAGAAATCTTGACTCTGGGTCAGTAGAATACAGAAATCCAAGACCACCTAAGCAGTGACTGGTGCACTGTAGTACTGGGGTGGAAGGACTAATTGCATGGATGGAGCTGTTACACCAGTACTTGCTTATACCGACACTGCACAAATGCAGAATGACCTGGTGCTTCTGAGCCTTGCTCAGAGAAAGTGCAATCCAAATTGTGGTGTGATCATTTGGGCAGAGAGGCTGGGTACTGGAGTTCCATCTTTGATGGTTTTTTGCATCAGCTGGAAGAAACTATGGTTTCTGCCTTCCCACTATTAAAGATTTTTTCCTGTCTGGGATGGGGCTGAAATAGATACTGTGACAACCTTCCTCCTATCAAAAAGATATAGCAAAACTCTTTGGGAGTAGGTAGAATGGTGAATCATTTGCCAGCTGGAGATACTCTGTCATTACTGACGGGGCTCCAAGAAATAATCTTGCAAACACAGCAATTAATTGACAAATCATTTTTATAGCACAGTTTTGCAAGACTTTGTTCCCTCACTCACTTGAGGCAAGTATTCTATTTTGAATCGGGGTGTAGAATACCATTTGTGATATTGTCAGTCATCATATTAACGTGCTGGCAAGTAAAAAGTTGTGCTTGTCTGGCAAATTTTCATGTCAGTTTTGTAACGTAATAGAGCAGCATTGGTGTGCATGGAAATTTACAGACATGTAAGAAGATAAGAAACTTCCAAGTTCCAAGAAACTTACAATGTTAGGCCCTGATACTTCAAGCTGTTCCAAAATGGGGGATGTCTGCACCCAGCACAGAGCCCCCTTGGACTCAGTGGGGAACCATAGCCAGATTTTGTAATTTTGTAATTCTTCTGGAAGTTTTACCCTGAGATCAAAGCTTTTAGTTTAACGGCCACAATTTCAAAGTGCTCAAGAATCAACACACTGATTTTATGTTTGAAAAATTGTCAAGGAAAATAGAGGCGAGGTTGATAGACTCTAAGCAGCTGCATTAGGGTAATATAATCATGACATGGGCACCTCCCCGGTTTCCTGAACAATGAAACAATGTTTTGTTTTTCTAAAAGTAGCTGCAACTCTCCTGTAAGGGAATGAGCCAGTGCTAGGCAACCTTAATGACATTAATGTTAATGAAGTTTTGGGGCAATAATATACAGTTGTTCCTGATAATTGTCATTTTGCCTCAAAATATATATGGACTTTCACCTATGTTTTAGAGGTGGCTGAAGTGACTAACTTGTTTATCATAAACAAGTTAAACAAATTATCACTTGTTAAACACTGGGATCTCTTGAGATGAGACATTCTAGAAATGTGTAAACTATTCCAACTAATAAACCTACATTTTAAAATCCTACTGAAGAAAATAATTGCATTGGGGAAATGGCTGTGTAGTGCAACACTGGATGCATAGCTAATCAGAACTCATACAGCAGTTGCAAATGGAACATAGCTAGTCTGTTGGTGCTATAACAGGTATATGTAGAAGTGGGCAACTTGTGTGCCTAAAACAGAAATAACACTGTAGATGTGGTAACTGCAGGAAGTTATACAAAGAAAAGGCTCAATTTAAAAGAAATCTGAAAACACTTCTCTTAGGGTTATTCCATCTGTGATACAGAACACCTGGAAGTCTACAAAAAAGTCATAGCTTCACATATGGTCATAACTGTGTTTTTAAAATGTCCTCTAAGTGGCACAAGAACATTTAGCAATAGCACTTCAAAAAAAATCCAAGACCATTTTCCAATTAAGTCCTAAGATTGCACATAGCCTTTCTTTAATTCCAAAACTTTTAGATCTGTACAAATAATCTAAGATCTGCTTATTGTCAAATTTCACAATTCCAGGAGAATAAAGTTTGAACTTGGCATTGTGTTTTAACCTTTGAAGCGAAGCGGTCTTTTCTCAAGGTTTTTTTTTAATGGGTCACAACAGGCATAGTAATACTGCAAGACATCTGAAAGCTCATTTGCTAACAAGTCCATTTCTTACAGATGAAACTATATAAACTTAGGTTTTCCTATTATATTTTTTCTTTGAATCCGATATGGTCAATATAGTTTTGGTAAAGCTATTTTCCTATATAGCTTAGTCAAATGAACATTTCCTTGCACCACTTACTACTGTTTAAATATCTCTTATAAAAATAAATTCAAATGAGTATCCCCAAAGTGGACTATCCCTGAAATGTTTCAGGGTGATGCCTTAACATACTATTATCACCACAAAAATATTAAAATTCCTAACCAGATCAGCCACACCATCACTGGTTCATTCACCTGCACGTCCACCAATGTAATATACGCCATCCTATGCCAGCAATGCCCCTCTGCTGTGTACATCGGCCAAACTGGACAGTCTCTAAGGAAAAGGATAAATGGACACAAATCAGATATTAGGAATGGCAATATACAAAAACCTGTAAGAACACTTCAACCTCCCTGGCCACACAATAGCAGATCTTAAGGTGGCCATCCTGCAGCAAAAAAGCTTCAGGATCAGACTTCAGAGAGAAACTGCTGAGCTTCAGTTCATCTGCAAATTTGACACCATCAGCTCAGGATTAAACAAAGACTGTGAATGGCTAGCCAACTACAGAACCAGTTTCTCCTCCCTTGGTTTTCACACCTCAACTGCTAGAAGAGGGCCTCATCCTCCCTGATTGAACTAACCTCGTTATCTCTAGCCTACTTCTTGCTTGCATATATATACCTGCTTCTGGAAATTTCCACTACATGCATCCGACGAAGTGGGTATTCACCCACGAAAGTTCATGCTCAAAAATGTCTGTTAGTCTATAAGGTGCCACAGGACTCTTTGTTGCTTTTACAGATCCAGACTAACACAGCTACCCCTCTGATACTTGACAAAAAAATATGAGGACTGTTTAAGTCCTTTAACCCAAAAAATCTTTCTGTGGTTAAAAAGGCCCCAGAGGAGGTTAATCCTGCTAACCCTTGAAAGGACACGGATACAGCCTTCTGATCAAGAATAGGCGCACAAGTAATACTTTGAAAACAAAGTCTTATTTATTGAGAGAAAATTAGGTGATTACAGTATTTTCAGTAAAGCAAGAAAGAAAAAGAAAAGGTTACAATGTATATTATTCAGTAAAGTAAGAAAGGAAAGGAAAATAATTACAATGTATCATAGGTAATAAGGCACAATTGGTTTATTTTTAAAGATCACACATTCAATTGACTCAGAAGATTAAACAGACTATGAGACAAATACAATGTTGCAAGTTAGTACACATTGAACTTTTCATACATATGCATAAGGCCTCTAATATAATAACATTGGACTTATTACAATGTAACATGCAAGTACCCAATGCATATCCATAAAACAGCATACAATAAAGCCGTTGACCCAGGTTTAAATATTCATGTAAAAAGAGAAGGATAACTAAAATGAGGAGTTCTCCAAGTTCCACTTCCTTGCCTTTTATTTACCTTCACACCAATACTGGAAATAAAATTTGACCCAAATTTCCTTCTTCATGTGTAACTTTCTATCATATGTACCATGGTATCTGTAATTTAATCTGACTTTTATATACAATTTCAACACATAATTCACACCAAATATATATTCTACTGACCCCTCCTTGTGGGTCCATAATTTGAAATTGGTTTCTATCAAATTAACAAAATTATGATAGCATTGTATGAGTATTGTTCTTGAACTCTCCTTACTTCACTCAGGGACTTACCATGCTATGACAGCACATGAAGAATTCTTATTTGGATATATGGTCAAATTATCTGATCATGTCATTAGGTCCTTAGATTAGGTCCCTCTATTATTGCACATTGCCATGCTCTCATCGCTTTCCTGTATATTTCACCCCTTTTATCTGCAGCATCCCAATCACAGTTTGATGGTTTTGGGGCGGTATGATAATCTGGATGGGTCATTAAGTGTCCTCGCCCTTGGGAGGTATAAGTAATGGAGCACTTATGAGCATTGTAATAGGTTGTAATAAACTTCCTGTTTTCCAAACTTTGTTCGATAGCTTTTATAGGACCCAAGATCATGGTTATTGCTTTAGCTCTATCATTCCTTTGAATTGTGAACTCACACTTGAATACTGTTGACAGTGGTTGTGGTATTAGGTTTGATCCATTGTACTGTTGTGTCTGTGTTTGCCTTCATTGTTCTTTTCATACCCATTGTCTGTGGTTTGATTGTGGTCCCTATATCTGAATCTACCCTCTCTTCTGCACTTACTAACAGATTCGTCTAGTGTGCAATTATCTTTAATCCTTCTAAGAGTGTACAGTGCCATGGTCCGACCCTATTATTCTATCAAGTATGGTTCCCATTCCTTCATCAGATTTCCATGTACAATTTGAAGTTTGTGGTGATTTCTCATCAGACCTCTGACACATCAATACTCCCTTTCCTTGATCTCTGAATAAAATATTATATTTGGGGGCAGCATCTGTGATGAGTACACTACCCACATGATTTTGTGCCATAAACTCTATAAACCAAACAGGTCCCATTACTGCTTTTATTGTTGTATTCTTTAGTTTACGGATTATGAAAACACATTCCTCAATGCTATTAGCCAAAACCTTATCATTGGGATGGGACTTGGCCCATCGGATCATCGATGTTTTGTCTGAATTGGCATCACCATAGCAGAATCCCATAGACACATCTTCTACCATTTGGCTTCCCCTTCCGAAAGATATAAAGAATGAGAGACCCTATTCTTTTTCAAATACATTTATCTTTTATTTTAGCAATTTACAAATGTAATGGTAAAACAAAATTCCTTTGCATCCGATGATAGCTACATTCTTCTCATACTAACAATATCTTTCTTTTATTATTTATCTTAACTATACTAACAATATTTATTTATTATTTTTTCCTTTATATATATATGTCTGTTTCCTTAGTTAAGCTTACTTTAATATTTCCCTATCATTAACAATTATCATATATGATAAAAAAAATCTTCTTAAACATTCCTATAATAATAATAATAACATTAAACGAATAGAGAAAAATAAATTGTGCTCCATAACAGCCGGTTGTTGACATCAATAAAACAACTCAGTACTTCTATTATGTCAAGCCCTATCATTCCATATTCCGCCGCTCCTCTATGCATAAGACCTAATCTAGCGTTTACTTATTTTTGGTCTATTTTAACTGATATTGGCACACTTAATGGAATAAAAAATTGTCCTCCCACTACATTTGTCACACAAAACTCTTGTGAGGCAAATGGCATTAGATCAACTTCTGTACTGATGTTTAAAATTGATAAGGTTGAGCTCAAATCTACTTGCCCTGAACTTTGAGGATGTCCACCTACATACAGTTTTTGCTTAATGCCAAAAGCTTGACACAATCCCTTTGTAATTTCCCCTATAAAGTTGTCTGTTACAGCTGTCCCCCTGCTGGATTCCTTCCCTCCCCTTTCTGTTTGTGCTAAGTGGCCACCCCCCCAGCCCTTGAACTGACCAAAGTCACAGCCTGGCCCTGCTCATGGGGATGGCTTGTGCAGACTGACTGGAGCCATTGCTCTGCTCAGGGAGGGAGGCTTCTTGTTCCTTTGTCTAGCTTCTTTGTTCAGACCCGGCTCGGTGTAGGGTGCTCTGCCCAGGAATGCAAGACCTAAAGTGGCCAAATAGTTAAGCATATGAGTCATACCTGTGGCTCAGAACATGCCCAGGTATGCCTATGCTTACCTGCAGTTTTTCCCTGCCTTCTCTCCTCCCCTGTTTCAAGGGGAACCAATCAGAGTTACTGGCGGGAAACTGCCTGAGTTTGCCTTTAAAACCAGACATTTTCTGATCAGACCCCCGGAGAGGTTCCTGCATTGCCACCTGGTCTGATCAGCTAGGGGTCTTTGGGGGGCCCTCTCCCCGCTCTCGTTTGTTTTTGAGCATACCCCTGTTTTTAAACTCCCCTCCCACAAACAATGAATTTGTGCCTGGAGATCTCCTGATTATTGTAAGCGAATCGAGTCCTCTCTCCATCCTCCGATGCTACTGCTGTTCCTGTCTCTGTGCTTGCTGCTGTCCTGGGGATTGGTAAGAACTCCCTCTTGCAAACTCCCCCTGTCCTAGCTGCTGGCCTTGTTTCCCCAGCAGGCAGACCCAAGCTAACTCCTTGGTCTGTATCTGTAACTGCTCTGCTTCTAGCTCTGCAGCGCCTTTGCTGCTAGGAATAAACCTGTGCCGCTGCTAAGCTGTGCCTCCCTGGACTCTATCCTGGGCAGCCTACTTGCAGTTGTCCCACTGCTGCAGCCACAACCTTAACCCCCCTCCCCTTGGAGCTGTATCCTGGGCAGGGCCAGCTGATCCTGGGCACACACCACTCTGCCCTCTGGAACTACCCCTAGTATAAGGTGCACCCATTAGGTTAGGTTTAGCCTTTAGTCTATATAAATTGTAATTTCATTTTGCATAGCTGTGGTTAAGTTAGGTTTAGAAAATTGTTTGCATTGTACTCTGTAAGTTAGGCTTAGAGAATTGTGTTATTGTGTTTTGTTACTTGCTAATTTGTGTAGCCTTGGTTAAGTTAGATCATAGATAAAGACCTTGCTGTGTTCTGTATAATTGTTTTTCCCCCGTTCTCCCCGTTCCCCCCACCCCCGGGCTTCCCCAGTCACTTACAGCCTGTCTGTTCTCTATGTCTCCCTGACTTGTTGCAGTCTCTTTGCTGCTTAAACTCACAGCCTGTCTGCTCTCTGTGTCTCCCTGAGTTTAAATCTCCCTCTGCAGCGCCTCTGCCTTTGGTCTCTGCTCTAGCATAAAACCCCATTGGTTACCCCTTTTTCTCTCTGACACACCTCACATTTTACATTTACACCACTGCAACACATTTTTACCTAGAGTTGTTGGTTATTTAACACATTTTACCCATAACTGTTAGTTGGTTATATGCTGCTGTGACACACCCTTTACATAGAAATTGTTAGCTACCTGTTACATTTATACTTCAGTGTTAATTGGTTACCAACTGTATTGTACCCCACTGTATTGTACCCCACTATACTATTTACTAAAAGAAACCCCTCCCCAATTGTCTACCTTAACAAACCCCATACCCCTCACTATTGAATTTTCCCTGGTTTTGCATTTTTCTTAATAAAGCTTATTTTGCACCCCACCAGTGCAGTAGTTGTCCCCCAAGATCTCCTACCTGCTGGCAGGGTCAAAAGTGAGGTCCCTGATCTGAATCTATTTCTTTGGGGATACCCCACTTTGTAATAACCTGATCTACCAAACCCCTAACTGTTAAAGCAGTATTATTTCTTGTAGGGATTGCCTCTACCCACTTAGTAAAAGGGTCCACTATCAACAAACAATATTGGTTTCCCTTTGCAGTTTTTGTCAATGGACCAATAAAATTGATTTGTAACCTAACCCATGGACTCTCTGTTCTTTGATGTCTCAATGGTCCTTTCATTATTTTTGTGTCTGCATTATTTGCTGCACAGGATAAGCAATTGTTTACATACTGTTCTACATCTGCCCTCATATTTGGCCACCAACCTGTCATTTGTAGTCTGTCAAGGGTCTTATATATTCCCATATGCCCACTATCATGTACCAGTGAGATAATTTCAGTTTTGATTTCTTTTGGAACTACCCAGACAGACATATCATCATCTGTTTTGGTAGCCAACATCAGTCCTGTTTCATGTTGCCAAATTTTCCATCCTTGGTGTTTTTCTTTTGATGCCAATTTTTTTATTTCAGGATCTTTTCTCTGTTCTATTCTTTCTCCTTCTTTTCTAGCTTCTGGGATTGATTGGGATTGTGGCTGCCATACTATCCCCTGCTTGGCTCCTTCTTTAGCTTGTTCATCTGCCTTCTTATTCCACTGATCTCCTTCAACATTTTTCTTATGGGCTTTTACTTTTCCCACTAATAGTGGCTGTGTCCTTTGTTGTGCTAAATCCCACAAGTATATCAACTTTTCAGCATGAGCAATGTATTTACCATCTGCGATTTCATACCCCTCTTTTGCCACTGAGGCATCCAATTCACTATAGCTCTCAAAACCCATTCAGAATCTGTAAAAATAGCCACAGTTTCATCCACTGGCATATTTTCTAATGCTACCACTACAATTTCAGCAGCTTGTGCTGAATGAGGTAAGCACTGTTCCCTAAAAACCTTTTCATCAGATATTCTTACTGCTGCATACTGTGTATGTGCCTTGCCTTCCTCGTAAAAGCTTGAACAATCCACAAACCAAATTACATCTACTTTATCAATGATCTTGCTTAAAATTGCTCCAGAGCAATTTGCTTAGCCATTCATCAAAGTGGGTGTGATTCAGCTCTGGGGAAAGATTGAGGAATGAAATCCTTCTGAATATTTTATTTGTTTATTTTTATTTCTGCACCTAAGCAATAGATGGACAGCTTCAGTAGTTTAGTACCAAGTTAGCAGTCTCATTCTCAGATATGGATTGCTCACCTCTGTTTTGTTGGTGTTCACTCAGAGGGGGAAGCCTGGAGAGATTTTAAGCCATCTGCTCTTATTTCCTACGCACTCAAACCCATGGTAGAGCCAGAAGTTTTCAATCCTAAACGTCACACAATGAATAAGAGCCAGGGCAACAGTGGCTGGGCTTGGGCTGATGGCTGTATTATACTGAAATAGGACAGAGACAAGACAGTAGACTCTCTGTATGTGATTGATTGTCTTCTCACAATGTGGGGCACCACTGCTATGGTGCCATCCAGCCTCAGTTATAGCCCACACTATCTTGGGAGAGGCGCTGACTAAGGCCTGGTCTACACTACGAGTTTATACTGAATTTAGCAGCGTTAAACCAAATTAACCCTGCACGTGTCCACACAACGAAACCCTTTATATCGATATAAAGGGCTCTTAATACCGGTATCTGTAATCCTCCCCGACAAGGGGAGTAGCGCTGAAATCGGTATTGCCATGTCGGATTAGGGTTAGTGTGGCCACAATTCGACGGTATTGGCCTCCGGGCGCTATCCCAAAGTGCACCATTGTGACCGCTCTGGACAGCAATCTGAACTCGGATGCACTGGTCAGGTAGACAGGAAAAGCCCCGCAAACTTTTGAATTTCATTTCCTGTTTGCCAAGCAGAGCGCCGATCAGCACAAGTGACCATGAAGTCCCAGAATCAAAAAAGACCTTCAGCATGGACCATACGGGAGATACTGAATCTGATCTCTGTATGGGGAGATGAATCTGTTCTATCAGAACTCCATTCCAAAAGACGAAATGCCAAAGCATTTGAAAAAATCTCCAAGATAGATAGAGGCCACAGCAGGGACTCAACACAGTGCTATGTGACAAGCGTAACGGAAAGCCAAAGAATCAAATAGACTCTCACGGAGGGAGGGAGGGAGAGAGGACTGAGGACTCTAGCTATCCCACAGTTCCCGCAGTCTCTGAAAACCATTTGCATTCTTGGCTGAGCTCCCAATGCCTGAAGGGTCAAAAACATTGTCGCGGGTGGTTCAGGGTATATGTCATCAGCCGCCCCCACCCCGCACCCCGCCGGCGTGAAAGAAAAGGGAAAAATCGTTTCTCGCCTTTTTTCAATGTCACCGTATGTCTACTGGCTGCTGCTGGCAGACACAGTGCTGCAGAGCTAAACAGCAGCATCCCCTCGCCTCCCCTCCCCTCCCCGATGGCAGACGGTGCAATAGGACTGGTATCCGTCATCGTCATCCCGTGAGTGCTCCTGGCTGGCCTTGGTGAGGTCGTCCAGGGGCATCTGGGAAAAATGGGAGTGACTCCTGGTTATTCCCTTCTTTAAGCTTTGTCTCCTGGAGATTCAGTCCTGCCTGGAATATCATAGCAGCTGGAGGCTGCGCTCTCCCCCTCACTTAATGTCTAATGGAGAGTCAGTCCTGCCTGGAATATCATAGCAGCTGGAGGCTGCCTCCCCACCATTTTATTTCAATAAAGTCAGTGTTCTGTCTTATTCATGCATTCTTTATTACTTCATCACACAAATGGGGGGATAACTGCCACGGTAGCCCAGAAGGGGTGGGGGAGGAGGGAAGCAACGGGTGAGGTTGTTGCAGGGGCACCCCCTAGAATGACATGCAGCTCATCATTTCTGCGGGATGTCTGGGGCTCTGACCCAGAGCATCCGTTTGCCTCTCTGGTTCTTTAGTAGGCTTGCCTGATATTCTAGGCAGGACTGACTCTACATTTAGACAAAATGTAAAGAAGGGAATAACCTGGGGAGTAATTCCCATTTTTGTCCATGCGCCCCCAGCCGACCTCAGCGAGGCCAGCCAGAAGCACCCATGACAACAGCAGATGGTACAATAGGACTGGTAACCGTCTCTGCTAACTTGAAAAGGCAAGGGGATGCTGCTGTGTAGGACTGCAGTACCACGTCTGTCAGCAGCATCCAGTAGACATATGGTGACAGTGAAAAAAGGCTGAACGGGCTCCATGGTTGCCATGCTATGGCGTCTGCCAGGGCAATCCAGGGAAAAGGGCGCAAAATTATTGTCTGCCGTTGCTTTCACGGAGGGAGGATTGACTGATGACATTTACCCAGAATCACCCGTGATACTGTTTTTTTGCCCCATCATGCATTGTGATCTCAACCCAGAATTCCAGTGGGTCGGGGAGACTGCGGGAATTATGGGATAGCTATGGCATTGCTACCCACAGTGCAATGCTCCTGAAATCGACACTAGCCTCGGTACATGGACACACACCACCAAATTAATGTGCTTAGTGTGGCCGCGTGCACTCGACTTTATACAATCTGTTTCCAAATACCGGTTTCTGTAAAATCGGAATAATCCCGTAGCATAGACATACCATCAGTATCCCTTGGAGTGGAGTACATGCATTTTATCATCCATTCCAACAACTCAAGCTAGTAAACACACCAAAATGTGACATACTGAAAACAGCTACATAAATAAAACAAAGATATGGCCATTAAGTGAAAGCATAAAAAATATGCACCAGAAGCCCAGTTTAATAACCTATTCCCATAGACCACTAAATCTTGAGGAAAAGCTGCTCTCAAAAATTAAAACATCTGCCAAAACACTAGCATGCTACAGACTTTTGCAGTCCACAAAACTTTACCTCTTGCATGCATATTATCTGCACACATAGCTCAGCTTTAAGATGCTAAACAAATCTGAATCAACTAGAAATAGTCATGCTCTCCTTGCAAATATTAATACAATATTTTCTGATACTGGAAAAGAGAGTAAAAGGCATTCACTCAGGCTTATACAGTTTCTATGGGATGTCAACACTTAATTTGATTAATACTTCACACACACAGAACAGTAAAAATAAGTAATAAAGTGACACAGACAGCAAACAAAACTGACAACACTGAAAATACAAAGGGAAGTAAAACATCAAGTGGTTGGTGGTTGTTATGTGTATTTTAAATGAGTGTTTCTTGAAAGTGCAACAAAGCCCTGTCAGCCCTGTAGAACAAGGCAAAGTTCTTCCAGTTTCACATTGTAATTTGTGTGTTTCCCCAACTCAGAAACTCAGAGGGAGTAGACTCATTAAGTTTTTACAAGTGCAGGCCTTAAGGAAATGGAGCACATTAACACATGGCTTTGGAGTTTGCAGACAGACCCCTGCTTCAAAAAACTTGCAAATAAAGTCTTCATTCTACAAAACACCTAGCACCAAGTGCTTGCTAGCTTCTATTTATGAGTCAATGGGAGTACTCTGAAGAGCCAGAACTATACCAGATAGCAAACATCTGGCCTTAATAGTTTTCAGTACCTCTCCCCAAACAAATTCTGAAACTTAATGGAAATCATTCGTCTGGGGGCATCTCTCCTGGCAACCCCAGCCCCGGAGCTGGGCTGGGACGTGACAGGTTACAAAATACAAGAATAATACTGCAAATCAAACTTTAAAGGTATAATAGATGTTCCCAGACAAAACTAAATCCAAACATTTTAAGCAGCATTAATTTTAGGAACTAGATCAGTGATTCTCAAAACTTTTTTTTCACAGTCCACCTGAAAATTGCTGAGGGTCTCGGCAGACCACTTAATGATCTTTCCAAATGTTGTTTGTACCATTAGCTAGCTATTGTAAAGTGCTTTGAATAAAAGCACTATATAAAAAAAACCTTAATAATTAATGTTTTTTGTTCTACAAATAAAAGCACACAACTCATATTTTAATATCAGTAGTCTTACCTTTCTAATGCAATGGATGTGTCCTCTCTCCCCCGCCGTGGCAACCCCCAAGGTGGGGCTGGGAAGGGGGGGAGTCTCCCCCGCCACAGCAACTACCAAGCTGGGCTGGGAAGGAGGCGGGGTCTCTCCCTCTCTTCCCTGCCGTGGCAACCCCTGAGCTGGGGCTGGGAAGGAGGGGGTTATCTCCCCCACCACAGCAGCCACACCTGCGCAGCTCCACTAATTAGGTGGGTGGCCCTTTATTCTCTCGTGAACGGCCACCCAGGCACTCACCTTAGAGGGATCTATCCGCGGACCACCTGAATGGAGCTCGCGGGCCATAGTTTGAGAACCTCTGAACTAGATTAATTAACCTATGTACCAGTTAAGCAATTCTGAAATGCCATCCAATGCAAAAGCTAGGCATAAATAATACAATGTCACTTTTGTGATTATAGAAATAGTTACTAAATGTGATTTTTAATTACAGTTTGGAGAGATGATTTATTTGGATTCTTTTTTAAAAAAACAATTACTTATTCTCCAGCCAGCACTACTTATCTAAGGGATCTCATTTTTGGAAAAATAATAGCAGTTATATATAAAGCACATCTCAAATCCTGTTTCTACTTTTTCTAGTCAGTTGGCTTGACTTGACTTCTGTACAAAATTCAGGTACAATCAGTGGTAGAATAATGAAAATGAAGCTAAATACACTGGATGATTGGCAGAAAGAGGTAAAATCCTGCAAAATGTATATATATGTAAATGGCACACATGGGGTAATCTTCAACATAGTGACAAACAAATATGACATTTAAAAAGTAACATTTAGGCTGTGTCTACGCTGCCACTTTCAGCGCTAAAACTTTAGTCGTTCAGAGGTGTGAAAAAACACCCCCCTGAGTGACAAAAGTTTTAGTGCTGAAAAGTGCCAGTATGGACAGCGCTTTATCACCGGGAGCCATGCTCCCGGCAATAAAGCTCCCACCGCTCATTCAGGGTGGTTATTTTTTATCGCCAGGAGAGCTCTCACCCGGCAACAAAGCATGGCTACACTGCCCGGGTCACAGCACTGCCGGGGCCGCGCTGTAATGTGGGCAGTGTAGACATACCCTAAGTTAAATCTTTCTTACTGGTATTGTGGGGGTTGTCTGTCTCTCCCAGCGGCTGCCCACAGCTCAGCTGGGACTCCCTTATCCAGTCTCTCCCAGCCACTGCCTGCCCACTGCAAACTTTGCAGCTCAGCTGGGGCTGCCTGGGACTCTCTTGTCCCGCCTTTCCCGGCTGCCATTGCACACTGCAGCCCAGCTTGGGGCTGTCTTGGAGAGAGACTCCGTCCCATCTCTCCCTGCTGCTGCCCACAGTCCACAACCAAGCTGGGGCTGCCTGGGAGAGAGTCAGACTTGTCTCTGATTCACCTCACCCCCCTGATCCCCACCCATTCCCTAGTCCCTCCACTCACCTGCACCCACCCCCTATTTCACTCAGCAGCTCACCTTCTCCACGTTCTCTGTCTGCAGGGTCACGACTCAGGAGCAGGCACCTGATAATTGGAGCCACACTGCGTGGCTCCAGTAATTAGGTGTGCAGCCCTTCATTGCTTCATGCGTAGGCGCACACCTTACAGGGAACTATGCTGGTAGTAGCCAATTGGGGCACAAAAGGTTGTCCTACTTTGGGTATGCTAAAGCTGGGGCTTGTGCTAATGCTTTTTTAAACTGTGCAAAAGCTACCTGCTGTTCTAATCCCCATTCATTACCCTTTTTTAATCATGTATACAGTGGGCTGGCTTTCTCTGCATAATTCTCTATACATTCTCTTGAGAAATTTGTCAGACCCAAAAATGACCTTTTAATAATTGGAGGTATACCTATCAGCCGGGTTGGGGGGCAGCAATTCAAAAACTGTTTCAGGGCCCGGCGGCAGTGATTATATATAAAAAAAAAAACAAAAAAAAAAAAACATGGGGTACTTCTCGGACCAAACAGTCCGGCTCTTGGTCTTCCACTTCACAGGTCCAGGTGGTCTTTGGTGGCACCCCCCCCCCCCGCCAAAGTGCCGCAGAAAGAGCAAAGCAAAGGACCCACTGCCAAAGTGTCAAGACCCGACCGCGCTGCCAGGTGAAAAAAAAAAAAAAGTGCCTATAGCCAAGGAAGAGATTCTCACTGGGTGCGGGGCCCGATTTGGGGGAATTGGCCTAAAGCCGGCCCTGATACCTATTTCCTAGAACTGGAAAGGACCTTGAAAGGTCATTGAGTCCAGCCCCCTGCCTTCACTAGCAGGACTAAATACTGATTTTTCCCCAGATCCCTCAACAGCTCCCTTAAGGATTGAACTCACAACCCTGGGTTTAGCAGGCCAATACTCAAACCACTGAGCTATCCCCCCAGATGTTGTAAGGAAGTCCAGCAAATTCATCTGAATTTATGCATTCTTTTATTAATGCAGAGAGATCACCTCCTGTTAATCCAGGTATCCCCATTATCTTCACTAGCCATCCAATCACTGTGTTCCTGTTCAAAGGACTCATGGATTTTCCTAGAGCTTTAATTTGCTCAGTGGTGTTGGGTCTTTTCTCTATCCTCTCTCCTGTACTCCTGTTTCCTTGTGCAGTAGTTTTGGTTACTGTGGAGGTAATAATTGGAGCTACGGAAGGTGGTCTTTGCTATTCTTCCAGCTCTTCCCACGGCTAGTTATAAAATTCCAGAATGGACTCCTTGGGATCCTCATAACAAGGAGGACCAGGCCCGCTGACAGCAATTCCGGGCCCCAGGGCCAGGGCTGTCTCTAGGGTGGTGCAGGGCCCGGGGTGGAAGTGATGAATCTGTCACTTCTGGGACCGACCTGTCACCTCCAGGACCGACCGCGCTAGCCAATTGCACCAGCCTGTGGGTCCCCCCAAAGCATGCAGCCCAGAATGGTTGCCCCAATTTGCCGTACCCTAGGGACAGCTCTTCCCATGGCAGAACAGTCAATGGGCCCCCCAGAAAGGCCCGCCTGACATTTGGGTGGTGCTGTACTGGCTGGTGCCCAGGGAGCTGCTGGGTGTGCTCATCTGGCATGGCCAGGGCTTCCACATGCCCACATGGCTGCCTTGGCCACTGCTGGTACCACCCCACACATGCTTAGGAGCCCTGTGGCCTGCCTGGATGATTTTAAAGAGCCCAGGGCCACCACCATGGTAGCAGCGGCCGGGGGTCCCCGGGCCCTTTTACATCGCAAAGGGGGCAACTGCTCAGGGGCCTGGGCCTCCCCCCCGTTGGCAGGCCTGAGGAGGACCTATATCTTCATCAGATTCCACCCCTTCACCACTTAGGGGTTTTATTGCCACTATAAACTTGTATTGGCTTTCAATTCTTCCTTTGGTGCATGAATCTTCCTTCTGCATGCTTCATGATTTAATTTTCTCCTTTTTTGCATCTGAGATGATTAATTTCATTGCAGCTTCTTTTTGTTTCCATTCTTCAAATTCTACTGCTAGCTTCTTTTGCTCTTCTTTTATTTCATAGATTCATAGATTCTAGGACTGGAAGGGATCTCGAGAGGTCATCGAGTCCAGTCCCCTGCCCTCATGGCAGGACCAAATACTGTCTAGACCATCCCTGATAGACATTTGTCTAACCTGCTCTTAAATATCTCCAGAGATGGCGATTCCACAACCTCCCTAGGCAATTTATTCCAGTGTTTAACCACCCTGACAGTTAGGAACTTTTTCCTAATGTCCAACCTAATCCTCCCTTGCTGCAGTTTAAGCCCATTGCTTCTTGCTCTATCCTTAGAGGGGAAGGTGAACAAGTTTTCTCCCTCCTCCTTACGACACCCTTTTAGATACCTGAAAACTGTTATCATGTCCCCTCTCAGTCTTCTCTTTTCCAAACTAAACAAACCCAATTCTTTCAGCCTTCCTTCATAGGTCATGTTCTCTAGACCTTTAATCATTCTTGTTGCTCTTCTCTCGACCCTCTCCAATTTCTCCACATCTTTCTTGAAATGTGGTGTCCAGAACTGGACACACTACTCCAGTTGAGGCCTAACCAGCGCAGAGTAGAGCGGAAGAATGACTTCTCGTGTCTTGCTCACAACACACCTGTTAATGCATCCCAGAATCACGTTTGCTTTTTTTGCAACAGCATCACACTGTTGACTCATATTTAGCTTGTGGTCCATTATAACCCCTAGATCCATTTCATTTAGTTCCTCCTGTGACTCAACAATCTGGAGTGTTTGAGTCAGCATAGTGGCGCTCAGTGTATCAGCTTCTGCAGTTAGATTAACTTTCTTATCTTAGTTCTCTTAGTTCCTTGAATGCTTTATTCATTTCTGTATCTAGAGTTGTGGCTGCAAGCAGGAGTCCTTGCAAGGCAACTCGTTTCTTCTCATTTTTTGTTTGGTTCCCTTGAGAACAAGCCTAGTTAGGTTTAAAAAATTAATGTATAATCTTACTTTGTTACTAACTCTTGAATACAACAATTGAAACCATTGTAGAAAAACCTAGATTACTTTCTATCACTTTTTTTCAGTTCATCAAGCTTGGAATTAACCATTTAACTTTTGGAAACATCCTATTAGGGCAAGGCGCTGTGAGTTTATACTGCACCTGCCTAGGGCTCTAGGGTTGTTACCCCACTACAAATAATAGACTAGAAAATTATTTTAAACAGGAGTGAAACCGATGCTTTCAAGTCACTTCCATAATATTGCCAACCCCAAACGTTCAAAAATCAAGAATCAGGCTCACCAAAAACCATGAGATTGGCTAATAATTATTTTAAAATAATATATTTGGTGGGTTTTTTTATTTACATTCTGCTTTTTGAGCTTTTAAGGTGCACCAGGGTCACAGTTTGAAGCTTTCTCCACAGCCACAATGGCTAGAAACTTCATTTTTCTGAAAGAATGAAGGCTAAAATCATTACATATCACTTGACTCCAGGAGCTGGGGCTTTAAGGAAAACAATAATTATCATGAGACTCATGACAAAATCATGCGAGTTGGCAATACTGCTTTCACTTCTGTTTAAAGGCTAGTTACTTTCCAGAAGGCTCTTAAACACAACACTACAGTGACTCAGTTGCAGTTTCCACAGGAGACTATATTAAATCAACCACCAAGAAAATTCCACGTTTTAAAGTTGGGGAAAAAATTGAGACTTCTGAGGTATATCAGGGTCACTTCAGGCAGGAAAGGAAAATAAACAGGCACAGGAGCTCTGGGCAGTTCTTCCTCTTGAAAGAAAGTTGGAGGGTCAAATCTTCTGGTCCTTAATCAAGTAACAGTTCTATTGGCGTCAGCGCCTACACTCACAGATATAAACATCACAGTGAACATGTGATAACATGTGTGGTCAATAACTATACACTTCATACTTAAATATCTGACCCATCTCATTCAGAGTTACACATCTTATATGCATTGGCTCAGGGACTACATTTTCTAGCATATTCTGAACAGTGTTGAGCTCACAGATCATGCCCAGTGTATAATACAAATCATGACAATAATGTTTGACTTTATGAAATTTATGGACTTGCAAATTGCAAGACAAGGCACTCCAACCAACCATCATAGGCGGTAAGGAAGAACTGGGAGGGCGTAGGGTCAGTGGTGCCTAATATACCGACACATGAGCACGGCACTCAAGAGGGCACTGCAGCTGACGCTACGGATACCACTAAGGCAGAAATATCCAACAGCCGTGCACGTGGGTGTGCACACACCTAGAATGGAATCAACATGAGCAGGCACTCAAAGAAAAATGTAAATTCCTGCATGGAATAACCCATGTTCTTTTTTCTCCCTATCATTTTAAGTAAGGGAAAACCAAAGTGTAAAAAAAAAGGAAAAAAAGGGGTTGGGAGTAGGGGGGTGGGGACTTTCTCTTATCACTACAGAAATCAGCACACTAAATTCACAGCCTTTATAGCAAACCAAACTAGCTGCTATTAGTAATGGCAACTGTTTTTAACCCCTATATGAGGGATCGGCAACGTTTGGCACGCGGCCACCACGGTAAGTACCCTGGTCGTCCAGGCCGGTTTGTTTACCTGCCGCG
This sequence comes from Mauremys reevesii, assembly GCF_016161935.1. Classification (NCBI taxonomy): domain Eukaryota; kingdom Metazoa; phylum Chordata; order Testudines; family Geoemydidae; genus Mauremys; species Mauremys reevesii. Next base: position 189,937,774 of record NC_052623.1, read on the forward strand.
TCCGCAGGTTCGGCCGATCGCAGCTCCCACTGGCTGCAGTTCGCTGCTCCAGGCCAAAGGGGGCTGTGGGAAGCAGCACAGGGTGAGGGATGTGCTGGCCACTGCTTCCCGCCACCCCCATTAGCCCCATTCTTTAAATGATTATTTTATATATTAAATCAATTTAAAGAGATAAAAAACATGTTAAATACATTTTATTTTTATTGTAAATGTTATAAATGGTAATATTGCTGCTTCCCAAATACCTGTTTCTTCACAATTTACATTCCTGTAAACTACTCTTACAGGGGTTGATCTTTCTAAGCAAGTCCTTTAGACTAAAATCTTTAAGATGTGTCAGAGATGTTTGATTATGGATAAGTAAACTTGGCATTTCTTTAGGCTGTAAAAGCATACTAATTTTAATCCTGTGATTAAAAATTCTTTTACTGCAAAAGTTAACAGTTTTTTAAAAAGCAGGAGGGGCTGTGTGAAAACATGCTGTTTCAAATAGGCCTCATGCTCGTCCCTCTTGTTACTGCAGTTAATCATTCCTTCATGCTAATTTTTTTATTGAAACACATATGTGAACATTTCCCCTGCATTTTAAGTACTATTTTATTGTAAATTCCCCTCAGTTAAGGATTTTATTGTATACCCAATAAAACCACTTTTGTTATAATTTTTAAACAGATAGGGTAATGCATCTTAAACATTTTTATTTTACTACAAAACAGGTCTTTACATCTCAATCAAAAATGATCAGTGCTGTTTTTTTTCATGTTAAACTTTGACAGGCTTAAACTGTGTTAGCAGAAGAGCATAACCTTTTTAAATTAAGAAAAAAAATCTGGGGGCTGTTTCTTCAGATAACAGTGGTGAGTTGGGTCAGTCTTTATCTTACATCTTCACACAGTTAGAACAGGTGCCTTTTTGTTGCAAACTGCTGCTTTTTTAGTGTCATGTTTAGATTCAGTGTAAAATCATGCTAATATAGCTTTATTCCTAATAAAAAATTTGCGGCAGAAGTTAACAGCTACAGATAACAAGGGTGACAGGGATGTAGTCTTTATCTTACTACTTAATGCAGTTATTCAATCCACATGGTTTTTGCCTTTTTAAACTTTTTTTTTTGTAAGTGATGGGAACATTACATGCACCCCAAAAATCTTCACACTTGACAAAGGATATCCTGCAAAAACCAGTGATACAAAACTTAAATTAAAAGATCTCCTTACAACTAAAGTCATTAGGTGCTAATTTCCAATAAAACTTTAAGTAGGTGGAATAAGGGAGATTGATATAAAGACTAGAAACAAATGATGTTTACATAAATGTAAAAAAAATAATCTACATGCATGTTCCCTTTGATTAATGTGTTACGTTTGTCTGTTAAAATTGTATGTTTTAACAACATTTAGATTTAAAAAACATTAACAAAGAAAAAAGGTTGTGTGTTGGGGGGAAATAGCCTCCTTATCTCTGGTAAAAAGTGTTAATTCTTTTACATAAACTAGTGTTTTGGGTGTTAGTGTGTGTTTCATATAAATCTAAAGCCTTCTCAACAACAATTTTTGTTCAGGCAAAACTTTAAAAATTGGTGCATTTTTAAAACACTTTAACAGCATTTTAAAAGTTAGGAAAGAAAAAGGCAGGGGGAGAAACGGCATTCTTATTTCTTGTCTGCCTTTTTATGTAAGCTGTTTTTTTCTTTCTTTTAAGTTAGCCTCTGTGTGTGTTTTGTATAAAGGTAAAGTTTTCTTTACAGAAGTTTTCCTTAAGGCAACACTTTAAAAAGCAACCAAACACTATTTTTTTAAAGGCTGGTGTGTTTCTACATAAACTTGTGTTACGTACTGTATCTGCATTTTTTTTTAAACAAACCGCCAGTCAAAAGCTACTCTTGAGATGTTATGATGGTTCAGGAAACTGCATTCTATTACGTAGCTATAAAACAGCTTCTGATTCGCCCACATGAGACGCATAGTTTGCCCCCAAGACTCACTGCCCTGAGAATTGTTATTTCCCTAGAGATTGCCCCCACGGTAAGCAGCTCTCCTCTCCTCTTCTCTCTCTCTGCCACGTGCTCAGTAACACAGGCTTTCTTTCAGAGTGGTAGCCATGTTAGTCTGTATCAGCAAAAACAACGAGGACTCCTTGTGGCACCTTAGAGACTAACACATTTATTTGGGCATAAGCTTTCGTGGGCTAGAATCCACATCATCAGATGCATGGAGTGGAACATACAGTAGCAGGTATATATATATAGTACATGAAAAGATGGGAGTTGCCTTACCAAGACTAAGCTTGATAAGTTTATGGAGGGGATGGTATGATGGGATAGCCTAATTTTGGCAATTCGTTGATCTTTAATTATTAGCAGGTAAGTATGCCCAGTGGTCTGTGATGGGATGTTAGATGGGTTGGGATCTGAGTTACTACAGAGAATTCTTTCCTGGGTGCTGGCTGGTGAGTCTTGCCCACATGCTCAGGGTTTAACTGATTGCCATATTTGGGGTTGGGAAGGAATTTTCCTCCAGGGAAGATTGGCAGAGGCCCTGGAGGTTTTTCGCCTTTCTCTGCGGCATGGGGCATGGGTCACTTGCTGGAGGATTCTCTGCATCTTGAGGTCTTTAAACCACAATTTGAGGACTTCAGTAACTCAGACATAGGTTAGGGGTTTGTTACAGGAGTGGGTGGGTGAAATTCTGTGGCCTGCATTGTGCAGGAGTCAGACTAGATGCTCATAATGGCCCCTTCTGACCTTAAATCTATGAATCTATGTATCTATAAGTGGGGGAATCAGCCTAACGAGATAATTCAATTAACAGTAGAATACCAAGGGAGGAAAAATCACTTTTGTATTGGTAATGAACGTGGTCCATTTCAAACAGTTGACAAGAAGGTGTGAGTAACAGTAGGGAAAAATTAGTATAGAGAAATTAGTTTTTGTAATGACCCATCCATTCCCAGTCTTTATTCAGGCCTAATTTGATGGTGTCCAGTTTGCAAATTAATTCCAATTCTGCAGTTTCTTGTTGGAGTCTGTGTCTGATTTTTTGTTGTTGACGAATTGCCACTTTTAAATCTGTTACTAAGTGTCCAGGGAGATTGAAGTGTTCTCCTACTGGTTTTTGAATGTTATAATTCCTGATGTCAGATTTGCGTCTATTTATTCTTTTGCGTAAAGACTGTCAAAAACAGACTCCAATGTTAAACTGCAGAACTGGAATTAATCTGCAAAGTGGACACCATCAAATTAGGGCTGAATAAAGACTGGGAGTGGATGGATCATTAGAAAAACGCTCCCCCGTGTGGCAGCGTAGATCGGAAGGCCAGCAAACGATGCCACTGCGATGGGAAGCATCAAGCTGGTGACCAGTGCTGCGACAGTGATTGGCACCCAACATACTGGCGCATGAGAATGGGGATCCAGGGGCACCACAGTTGGCCCTATAGATACCAATAAGGGAAAAGTTTCCAACAGCCATGCACATGGGCATGCACATACCTAACATGGAATCGACATGAGCAAGCACTTGAAGAACTCTCATTGTAATGATCTTGGGGTTTTTAACCAGTGAACAAGAAAGGAATACAAATTTAATACAACAAATTGGAGAGCTTCTGTAGTGAGCTGCTGCAAACAGCCATGTGGTGTTCTCAACCCGTGCCTCCAAGACACATCTCCAAATTCCTATGTTATTAATACTGTCCCTTATGAGGAAGCGTCTCTAAATTATAATCTTCTACAAATATATAAGAACATAACATAAGAACATAAGAACGGCCATACTGAGTCAGACCAAAGGTCCATCTAGCCCAGTATCCTGTCTATGGACAGTGACCAATGCCAGGTGTCCCAGAGGGAGTGAACCTAACAGGTAATGATCAAGTGATCTCTCTCCTGCCATCCGTCTCCACCCTCTGATAAACAGAGGCTAGGGATACCATTCCTTACCCATCCTGGCTAATAGCCATTAATGGACTTAACTTTAATTTATCCAGTTCTCTCTTAAACGCTGTTATAGTCCTAGCCTTCACAACCTTCTCAGGCAAGGAGTTCCACAAGTTGACTGTGCGCTGTGCGAAGAAGTTCCTTTTATTTGTTTTAAACCTGCTGCCCATTAATTTCATTTGGTGGTCCCTAGCTCTTGTATTATGGGACTAAGTAAATAACTTTTCCTTATTCACTTTCTCCACATCACTCATGATTTTATATACCTCTATCATATCCCCCTTAGTCTCCTGTTTTCCAAGCTGAAAAGTCCTAGCCTCTTTAATCTTTCCTCGTATGGGACCCTCTCCAAACCCCTAATCATTTTAGTTGCTCTTCTCTGAACCTTTTCTAGTGCCAGTAAATCTTTTTTGAGATGAGGAGACCACATCTGTACGCAGTATTCAAGATGTGGGCGTACCATCAATTTATATAAGGGCAACAATATATTCTCCGTCTTATTCTCTATCCCCTTTTTAATGATTCCTAACATCCTGTTTGCTTTTTTGACCGCCTCTGCACACTGTGTGGACGTCTTCAGAGAACTATCCACGATGAGGCCAAGATCTTTTTCCTGATTCGTTGTAGCTAAATTAGTCCTCATCACATTGTATGTATAGTTGGGGTTATTTTTTCCAATGTGCATTACTTTACATTTATCCACATTAAATTTCATTTGCCATTTTGTTGCCCAGTCACTTAGTTTTGTGAGATCTTTTTGAAGTTCTTCACAGTCTGCTTTGCTCTTAACTATCTTGAGCAGTTTAGTATCATCTGTAAACTTTGCCACCTCCCTGTTTACCCCTTTCTCCAGATCATTTATGAATAAGTTGAATAGGACTGGTCCTAGGACTGACCGTTGGGGAACACCACTAGTTACCCCTCTCCATTCTGAAAATTTACCATTTATTCCTACCCTTTGTTCCCTGCCTTTTAACCAGTTCTCAATCCATGAAAGGACCTTCCCTTTTATCCCATGACAGCTAAATTTACGTAAGAGCCTTTGGTGACGGACCTTGTCAAAGGCTTTCTGGAAATCTAAGTACAGTATGTCCACTGGATCCCCCTTGTCCACATGTTTTTTGACCCTTCAAAGAACTCTAATAGATTAGTAAGACACGATTTCCCTTTACAGAAACCATGTTGAATTTTTCCCAACAATTTATGTTCTTCTATGTGTCTGACAATTTTATTCTTTACTATTGTTTCAACTAATTTGCCCAGTACAGACGTTAGACTTACTGGTCTGTAATTGCCAGGATCACTTCTAGAGCCCTTTTTAAATATTGGCGTTACATTAGCTATCTTCCAGCCACTGGGTACAGAAGCTGATTTAAAGGACAGGTTACAAACCATAGTTAATAGTTCCGCAACTTCACATTTGAGTTCTTTTAGAACTCTTGGGTGAATGCCATCTGGTCCCGGTGACTTGTTAATGTTAAGTTTATCAATTAATTCCAAAACCTCCTCTAGTGACACTTCAATCTGTGACAGTTCCTCAGATTTGTCAACTACAAAAGCCGGCTCAGGTTTGGGAATCTCCCTAACATCCTCAGCCATGAAGACTGAAGCAAAGAATCCATTTAGTTTCTCCGCAATGAGTTTATCGTCTTTAAGTGCTCCTTTTGTATCTCAATCATCCAGGGACCCCACTGGTTGTTTAGCAGGCTTCCTGCTTCTGATGTACTTAAAAAACATTTTGTTATTACCTTTTGAGTTTTTGGCTAGCCGTTCTTCAAACTCCTCTTTCGCTTTTCTTATTACATTTTTACACTTAATTTGGCAGTGTTTATGCTCCTTTCTGTTTACCTCAATAGGATTTGACTTCCACTTTTTAAAAGATGCCTTTTTATATCTACACCTTCCCTCAAAGAAAAAAAGTAAATCTTGTATACATATATAAACACTAACATCTACGTAATAACACATGCTTTAAATTCTCAACCCATGTAGTACATTTCCATAAACCCAATGTATCAACTACCTAGAGAGGAGAGGTTACCAATACATCATTCTCAAGTGAATTTTTACCACTCACTTTCCTCAAATATCCCTTCTCCAGGCAGGTTAGCAAGTCTCTACAAGTCTTTCAGGACATTTAATCGCCCGCTCTGATCTCAGTATCGGCTTTTCATTTGAGTCTGAGCTGTTCTCTTGTTCCTTGACAGTTTCTCCTTTGTGCGTTGATGATAAAGGATCAATCAGATGGGAAATGCCAAAGTCCACATCTACTGTCCATGTGTTGAAACTTTCTGGGATTACTCATAGATCCCTTCGATTACATCCAAATGTATCCCCCTGGTCTGTCTGGACTACATAAAGTGGATGCAGCTGTTCTTTAACTATGCCTCTTTGGCCCCAAGTATTAGAGGTTTGATTCCTCAGGCACATTCTATCACCTGGTTTAAGAGATGGGAGATCAAGGGTCCTTTTGTCAAAATAGTATTTCTGCTTCCATTTCTGATTTTCTTTCATCTTCTGTATGGTTGCATTGTTATGAGATTTCAGCAGGTTATCAGTAAATTGGTAAATTACATCTGATCCTTCCTATTAACAGCTGAACTGGAGAAAAGCCATTCTCCACGGGTGTACTTTAGTAAACCATTAACACTTTATACTAATCACCCCCACTGTCAAAAGTCTTTTTAATAAGGTTCTTTATTATCCATATAGAGCTTTCCACAAATCCATTTGATTGGGGATAATTTGGACTTGATGTTTTCATCAGAAACCCCCAATCTGTGACAATTGCCTTAAATCTGCACTGGAAAATTGTGGCCTACTACCACTAAAGACTTCATCTGGAATTCCATGTCTGGAAAAGATTCCCTTCATGCTGGCTATCACTAACTTACTATTAGTACTGTGCAGTGTACAAATTTCTGGATACAGAGAATAATAGTCTGTGACTATTAAATAAATCAGTGCCTACCTTCTCATAAGGCCTTTGTGGATGAGGTCTCAGTGGCTCTGCCAGTTGGCATGGCTTGCATTTCAAGCACGAAAATCAGTTTCCTACCACATTAGTAATGTAATGATTGACCCATGGCCAATATAGTTCCTCTTGTGCTCATTGTTTGCACTTCTCAATTCCTAAATGACCCTTGTGGATATTCTGTAGCATTTCTTTTCAGAGATTCATTGGAATTACATCTGTACTGCCCTTGAAAATCACCCCATCCAATAGTCTCTTATACTTGGACAGCAACTGCTTATTTCTTCACGACATCCATTAATTATCACCTCTTTAAGGATTCCCAATGATTCTCTGTTTCCTCTCTTATTTGTTTCAGTTTCCTGTTAGCTATGGGAACTTATTTTACAATCAGATTTACAGTGGCTTGTATCTCTATGACCAGGGAGGAGTATAAAGATATTGCTCAGGCATGCAGGAGTGAAATCAGTAAGGCCAAATCACAACTGGAGTTACAGCTAACTAGGGATGTTAAGAATAACAAGAAGGGTTTCTACAGGTATGTTAGCAACAAGAAGAAGATCAGGGAAAGTGTGAGCCCCTTACTGAATGGGGAAGGCAACCTAGTGACAGAGGATGTGGAAAAAGCTAATGTACTCAATGATTTTTTTTGTCTCTGTCTTCACAAACAAGGTCAGCTCCCGGACCCAGACTCTTGCACTGGGCAGCACAGTTTGGGGAGGCACTGACCAGCCCTCTGTGGAGAAAGAAGTGAGGTTCAGGACTATTTAGAAAAGCTGGACAAGCACAAGTCCATGGGGCCGGATGCACTGCATCCGAGGGTGCTAAAGGAGTTGGCTGATGTGATTGCAGAGCCATTGGCCATTATCTTTGAAAACTCATGGCGATCAGGGGAGGTCCCGGATGACTGGAAAAAGGCTAATGTAGTTCCCATCTTTAAAAAAGGGAAGAGGGAAGATCCGGGGAACTACAGGCCAGTCAGCCTCATCTCAGTCCCTGAAAAAATCATAGAACAGGTCATCAAGGAATCAATTTTGAAGCACTTCGAGGAGAGGAAAGTGATCAGGAACAGTTAGCATTGATTCACCAAGGGCAAGTCATGCCTGACTAACCTAATTGCCTTCTATGATGAGATAACTGACTCTGTGGATGAGGGGAAAGCAGTGGATGTGTTATTCCTTGACTTCAGCAAAGCTTTTGATACGGTCTCCCACAGTATTCTTGCCAGCAAGTTAAAGAAGTAAGGGCTGGATGAATGGACTATAAAGTGGATAAAAAACTGGCTAGATCGTCGGGTTCAACAGGTAGTGATCAATGGCTCCATGTCTAGTTGGCAGCCAGTATCAAGCAGAGTGCCCCAAGGGTCAGTCCTGGGGCCGGTTTTGTTCAATATTTTCATTAATGATCTGGAGGATGGCATGGATTGCATCCTCAGTGTTTGCAGATGACACTAAACTTGGAGGAGTGGTAGATACGCTGGAGGGTAGGGATAGGATACAGAGGGACCTAGACAAACTAGAGGATTGGGCCAAAAGAAATCTGATGAGGTTCAACAAAGACAAGTGCAGAGTCCTGCACTTAGGATGGAAGAATCCCATGCACTGCTACAGACTAAGGACCAAGTGGCTAGGCAGCAGTTCTGCAGAAAAAGACCTAGGGGTTACAGTGGACAAGAAGCTGGATATGAGTTAACAGTGTGCCCTTGTTGCCAAGAAGGCTAATGGCATTTTGGGCTGTATAAGTAGGGGCATTGCCAGCAGACCGAGGGATGTGATCATTCCCCTCTGTTCGACATTGGTGAGGCCTCATCTGGAGTACTGTGTCCAGTTTTGGGCCCCACACTACAAGAAGGATGTGGAAAAATTGGAAAGAGTCCAGCACAGGCAACAAAAATGATTAGGGGGCTGGAGCACATGACTTATGAGGAGAGGCTGAGGGAACTGGGATTGTTTAATCTGCAGAAGAGTGAGGGTGGATTTGATAGCTGCTTTCAACTACCTGAAAGGGGGTTCCAAAGAGGATGGATCTACACTGTTCTCAGTAGTGGCAGATGACAGAACAAGGAGCAATGGTCTCAAGTTGCAGTGGGGGAGGTTTAGGTTGTATATTAGGAAAAGCTTTTTCACTAGGAGGGTGGTGAAGCACTGGAATGGGTTACCTCGGGAGGTGGTGGAATCTCCTTCCTTAGAGGTTTTTAAGGTCAGGCTTGACAAAGCCCTGGCTGGGATGATTTAGTTGGGGTTGGTCCTGCTCTGAGCAGGGGATTGGACTAGATGACCTCCTGAGGTCCCTTCCAACCCTGATATTCTATGATTCTATCTCTAAAGTCTTCTCTGGTCTTGTGGGAGCCATTGCTTGTAGGAGTACGTAGCCATCCCTCGCCGTCAATCTCTGAGGGAGGCCACACTTCCTCACTGTCACGCACCTGTAAAGGTGATCTCAACTGGGGGAAATTAGCTGCTTCTAGTGTTCAGGCTCTTAGGCCAAACAGAGCAGTAAAAAGTCCAGGAGCCCAGGCCCTCAGGAAGGGTTGGGGACACCAAACAATCAGGAGCTCTGGCCTGTGGTCAGGGCAGAGCAGCAAAGGGTCTGTGAGCCCAGGCCCTCAGTCAGGGCAGGGCAGCAAACAGTTTAGGGGCTCTGGAAGGGGTGAGCACCAACCACAGGCCTCCTCGCCAAATACAGGGTGGCTGCCACCCTGGGGCAGGGGGTGGCAGGGGGTAGGGGACCCTGGGCCCACTCGATTACACTGGGTGCCAGCCCAGAGCCCCAGCAGTGGCAGAGTTTTCTGTCCCTGAGTCAGCGGGGAATCCAATCCAGCAACACGCTGACCTGTACTCAGAAAGCAACACAGCCAGCCTGTAGTCAGCTGCCCCGGGCTACTTCCTATGTCCCCAGGATTTGATACCTCCATGTTGTGGGGCGTCCTCTGTCTCCCCACGGTTGGTGGCCAACAGCAGCCTCCAGCTCCTTGGTGTCTCAGTGCTTGGCGACCCTGGGAGCTCTGGCCAGTCCTCAGACAGCAGCTCCTCAGCGTCTGGGTCAGCCAGTGGCCCTGGGAGCTCTGGCCAGCCCCCAATAGAGCGGGGGTCCTCTGTGGGCGCCAGCAGCAGGCGGGATTGTCTGTCTCCCTTGGCAGCTCTAGCTCAGCTGAATTGCAAGCCCTGTTTTTTTATACTTCCTTTTCCAGTCTGCTTCTAGTGGGGCAGGCTGGGCTTACGTGGCTCTGCCCACTAGGGAGTGGGCGGCAGCCCTCCCTCACCGTCAGTCTCCGAGGGAGGCCACGCCTCCTTGCCACACTGCTCTGGAAAGTGCTTCTGGTAGTGAACATGAATTTACACAACCAAATCATACTTTTGCAGCTTTATCCTCATTCTTTGAATCCTTACAGCAATGGCTCTCGACCTTTCCAGACTACTGTACCCCTTTCAGGAGTCTGATTTGTCTTGCCTACCCCAAATTTCATCTTACTTAAAAACTTCTTGCACTTACTTGCAGATGGTATAATGCTTACAAAAGCTTTTTTCATTTTAAACTGGCAAGTCTGTCAGAAAGCTTTCTTTGAAAACATTCTACTGGCTTACTTGCATGAACAGGGAGTTTTGTCTTCAAATGTTGTTGCAAATGTGGCAGCTTCATACTGTTATTGAACAGAGTTTCTCTGCAAAGGAAACAAAGCTTGAGATGGATCACTATTTGTAGATGTGAATTCAAAAGCAATATATTCCTTGAAGAACTGACTATGGGTTTTTTTTTCAGTCATTTTCAATTTCTTCCAATTTTCACTGTCACCACTACCACTTCTCGTTTTAAAAATCTATTCAGTTTTACATCACAACTGCATGCAAACCATGACAATTTCAACCTCATATACGTGCTTTCATGCATCAGTAAATAACATAAAACACATATCTAATACAGTGCATATATGCCCATTATATTACTATATAATGTAGTATATAGAGCAGTATAAATAAATCATTGTCCGTATGAAATTTTAGTTTGTACTGACTTTGCTAGTGCTTTTTATGTAGCCTATGCTAAAACTAGGCAAATATCTAGATGACTTGACATGCTCCCTGGAAGACCTCTGCGTACCCCTAGGAGTACACGTACCCCTGGTTGAGAACCACTGCTTTAAGGTACAGTCATTTAGTGGTTTGCTAAAAAACGCAATCAGGGGCCTATGGTCCATTTCAACTTCCACTGTCTGTCGAATCTCTCACAGGCAAATAACAGTGAATCTCTCACAGGCAAATAATATTCCTAAAAGTTCCTTTTCAATCTGTGTATATCTGGTTTCTTCCTCAGTCAGTGATTTGGATGCATATGCCACTGGTTGCCAACAGTCCTCATGCTTCTGTAAAATCACTGCACCTAACCCAGACTGTGAAGCATCTGCTGAAATTTTAATAGGCCTTTCTGGTGCATAAAACTTCAACACTGGTTCTTGTATCAGTCGTTGTTTTAAACCTTCCCACGATTCCTGCTGCTCTGCACCACAATACCTTTCATTTTTATTGTCTAGGAGTTTTCTCAAAGCTGCTACTTTGGTAGCTAGATTAGGTATGACTTTTCCAAGATAGCTAACCATTCCCAGGAACTGTTTGACTAGGGATGTGACACTGTTTCAGTGGCTGAAATCTTCCTCTTATCAGGTTTTACACCTTCATTGGAAATAATGTCCCCAACAAAAGTCAGTTCTGCCACTCCTAAAATATGTTTCTCCCTATTTAGTTTGAGGTTTGCAGCTCTAGTTACATCCAGAACTTCCTGAAGTCTACAAACATGCTCCTCTTTCATTGAGCCCCAGATGATGTCATCCATTGAGGTGTCAACATCATTAATATGTTCATAGATCACATGTATGGTTTTGCGGTACACTTCTGGTGCTGAAGCTATGCCGAAGAGTAAGCGTAAAAACTGTATCTTCCAAATGGGGTTTTAAATGTGCATAGCTCTGAGCTTTCTTCAGTTAATTTTAGCTGCCAAAACCTTGAGGATGCATCCAATTTACTGAAATATTGAGCATTTGCAAATTGAGCCATAATCTCTTCTCTGGTTGGTAGATTGAAATGTTCTTTTTTTACAGCCTTGTGGAGGTCTCTGGGATCTAAGCATATGCATAGCTGACCACTATTTTTTTCCATGATGGGAGGAGCTCACCCATTCTGTTGGCTTCCCAATTTTTTGTATTACTTGCATTGCTTTCATCCTTGCAAGCTCAGCCTTGAGTTTCTCACGGAGTGCACATAGCACCTTTCTACATGGATGAATATCTGGGGGTACCTGCTTGTTTATCACCCTGCAAGCAACCTAGCCCTTGAAACAGGTCATGATGTTCCCAAAAGAGTACCTCATAGCCAGGGTCAGTATGATCTTGTAGGGAGAGCACTCATTTTACTAGACTGAGTTTCTCACATGCAACTAGGCCTAAAATTGGCACTAGAATGAATGGGAGGCCGTATGTGGTGTTTTTATGGTTGATGCCAGCACCTCCCCTTCACTGATATATTTGTTCCAGAATAACCAGTTACTTTTATTTTTGTTGGTTACAGTTTTGGTCTTATTTTCAATCTCCCATAATCTTGTTCAGACAGAGTATTAATTTGAGCTCCTGTGTCCAGTTTCAGTGGAATAAGTGTTCCATTCATTGTCGTAGGCAGTATCCAATCCCTCTCATGAGGCTTAGTAGATCCCAGTACATCTATGAAAAACTCCTCAACCAAACTGTCTTTAACTGAATACAGTTGACTTTTCTGCATTTGGGAACTGCAGCATTTTGCAAAATGATTATTTTCCCCACATTTATGAGAGAGTTTCCCAACGGCAACACATTGTTTGGAGCCACGCTGTGAGCCACATCTTCCACATAGCCATCTGTATCCAGTCTTCCCCCTAACAGTGGTTTTCATAGCAAGTGGTTCCACTTTCTGATTTGATCTATTTTAGCTATATTCTTTAGTACTTAATACATGGATAACCCCTTTTGGTGAATTCAGCTCTTTGGCTTGTGCTTTCACAATTTCTGCTACCCTGCATATTTGGAGAGCTTTTTCTAATGTTAAGTCTCCTTCACAGAGCAATCTCTCTCTTAACATATTGTCTTTAATGCCACAAATGATTCTATCTCTGACTAGAGACTAGAGATTCTGTCAGTTCACCAAAGTCACAGGTTTTATTGAGTTTCATTAATTCTGTGACTTATTGCTCTATGGCAGTGGTTTCCCCAGGAATTGAAATTAGGGGGGGTGTTCGAATTTACAGGGGGGGTGTCAGGACCAATGAGATATATAAAAAAGATATGAATAAAGTAAATGTTTTGTTAGGATTATGCAAATTTAACATAAGAATAATGCAAGTTACACCAAAACACATAACAGGTCTAGATTTCTAAAAAACCATACATTTAAAAAAAAAGTATTTAATTTAAATTGACTTTTGAAAAGTAAACCATCATGGGGTAAGAGGAAAGTCCTCTCATGGATCAGTAACTGGTTAAAAGATGGGAAACAAAGGATAGGAATAAATTATCAGTTTTCAGAATGGAGAGAGATAAAAAGTGGTATCCCTGAGGGGTCGGTACTGGGACCAGTGCTGTTCAACATATTCATAAATGATCTGGAAAAATGGGTAAACAGTGAGGTGGCAAAATTTGCAGATGATACAAAATTATTCAAGATAGGTAAGTCCCAGGCAGACTGCGAAGAATTACAAAGGGATCTCATGAAACTGGGTGACTGGGCAACAAAAATGGCAGATGAAATTTAATGTTGATAAATGCAAAGTAATGTACATTGGAAAACAATCTCAACTATACATACAAAATGAAGGAGTCTGAATTAGCTGTTAACACTCAAGAAAGATCTTGCAGTCATTGTGGATAGTTCTCTGAAAACACCCACTCAGTGTGCAGCTGCAGTCAGTGATTCCCAACATTCTGTTTGCTTTTTTAAAAAGAACAGGAGTACTTGTGGCACCTTAGAGACTAACAAATTTATTTGAGCATAAGCTTTCGTGGGCTACAGTCTACTTCATCGGATGTAGCCCACGAAAGCTTATGTTCTTTTTGCAGTACAGACTAACATGGCTGCTACTCTGAAACCTTTGCATTTTAAAGAAAGGGATAGATAATAAGACAGAAAATATCATATTGCCTCTATATAAATCCATGGCACATGTACACCTTGAATACTGTGTGCAGATCTGGTTACCCCATCCCAAAAAAGACATACTGGAAATGCACAAAGTACAGAGATGGGCAACTAAAATGATTAGGAGCATGAAATAGGAGAAGAAATTAAAATGACTGGGAATATTCAGCTTAGAAAAGAGATGACTAAGGGGGGATATGCTAAAGGTCTATAAAATCTTGACTGATGTGAAGAAAGTGAACAAAGTAAATGTTTTGTTAGGATAATGCAAATTTAACATGAGGAAAATGCAAGTTACACCAAAACACATAACAGATCTAGATTTCTAAAAAAATATATAATTTTAAAAAAATGTATTTAATTTAAATTGACTTTTGAAAAGTAAGCCATCATAGGGTAAGAGGGAAGATCCTCTCATGGATCAGTAACTGGTTAAAAGATGGGAAACAAAGGGTAGGAATAAATTATCAGTTTTCAGAATGGAAAGAGATAAAAGTGGTATCCTTGAGGGGTCAGTACGGGGACCAGTCCTATTCAACATATTCATCTGGAAAAATGGGTAAACAGTGAGGTGGCAAAATTTGCAGATGATACAAAACTATTCAAGATAATTAAGTCCCAGGCAGACTGCGAAGAGCTACAAAGGGATCTCACACAACTGGGTGACTGGGCAATAAAATGGCAAATTAAATTCAGTGTTGATAAATGCAAAGTAATGCACATTGGAAAGCAATCTCAACTATACATACAAAATGATGGCATCTGAATTAGCTGTTAACACTCAAGGAAGAGATCTTGGAGTCATTGTGGATAGTTCTCTGAAAACATCCACTCCATGTGCAGCAACAGTCACAAAAGCAAACAATGTTGGGAATCATTAAGAAAGAGATAGATAATAAGACAGAAAATATCATATTGCCTCTATATAAATCCATGGTACGTGCACACCTTGAATAGTGTGTGTACATCTGGTCACTCATCCTAAAAATATATATATTGGAATTGGAAAAGGTACAGAGATGGGCAACTAAAATGATGAGGGGTATGAAACAGGAGGAGAGATTAAAGTGACTGGGAATTTTCAGCTTAGAAAAGAGATGACTAATGGGGATATGATAGAGGTCTACAAAATCTTGACTGGTGCGAAAGAAAGTGAATAAGGAAATTTTATTTAATTCTTCACATAACACAAGAACTAGCAGTCACCCAATGAAATTAATAGGCAGCAGATTTAAAAAAAAACAAAAGAAAGTATTTCTTCACACAATATAAAGTCAACCCAGGGAACTCTTTGCCAGGGGATGCTGTGAAGACCAAAACTATAACAGGATTTTAAAAAGAACTAGATAAATTCCTGGAGAACAGGTCCATCTGTGGCTATTAGCCAGGATGAGAGGGATGCAACACCATGCTCTGAGTGTCCCTAGCCTGTTTGCCAGAAGCTGGGAATGGGTAACAGGGGATGGATCACTTGATGATTCCCTGTTCTATTCATTCCCTCTGAAGCACCTGGCCTTGACCACTGTTGTAAGACAGGTACTGGGCTAGATGGACCATGGGTCTGACCCAGTATGACCATTCTTATGTAAAAATTAATTATAATAAAAATGTTTAGTACAGAAACTCCCCAACATAATGACCTCCCAAGATAGCAACAATGTGAGATAACAACCTTGGCAAATACTGCATTTTAAAAACCTTGGCCTACTGGGAAACATATTTATATAAGTTTCCATTCCCAGTCACAAATCTAGCATTCTGGAGCAAAGTGACTAAAATATAGTCCAACAAACAAATGTTTATTTAACATGCCCCTCACTTTTCCCTCCACCGCACTCCACTCACCGGTGTTGTCCTTGGTCAGTGGAGACTCAGAGTTCAGAGGTGCTTTCACGTGAGTTCACCTTCCAGGTGGGGGACAAAAAGGCACAGTTTGCTCTGGCCACGGCTGTTCATTGTGCCACCGTTCACTCCACCGCTCTGTTGCCAATGGCCCTGCACAGTCACCTTCTGCTGTCACCTACCACTGTGACCGCTGCGAGTTGGTCTCTTGAGGTTCCACCAGCTCTCAGTGATTTCAGCTGAGCCCTCAGTGCGGGAACCTCGCTGCTAGTGCAGTCTGGGCTGTCTCTTACACAAAAACACTGTACCCACAGGAACACTGTCCCCACAACAGGACTAAGCACTTAGACCTGATTGTCAGTAAGAACATAAGAACGGCCGTACCGGGTCAGACCAAAGGTCCATCTAGCCCAGTATCTGTCTACCGACAGTGGCCAATGCCAGGTGCCCCTGAGGGAGTGAACCTAACAGGCAATGATCAAGTGATCTCTCTCCTGCCATCCATCTCCATCCTCTGACGAACAGAGGCTAGGGACACCATTCTTACCCATCCTGGCTAATAGCCATTTATGGACTTAGCCACCATGAATTTATCCAGTCCCCTTTTAAACATTGTTATAGTCCTAGCCTTCACAACCTCCTCAGGTAAGGAGTTCCACAAGTTGACTGTGCGCTGCGTGAAGAAGAACTTCCTTTGATTTGTTTTAAACCTGCTGCCTATTAAATGATTAAGTGATTTCAACTGCAGTGGTTAGAACAAAAGACTATCTATTGGAGCCTAATCAGCTCTGTCTTTAAACAGTGGAGAGGGACAGGTCCCCACCCTCTCTCTTGATGCCTTCAAATCATCACAGGCTAAGCACAGTTCTACTGCCCTTTAATCATACAATAAGAACAACATTAGACAAATTAGAGGATTGGGCCAAAAGAAATATGATGAGGTTCAACAAGGACAAGTGCAGAGTCCTGCACTTAGGACGGAAGAATCCCATGCACTGCTACAGACTAGGGACCGAATGGCTAGGTAGCAGTTCTGCAGAAAAGGACCTAGGGGTTACGGTGGACGAAAAGCTGAATATGAGTCAACAGTGTGCCCTTGTTGCCAAGAAGGCTAATGGCATTTTGGGTTGTATAAGTAGGGGCATTTCCAGCAGATCGAGGGATGTGATCATTCCCCTCTACTCAGCACTGGTGAGGCCTCAGGTGGAGTACTGTGTCCAGTGTTGGGCCCCACACTACAAGAAGGATGTGGATAAATTGGAGAGAGTCCAGCGGAGGGCAACAAAAATGATTAGGGGGCTGGAGCACATGACTTATGAGGAGAGGCTGAGGGAACTGGGATTGTTTAGTCTGCAGAAGAGAAGAATGAGGGGGGATTTGATAGCTGCTTTCAACTACCTGAAAGGGGGTTCCAAAGAGGATGGATCTAGACTGTTCTCAGAGGTAGAAGATGACAGAACAAGGAGTAATGGTCTCAAGTTGCAGAGGGGGAGGTTTAGGTTGGATATTAGGAAAAACTTTTTCACTAGGAGGGTGGTGAAGCACTGGAATGGGTTCCCTAGGGAGGTGGTGGAATCTCCTTCCTTTGAGGTTTTTAAGGTCAGGCTTGACAAAGCCCTGGCTGGGATGATTTAGTTGGGTTTGGTCCTGCTTTGAGTAGGGGGTTGGACTAGATGCCTCCTGAGGTCCCTTCCGACCCTGAGATTCTATGATTCTATGAACATTTCATCCCCCCTTCCCCCCACATTCAAGTGGTTTGTAATCCAACCCCAGCCAGAATCTATCACTTGGACAACACAGCTCTGTTTGCTGCATACCTAGGTAGATTAGGTGTGAATGTAAATATAATCTGGCTCTGAAGCCTTAGCCCCCAGCTCATCACTAGCTGTCAGGGAGAACTCATTTAGACTTTGCTTACAAATCAGCATTAGAAATTATTAGGTTGGCCAACATCACCGAAATGAATGCACTGACATCATAAAAAACAGCTGTATAAGGAAGCAAGGAAGCTAGTCTATGTTCATCTATTATACTTTTTCAGATACACATATTTTATCATACACTTTATATGCTTTTAAAGTCTGTATTAATGTTTCAGTTTAAATTCAGATTTCCAAACAGTCACTAAATTGGTATGTAACTAGCTCACAAAACTAGGGGGGGTGTTGGGAAAATTCAGGGGGGGTGTAGGGAAATCACTGCTCTATGGTGTCATGCATGCAGGTAAAAAAATGTGTGTATCTTAAATATTTCATTCCTTTTGGCATGCAATGTTCCTCAAATTTAGTTAGTATTTTACTTAACTTCATGCTTTCCCTTCTTCAAACTTAAAGTTGTTATAAATATCCAATGATTCGTCTCGAACAACATGCTAAAATATTGATGATTTCACTTTATCGTTTTTTCTCCTCTGCCTCTCTGGCTGCTAAATACAATTCAACTCTTTGTCTGAATTTTTTCAAGTTCTCTGCAACATTGCCTGACAATTGCAGACTGGACGGAGGTTGCAACACATCCATTTTTGGCTTTTTCCCATTCTTAAACTAGTCAAGCTACTATTGTGCTCACCAAATTCAAGCAAAAGCCTCTGTGTCTGGTACTCAACGTGCTTCTCTTGTGCCTCCCTTTGTCTCTGCTTTCAGTTGCAAACACAGGCGTTAACTTCAAAAAAATGCAGATTCCTTCTTATTCAGCACTTCTGACACCATCTTGGGAGTCACTAAATAACAAACTAGTGAATGAGAAAAGAATAAAACTTTAAACAAACTAGAGAGCTTCTGTAGTGAGCTGCTGCACACAGCCATGCTGTGTTCATAAACCCCACCTCCTGGGCACATCTCCAAATGTCTATGTTCATAATACTGTCCCTTATGAGGAAGCATCTCTAAATTATAATCTTCTACAAACATATCTCTACACTCATAACCCTCTTTCTTTAATAACCTAAATGCAGAGTCCTTATTTTTTTCTTAAAAAAAGCTTTATTTTTCTCTAAAACACTTTTAAAACTCTCATAATCTGCCTTATTTTCTAATTTATCTAAAAACACCTATAAACCTATTTTTTCTAATCTTCAAATGCAAAAACACACACACACAAACCACCCCTAACATTCCCCATTTAAAAAATGAAAAAAGTTTCCAAATGGCCAATCGCACCAAAAACGTAAGGTCCAGATATGAGACAGAGGGCAGGACATAAATCATAAGCGGGGCAGGGAAACCTTCAAAATTATATTGTGATGAATGCTGTTAAGTGGCTAATTACTTTCCTTGTTTGCTGACTGATGGTGGTACTTAGGGAGGAGCAGGTGGCCCCTGTATCTAAATACACTATTTGGCTGACTACCCCTCCTTCAGTGACCACATTTACCATAGGTCTTCCCCTTTCATCCGGTGTTAGGCACACTACTGCCCCAGGATGCTGTACTGGAACAGGAGATTTTTCAAAATATAAAGAGTCTATGGGTACAGTCCTTTACAACATGCTAGTCCCTATTCTTGTGTTTTCCCTTCTTGGAGGTCCTTGTTCCAGGTGGTTAGCTCTAGCATCTCCTTAACCTTCTTTCTTGGTGAAAAGATTCCATGATTGCCCTTTTCCCCTCCATATTATTCAAAGAAATATAATTAGGGTTACTTAATGCTTTTCATATTTTTACAAATTTTAAGACTAATACTGATTAATGATTTATCAACATATTTTGACTGCACCACTTCCTAAAAAGTCACTTAGATTATGGGTCTCCCCAGGTATCCTGATCTAAATGTGTCACCAAACAAGCATGATGTTATGCTGACACTGGAAAGATCAGGAGCACCCAGCTTCCCTATGCTATCTCCTTGAAGGGTGGGGGAGCTGTTGGTTCATGCTCCCTCATGCATAGGCGCCGACTTATATGGGGCTCTGGGGCTTTAGCCCCATGAATAAATCCCAAGCAGGGGCTCTGCCCCACCAATGTTTTTTCTCCCCTGCTTGGAGCGCCCCACCGCCGCTGCCGCCGCCGCCGCCGCCAGGGCTGCCCAGAGCCCTTTAAATCCCAGCAGCGGCTGAGATTTAAAAGGCTCTGGGCTGCCTGCTGCAGCGGGAAGCCCAGAGCCCTCTGATTCCCGGCTGCGGCTGGGATTTAAAAGGCTCTGGGCTCCCCGCGGTTGCAGGCAGCCCAGAGCCCTTTAAATCCCAGCAGCGGCTGAGATTTAAAAGGCTCTGGGCTCCCCGTGGTTGCAGGCAGCCCAGAGCCCTCTGATTCCCGGCCACGGCTGGGATTTAAACGGCTCGGGGCGGCCCGCCGCAGCAGGCAGCCCAGAGCCCTCTGATTCCCGGCGGCGGCTGGGATTTAAAGGGCTCTGGGCTCCCCGCCGCAGCGGGAAGCCCAGAGCCCTCTGATTCCCGGCTGCGGCTGGGATTTAAAAGGCTCTGGGCTCCCCGCGTTTGCAGGCAGCCCAGAGCCCTTTAAATCCCAGCCGCGGCTGGGATTTAAAAGGCTCTGCGCTCCCCGCGGTTGCAGGCAGCCCAGAGCCCTTTAAATCCCAGCAGCGGCTGAGATTTAAAAGGCTCTGGGCTGCCTGCTGCAGCGGGAAGCCCAGAGCCCTCTGATTCCCGGCTGCGGCTGGGATTTAAAAGGCTCTGGGCTCCCCGCGGTTGCAGGCAGCCCAGAGCCCTTTAAATCCCAGCAGCGGCTGAGATTTAAAAGGCTCTGGGCTCCCCGTGGTTGCAGGCAGCCCAGAGCCCTCTGATTCCCGGCCGCGGCTGGGATTTAAAAGGCTCTGGGCTCCCCGCGCAGCAGGCAGCCCAGAGCCCTCTGATTCGGCGGCGGCTGGGATTTAAAGGGCTCTGGGCTCCGCGCAGCGGGAAGCCCAGAGCCCTCTGATTCCCGGCTGCGGCTGGGATTTAAAAGGCTCTGGGCTCCCCGCGTTTGCAGGCAGCCCAGAGCCCTTTAATGCCCCGCCGCGGCTGGGATTTAAAAGGCTCTGCGCTCCCCGTGGTTGCAGACAGCCCAGAGCCCTTTAAATCCCAGCCGCGGCCGGGAATCAGAGGGCTCTGGGCTGCCTGCTGCAGCGGGAAGCCCAGAGCCCTCTGATTCCCGGCTGCGGCTGGGATTTAAAAGGCTCTGGGCTCCCCGCAGTTGCAGGCAGCCCAGAGCCCTTTAAATCCCAGCAGCGGCAGTGATGTAAAAGGCTCTGGGCTCCCCGCGGTTGCAGGCAGCCCAGAACCCTCTGATTCCTGGCCGCGGCTGGGATTTAAAAGGCTCTGGGTTGCCCGCCGCAGCGGGAAGCCCAGAGCCCTCTGATTCCCGGCTGCGGCTGGGATTTAAAAGGCTCTGGGCTCCCCGCGTTTGCAGGCAGCACAGAGCCCTTTAAATCCCAGCCTCGGCTGGGATTTAAAAGGCTCTGCGCTCCCCGCGGTTGCAGGCAGCCCAGAGCCCTTTAAATCCCAGCCGCGCCGGGAATCAGAGGGCTCTGGGCTGCCTGCTGCAGCGAAGCCCAGAACCCTCTGATTCCCGGCTGCGGCTGGGATTTAAAGGCTCTGGGCTCCCGCGGTTGCAGGCAGCCCAGAGCCCTTTAAATCCCAGCAGCGGCTGAGATTTAAAGGCTCTGGGCTCCCGCGGTTGCAGGCAGCCCAGAGCCCTTTAAATCCCAGCCGCGCCGGGAATCAGAGGGCTCTGGGCTGCCTGCTGCGCGGGAGCCCAGAGCCCTCTGATTCCCGGCCACAGCTGGGATTTTAAAGCTCTGTGCTCCCGCGGTGCAGGCAGCCCAGAGCCCTTTAAATCCCAGCCGCGCTGAGATTTAAAGGGCTCTGGGCTCCCCGCCGCAGCGGGCAGCGCAGAGCCCTCTGATTCCCGGCCGCGGCTGGGATTTAAAAGGGTCTCAGCTCCCCCCGGTTGCAGGCAGCCCAGAGCCCTTTAAATCCCTGCCGCGGCTGAGTTTTTAAGGGCTGCGGGCTCCCCGCGGTTGCAGGCAGCCCAGAGCCCTTTAAATCCCAGCAGCGGCTGAGATTTAAAGGGTTCTGGGCTCCCCGCCGCAGCGGGCAGCCCAGAGCCCTCTGATTCCCGGCCCCGGCTGGGATTTAAAGGGCTCTGGGATCCCCGCGGCTGCCAGCAGCCCAGAGCCCTTTGAATCCCAGCCTCTGTCCGCTGATTGCCCCCTCCCCAGACCCCTGCCCCAACTGCCCCCAGAACCTCCACCCCTATCTAAGCCCCACTGGTCCTTGTTCCCAATTACCCCTCCCGAGACCCCTGCCCCTAACTGCCCCTTGGGACCTCAGCCCCTATCTAAGCCTCCCTTCTCCTTGTCCCCAACTGCCCCCTCCTGAGACCCCACCCAACTTCCCCAGGACCGCACCCCCTACCTGTCCCCTGATAAACCTCTTAGACTCCCATGCCTATCCAATTGCTGCCTGTCCCCTGACTGCCCCTTGAACCTCTGCCCCATCCAACTCCCCTGCTCCTTGTCCCTTGACTGCCCCGGAACTCCCTACCTCTTCTCCAACCCCAAACTGCTTACTGTGCCACTCAGACCAGCGTATCTGGCTCCATGCAGCTCCAGACAGTTGCTGCCATGCTCCCCATGGAGCCCACAGCCCTCTCCCACCCCAGCACCTGCCTTCCAGATTTGAACACCTCAAAATTCAGGAGTGCTCAAGCTCGGTTTGGGCAGCTTTACTTCATTTCTCCCAAATCAGTTTCCTGCAAGGTGCCAACTGAAGGTGTTGGAGAACAGAGAGATCAGGTGGCCTCCTAATGCCTGGAAAAGAGACAAAGGCCGGAGGAGGGAGTGTCAGTGCCTGTGCGGACTTCTGGGAAGTGCACGGTGTGGAAGGGAATGCTGTGATGCTTTGGAACATCTCCATACAAAGCCAGTCAGGACTCTGGGGGAGCCTCCTCTCTCTGAGCAGACTGTCTCCAGGGCAAGAAGCTTACACCTTCCTGGGTCTGACCTCGGAGCATTCAGCATGCCCTTCCACGTCATGCACTTTCCAAAGTGAGTCTGCCCAGGCTGGTCCTGGGGCAACCAGAGGTCGCTGCACCCCAACTCCGCAGTCAGATGTGACTCTCAGCCAGACAGTAAAACAGAAGGTTTATTAGATGACGGGAACACAGTTTAAACAGAGCTTGTTGGTACAGAAAACAGAACCCCTCTGTCAGGTCCATCTTGGGGGGTGGGGAGCCCAGAACCAAGTTCTGGGTCTCTCCCAATTTCCCCAGCCAGCTCCAAACTGACACTCCCTCCTCTGGCCTCTGTGTCTCTTCTGGACAAGGAGGCCACCTGATCTCTTTGTCCCCAACACCTTCAGTTGGCATCTTGCAGGGGAAACTGAGGCACCCACACAGTATTCAGAGAAAATATTAAGAACATTCC
This sequence comes from Mauremys reevesii, assembly GCF_016161935.1. Lineage (NCBI taxonomy): Eukaryota > Metazoa > Chordata > Testudines > Geoemydidae > Mauremys > Mauremys reevesii. The sequence goes on from NC_052623.1 coordinate 189,961,036, forward strand.
CACTTCATCACAACAGATGCAACAAAATATAATACTGTATATTGAAGTAGGCAAGTGCTGCTTCTGACTTTCCACTTTTAATTGACCCTTGTAATCTTGTGGCACTGACGCGTTGTAGCTTCATTTTATATCGGCTTACAGGGCGGGAGCGGGGGGGCACCACCATTTTGGGCCCCACCAAAAATTATACAAACCTGCCGCCTATGCCCTCATGGTCTGTAAACCTCCGGAGCAGCTCTACAGTGGATGATTCATCAATTTGATCCTACTCTCATATTGTAACAGCCACTTCCAAATGAAATTCCTCAGTGAATTAGAGGGTTTCTGCTGTTCCCTACTAAAATTTCTACTTTTATTTTCCCCATTCTGTCTACCTTGCTGGCTCCCTTTTTGCTGAGGATCATTATTAGTGAAAGTTACTGCTGATACCTTTTCAGGCTTTTTCTTTGGGGGTGGAAATGCTTCCTTTTGTATTTTATATACAGCCTTTTCTACATTATCCACTGCAGCGTCTGAATTACCACTGCTGTTTCTACTGCCAAGCCTAATTCCAAAACCAGTGTCCCCTCAGGCTGTGGTGCATTATGAACTGCCATTTTCTGTATCTCTGCTAGTTTTTTTTTTTCTATTTTAAGCTGTTAATTCTATCATTTTGAGACCTGGCTGCATACAGCGCTGCTGTGGTTGCTCCTGAAGAGCTTGTTCTTTGCTTGCTTTAACCTCAATATCAGCTTTAAATTTCTTAAACTGCTCCTCTACCATTTCCGATTTCTGTTCTGAACAAAGGTGTTTTTCATTATACTTTTTGAGGCTGGTATCCAAATGTGTACAGTATGTTTGCTTGTCTTCCAGCTTAGCCTGTAGCTTGATTTAACTGAGTATTTGCCTGATTTAACTCCGGTTGCTTATCTTGTCGCACATTCTGGGCTGTGTTTAAATGATTTTGAAGATTTGTCTGTTGAGTGGCTTCTAATGCTTATGAAAGCAGTAATTTAATCGTTATTTTTGAAAAGTAATTTTTGAGTAATTCCTTCTGTGTGGCTGCAGTTTGAGCTGCCTGTGTTGAAGTAGTGGTTCTCAAATTGTCAGCCTCTGCTCTTAGAATAAAAACAACAAGGACTCCTTGTGGCACCTTAGAGACTAACAAATTTATTTGGGCACAACAAACTGATACAGACTAACATGGCTACCCCTCTGAAATCTGCTCTTTGAATGTCAGCTTCTGCTTTTAAGTTAGCTGCTTCTGCCTTTGAATTAGCTAATTCATTGTGACACATGGCTAGAAAGGATTAAACATCCTGCAAAATAAATAACCCTCAAAAGACATGTAGGGAGATAATGTTTGTGTTTTTGTGTATTTACATATGTATGAGTACGGTAGACAATGTAATCAACAGTTCCTGTCTATGCTGTATTCTGATATCATTTAAATGAATTGTAAACATATCTTGTTATTCAGCACTCTTTGAAATGTACTGTGAATGGTGAAGGAAAAAGCAAATGTCCTTATGTTAATTCATATAGCTAAGTACCGGGATGATGGACCTCTTTCAAAGTCATTCTAATTACCTTTTGTTCCCTGAAGAAATCCCAACTTGTCAAAAGACATGAAACTGTATAAAAGATCCTTGGGTCCTGATTCTGTCATCTCAGATCTGCTAAAGCTTCTTCAGGGGAAGTTTGAGTCACAAGACTGAGGTCCCAGTTATGCTGGTACACGCTGAACATGATATTTGGACTTTGGGCTATAAACTATGAGCTATTTCTGAAAGAACTCTTTGCAACCACAAAGCTCACCGTTTGTGCTATGAATCTGCACCTAAATGAACTGAACTCATATCCGTATGCATATAGATCTTTTAACCACTTCATACTCTCTGGCTCTCTTTTGTTTTTTAATAAATTTTAGTTTAGTTAGTAAGAACTGGCTGTAGCATGTATTTGGGTAAGATCTGAAACATTCATTAACCTGGGAGGTAACATGTCCGATCCTTTGGGATTTGTAGAACCTTTTCTTTTATATGATGAAATAAAATTCACAGAAATTTTCATCATTTGACGGGGTACCCTGGATGGAGGCCAGATCACTTTAAGGGAACTGTGTTGTTTGGACTTCCGAGTAACCTGTGAGATAATAAAGAAGCTGTCTATGCTGACTTGGTAAATCTAGGTATTGGAATATCCACCAGCTTTATGGGGATTGTCTGCCCCATTCTTTTCAGTTCACCCTAATTGAGTGACCACTGCTGGCTCCCAACTAGGACCCCGGTCACAATCTTCCTTTATTAATTTGTTTTCTCTAATTATTGTATTCTTACCATGAGATTATTTACTAATTCTTTTCCTTCCAATACCTCCTTTTGTGAGGTAACAATCTGGATAGCCTGTGCCAGCACAGTAGCTCTCAGAGTGTCAACTTCTACTTTTAGATTAGCTAATTCTTCTAACTTTTTATCCTTTTTTTTCTTTTTCCTCTTAAACACCTGTACTTCTGCATCTAAAGCCACTGCTACCGTTTGTAATTCTTGTAAAGCAGCCTTTTTTCTTTGCCTTTTTGTTTGGAGTCCCTGAAAAGGTTCCGAGAAAAAGGAGATCTTTCTCTGGCTTAACCCATTGATTCCATTGCTCACATAGCTTGTGCGATGAACCAGGCCCAGTAAAAGCACCAGGCTTCCAAGTATTTTAAAACAATCTTCTAATTCTGTTTTTCCTAACATTAATTCCAAATTACTGTTACCACTTGACTCTCCTTTCTTTGCTGGCATTTTGATGTTATTATACACACTTAGACAGGTACTAAGACCTGAATCCATAGTTCACTGACTATGGCAGAAACATAGGTTGCGACCCTAGTTCCTACAGTCTCCTCACTTGCAGGATTGTGGTTGTGCTCCTTATGAGATGAGTCCTTGGGGGATCACTTGCAATCACTGGAACCACTCCTGGGGAATTACAACCATGACAACCCATGGTTTCTGTCCGGTTACAACCACTCTTGAGTCCTTATGGGACCTAATGCAATTGACCAGTCCCTGGTTCTTCCTACTTGCTGTTACTCTTGGGGTTGTGTCTATGGTCCTGTAACAGAGCTTCCTCAGTCCTGTTTCTGTCTCCATCTACAAATCATGCAGAGACCCTTGTGCTGGTTCAACACTCTGTGCAGTTTATTTATAAATGAGTCCCACCACCTTCACAGCATACCAAGCACCTTTACAAGCAGGGGGAGAGCAATCTCTCTCTCCCACTCATTGCTCACTTTACCCCTTTTCACTTCCTTCCTGTGCCTATTTGTGAGCTCTGGCTAGTGGCTTAATTAGCCTTTCTGCCCTGCCCCACAAACTAGGCACAGGTCTGCCTCGTCAGCTCCAATCTGCTATGCCTGACTGGAGCTGCTGTGAACAGAGTGCTGACTCAGGCGTTCATACCTAGCACTCTGTCACACACCTCCCCCCTTATCTAACTGCAACACACCCCTGTGCTTTCCCTGTGCTCTCCCTCCCATCCTTGAAGATGGCTTTAGGAATACCTAGATAATTTCCATTCTGAGGAGAGACAGTAAGTTCCTCCCTTCCTCTAAACCAGGGGATCTCAAACTCAATTTATCTTAGGGCCAGTGCCAGCCCTCAAATCTTCCCAGTGGGCCAATGTTACTCATGCCACACAGAACCCACCCCCCACTTGCCTAAGGCTCTGGGAGGGAGTTTGAGTGAGGGAGGAGGTCTGGGGTGCAGGCTCTGAGATGGAGTTTGGGTGCTGGGGCAGGGGGTGGGTTTGCAGGCTCTGGGAGGGAGTTTGGGGGTGGGAGGGGTGTGTGGAAAGGGGGAGGGGGTGCAGGCTCTGGGAGGGAGTTTGGGGGTGGGAGGGGTGTGTGTGGGGAGAGGGAGGGGGTGCAGGCTCTAGGAGGGAGTTTGGGGGTGGGAGGGGTGTGTGGGGAGGGGGTGCAGGCTCTGGGAGGGGGTCAGGAGGTGCAGCACTTACCTGGGGCTCCAAGGTGGGACGGGCTAGGAGGTCTCCACATGCTGCTGCCCCCAGAGCTTCCCATTGGCCACAGGGGCACTCGGGGTGGGGGCAGCGTGCAGAAGCACAGACCCCCCTGAGGCCACAGAGAGGAGCCGGCAGCCCCTGGAGCAAGCAGGCAGATGCCGCTCAGCTCCGCTGCACTGCCTGGGTCCCGGGCCATTGTAAATTGCCTGGGGGGGAAGTGCCCAGGGGCGGCAGAAGGGACCAAAGGAGAGACCTGGCCCCAAAACTGCTGGAGCCCCGCGGGCCACATTGGGGAGGTTTGTGGGCCACAAGTTTGAGACCCCTGCTCTAAACACTAAACCATGTTCAGCAAGGAACTTACCAACTATGACAATACACTTTAAAACTTCCTTCAAGTAGGTAGTTTGTGTTAGAAGCAGGGTGCAGCCATACCATCTCCCTGTGAATGTGATTCTTCCCTTGCAAATGGGTTAGCTATGCAACCTGGCTAGTCAAATAATCATGGCATTATGAAGTTCTACACAGTTTTCATAAGAACAAGTCTTCTCTCCCTTTTTCCAGTTGGAAAAGACAGGCGCTACAACGGGGCTATGATTGTTAGGTGAGGAAATGAGTTTGCACATGAAACATAAGAACATAATACTGTTCCTGTGGATTTAGAATACATCAAGCCATGCCTCTGATAATGTGCTCCATTCGGTAATTTTTATTCAAAGAGAGACAAGAGAGATCTTTTCTGACGTTTATACTGCTGCTCAGAAGCTATACATTTGTCATTGTTATTCTGAAGATGGAGCAGACCTTTCTCAATACATTGGGCATGAAACTCCTCTGCTATCAAAGCAGGCCATTGAACTGGATATTGTTCAATACTAATGGCAATGTTATTCTCTTTATCACTACTATTCTCTTTGCCTTCAGTACAGTGGGAGGAAAAATGGGTCATCATTTTCAGTATCACTTTTGTCCTGGATTTCAAGAACGTTTGCTTTTCTTCTGCCCTCTCCTGAGGGAACAAGTTCATATGTATATACCAGTGGTTCCCAAACTCGTTCCGCCACTTGTGCAGGGAAAGGCCCTGGTGAGTCGGCCGGTTTGTGTACCTGCCGCGTCCGCAGGTTCGGCCGATCGCAGCTCCAGGCCAATGGGGGCTCCAGGAAGCAGTAGCCAGTATGTTTCTCAGCCCGTGCCGCTCCCAGCAGCTCCCATTGGCCTGGAGCCGCGATCAGCCGAACCTGCGGACACAGCAGGTACACACACCGGCCCGGCCTGCCAGGGGCTTTCCCTGCACAAGCGGTGGAACAAGTTTGGGAACCACTGGTATATATCTTCCCTTTGATGATCATTTCTGAGAGAGACTGTCTAGCTTCTTTGGAAGATGATTCTGAAGTAGTACTAGCAAAGAAAGAGTAAGTTTTGGTAACTTGCTTACAGTTTTCTCTCTTTCTAACTTAGTTTTCCTTTTCGCTGCTCCACTTGGGAATTAAAACAATACTAAAGAAGTACTGGGCAGTGCTGCCATTAGCAGACAGCTATTAGCGCTTCCAATTCACACACCCATCACCAGCAACTGAAAGTCTGAAAAAAATTAAACTCTAACTGAAAGCTTAAGAACAAAATCAGTGTCAGCAAGGGGCATCTACGTTTTAAGTTGTTTTTCTTTTCTTTTTAGAGTTAGCATACATATAATGAAATCTCCCTTGTATAGAGTCTATATGTGATGGATTGGAGGCCTCCCAGAAAAGCAGAGGCTTGAGGGGTGCAGTTCCCTCAGCCCCACTTTAATCCAGCATTGTGTGGTTAGGACATAAAAAACATGTGTTTGTGCAACAAGGTGAGCCAATCCTTGCCTTGAGGCCAAAGGTTTGAAAATGAGCAAGTCTGGGGGCAGTGTGGGTGCTCTTGTAGCAACTGAGAGAGGATAATGTTCACAGGTATGAGACCTTTCTCAAGGTTCCAGCAACCCTTACTTGATCATTCATTTGGACTCTTAATCTTTTAGTTGAAGCATTTAAATACCTCTTTGGGCTGGGGAGAGGGTTCTAAAAATGTGCTATGGATTTAAAATGAGGCTGGAAGCATGACAGGAGCAGACAGAGTTTATAGCTCATACACAATTCAGAGAAACTGCCAATTCAAATTCTCTGTCTGGATGATCTGCCAGGAGAGAGACAGGAGCTTCTCCCAACCAATAGGGATGGAAATGTGTATCCTAAATCATGACATCACTATTGGTATGCCTCCTTAGCTGCTTCTAAACAATCAGGTTCAGAATTGTGCCTGTCCCAAGCAACTCGCAAGCTAAAGGACCTGCATGCAGCAAAGTCTGGAGCAGGAGAACCATCCTTGGAAGCAGAGATGGAGTACCTGTTGATAGTGGGGATGGAGTGGAGGGCAGAGTGAGGGAGACACTACAGAGCATGATACACTGAGATTTCAGCAAAAAGAGAGACTCCCTTTAGGGCGTGTGTAACAAAGAAGCAGGTAGGTGTATGCCACGCTGCAATGTTAGCTATAGACATGGGCGATGGGTAAGGCTGCGAGTCTGTCACTCAGGTCACAGAAGTCATGGATTCCATGACTTTCCGGGACTTCTGCAGCAGTTGGTGCAGCTGACCCCGGGGCCACCTGAGCAGCTGGGGCAGCCCTGGGGCCAGCCACACTGGCCACTGCTTGGGTGGCCCCAGGCAGTTGATCCCAGGTGCTGACCCAGAGCAGCAATCCGGAAGCAGCAGTGGTGCCCTGGGCTGCCCCCTCCCCCGCCCAGCAGCAGCAACAGGACCCCAGGACGCTGCTCCCCCAGCCGCTGCACCAGTGGCAGGGCTCTAGGGCACCGCCCTCCACCCAGAGCAGCAGCAGCGGGGGGGAAGGTGCACTGGGCCACCCTCCAGCAGCAGCGGGGCCCCAGACCACCTCCCCAGCATCGGCAGGAACCAGAGCATCCCCCAAAGGAGCAGCAGTGTCCTCCAGAGCATCACCCCCAGAGCAGTAGTGTCCATGGAAGTGCCCCCCCAGCACCTTAATTTAGTTAGGGTTATTTTTAGTAAAAGTCATGGACACGTCAGGGACTGTGACTTTTTTGTTTACTGCCCATGACCTGTCCATGACTTTTACTAAAAATTCCAGAGAGTAAATCGTAGCCTTAGTGATGGGTGAACCACAGGCTCAGGGAGGCTAGCCCCCAGCTTGGCCTTCCCCTTCTGCCCGAGCCCCCGCCCGTCCCCCTAGCTCCCTTCCCCCAGCCCAGAGCACCCGGTGCCGCGGCCCCAGCTCCAGTGCCCTCAGCTGTCCCGCCCGCCCCCGAGCACAGGGCGGGAAGCCCCAGTGCCTCCAGCCCTAGAGGGCCAGGTGCCAGCACCTTCCGCCCTGGAGCCCCGGGTGGCGCAGCCCCAGTGCCCGGGGGCATCCCAGCACTGGGAGACCTCAGCCACCCCAAGTTCCAGCAACAGGCCAGCCGCCCCAGCCCCAGCACACTTCCCAGAAGAGGAGCAGCCTGCTGGGGCTGGGGTTAAGGGGAAGCAGCAAGCAGGAGGGGGGCCTCAGGATGGAGTGTAGGCATGGCCACACAGGGCTGTTTGGGGAGGCATAGCCTTCCCCCCCCTATGATATGGGCCTCCTATGGCTATAGCTCTGGGATAATCAGCTTTCTCTGAGCATTCCAAAGGTGAAAAGAAAACCTCAATCATTTGGGGACTTCTCTGGTCCCCGCCCCTAGGGTAGCTTGGTTTTTCTGATTGAGTGTTCCTTACACGAAGAACAGGGGAGCCTGATTCTCAGCAATAGCTTAGGACTCTCTCAAACTCTTGATTTGGGTAGGGGAAGCAGCTCTCTTCACTGTGATTTCAAAACTTACTAAGCATCATGGGTAAGATAATTGTAGTCTTTTAGGTGATTTATGAACGCAGACCGGGATTGGGCTGGGATGTGGGGGAAGATGAAATGAGAAACAGACAAGATGACCTCACCATTTATTTTTACCTTGTTCTTCTCTTGCTGAGTACATGTTTGCAGTTCTTTAGCCTGTTTCTGCTGCTAAAATGAATATACTTGGAATATTTTAAACAAGGGGGGATTGCAGGTCTTTGTCTCTTTCCTCTGTTCTCTTCAGCAGTTCCTCTGCTGTGCTTATTTTGTTGGAAGCTGCAGTGCTTTTGTCCTTCATGCACCTTGTGCTGCAATGCAGCTGAGTGCTCCATAGATGACTTAATCTCTGCACTTCACCTCAGTGTGATACTGATGCTCAGTAGCTCTAAATCAACTCCTCTGCATAGCCTGCCTCCTGGCTCGTGTTCGCTTCCTGGTGTTTCTCTAAAATAGTTCCTCCCAAAACTGATATTCCCCCCTCCAGGCTCTGTCTGTGCAGACTGTATACATAGGAAATGCTGCAATCTGACAGGTCTGATTCGCACAGCTTCCCTCGGTCCTTTCACAGAAGTGCTCTGAAATGAGGAATGACCATTTTAACAGCCTCTGAGATGCTGTATTATGAAATGCGTCAGCTGGGGTAAAACTGTGTCTAGTTCCTTTGGTTGAGTAACTGAAGTAGGAATAATTCCAACTGTGTTTCAGCCACATTTCTGTTCCCTTCTAAATCTCTCATTTTTCCTCACTTGCTTCCTCAGGAGCAAGAAGAAGAGATGGAAGCAGAGGAGCAGGAAGAGAATTGTCGGTTTGATTTGGAGAAGATGAAGATCACAGAGGGAGGAAATATGGTGAGCAAAAGGCCTACTCAGTCTGGTAGACCTACACATGAGGAACAAAAGGTAGAAGAGTAATGTTGTCTTGTGGTTAATACCTGGGACTGGAAGAAAGGGCGTCTGGATTCCATTTCCAGCTCTACCACAGATTCTGTGATATTGGGCAATTCACTTAATCTCCCTGTGCCTCTGTTTCTCATCTGTACATTGGGGAGGATACTTGCCAGACTCACAGAGGAATTGAGGCTTAATTTAATGTCTGAAGTTCTTGAGTTTTAAAGTACTTTTTACAAGCAAAGTGTTGTTGAGGTGTTCAGTTCTAAAATGATGATTGTGCATGAATTCATGTAATTCGTATACATCTGTCCTGTGGTCTGGGTGACATAGTGAGCTTTTACATGATGCATTTTACATCAGGCCACTTAGTTGCCTAAATATGGATTTAAATAGTCTAATTTGGGCACCTTTTTAAAAAAAAAAACTTGGCTGTATTTTCTAGAGGTTTGCCCTCTCTAGTTTCAAATGATGGGGTTATGCCTCTTCCTTCAGCAAGCTAATTTGCATTCTAATAAACAATTACTGATAGCCTAAATTTGCCTTTTATCCCTTTTATCATTTTACTCTCATTCATACCCTGAGGTTCAGATTAGATCATTCCTTTCCCTTCTTGTGGGTGCTTGTGATTATTAGATCTAACACTCATCCTCCTTTTGCTGTCACTTTCATTTTTTAATGTTCCTCTTTCCTGTCACTCTAGATATTTCATACGGCTGTAGTTTTTAGAGACTCACCTGACTCTGGATTTTGTTACGAATGTGAAACTTGGGCCAGGCCCTGTAAGGGAGAAATGGTGTCTAGTGGGAAATGGGTAATTGGTTTTACCTATCATCTCTGTTAAAGACATTGAAGGAGTAAACAGCATGTTCATGAAACGTGATGTCAAAGAGCACACCTCCTCTGTAGCATCCTCTGCTGGCCAGGGATGGCTGTGCAGCACCCTGCCTCAGTTTCCCCTTGACAGGTTCCCAGGAGTAATCCCTAGAGGCATATGTCCAATAGCCACACCTCTTCTTGGTGACTGGGTTATTAGCATAAAATAAACCCAAAGTGAAATCTATCCTCACCCCTTCATTCCCTGTGGAGAGGGTTGATGGGGAGGTTCCAAACTCATCTTGGGACAAGACTGTCTGTCCTCTCCAGCCACTCTCCTCAAAGGGATGGAGGGGGGTGAGCTCCAGGAAGGAGTTGGAAACAATCTTTTTTTTCTGTCTGAGGTGTGTTGCAAATACTAGAGAAAATAGAAGTACTCAAAGAGAAAAACAAAAGTTAAATAGATCTTGGGAGGGGAGAATAAGCAAAACTGCAGTATTCAATGGGAGGGAGAAACCTGGAAAACACAGAGGCCTAAAAAGCCATAAAGTGAGAAGAAGTAAAGAAGACATAAATCTGGAATATCATATGGTAGCAGAATAGGCCAGTGCAATTATAAATGACTCTCACACACACAAAAGTGGCACAGATCAGGAAGGCAATAATCCCTCTGTCTCTGATGCAACTGCATCAGGAATACTGCAGTCAGTTCTGGTTACCATAGGCCACACTCAACCTGACCTGGGGCCAGTTCAGCACCCTGAGGTCTTCCCTAACTTGTCACCTGGCTGCAATTGCCCGGGTGGCTTCCAGTATGCAAAATAACTAGGGTACTCCACCTATTCTGCCTTCACGCAGCCTGCCCCAAAATGTTCCTTGCACAGAGGGGTACTGTTGAGGCTTCCACACACGGTTTCCCATGCCAGGGATACTCCTGGGGGAGAGAGCTACACAGCCCACTTGCATTGGCTCAGCTTGTGCAACAGAGCTGAATCAGGTCCCTGATTACCAGAAAGGTATCAAGGAATTAGAGTTCAGAGAGAAGCAACAAAAATGTTCATGGGTCTGGGGGGGGCCTTGACCAAGGGAAGATAAAAAGTGCCACTTTGGAGGGGAGACAATTTTCTACCAAAAAAAGAACAGGAGTACTTGTGGCACCTTAGAGACTATTTGAAGGGTTCAAACACGGAGGAGGCAGAGGAATTATTTAGGTTGGCACAGGGGAGTATTTCTAGGAGTGATGAGATGAAAAAAAGGGAGAAATTTAGTATGAATATCAGAAAAGACATTCTGAGAGACCTACTAGCATGTGGAATAATGTCCCAAGGGAAAAGTAGGGGTGCCGTCGCTTGGAACACTTAAAACTACACTGAATGGTGCACTATTGTTCTGTAGGGAGCAATCTTGCTCTGGCAATAGACTTAGGGTGACCAGACAGCAAATGTAAAAAATTGGGACGAGGGGTGTGGGGTAATAGGAGCCTATATAAGAAAAAAAACACACAAAATCAGGACTGTCCCTATAAAATCTGGACATCTGGTCACCCTAGATAGATTTGTTATGTCATGTTTAGTTTGTTTCACTTCCAGCTTCAATAATTCTATGACAGGTTCATGAACCTTTCAAAGGTACTTGAGCCTACTTATGATTCCACCATTCACACTTGTCACAGGGTTCGATACAAGACTAGGTGAAATTCAATGGTTTCCACTAACTTCATGTTGAGAATTTAGGTTTCTTGGAAACCAAAACGCAGTTGGAAGTAGGGAGTGGTTAATAACTCTAAGACTGAAAGAGAGGAAATTGTTCATGCAAAATAAAAACTCATTCTAGTCCTCTTCCACTTATTTTCTTGCTTGTCTCCTGCATCAGACACACCATGCTAGTGGTGTCTTGTGCAGGCACAGTGCAAGGATCCTACCCACAGTGTTGGAAGGACTTTTTACTCTGCCTCTGCTCCTTGTCCTGTGACTGAGCGGTCGGATTGTTGCAGGCCAACAGGCACTGAGTAGGAATTCTTGTTTCAGATGACGTTTGATGAGGTGGCTTTGTATTTCTGCGAGGCAGAGTGGGGCTCTTGGATGAAGAGCAGAGGGAAATCTACAAGGATGTCATACAGGAAAATTATGAGACTCTGATCTCCCTGGGTACGACTCTCATATATGTAAGAAGCTGTGCAGACAGCCTGCCTCCAACGCTGTTTCACTCCCTGCCTCTCATTTGATCGTTCACAGCCAGGTACAGATAGCTCCTGTTTGCTGTGATCAGCGTTTGATTTTTAGATAAGCAGTTCAACGGAGCTCCGATCAGAGTTCACAACAAAACAAAGAGAGGCTGCATAACAAAACAAAGAGAGTAATTTAATTAAAAGCTTTCTGGGATATCTCCTTATTCCCTGGAGGCCAATAAAAGCGCTGGTGTGTGTCCACACTTGATGAGCAGCGCTGGATCACCAGCGCTGCAATCGCTACACCCCAACCTGGCCAGGTGTACAGCCAGCGCTGCAGCCAGGGAGTTGCAGCGCTGGATGTGCCTTGCAGGTGTGGACAGTTACTAATTGCAGCGCTGGAAAGCCTCTACCAGCGCTGCAACTTGCAAGTGTAGCCAAGCCCTCAGACACAGCTGTCGGTTCCTCCTCTCAGCAGCTAAATGAATTCCAATTCATCAGGTAACCTCCTTTCTGCCCAGTAAAGGGGCTTAATCTCTCTTCCTGATTCCCTCAGGGACAGGGACATATATTTTGTCACAGGGATATGGAAGCTTATCTGGTCCCTTCTGAGGGCCAGGGTATTCATCTCTGGATATCTTTAATGTATTCACAGTTCTCTGGATTTGTGAAGAAATCAGTTTGCAGTTCCCCCTTTCCAATGTTCCCTTTCTCTCAAACATGGGGATTTTATCATCTCTGGATTCTCCTTTTATTGCAGGAAACTATGAGATTCTGCAGGAAGATCCTGATGAAGAAATGGAGCAGCCTAGAACATTATCAGGCAGCAGATCCAAAGGGAATATTTCATAGCCCTGAGGAGAGAGACACCTCTGATGGTAAGCACATCTGTGGAGAAGACAGGCTGACCACCTGCACTGAGTATGGGAAGAGCTTCAGTTGGAGCTCATATCTTGCTGCACATAAGAGCATCCACACGGGGAGAGACCCTTCCAATGTGCTGAATGTGGAAAAGGGTTCACCAACAGATCAACTTGCAACCAGCACCAGAGAACCCACACCAGGGAGCAGCCCTACAGCTGCAAAATGTGCGGGGAAAGCTTTGGCTTCAGATCAGCGCTCAGCAAACACTTGAGAACCCATACAGGGGACAGGCCATGCAAATGCATTGAGTGTGGGAAGAGCTCTGCCCTCGTCGAGCACAAGAGTACGCACAGTGGGGAACGGCCCTAAAAGTGCGGAGAGTGCGGGAAACGCTTCCAGCGGAACTTGCATGTCACTAAACACCAGAGAATTCACACAGGAGAAAAACCCTATACATGTGAAGAGTGGGAGAAAGGGTTCACGGAGCGTTCGTACCTTACTAACCATCTGAGAATCCACACTGGGGAGAGACCCTTCACATGCAGGGTATGCAAGAAGAGCTTCAATCACAGCTCCACTCTCTTCAAACATCAGAGGAGAACCCACACAGACCCTTCCTACGTGCTGAGTGTAGGAAGGGCTTCCGTGGGAGCTCAGCTCTTACTTGGCATCTGAGAATGCACACGGGAGAGAGACCCTACGCCTGCAGGCTTTGCAAGAAGAGCTTCAGTCAGAGGTCACATCTTGTTGTACATCAGAGGATCCACACGGGGGAGAGACCCTTCCCATGCACTGAGCGTGGGAAAAGGTTTGCAGAGAGTTCTACGTTCATGTAGCACCAGAGAATTCACACTGGGGAGTGGCTCTATAGCTGTAAAGAGTGTGGGAAGAGATTCAGGTTCAGTTTCACACTCACCAAACACCAGAGAACTCACACAGGGGACAGGCTGTGCAAACGCACCCAGGGTAGGAGAAGCTTGAGAAATGCCTCCTTCTCCATGGAGCACCAGAGAATCCACAGCAGAGAGTGGCCCTATGGGTGTGGGAAACACTTCCAGTGGAGTTCAGACATCACTAAACATCAGAGAATCCACATGGGAGGTAGTCCCTATAAACATGAAGAGAGTGGGAAAGGGTTTGCAGCAAGCTCATACCTCACTAACCACCACAGAACCCATACCAGGGAGTTGCTCTTCACGCGTGCTGATTGTGGGAAGAGGTTCATCAGTAGATCAATGTTCATGCAGCACCAGAGAATCCATAGCGGAGAGAGGCCCTACAGCTGTGAAGCGTGTGGGGAAAGCTTCAGATTCAGCTCAGCGCTCACCAAACACCTGAGAACCCACATAAGGGACAGGACGTACAAACACACTGTGAGTGGGACAAATTTTATCCTTAAACAATGAACACTCCCCTCCCCACCCAGTTCTGCTTCATTCAGTAGGAAGACCAATGGTGAGAACCTCTGGGGTTATGAAACCTTACAGTGCCTAGACATTTTTTTTGGAGTTCTTTGTAGTGATCCTGTACTAACAATGAAACTTCTTTGGTTTCAGGTCAGGCAATTTTAATTTGGAGTAAACCATCCAAACATACTCTAAGGGGTAAGGCACAGGTCTCAGAATATTGAACATATTCCGACTTTTTTCTTAAATACATTTTTTGTCTGGGGGAGGGTGTGTGGTCCATGAGGAAAGATGTGTTGGCATCTGGCTTGCAGATAGGTTTCCTCCAAATCCAAAATAACAGAGACTGGTCTCAAACCTTGGGACAGATCATAACCTATGCATGGGAAAATGTGAAAATAAAAACAAATTTCCTGGCAGGAGGGCAGCAAAGGTTTAGGCTACAAATTCCCAAGCACATGCTGCAACCAAGTGACTTTGAGGTAAAGCTGTGTGTGCTGAAAGGCTGAGGTATTTTAAATTAATAATATCAGGATTGCTAAAATGGTTGTAGCCAACCTTTTATTCATTTTCTCAGAGAAAGGAGAGGGTCGGAAGAGCTAAAACCTGAGTAAAGATAGCCGGCACCTGTGGTTCCTTTTTCACAAGCTGAACAAGCTGCTCAGATAGTGAGGAAGACAGACCATAATCTCAAGCAATGGATGTTTATTAAACACTTTTCTTTCTGTGTAACTACTTGCTGTGATTAGTATCTTCTTAGTTTACAATAACATGGTTTTCCATGTTTCCTATGTGGTTTGCCTTTAAACATTATAAATAGCATCAGTACTCACCATAGCTCAGTGTATGACATCTGGGAGCAACAGGAAAGGATATGCTATTGAGACATCTGTGAAGAGAAATAGAGATTAATTCTGCTAACAGCAGTCCAGAAAGGCCATCCCTCTAAGAACTGATGGAGGTAAAGGGAGTATTTATTGAAGGAAACAGAGGCAGTAGAACCTAGATTTAATTCATGAACATAACACATACATTTTATGCAATTCAATCTCTTTAACCCACCTCCTAGAAAAGTTACTTCATCTGAAGTTTTTTTTCCCCTCTATCAGCTAAATCCTAGCATAGGCGCCAAATTTCTAATCTGCTGGGGGTGCTTCCCACCCAGGCCCTGCTCCCACTCAACGCCTTCCCCCACGACCCCACCCCTGCTCTGCTAACGGGAAAGAAGTAGTATGGCTCCAGACTTTCTCCTCCCAGTAGCCTTCACTCAACCTCCTAGAAAGTCAACCTACCAAAAGTCAAACCCACTCTCCTCCCTGTTCTAGCAGCATCCCAAGCCCAGGAAATTAAATTAGCCATTTCACATTCAATCTACAGAAAGCATCTTCCCTTTATGTACTTTTATACAAAACAAAGAAAATTCAGGTAGTCACCTTCACAACAGGTGTTTTCCCTCATATGTCATACAATTATCATGTACCATGCCCAGCAACTTTTTCTCACTCAGAGCTTGTCTACATGTGGAAATTGACTGGAATAGACATTCCAGAATAGTTCTCCCTATGGACATTCTATTACAAGGTGTATAAAAATGGATTTTAAAAAACAATCAAAGATTTTATTTAAAAAATGAACCTATTTAAAATTAAATTTGACATTGACAACCTATGTTAAGGCTGAGATTTACTGTAATTATTAATATCACTTAAATGAAAAAATTAAGCACTACATGTTTGCTACCGAAGTTTTAAAGACAATCAAACTGGCTAAGCATCTGGAACCAGAATTTATTGAAGTGCTACACTACCTTTTGACAGCAGTAGTATCTTCTGCAGAGAATAGTTTCTTTATTTCAGTTTATTCAACTGGTTCAGTTGGTTTCTTAGGAGTTGAAAACACTGGAAAGCTTGTTTTCCCCTTTCAGTCTGTGAATAAAAATGAGGTGTAAGAAGGTGAGATCTACTAGTTCTAAAATCTTGAAAGATAAGGTGACCAGATACAATCACTTCAATTCACTAACTGTAGATATACTTCATTTAATTTTTTCTGCACATTTTAATTGAATTCCTATTTCCATCCAAACACAGCTTGACAGAATTCACAAGTAAAAATTAGTAATATCCAGTAAATACAAAATCCATCATTCACAATTTTTACATTTATGTTAGAAAATGAAGAATGTGAATAACCATATTAAGCTCTATAATTGCTTAATAAATGTGTATGGACCTATATATAGTGTATCCTCCTGGCTAGCAAAACATACCTCCAAATTTAATGTAAAGACTATATAGAGTTGCAAATCAACATGTTTTAATGGTTAACAACCAATGAGAATCAGCTTTTATTTAGGAAAATAACTAAGGTACAAATGCAAACCAAGATTAAAATTGATCATTTAAATCAAGGTTTCCTGCTTGCTGATTTAAATAATGAGTAAAATTGGTGATTTAAATTGCCTTGTTTTAAATCAATCCACCGTGCTATATTCCAGAATAAAAGTCAATTTTATTGTACAATAACTAGTGCATTTCCACAGCAGAGTAATTATTCTGGAACAAAGTGATTTTTATTCCAGAACAGTATTCACAGGGGACTGCAATAACTATTCCAATCAATTTCCCATTGTAGACCAGCCCTTATACACTGATTTCAGTCTCAAATTTTGTACCAAATTTATCATTTGACTGCATGAGTGTCACTTCTATTGCTGCAAAGCATCTGAGCAACCTATATTACTGGACTGGAAGTCAAGAGTACTAAATTCTATTCTGGGCTCTCCTATTGACTTGTTTTGTGTAATCTCTGACTAGTCATCATGTAACCTCTTTGTACCTCTGTTTCCCCATCTGTAAAATGGGGATAACACCTCTACCTCAGAGGGATGTTGTGAGGCTTAAAGTTTTTAAAGCTCTAGGGGAGCTCAGCTAAAGGCACTACAGACATAATATTATCTTCTGCGATGTTTTTCCTTCAAATAATAATTTTGGACAATTTAAAGGGACTGTAAAGCAAGTGTAAATGAGCATAAGGCTGTTTATCTCCAGATTCCCAATCCCCTGTTCCAATCTTCTAGACATGCTGCTTTCTCTCAAATATGCCTTTCACACAACCTATTCCTTAAATACTAAAAATGCGTAGGCCCAAAAGTGTTCAAAGTCCCATCCTACCTCCCTGGGGGTGGGTGTTGGGGAGAAGTGCACAGAAAGGAAAGGGGCTTAAATGAGAGAAAGGGGGGGGAGACCGATTGCTGGACTTTGTGACAAAGTCGTACTGGGGAGACCAGGTGGGTGAGCTAACATATTGGACTGGGACAAGCTTTTGAGCTTACACATACATTTCCCAGAGCTGAAGAAGAGCTCTGCGTAAACTTGAAAGCTTGTCTCTGTCAGCAGCAGAAGCTGGTCCAATAAAAGATATTACCTCACCCACCTTGTCTCTGTAATACCCTGGGACTGACATAGCAACAACACTGCATACATATGCATCTGAAGAAGTGGGGTTTTTTACCTACAAAAGCTTATGCCCAAATAAATCTGTTAGTCTTTACGGTACCACCGGACTCATTGTTTTTGTGGATACAGACTAACACGGCTACCCCTCTGATACTGCATACATACAAAGCCCTATTGCACACGGAGGGTAATACAGCTGCTTGCTATCCTGTGAGGTGACTATCAACACCTAGCCTCCCACTACCATTCTGTAAAACATCAAGAGCTGATTGCAGAAATGGGTGTGGCTGACTGGCTGCAGTTTTTTTGAGACAGTACAAAAAGCCTCTGTCCCAAAGAGCTTAGTCTAGACCCAAAATGTTTAAAAATCAGGAAATTGCCTTACAAAGCACGGTTTAAAAAAAATACAAGTTTGGGGGTTGTTTCCCTTGGGATTTTTGAGCCTTTATGACGCATTCAGGTTATACAGTCAAGCCTTCCTCCACAATCGTGAGGGCTAGAAACTTTTTAATCTTAAAATACAAATAAACTGAGATTTGCAATCAGTTGACTCCAGGAGCTGGGGCTTTAAGTCGCATACCAGAGAGCTGGCAACCTTGCCAGGAACGGTTTCCACCAACATCATGTTTCCACGCTGGGTACAGGCTGTAAATTCAGTAATGTTCCTGGGGGTGCCCACCCCCTTGCTAAGATGGCTCCTGTGGCTGGCTCCCACTACTTCCCGGAACATGCATGGAGCAGTGGCTGCCATGGTGTGATGAGTCTGTCTCCAGCAGCTCTGACACCTGGCCGTATCCGCTCCTTGCCTAGCGGGGCAGGACCCGTGGAGAGATCCCCTCCCTTAGCAGCGCGGAGGTAGCCTGCGGGGTAGCATAATTTCTCCTGGCTCCTCCCAGGAAGCGTCCTTTGCCCTCCCGGTCCCCGAGCAGGAAGCTGCGATCCGCTGTGTGAGTGGGAGCTGCGAGGCTGAAGCGCATCCTCTCCCGCAGAGGAGAGCCCGGGGCTGGCGGCTGCAATCCCTGGCTGCGCTTTCTCGCAGGTGGGTAAGAGGGGGCCGCGGAAGCGCGCCCGGGGCGGGGCGGGGCGGGAGGCGTGCGGGCATTGCTCCCGAGGCTGGCTCTCGTGAGAGGGAGGCAGCCTGCACGGCCAGCATTCAAAAACCAGGGCAGACCCGCCCCAGAAAAAAATCACGCTGAGCTTCGAAGCCATGTGACTTCTAGCAAACACATTGTGTTTTCAGGATGGGACTTGTGAGAGTGGCACAGGCAGCTGCAAATTGGCCCCGTGCCCATTCCAGAGTGGGAATTCATCCAGAACCCAGCTGAAAAAACGAGGGACGTTTCTCTCTTTCCCCCACCCCCTACACATTTTTTTTCCTTAGCGAACAGACTCCCTTTTCCCTTTCAACCCCTGCGCCTTTCTATTTATTACCCTTCCTCCACGGTACTCCCAGGGATGCCACCCTGTTTCTGTGCCCCTTTCCTGAGGCACAGACTAGGAGTGTGACCCTCAATTCTTGTACCCCTTTTGACGTTTTCCATTAGCCTTTCCTGTCCCCCCTCCATCCTGCAGCCACCACCTTTACACGGCTTGTCCCTCTTCCCCAGAAACCATCTGTCCTCCTGTCCCTTTGCAGATTTCCGTTTGAACCCCTGCTCCATGTTTTTTATTTCACTAGCACTCCAGCAGGCAGCCCTCCCCTTCCTGGCCCCCCCTCCATACACACCCCAGCTGCTCTCCAATTCAGGCACCACCCTCCTGCCACAATACAGCAGGATTGCTCCCCCCATTACTGCACCCTTTTCTGGTCAAGCAGCATGGTCTAGCATCCTCACAGTCCTCTTATTCTTGCATCCTACCCCCCTAGCATTTTCCAGCAGGCCACTTCCACCCCATTCCTTCAGCATCTCACCCTAGCATCCTCTAGCACTCCATAGCAAGCTGCTGCTTGTATGTTCCACTGTCCCCACTCAGCTGATGGGAGGAATTGCAATTCTGGAATGCCTCATACCCCCTGCTTCACCCCCTTGCTGGATTATAGCCTCCCATCCTTACAAACCCGTGGGAGTTCGTTCCGCAAGCAGCATGGGACTAGAGCAGGGGTCGGCAACCTTTCAGAAGTGGTGTGTCGAGTCTTCATTTATTCACTCTAATTTAAGGTTTTGTATGCCAGTAATACATTTTAACCTTTTTAGAAGGTCTCTTTCTATAAGTCTATAATATATAACTAAACTATTGTTGTATGTAAAGTAAATAAGGTTTTTAAAATGTTTAAGAAGTTTCGTATTAAATTAAAATGCAGAGCCCCCCCGGACCGGTGGCCAGGACCCGGGCAGTGTGAGTGCCACTGAAAATCAGCTCATGTGCTGCCTTTGGCACGTGTGCCATAGGTTGCCTACCCCTGGACTAGAGGATCTAGAGATATCAGCTTGCTGTGTAAATGAGACTGAATCCCCTACTAGCCAGTAATGGAGGATAGAATGAAAAGGGATGGCACAGAGTAGAGACCTGCTGCTCCTGAGGCCAGCTCTGTGTAAGCTTGTCTCGCTCACCAACAGAAGGTGGTCCAATAAAAGATACTACCTTGCTCACCTTGTCTCCCAAATACAAGAGTAATACTTGCCAGGCAGACTTGTGCTATTGAAGGATATACTTTTCCCTATGGCAAAAATCTCTTTCCAGTCAGAGCAGAAAGTGAGCATTATTCAGTGTTGGGTAAAATATACACACTATAATTGGATTGCTTTCTCAAAATCTAAGCTCTACCCTGTAGTCCCCAGGGTTCACAGTGTGGAGAATGGAAGTATTACGCAGTCTATTCTCCTGCAGATTCCAGGGTCCTAAGGGATAAAAAATGGCTTGCTGAAAACATGGAACTCCGCAGTAGAGTAATCCATATAAACCAAAAATATCTTGACGGAGCCATAAAAAATACATGTATCTGGGTGGAATTAAAAGCAAAATGATAAACATTTATTAAAACTCCAGCTATGAGAGTGGGGGAAAGTTTACAGACTCTTACTCTCTCCTTGGTCTCCTGGCTCAGGACAGAACGAAAACACCCATGAATATGCTTTGCCAGTGGCACACAAGAGTACTAAAGAAATGGGGGAGCAGGGGAGCCATAGGATTCACTATCTTTGCCTCTCCTGAAGAGAGTGACACTTCAGTCTCTTTGCCTGCTCCAGGTTGGCCAGTTAGCTTACTGTGGATCTCTCTGCTGTTGTAGCACAGTTGAAGGTTGAGTATGATGGGCAGCCCCTCCTCTGTGCTGCTGCTTGATTGCTTATATTTTCACTCATGGTATTTCCATTGTAAGCTTATATACTTGTTAATATCCAATAATACGGCCTCTGAATACAAGTATTGCCTGAATGTTGGTGTGTTTGCCCATCCCTAATATTTTTTTAGCAGTCCCAGCAGTTACAGCCTTTGGATCCAGCCAGTAGTGGAGCTGTATCTCCTAGAAGATACTCTAATGCTTTTTTAAAAATACTACTGTAGACAGAGTAAGTTTTAGTTATAATACATTATGGTCGTGGTGAGCCCTAGGACTGCCCACTCCTCCCTTTGGTTTTCTTCCTTCCCCAGCCTCCTTTCTCTCTTTGTGACTTTTGATGTTCCCCCCCTTCCCTTTTTCTTGCCATTGTGTCTCATCTGTTCTTCTCTGCAGCAGCTCCCAGTTCCTGTGCCCCTCCTGCACCTCTCACTACCCCTTGCTACTTAGCAGTGGGATTGTCCTTGGAGCAGCAAATACTGAATGGAGAATGTTTGTTTTAGGTACCATTGGCATTTTATGGTGTGGTTGTGCTGTCCAAAGACCTAGCAGGGCTTTATGGCAAAGGGCTGATGGAACTCAACAGGGATGTCATGCAGGAGAACTACCAGAATCTCATCTCACTAGGTAAGGAGTCACCTTTTTTATGAGCATCTCTGAAGTGACTTCATTTGCTTCAGCACAAGGTTCTTTCCAGGGGGATCAGACTCTTTAATCCTCAGAACCTAGGTGCGACTCTCACCTCCCATTTAGAAGGATTTTCAGAAGTGCCATTGACAGCCCACTCCTGTCCTTGTCTCTAACGCCTGAGCATACAAGCGTTGCTGGAAATTCCTGGGTTTGCAACACTCCTCTACCTGGGACTGGCACCAACTTAAAAAGGGAATCAGGGGTCTCTTGCTGGCTTTGTATATAATATCAATCTCCCATTAAGAGGGATCCTTGAATCTCTTATACGGATAAAACATATCTACCATCAGAACTGTTATTTCCCAAAGGGTATCCTGGAACACTTTCCCAACCATTCAGGTGACTCATCCCTTCCAGACTACTGCTCTGCTCCCTCCCCTCCCCATTAGAGCAGCTGGGCTTAAAAACATCTTTTGTGACAAGCATTGGTTGAATATTTAACAAGCCATGATGTTTTCTTTCTCATGAGCAGGTTTTCCAATTCCTAAATATGACATGGCCTCCCAAATGGAAAAAGGCAAAGAACTATCTGACCCAGGTCACCAGGCTTTCAAGGAAACCGAGCTCTTGAAATACACCCACACAGGTGAGGAATAAGCTGAACCAACTTGGAAACACTCAATGAGTGAAGTAAAAGAAGTTGGAATTCCAATAGCTACTGTGAGCTCATGGTTCTGCCTCATGTCATCTTGTTCCGTTTTGTAATTAGGAGAACTGGTTACAATGTAAGAAAACTATCTCCAGGGCAAATATCAAGGATGGCTTTCTGCCCTTCCTCACTCACTTCTGCTAGTATTGTCTACCCTCACCTGTACTCTGAGTGTTAAGAAGAGTTGTGGAAGCTGAACTCATCCCCTCCACTCTTATTTGGGAAAAACCTGACTTCTGATCTTCAGCAGTAGTCACAAGTCCTTTGCAAGTCCTCTTTCCAAGGCTTCCTTTCTCCCAAGCACAGGGAATAACCATGTCTGGAATAATCTTATCTTTGCCAGGAGATCACAGTGGAGAGGAGGAGATGCCTCAGCAGGAAGATTCTGCAAGCATGGAACTGCAGCGGGTGTTTTCAGTGAGATCTGGAGGAGACATATGCCAGGGTCCTGACCTGGGAAAAGCCCATGTGAGTCAGCACAACTCAGCAATGCCACAACGCGAGGACCCTTCAGAGAGGAAACCAGCTGAATCCACTCACGGTGAACAAGACCTTCAGGAGCAACGAGAGGACATCATCCCCCGACGAACACCCCGATCAGAGAGACCAACCATATGTTCTGAATGCGGGAAGGGCTTCAGTCGAAGCATACACCTGATCCAGCATCAGAGAATGCACACGGGGGAGAGACCCTTCAAATGCACAGAGTGCGGGAAAGGCTTCAGCCAGAGCTCGCACCTTATTCAGCACCGGAGAATCCACACAGGCCAGAAGCCCTACACATGTCATGAGTGTGGGAAGAGCTTCAGCCAGAGCTCCAACCTTATTAAACACCAGAGGATCCACACAGGACACAAGCCCTACGTATGCACTGAGTGTGGGAAGATCTTCAGTGATAGCTCCACATGTATAAAACACCAGAGAATGCACACAGGAGAGAAGCCGTACAAATGTCCCGAATGTGGCAAAAATTTTAGCCAGCGCTCACACCTCATCCAGCACCAGAGGATCCACAACGGCGTCAAGCCCTACACGTGCATGGAGTGTGGGAAGAGCTTTGGCCAGAGCTCCGATCTGATCAACCACAGCAGGACCCACACCGGGGAGAAACCCTACAAATGCACTGAGTGTGGGAAGTGCTTCAGTGGGAACTCCAATCTGATCAAACACCAGAGGATCCACACGGGAGAGAATCCCTACCACTGTGCTCAGTGTGGGAAGTGCTTCCGCTTCCAGCCGCAGCTTGTGCGGCACCAGAAACACCACGCGCAGTAGGGACCACCATTCCTGGGAAGAGGGGGAATACGGCCCTCCTGTAGGGAGAAAGCTAGCTGAGCATTGCGGTGTGATGTGGGGGAGGGAGCACGTCCTTAGTGTGATGATGGTTCGAGCCATTGTTTGGGAATGGGTATGAAGCACCACAAGAGGAGGAAACTGGGAAGAGTTAAGTATTCAGGGGAATCATGGCCTTTTATTTTTAGTAGTGATAAGGGTAAAACATGGATCAAATCATAACATTTTCTCAATACATTGATCAGGCTTTGGCATCCTGGCAGACTTCACCCTGGCCTTGTGGCTCCCTTCAGAACCTAAGCTCCTGATTCCCACTTTCTGGTACTTTTTTATAGATATTAGTTCCTATCAATTATATTTATTTAACCCCACTCCCGCAACCCCACATTGTGATAGTACTTGGGCCATATCCTTGGAACTGTATTTGCTGAATAAATGGTAGTGAAATTAATGTGTCTGTGACAAATACGCTGCTGTTTGACAACTTAGTCCATGAGAGCAAGTCAATTAACATCCTAATAGACATTTCTCTCAGAAAGATGCTTGCTCAAGTGCCCTTGTGGGTGGCACTTTATGAAAATTATAAAGGTGTAATCAGTATGTAGGATGAATTTGTTTTAACTGTGATCTGCTAATTGACAATTGGTGAACTGGAGGAGGATGACATGCATTGAAAAAAAATTAAGCTGTTTGTCTAACTTTAATTTTAAACTAAATGTGTTCTTAAATTTGAATATGAATTTTAATTTCATAATTCTGTTTTTTTCCCCCTTGAATAAATCTTAACTTAAACCCCCATGAATCTGGAATTGTCAGTTGTTATGGTGAGGAGATTGTGACGTATATTTCTAAGGCTCTGTCTACACTAGTACTTTTGTCAATAAAAATTTTGCCAGTCATGGGTGTGAAAAAAAATACACACTCCTGAGCAACATAAGTTACACCGACAGAAGCTATGTGGACAGTACTATGTCAGTGGGAGATGCTCTCCTGCCAACATAGCTACCACTGCTCGTGGGGGGTTGTTTAATTATGCCAATGGGGAGCGCTGTCTCCTGTTGGCATAGAGCAGTTACACAGAAGACCTTACAGCTGTGCAGGTGCAGCAGTACAGCTGTGCCGCTGTAAGGTCTGTCGTGTAGACATAGCCTAAGAGTAGTAACTTGCTGTGATTTTTAGTTATAAAGTCACAACATGAAGGAAGTACATGTTCCTTTCTGCATAGGAAGATGCGGGGAGGCAGAATTGTCAGAATGGGGAAAGAACTGACTGAGCATGTTTTCCTAAAGAATTCTTTGTGAGAGGGAAAACTACAATGAATATATCCTCCTCTAAAAGGGATGCTGGTTCAGATGAAAGCTTGGTGGTACTGAGTAGGGGTGAAATTGGCAATACTATGGAAGGTGTTAATACCTCTAGCTCAGAAAAACTCTGTGGTAAACAAAATACCTATTGAGATGCCTGTTCCATCCTCAAAGCCAAATGGGGAAGAAATTATTCCACGATTTAGTCTAGAATGAAAGTGATCAAATATGGTGTGTTGTAAATACACACGCACACAAAATCGGAATGTAGGGATAGTGATAATGATGGGTTTTTAAGACAGCAACCAACACCCCATGATAGGAGGCTGGCAAGGGCAAAAAGCAAGAGATGCCATAAGAATGGTGATCCTGAGGAAAAAGTGCAAGCCATGAAATGCGCACGATGTTACTGAAGCTGTGGACTGCTTAGCCAGAGGCAGTAACACCCTAGTGCTGCCAGACCTAGGAGAGCATCCATTTAAAATATTTGTTCTTGTTTCTGTGGATTTTTTTGCCTGTTTAAGAATGAGTTCCCTTGAAATGTAACAAAAAATTGAGTTTGTCATTTGTACTGGTGAACATTGACCGACTATCCTATATCCTTACATTAGTGAGACTTACACCAGACTTGGACCCATTGTTAGTATTCTCCATGATATTGTGGCATCCTGTATCTCTCCAGAACTGATGCTGTGTTCTCATTCTAATGTCACAAATATACTGATCCCAAAATGCAGTCATTCTTTGCTTCCACCAGGTAGCTGGATGAGAATCTCTCCTCTCCCATTTGAATGTCTGCCATAGGTGCATTCAGCCTTGTCCCCGAAAGTAGTCCCATTAAGGTGTCGACTTGGGTACCCAAAATCACTAGTCACTTCTGAAAATGTCAGCATTGTCTTTCATACAAACTGTATCCCAAAAGTCTTTTAGTGTTCCCTAATAGCAGCAAAAGAAAGTGGCTGAAGATTGACCGACCTATAATTTCCTCGTCTTCCGATTTACCTTTTTTTTTATACTGGCACAACATTAGCTTTCCTTCAGTTTTCTAGGATTTCCTCAGTGTTTCAAGACTTACTGAAAATCTGCATTAGCGGTCCAGTGAGCTACTCAGCCAGCTCTTTTAAAACTCTTGGATGCAAGTTAGCCAGACCTGCTGATTTTAAAATGTCTAACTTTAGTAGCTGCTGTTTAACATACTCTGAGATACTAGTGGAATGGAAAGAGTGTTACATATAACTGCAGTACTTTTTTCCCAAATACAGAACACTTCTGCCTTTTCTTTATTATTACTGATAATTCTACCATTTACATATAGTAAGGGACCAATACTCTTGTTAGGATTCTTTTTGTTCCTGATATAAAATAAGTGGTTTTGACAGATTTTTCCTTTCCACAGAAAGAAAAACTTAAAAATAAGTGTGATGGATGGCTTAGGAGAGTGGAAATGGAGCCTGGAATGAATGGAGAAGCAGTGAATGTGGCTGAGGACAGGAATTTGTTATATTTATGTATAGGGAATGATCCAACTGAATGTAACAATTAGCGGGATAAAGCATATTAGCCAAATGCTACAACTAAGTGTTCCACAGTGAAACAGCTAGTGGTGACATTAGCTAGTGGTGGTGGTGTGTTTCAGTATGAACATACCATTGATATCTTTGGTATTGTGCTACGCTTCTTCTAGGATCTGTCACTGAAGGTACTCACTGAATCTTGCTGGATCAGGCCCCTTAGAGATAGTTTCAGTCTGTCTACACTTTGGGGAAGGTTTTCCTTCTCAGACCAGAAAGACTAGAAGCTACATTTTTCTTGACTTTTTTTTTTTTTTTAAATAAAAGCTTCTGTTCTGGAGAAATATTAAAAATACCAAGAATCCCTGGAAATACCCTAAATCAGTGCTACGTAATTCAAAAATTAGAGTTTGCAAATTTGAAGTCAAACATTTTCACAATCCCCTTACATTTTCTCTAGATTAAGAGTAAAGAAAAAAATGGGTGTTGGAAGGTTGTCAGAGAATACTGGACCTTCAAGGGGAAGGGTCTGCAGCAAGTGGGAGAGCAAGATTCTTTCCTTTAGACTGCAATAAAATTTTCAACACCTTGCAACAGCCTCTACCCTTCCCCAATTGCTTTTCATGACCACTGGTTATGAAACACTGCCTTCGTTAGACCTTCTAGTCTGACCCTCCTGTCTAACACACGCCATAATGCAGAATCTCCACAACCCATAGATCGAGTCCCCCCTCTTAATGAGCCACCAACTAGTTGTTCAGTGAGCAGAAGTAGATTAGCAGCGGACACCACTGATTAGGTCAACTCAACGTAACTTCTCTATACACACACATCATACATCATTGGAAAGCTTATTATGTCTACTTTAATATGACGTATGATGTGGAGCTATCAAGTTGTGCCATTACCATAGAAATAGGAATAAACAATGACACCATCAATGCGATAAAATGATTACTTTGAAATATTTGCATTCGATTCTGGTAGTTTAATGACTATGTATTACTTCAAGACATAAAATTGGATTTCTTTGAGAACTCAAAGCATCACAACAACAATCTAAAGGTAACCCAAAAGCTAATAAATGAATGTGTACAGGTATCATTGAAATGTAATAGCACTTGTGACATTTCTAGTCAACATAATTATCATCTTGTTCTTCATTATGATCTCTGTCAAGAGTGCCTGGGTTACCACAGTCTTCATTGCCTTGGCATGTACACAATTCTGTGCAGCAAAGATTGTTCTGACTACAGACACAGTTGATTGTCCAGTAACCTCTATAGGTACAAGTACAGGCACAAATAAGGTCTTATAGAAGCTCAGATGTCATTGGGCCCTTGACAAATACAGGAAGTAGTTTGTCATCCACATTTTTCCATCCATGTTGCAATGGAGATCCAATATCTGGTTTACCTATGTGCCAAAGACATCCAAATCTTTGTTTGCCAAGATGCTCTTTAGGCATGCACTTCAAAAATGTCCTCACATGGTAGGAGTTTAGCCACTGACTTGTCTTTTTTGACAGACAGATTGAAGCTCAAGAAATTCAAGCCTCTGGGGGTCTCCGTTTCTTTCTTGCTCTGGTCATAAAGCACTGCTACCAACTTCCTTGCTGCAGAAATTGTGCCTTGTCTATCACACTCTCCCAATTTGGCAAGATCTCTGAAGCAGTAAGCTCCCTTTGTTTTAACAACATTAAACACATCCTCCTCTCCCCCCTCCCATACCAAATAAGGATGACACCGTGTCACATTCTGTTAATGCGTGTACAGCAGGAAGTATGTTGCAGAAGTCAGGAGTGAGTGTCTCACAAATTGCACGCGCAGGTATGAAGCCTGTCGGCTGTGCTGGTAATGGTGCCTGCTTCAATCCATGTGTTATCTGTGTGTTCCTGTAAGTGTGCATGGCCGTCCTCTCTGTCAATCTCTGAGGGACACCATGCCTTCTTGTAGTCACGCCCTTGTTGCGGCGCTCACTCAGAAGGGAATTAGCTGTCTTTAAAGCTAAGGCCACCTAAGCTGGGCCAAGCAGCAACAAATCTAGGTGCCCAGGTCCTCAGGCAGGGCAGAGCACCACCCATTAAGGGGCTCTGGCCTGCAGTCAAGGCAGAGTAGCAAAGTCTATAAGGCCAGGTCCTTAGGCAAGGCGAAGCAGCAAACAGAAGGCTCTGGCCTGCAGTCAGGACAGAGCAACAACAAACAGTCGGCAATCCTGGCTTTGGCAGACTGCTGACAAACACAGGCCTCATGTCCTAGATTGGGGAGGCTGCCACCCTAGGGTTGGGATGGCAGTGGGTAGAGGGACCCAGGCCTACCCTATTGCACCCAGCCCAGGGCCCTAACAGTGGCAGAGTGGTCCACCACTGGGTCAGTGGGGATTCGCCTGCAATACACTGACCTAGTATCATGCCAACCCCCCAACCAGACTGTTGTCTAGTACCCCTGGGCTACTTCCTACTTTCCCCTTGATGAATATCTCCAGTGTCCTCCATCTCCCCGCAGTAGGTGGCCAGAGACAGCCCCAGCAGCTCCTCGGCTTCTCAGTTGATCAGCAGCTCTGGCAAGTCCTCGGTACAGCCAGGGTCCTCCTTGGGCTCCAGCAGCAAGCGGGATGTGTCTGTCTCCCTCAGCTGCTCCAGCCCAACTGAGCTGCAGGTCCCACCTTTTAAACTTCCGCTTCCTGTCCTCCTCCTCAGCTTCTGGTGAGGAGGGCATGGCCTTCCAGGCTCTGCAACCCAAGGGACAGGTTGTAGTCCCTCCTTGTCAATCTCTGAGGGAGGCACGCCTCCTCATCACAGTTCCGTTTTTGGTAAATAGTGAGCAGCAAGGACCAAAACATCTGTATCAGGTGGCCTAATTACTATGATTCCTTGACAGAAAAAGACTCAAAACTGGCACATACAGCATGCAGAAGCATCCTTGTGTCTGCTTTCTCTTGCGTATTGTGCATTGCAAGTTGATTCTGGATGTATTCTAGGTTTGTCAGATGCTGCACCCTGCATAAGAGACTCTGACTGGGGAGAGTACCACATTTCAGTGGTATATCTTGTGATGCTGAACTATCTGCAGACTGTTCTTGAAATACCACTTCAGCCACTGAATGGAAGGTATTCTTTCCATCAGCGGTCTCTGTGTTCATGTCTATATTTTCGTCTTCTTCGTGGATGAGATCTCCACCAGCGCATAGGTGCTGGAACCAGGAGTGCTGGGGGTGTTGCTGCACCCCCCCCCCCCAGGCTTGAAGTGGTTTCCATCATATATACAGGGTTTGTTTGGTTCAATGGCTTTCAGCACCCTCGCTATACAAATTGTTCCTGCACCATTTGGAATGAACACATCTCCCTGGAGTCTTTCTACTTCAGTTTTTGCAGCATTAGTGATGAACTACCCCAGCTCATCATAACTATGGCTAAGATTTAATCACTGGTATTTTTAGTTAAAGTCACGGGCAAAAAAACAAAAAATGATGGCCCTGTGACCTGTCCATGACTTATACCATAAATACCCCTGACTGAATCTTGGGGAGGTGGGGTGCTGTGAGGGGCGAGGCTGGGGGGGAGGGAGCCCATGGCACCAGCTGTGGGGGGTAGCCCTGGGAGGCCTGCTGCCACTCCAGCTGTGTGGGTGGGGAAGCCCTGGGGAGCCTGCTGCTGCTCCCACTGAGGGGGAATCCCAGGGGGCCCCTGCCTCTGCGGCCGCTGCAGGGGGGAAGCCCTGGGGCCCTGCTGCTGATCCAGCCACCACTGCGAGGGAAGGGAAGCCCCGGGTGGCCAGCAGCTGTTCTGGCTGCCCGGGAGGGGGCGAGGGAAGCCCCGGGACCAGCCACTGCTCCAGACACCCCGGGATTGTTGCCGGAAGCCCCTGAGCTGTGGCTGCTTCTGCTGCCTCTGGGACTGCTGCTGAGGCGGTCTCTGGGGCCAGCCGCATCGGCCGCTGCCTGGGGCCACCGGAGCAGCGGCTGGTGCAGCTGGCTGCAGGGCTGTCCCACCAGCTGGCTGCAGAGCTACTCCAGCAGCAGCCAGTGTGGCTGCCTCCAAGACCACCTGGCCCCAGAGCCAGTTGCTCAAGCAGCCCTGTGGTCAGCCACACCAGCTGCTGCAGAAGTCACGGTGGTCGCAGGAAGTCACAGAATCCGTGATTTCTGCGACCTCTGTGACAAACACGGATCCTTAATCACAATTGATGCAGAATCCATGACGTTGTAGTATGGCAATTAAACTGCAAGACCTAAACTCATGGTGTAGCTGTGCAGTAAGGCTTCTATGCAGTGGTGTGATAATTTCAGAATGGTTAGATACTATGCACTCTGCAGTTGAGAGGCATCTTCTTTGAATGTCTTCTGAAGGATGATACTCATTGCTGGCTGAATCATATGCCCCTTTATCTGTCAACCAAAGAACAAACTTCTGCACCAGTTGGGGCACAGAAGTACCTGACTTCTGTAAACTACAATCACCTGGCTTTAGATAATATCCTCAGGCTTTTATTTTGGCTATTTCAGACCAAAGGATTGAAGGGGTATTATACAAAACACTTGTTAATTTGAAAGCTGCTCAACAGGCTCACTCACCAGAAGAATATCCATAAAATATTTGGATGACTTAAGTGCCTGCTTCAGATTATTATCAACTTGGATAGCATTAGCTAATGTTACTCTGCATAGACAATGGTAGACTTGCCCTGTCCATGCTGTGCATGGAATAAAATTGCAGAATCACAATGTTTTTCTAATCTTGCCTGTGATTTGCTACTGGAAGAGGTTGCAGTTTCTACATCTGACAGAAGTAGGGCTTTACATCTTTGTAGCAGGTTGGACAGAAGAACTTTCTTGTACATAAGATCATTGTCTAGCTCTCATCTGATAAATGCAATGCCACAAGGAGACTGTATTGTTGCACTGTAACTAGAGGTTTTGCTTTAAAGAGACATTGTATTCAAGTAGGAAGAAAGGCAGTGCTGAGTGATAAACTGCATCCTTAGCAAGCTAGTCTTCCAAAGATATTCTGCACAACATATCATCATCTCCTCTTTGAAGTGATGCCTCCCTTAGATTGGTTGCCCTCTCAAATATTTCTCTTTTATGAAGTTTCTTGTTGTGTGTTTTTCTCAGGCAAACAATGCAACAGGACCAATTCTGTCTAGCACTGGTGGCTTTGGACAGTTTTGCATTCTTTTGATTTCCTTGACAAATAAGTTTGTGGAGAGTCTTTTTCTCTTTGATGTAAGCTATAAGGGGCTTGTATCCTCCATGTCTTCATATACTGTAATACCCCTCTAGAAGTAAAATTCCCAACACATATTGTTAGCTTTACCACAACCACTACTACCACTTTTCATTTTGTACAAATATACAGACTTGTTCTAGACTAGATATAAATGAAATCTGTATATTAGTATCAAAATTGCCATTTTTGTTTAGAGAGCACTTTGACTGAAGCCCAATATGAAGCTGTGTATTGTCATCTCTAACACTAATACTGACCTCTGCATAAATGTCACTGAATTAAAAAAGATACTTTCTAGAATATTTCCATGGCTATTACTGCATGCATAGCAATTACAAACTTAAACCTTCCACTGGTCAGACTCTGTGGTACACTGTACAACAAAAGCTTAAAAATGGGTAAGTATTAACAGTAGGAATTCATGTACATTTCTGTCTACCCACTATCTGGTACAAACTATGAGCTCACTACTGCTACTGGTGCACAATCTTCAGGGTGAGACTGATCTGGTCAGCAAATTTCAACTGAAAATATAAAAAACTATTCTAATCACTTGTGAGATATTTTGACAATTAAGCATATGCGATGTGAGGACATTTCATGTTAGTACATTGCAAAATGTTGCTATTTGCCATTTTTGCCATATGATAAACAGGTTAAACTTTTCTGGAAAAAAACAAACTTGCTCATGCAAAACCAATCAAAATAGTTCAATACATTGTCATTTGGTAGCTATGACCAATAATCATCACAGTGAGGTGTTATCATGTTGCAGTTTTTCTGAAGTGTCAAAACATGACACTTTCTCATTTTGGATGCCATTGTTACACCTTGCCTGCAGGCTTACAGAGCCACTTGACAGCTCCACATCATACTCCATCTAAACATACATAAAATAAGCTTTGAAATGATATACAATGTGGGTGTGTGCAGGATGAGTACATTAAACTACAGAAATATGGCCCTTTTTGGAGGATTTCTGCATGCCTCAAGCTGTCACTGATCAAAGTGTAGCTCAAAAATCCCCAAACCAGAAGCTGGGGAAAGTTCCTATTGGATTCAGTGCACCTGAGCAGTACTGCTCTGACAGGAAGTTTTCACGGGAGCTGCACTTTGAGGTAAGCTGGGCCAGTCCCCTGCTCCTTCCAGGAAGTGTGCTGTGCACTTTCTTGCCAGAAGCTGCAGCCCATGAGCTCTAGTAAAGTGGGAATATAAAGGAGGAGAGAAAGGAGGCAGCTCCTAGTTCAGGCTATGATCCCAGTTTATGTTTCCCTGCAGGTAAGACAAAAAAGGACTTTACTAACACTCCCCATGGGGCATTTGACGTGAACGGAGAACACATCTAAGGCCAGCTCTTGCAGGATTTAGAAAATGCTACAACAGATGAAAGTGGGTCTAGCCAGGGGCGGCTCTAGCTTTTTTGCCGCCCCAAGCACGGCAGTCAGGCAGCCTTCGGCGGCTTGCCTGCAGGAGGTCCCCAGTCCTGCAGCTTCAGCATACCCAATGCCAAATTGCCGCCGAATCCGCGGGATCGGCGGACCTCCAGCAGGCAAGCTGCCAAAGGCTGCCTGACTGCTGCCCTCACAGGGACTGGCAGGGCACCCCCCCCGTGGCTTGCCGACCCAGGCACGCGCTTGGAGCGCTGGTGCCTGGAGCTGCCGCTGGGTCTAGCAAGGCTCAGTGCAGCATAGGCTCTGTTCTCTATCAGACACTACACCCGGCTCTGGCAGAGGGGCTGGCTGTAGTCTTAATCAATCTCTTCCATTCCATCTCTAGCTTCAATGATCCTCTAACATCTGGGAGCAAGCAGAATGCAGAGTAGGGGGCTGACCATGCAGTGAGGTCTCTGCTGGCAAACAGTAGTGCAGGGCATGCTGCACAGGATTCAGAGCACAGGAATGCTCTGAACAGCAGATTGGAGAGTGGTTACGGGGATGTGAAAAGGGGATACAGAAAATGCTCCTTTCCCCACTTGCAAGACCGGAGTGTAGTTTCCACAGCAAGATTTGTGCCATCCTGGGGAAGGGAATGTACCCTAAGGGTTAGAGCAGGAGTCAGCAACCTTTCAGAAGTGATGTGCTGAGTCTTCATTTATTCACTCTAATTTAAGGTTTCGCGTGCCAGTAATACATTTTAACGTTTTTAGAAGGTCTCTTTCTATAAGTCTATAATATATAACTAAACTATTGTTGTATGTAAAGTAAATAAGGTTTTTTTAAATGTTTAAGAAGCTTCATTTAAAATTAAATTAAAATGAAGAGCCCCCCAGACTGATAGCCAGAACCCGGGCAGTGTGAGTGCCACTGAAAATCAGCTTGTGTGCCGCCTTTGGCACATGTGCCATAGGTTGCCTACCTCTGGGTTAGAGCATTGGATTAGATTAAAGGAGTGGCACTTCAAGAGACAATTGGTCCCGCTGATTATCCTATACCATGACTCCCTGAAGCCAGCCAGCCCTACACCACCTTCCCTGCCCAGGCAGACACCAGCAGAGGGGATCAGGGCTGTTCAGGAGCATCTGGGCTTCTGCAGGCTCAGGCCCACTCACTGACACCTGCTGAATATCTCTGCTTATGTTGCCATAGTAACTACAGCCCTGGGCCCTGCTGCATGGCTTCTCCTCGCAGCTTTGACTCCTTGAACAAGATAACTGCTTCTTTCACCTCCGCCCCCTCACTAACCTCCCATCTTGTTCCTCAGTTTGTTGTCCTACCTGACACCATGAGCCACGCTCCTGGCCCAGCTTTTGGGCTCCCTGTGCTGCCACCTTTTCCCTCCTCTCCTCCTCCAGTGAAGCCAGCCTCTCCCGGAGGTCAGCCTGCACCCAGGATGGCTGGCGGGGAGTGGCATAGAGCAGCAGATGGTGGCCTTGCTCCTTACGCCTGCCTTCCTGGTGAGCTCGGGTGTTGTTGACTCTGCTGTTTCTTGAATGCAGACAAGGGGCCAGATCCCCAGGACTGGCTCTTTGATGCCCAGTGCCCCTGGAGCAGCAGTGTAAGCTGCCTTTACACCTCCTTGAGCCTCAGCCTGTTGGGTGCTGCTCTAGTCCTGAAGTGTAGTGTATAGCATCCTCCAAATTACTCCGAGGGCTTGTCTACACTCACAGTGCTGTAGTGGCACAGCTGCACCGGTGCTGCAGCACTTAGTGAAGATGCTGCCTACGCCACAGGGAGAGCTTCCCTGAGACACGATGTCAATAGGGGACACCCTCTTGTCAACACAGCATTGTCTTCGCCAGCAGTTAGGTCAGTATTACTGCATCACTCAGGAGCATAGGCGCCAACTCCTTACGTGCTCAAAAAAAAAAAGGGTGCTCAGCACCCACTGGCAGCCCCACAGATCAGGTCTTCCCCTCCCCCCTAGCCCTCCCGCCCGTCGAAGGCCCTGCCAATCAGCTTCTCCCTCTCTATCCCAGCACCTCTTGCTTACCACCATCAGCTGTTCAGCGGCATGCAGGAAGAGGAGCGAGGGCAGGAAGGGGGGATCAAGAACCCCCGGGAACACAGAACGTCAGTGCCTCTGCTCAGGAGTGCAGATTTTCGACACCCCTAAGCAACATAGTTATACCAACATAAGTTTCTAGTGTAGACCAAGCCTCAGTTGCACTAGCTGGACATAGCTACACTCCCTACTCCCAATGTGGGGCCTTGGGAGGCAGTGACATACAAGCCACTATGCAGGTCCTATCTCACCTTGGGATTCCCTCCCTCTGGGAGAATACTCATGTAGCCAGTTAATCCAAAACTGCCACAGCAGGGACTAGGATCTGGTCCAAAGAATCTCTCTGATGTCAGGGGACTGAGACAGGTGTACGTTGCAAGGCTGTAAGTATCCCAGCTCCTGCTATGTTGGGATGCGGCACGCGGAAGAGAGAAAACCCCCATTCCTCATTGCGCTGCCTCTCCACTAAGGGCCTGTCCTAGCATGAGTTGGGGTGTAGGGATATTAAAGGTTTATATTAGACATGGTTTATATGAAAAATAATTTATTGTTAGAAATGATTTATTGTTAATTGATACTTTATAACTGAAGGTTTATATTAGAAGTAAATGTGATCCCAAGATTTAGCCTCTAACCTGCAAGCCACCAGCTGTGTATGTGTGAAGCCTGCTCAAAGAAATACTTTATATAAAACTTGTTAAACATTAATTAACTCTAAGTAAGCCAAAACAGTAGCTGTTATAGTATATAGATAGAGATCCCCACCCTCTGTAAGTTTTCATCTCACTTTATTTTTGATTGTTAAAAGACAAGGAGTCTCACATAAATTGGTAACACCCCAAAAGGTAAAGAGACAGTGAAATAGATGTGATTAAGAGAATGTATGTGAATGAATGCCTAGTTTAAATAATGAATGAATGGTTAGGGAGTTACCAGCCTGAAGAATTCAGTGTTGGCCAAAGAAGGTGTCAAGTGGGATCAACCAGATGACCACCGGAGGGCAAACTGGAATCCACCCCACCACCTCAAAGGAAGGAAAAACAAACATCTGACAACATGGAGCCAGCCACCTGCTGATTGATTTAGCAACAGCAGAATGAAGCAACTCTCATGGACTGACATAGGAATAAATTCCTATAAAACTGGACTCTGAAGACCACCCTATACCGAAAACCTACTGACCGCTATGCTATCCATTGTCTACAGCCAAGCACTGAGGTACAACCGTATCTGCTCTAACCCCGCAGACAGAGACCAACACCTAGAAAATCTCCACCAAGCATTCTCAAGACTACAGTACCCACATGAGGAAATAAGGAAACAGATCAGCAGAGCCAGACGTGTACCCAGAAGCCTCCTACTGCAAGACAAACCCAAGAAAGAAACCAACAGGACTCCACTGGCCATCACATACAGTCCCCAGCTAAAGCCCCTCCAACGCATCATCAGGGATCTACAACCCATCCTGGACAATGATCCCACACTTTCACAGGCCTTGGGTGGCAGGCCAGTCCTCGCCCACAGACAACCTGCCAACCTGAAGCATATTCTCACCAGCAACTGCACACCGCACCATAGTAACTCTAGCTCAGGAACCAATCCATGCAACAAACCTCGATGCCAACTCTGCCCACATATCTACACCAGCAACACCATCACAGGACCTAACCAGATCAGCCACACCATCACTGGTTCATTCACCTGCACATCCACCAATGTAGTATATGCCATCATATGCCAGGAATGCCCCACTGCTATGTACATCGGCCAAACTGGACAGTCTCTAAGGAAAAGGATAAATGGACACAAATCAGACATTAGGAATGGCAATATACAAAAACCTGTAGGAGAACACTTCAACCTCCCTGGCCACACAACAGCAGATCTTAAGGTGGCCATCCTGCAGCAAAAAAACTTTAGGACCAGACTTCAAAGAGAAACTGCTGAGCTCCAGTTCATCTGCAAATTTGACACCATCAGCTCAGGATTAAACAAAGACAGTGAATGGCTTGCCAATTACAGAACCAGTTTCTCCTCCCTTGGTTTTCACACCTCAACTGCTAGAACAGGGCCTCATCCTCCCTGATTGATCTAATCTCGTTATCTCTAGCTTGCTTCTTGCTTGCTTATATATACCTGCCCCTGGAAATTTCCACTACTTGCATCCGAAGAAGTGGGTATTCACCCACGAAAGCTCATGCTGCAAAACGTCTGTTAGTCTATAAGGTGCCACAGGATTCTTTGCTGCTTCTGAAGACTAAGGACTTTGAGTCTATGGTTCTGCTGCCAGCCTCCAGGAGCATCAGATGCATCTGACACAGACTCGGCTCCATCCTCATGACCAAGATACCTGGCCAGTAACTTGGCATGAGCAACGTCTAGGCTGGTAACTATAACACCTATACAGAACCTGAATGAATGATTGTGTGAATGAATATATATATATATATATATGTGTGTGTGTGTGTATGTATAAGAAATAAGTAGTGATAGAAATAAGTAGTAAAACAATGTTGTTTGCTTTTATCTTTTGCTTTACTATTATATTTACAATAAATGTGGCATCTTTGCCTTATCCCTCTTAATAAGATCCTGCTGGTTTTTATTATATTGGTATAACAGGGGGAGAATAAGAGGATCGCTGATACTTAAACCGTATATTTGTTAGTGTTCAAACAGGACCATGAATTCCACAATATAAATACCTCCCTGGATCCAGGGGTGCCATTGTGACCAGATCAGTGAAGGGAAGATGATGGTAGGAGACAAACAGATGAGGGGCTTCTGAAGAGCTGTGAGGAGAAGGAGCCTTTGATTGCTCTGAGTGGACCCAGGAACTGGCTACTTCCCCTCTCTAGTCTCCCCTTGGGGTTTCAAATCATGCAACTATCATACTAAACATTCAACTAACCGCCATACTTTCTTATTGTGTTCTGTTAGCAGGATTTCCTATTCTGAAGATGGACTTTTAATCTCAGATGGAACGGGGGAAGAGCAGTGTGTCCCAAATATCCAACCCTCATGCACAGGTGAGGAATAAGTTAAACATTTACATCTCTCCTAGATTCCTCAATTGTAAGGCTAGCAGGGGCCGTTATGATCCTGTAGTCTGATCCTGTATAAAGCAGGCAATAGAATTTCACCCAGTTTTTGCATCTAGCCCAGTGACTTGTGATTTAATTGAAGCATCTCTCTTAGAAAGATTTCCAACCTCAATTTATAGAAGCTAAGTAATAGAGAATCCACCACATCTCTTGGTAATCTGTTCTACACATAATAAAAAAAAAGACAATGAGTTAGTGCTACTGCTCTATGAGTGATCCTGTTAATTTCATATGGGGAGTGAATTAGCAAAGGCAGAGCAGATCTTTGGAAAATGCACCCACCAAGTCCTTGTTTCTGCCTCTGGGAAAGAGTTTTGTGGGATTCATATCCTGATTTTCAAGCTTATCAACACTTTTTACAAATAAAAAAAACCAACAACTCTCATCCCTTTGCAATTTCCCTTCCCAAAGTTTTCATTCTGTCAAATAAAGGACATGAATCATGTCTGAATTTTCCTTCTTTCCAGCAGATGATGGGATGATGAGTGCAAATGATGAGAGGTGCAAAATCCTCAGCAGGAAGGCTCTGAGAGATCATTTGGGTTGTTATTGGGAAGCTTTAACAGGAATGTTTCCCTGAGTCCTGACCAGGGAAGAAACTGTCTGGGTCAGCACAGGTCAGAAAGAGAGCAGAAAAACTCTGGAGAGAAGAGACAAGACACAATATCTCCCAAACACTGCAGGAGACCCAAAGGCTTCACTGTCCAGGGCAGAACCCAGATGAGAGAAACCAAACACCTGTACTGAGTGCGGGAAAAGCTTCACTTGGGGCTCACAACTTATCCAGCATCAGAGAACCCACATGGGGGACAGACCTTACATATGTGCTGAGAGTGGGAAGAGCTTCCTCCAGAGTGCTGAGCTTGTTCTGCATCAGAGAACTCACACGGGTGAGAGACCCTACAAATGCATGGAGTGCGGGAAGAGCTTCAGCATCCACTCCAACCTTATTAACCGCCAGAGAATCCATGTGGGGGGGAGACCCGATAACTGTACGGAGCGTGGGAAGAGCTCTGGCCGGAGCACAGACCTTATTAAACATCAGAGGACCCACACTGGGGAGAGGCCCTATAAATGCACTCAGTGCAGGAAGAGCTTCAACCAGAGCTCAGACCTGGTGAAACATCAGCAGATCCACACAGGAGAGAAGCCTTATCAGTGTCCTGAGTGTGGGAAATGTTTCCGGCAGAGGTTTGATCTGGTCAAACACCAGAGGACTCACATGGGAGAGAAACCCTATAAATGTACCCGTGCAGGAAAAGGTTCATCATCAGCTCCATCCTCATCACCCACCAGTGAGTGCACACCAGAGAGAGACTCTACCAATGCACCAGCTACACGAAAAACATCAGAGAGCACTCTGGACTGATTGGCCACAGGGCAGAGAAGATGCCCTACCAGTGTGTCGAGTGCGGGGAAACCTTCGCTCAGACCTCGACCCTGGTTAGACACCAGATCACCCACACGAAAGAGAGATCCTACAAATGTCCGGACTGCGGGAAGGGCTTCAGCCGCATCTCCAACCTTCTCCAGCACCGCAGGACCCACACAGGGGAGAGATCCTACCCCTGCACCGTCTGCGGGAAAAGCTTTGGGATGAGCTTGCACCTCGTCAAGCATCAGAGAACCCATACTGGGGAAAGACCCTACCAGTGCGCTGACTGCAGGCGGCACTTCATCCAGTGCTCAAACCTTCACAGTCACCAGAGGAGCCACGCTGGGGAGAAGCCCTATAGCTGTGCCAAGTGTGGGAAGGCATTCAGTCGGAACGCCACCCTTCGCAGCCACCAAAGCATCCACCAGGGAGAGAAACCCTTCCGGTGCACCCAGTGCGGGGAGAGCTTCCGATACCAGCTACAGTTCAGAAAGCACCAGAGACTGTATGCCACATAGCAATCGGCCGCTGGGCACAGGGCCTTGCGGGACTCGGGGTGCGGGGACAGTGCTGGGCAGTGAAGTAAGGGTGTGTGTGAAAAGGAGATGAACTAGTCAGGAATCAATGAGCTGGTGGGTGGGAGGCAGGCAATGGTGGGAGTGATCATTTGGAGACTGTAGGGAGGGATGAGATTAAACGGAGTCACATCATGCCGCTGAGATGTGTAGACCCAGATTTCCCCAAATTACTTTGGATTTTGAGTGCCCAGCTCGAGACACCCAGAAGATGTTTTTCAGAGGTGCCAGACCCTTAACAACTGCAAGTCAATGGGAGCTGCAGGAGCTCAGCACCTCTTAAACCACAGGTTAGGCATCCAGTATTAGAAGAGAATGCTTTTGAAAACGTCTGCTTTGATAAATGTGCTTCCAAGTCTCAGTGCTTAACCTGACATAGAAATGTGTTCCCTGCACTTGACCCAGGACTTAACACAAAGCTTTTAAAGGAGGACTCTGGGTTTATCAGAAGATCCTGCCTGCTTGAGCTTTGTCTAGCCTATAGAAATTTGGCATCCTTGCCCCTCTTTGGATCCCCCAGTGCTCCTGTAGCACACCATGCCTTCACAAACAAAATTCCTCCCAACAGTTCACACAGACATTTGGATTGCACTTGGCCTGAGCAAGGCTAATGCCATGGCATCTGCCACTGTGCCAGTCTCCATCAATACAGTGCAAGTGCTGGCAGCAAGCACCAGTGTAATAGCCTCCACAGTGCACACTGCCCTCTGCTCCTCTCTCATGCTGCACCAGTCATTGATCAGGCAGCCTGTTCAGCCTAGTTCCTGTACTCTGCTAGATCAGGTCAAGCTCCCTGAAGCCCCTTACCTGTCCAAAGAGTCCTTCACACTCCCAAGATCTCATTGTGCACAGTTTCTCGTCCCCATCCACTTCTTTGTGATTGCTGTGTTAGCAAGTCAATTTCAGAGCATGGCTCAAGAAGACGCCACCACATGGAAGAACCCTCCAGGGAAACTGTTGGAAGCTTTATATTGAGCACAACTCCCACTGAAGCCTTTTCCTTAAATGACCATTTACACAGCCAGTCCTTGCTTTACAGAAGCGGCATTTAAGTATAGTCTTTCTAGACCTCCCTAGAGATACAGCATGGCCCAGTGGTTAAAACACAGACTTGGGAGCTAGGATCTGACACTGATTTGCTATGTGGCCTTGGGAAGCTCACTTCAACTCTGGGTCTCAGTTTCCCCATCTGTTAAACGGGGTTAATATTGACCTACTTCTCAGTGTGTTGTGCAGATGAATTCATTTTTTGTAAAGCACTTTTGAGCTCCTCAGACGGAAGGTGCTGTGGACAAGGTATTATTATGGACACTCATTTGCATCCTGTGTGGAAGGCACTGCTGATTAGCCCTGCAGTCCCCTCAGGGCTGGTAGGCTTTCATTAAAAAAATAAAAGTAAAGAACTTTGCTCTATGCCAGAAGTCAGTCTCCCTGGGCAGAGGGAACAGTATGGGTAAAGGCAGGGCAGGGGAGGGGAGAATAGAAGTGCAAATGACAAGCAGTGTGTGCATTTGAGGATACGTCAGACCCTGTTGCTCCATTTTTGGTGAGCTACATACGACTGTCTTCCTCTTGCTTCTGCAGCCAGGATTGGGACCCCAAGGTGAGGCATTTAGGGAAACTCCTCTACAGGTGACCTGCAAAGGAAAATAATTGGGATTGTGCCTTCTTTTGCTTCTCTATGGTAGAGGAAGGAGCCCCCCACAGAAGCATTTTTGCATTAGAGATTCATGTCTACCCTGCAAGTGTCTGGGGTGACTGAAGGGCTGGTGCAATGATGGGATTGAAGTGGATGTGGATCAGGGACTTGAACCCAGGTTTCCTACATTCATTATTTGTATCCAGTCTAAAGTACCTACTACCCTAGTGATTCGACTACTGACCTGGGAGCAGAGCCAGCTCCAGGCACCAGCGCACCAAGCAGGTGCTTGGGGCAGCCAACAGAAAGGGGCAG
Source organism: Mauremys reevesii (assembly GCF_016161935.1). NCBI lineage: Eukaryota > Metazoa > Chordata > Testudines > Geoemydidae > Mauremys > Mauremys reevesii. Next base: position 190,002,879 of record NC_052623.1, read on the forward strand.
CACCTCCGGCTCTTCAGCAGTGGGTCCCTCAGTCCCTCTCGGAGGAAAGGACTCGCTGCCGAATTGCCACCAAAAAATAAAGCGGTGGAGGTAGAGCTGCCGATGAAGTGCCGCCGATGGCGGCTTTTTCTTTTTTTTCCCTTGCCGCTTGGAGAGGCAAAAACGCTGGAGCTGGCCCTGCCTGGGAGAGCTGTGTTAAAGTCCCTGCTCCAAATCAGGCAGAGCCAGGATTTGAATACAGCTCCCCAGCATCCCAGGTACATGCCCTAACCACTGCCTCTTCTAGACACATACACCAGCTCTCTCTGTCTCTCACTCCTGGCTGTCTTTTGTGTGATGCCCAATGCAGTAGATGAGCTCTGAGAAAGCCTCCTGGGTCAGCCCCAGTGGTAAAACAGGTAGGGGGATGCCTCGTTTGAGAATCCTGAGCTATGGCTCAAAGCAGCTCATGAGCTATGGAGCAGCACCAGGACTTAGGTGGCTTTGCACACGCCACTGGCGCAAACATAGGTGCCTAAAGGATAGGATGGTAGCTCAATGGCAGTTCTGAGGGTGCTACTAATGCCTTAATATTGACCTGAGGTGCCTAAAGAAGCAGTGAGGCACCTAAGTACTTTGTAAAAACAACGAGGAGTCCGTGTGGCACCTTAGAGACAAACAAATGTATTTGTTAGTCTCTAAGGTGCCACAAGGACTCCTCGTTGTTTTTGCTGATACAGACTAACATGGCTACCCCTCTGAAACGTAAGTAATTTGTGAATCTAGCCTGTACTGTGTTAATGACCAGAACTCAGCACATCAGCCTCCAGCCAGACTACAGTTACAGAAGAAAAACTGTGGCCATATTTATTTTATTGTTTGTGGTACTTTTTTTTTTTTATCTTTAGTGAAACCTGCAATTTCAGAGGAGGGGAAGGAGCATGATGTACAATATATGATGCAGACCAAAAGATTAACCATTCCTGAGAGCTGGCTACAGCTGTAACAGTAAGTACTTGGAGACAGTGGATACTAACTCCTGATATAAATATACCCATTGTAATGCTGGCCAGGGCAAAGTGAGTGGAGCCGGGAAAGAAAGTGCAATCTCTTATCACATGTTTATTATGACAACATTCTTCTCTTGAGATTATTAGTGAGCTGATGCCAGTTCTCATGATGCAGTGCTGCTATCTTGTGTTTCCTTGGATGTGTATGTTGTGCTCAGTGTCCTGGTACAGAGCTCTATGGGTGGAGTCCTGGAAAAAGCCAGCAATTTGAATTTAGCTCTTAATAAACAGCAGTGGGGTTTTTTTTTTCATTCTCCTCCACTCTCTCATTATATATGGAGATATACCTATCTCATAAAACTGGAAGGGATCCTGAAAGGTCATTGAGTCCAGCCCCCTGCCTTCACTAGCAGAACCAAGTACTGATTTTGCCCTAGACTCCTAAGTAGCCCCCTCAAGGATTGAACTTACAGCCCTGGGTTTAGCAGGCTAATGCTCAAACCAATGAGCTATCCCTCCCCTAAACATAGGGATATACCTATCTCATAGAACTGGAAGGTCATTGAGTCCAGCCCCCTGCCTTCACTAGTAGGACCAAGTACTGATTTTGCCCCAGATCCCTAAGTAGCCCCCTCAAAGGTAGAACTCACAATGCTGGGTTTAGCAGGCCAATGCTCAAACCACTGAGCTATCCCTCCCCCACAAAAGTGCTTAACAGCTGCCCTCTCTCATTAAGAAACACACAGTGTACCCAATATTTTGACCATGTTTCTTTTTGTTACTCCCATTAATTGGGACAATCCTGATCTTGAATTCATCTTAATTGGGATGTTTAACAGGGAACCCAATTAAACTGAGCTGGCAGGGACTGCTGCTTAATTGGCTGCCTGCAGGTGATGAAGTGATTCTTCTAGAGTATAAGGATTTCATGCCCCTCTGATGCTCAGGGGCTGGACTGTGTTTCCCCTCCAAAGACCTCTGCTGTTGGTTTAACAACACAAACTGCCTTAACAGGCATCCCTGCCCTGGCCTTTTCAAACAAACATTCTTCAAAGTGAGTTGTCTTCAGGCTTCTGATAGAAATGTTGTGGTCTTACACTTCTCTAGCTCAGTTGCAATTTAACTCCTTTTAAGCCACTTGTCATTGGCAGCTCAACGTAACTCCTAATTCTTGAGTAAGCCAACAGGTTTGACACAAGCTGGACAATCACTGCAAGTACAAAATGGTACTCTCTCTTGATTAGGAAGCTGTACTAAATCAGGATGATAGGCTGTCTGGAGCTTCTGGCTTATAAAGATGCTGCTGCACAAGCATTTATTTTACAGCTGTTTACAAGGACCAGGCTAAATCACATAACATAAAAAATGGTGAAAATAAATATATTTATATGTAAGTAGAGCTAAATTTTCAGTGGTTTTGAGCACCCAGACCTGCCAGTGGTTTCATCTGGAACTGTGGATGTTTGGCACTTCAAAAACATCAAGCCCAGGGCCTCAATCCTGCAAACATTTATGCATGTTTTCAATTGACTACTGTGCGTAGTCCCAGGAGTCAAGTTAAGCACGTGCATAAATTTCTGGAGGATCTGAGCATAAGAATGTATTCCTAGAACCTAATTACTCTGGCCTAAATCTTCCTACAAGAGCATAGACCATTTTTTTAATTTAGGGAGGCAGAGTTAAACAATAATAAAATAACAGCTATTGACTATAGGTTTAATGAGCAGTTTTGTACTATGGTGGTTTGTCCACTGATAATTAAGTGAAATAAACAAGCTTCTGTTCCAAATTCAGTGTTTATTAATGCAATCCATAACTTATTTGTTATCGGGAGACTAATCCCCCCTCCCAAACCCCTCCATTGTTTACATTCATGTACTAAGACTAAGGTTGTTAGAAGCTAGAAACACAAGACCATAAAGAGCATCATAGCAATCTGGACAACAAAGACCTTTCTCTTTCAAGAAACAGCATTCCTAGGCACTGATTCTTGGAGGTCTGGAGAGAAGGGACAACTTCTAACTGTCCCTCCAAACTGCCTCTTATTCCCCTTGAAAAACTTGGGGAGGGTGTTAAACTCCCTCTCTGCTCTGAGAAGGATATTGTTTTTTGAAATGTCAGGATACATACAGAGAACAACTTCTGATTTGTAATTAATAAGGATACATTTATTAACAATAATACTTTGTGATCCTTGTATAGAAGTACAAAGCATTGGTGATAAATGGTTGAGACCTTTGATGTGATATCCCAGATAAAATAAGCACAAAGCCTGGGATTTTCATTAGACACTAAGGGACTAGGGGCTCAAATCCCACTGAAATTCACTGACACCTGAACACCTAACTCCCTTATCCTCTTGAAAATCCAAGGCAAAGAGGTTCTTTGAGTCCCATAGCTCAGCAATGATTTCCCCTCTTCCACGTCCCCCCCACCCGAAAATGTGAATTATATATTGTTCCCTAGCAACAGGCCAAACATGCTCCATTTGAAGTGGAAACAACATTGGGAATTGGCGGGGAGGTGTGCAAAACTAGTATTCCAACAGAAAACAAGTCTCACCTTTTTTTAGCGCACTGAACAGGCTACTGCATCTCCATACTGATGGCTATCCAGCGCTAGCATCTTTGAATGGTATCTCACCCCAAGTGAAGAGTCCGCACAGGGTATGCCAACAGATCCCAGATTTATGGCCCAATCCTACTCCACGTCCTTGATAAAAATGCTGACTTCAGTAAAAGCAGGATCAGGCCCATCTGCTGGATTGGATGCAGATAAAATGGTAACCTGGGATTTTGTCAAGAAACATTGAACTTCAAGGAGTCAAATAAATGAAATGTTCAGCTGGATCTTTAGTAAAACTACACATTTGATTAGTTCTACCTTTACCCTGCCGTATGTATTCAGTGAGAAAACCACTGAATAATCTACTGCTTGCAGCTAATATGTTATAGTTAGAAAATGCAAATAACTGACACCTGCTACAGGGCAGGGGTGATGAAAACAAGTCTGGCATGTAACTAAAAAGAAAAAAAAATAGAGTTAAGCTAATGACCAAGACTTAATGTTCCCTGACAACATTTTTTGGGAGACATTTTTATTTTTCCAATTTAGAGATGAGCTTGAACCAAGAGCCTGTACCTGAATATCCAAGAACTCTGAATCCAAAATGAGATCTGGATCTGAATTTTGCAAATAACCCTCATCTTTACAATGGGCTGAACCAAAACCTTGGATCATCTGAACATGCCTGGACTTTGAAGGCTTTGAAATGCAGGTGTAATTCCCATTTCTACTTTAATTCATAATAGTCTAAACCTTTACCCTCTGAAATGAATTGCCTGAGCAGTAGTATAACCTTTTACTACTTCTACTCTTGAAAAACCCCTCATCAGACTTTGTGGTGGTGCATGGTTTTGCTGGAGAAAAAAGGGTACATTAAACACTTTGCAAATATTTTCAAACGGAGCTAATTTAAATCTGATAATCACAAAAGATACTCAGTGTAATTAAACTTTTCATCAAACAGTCTAATGGGCAATGAGACATGGTACTACTTTGAAAACAGGAGGATTTTTCTTTTCAAGATAATGGAAGTCGAAGAAACAGACAAAAGTCAGAATTTCAAATCACAGTATTTTTAATTACCTATTAATTGTGTTCAGACTCTGCAGAAACTTTCTTCTTTGCCTTCAGAGTAAATGTGGCAGTTTTCAAGCCAAAACACTGAAGGGCTAAAGTGGTGCTTGGTTGTAACCTTACCTATGAAGAGGTTAATGCAAAGGTCTATGAGAGCCACCAGATGGCGCTTCATCCCAACACTAGATTACAGAAACATGGGATGTTCAAGGTCACACAGAGAGAAAAGAAATTTCATGATCTCTTCTCCTATACCATGTCTGGAAATGCTGTGATGCCACCTTGTGTGAAGCATATAAAGCAGAGTCAGGCAAACCTGTTTGAATCAAGGAGCTCCTTTGCCTAAATCATGAAAAACCTCAAACATCTTTTCACGTTTAAAAAAAATCCAGGCTTTTTTTTAAATTATTTTTATTTTTTTTTTTGCTGCTGCCTTTGTGCTTGCTGGGTTAGGCTGGGAATGGAAATAAGAGTGCTGAAAATCTCCAGGAGAGGGTCTGGCCAACACTAGGAAGCAGTGCATAGCTCAGAAGGGTGAGCTTGTTCTCATGAGATTTCCACCCTATGTTTGTAGATCCAGTAGATTGAGAGCATACAGATGGTCCCCAACCACAAAATCTGGATCTGGATCCAACTTTTCTAAAGTTTAGAGCTAGGCTTTTGGTTCAGCTCATGATGGAAAATGGGGACAGAAATGAAGTTTGGATCAAGATTTGACTTTTCCCAAAGTCCAAGAAAGACAAATCTGAGGTTTTGGTTTGGGCCCATCAGCACTTTACAAACATTATCTAAGCCTTACAATTTCCTCGTGGGACAGATCAGTATATACTATCCCCACATTGTCATTGGGAAAACAGAAACAGAGGGTACATCTATACTATCCGCCGGATCGACGGGTAATGTTCGATGTATCGGGGATCGATTTTATCTAGATGCAATAAATCGATCCCTGAATCGACGTCTGTACTCCACCTCGGCAGGAGGAGTAAGAGGAGTCGACGGAGGAGCCGCGGCGGTTGACTCGCTGCCGTGAGGATGGCCAGGTAAGTCGAACTAAGATACTTTGACTTCAGCTACCCTATTCACGTGGCTGAAGTTGCGTATCTTAGTTCAAACACACACACACACACACACCAGTGTAGCCCAGGCCAGAGAGATGATGTGACTTGCCCAAGGTCCCACAGCAAATGTATGGCAAAACTGGGAACTGAACACAGTTCTCTTGACTCTGGATCTAATCTGTGGATAATGCTGCCTCTCAGTGGATATGCATCCACACATGTAGCTGCTTGTCAAATCAAGTTCCGAACATTCTGTGGTTTCTCACCATTAATTTAAAACATGTGGGGGGGTGGAATTAATACAATTGGTTATGAGAAGGAACAAAATGAATCCAGACTGTTAGGGAGAAGGGAGGGTGCAAGAGTTTCAAACAAGCAAAATAAAAGCATTTACACCAGGGCTGTCAAGCGATTAAAAAAAGTAATCGCAATTAATCACACGATTAAAAAAATTAATTGTGATTAATTGCACTGTTAAACAATAATAGAATACCATTTATTTAAATATTTTGGATGTTTTCTACATTTTCAATATATTGATTTCAGTTACAACACAGAATACAAAGTGTACAGTGCTCACTTTTTATTTATTTTTTATTACAAGTATTTGCACTGCAAAAAAAACCCAAAAGAAATAGTGTTTTTCAATTCCCCGAATACAAGTACTGTAGTGCAATCTCTTTATCATGAAAGTTGAACTTACAAATGTAGAATTATGTAAAAAAAGAACTGCATTCAAAAATAAAATAATGTAAAATTTTAATAGCTGCAAGTCCACTCAGTCCTACTTCTTGTTCAGCCAATCGCTCAAACAAACAAGTTTGGTTACATTTGCAGGAGATAATGCTGCCCTCTGGAATGGTGACCAAAGCATGAAGGAGCATATAAATGTTTAGCATATCTGGCACATAAATACCTTGCGATGCCAGCTACAAAAGTGCCAGGCAAATGCCTGTTCTCACTTTCTGGTGACATTGTAAATAGGAAGAAAGCAGCATTATCTCCTGTAAATGTAAACAAACTTGTTTGTCTTAGCAATTGGCTGAACAAGAAGTAGGACTGAGTGGACTTGTAGGCTCTAAGTTTTACATTGTTTTGTTTTTGAGTGCAGATATGTAGCAAAAAAAATCTACATTTGTAAGTTGCACTTTTACAACAAAGAGATTGCATTACAGTACTTGTTTGAGGTGAATTGAAAAACACTGTTTCTTTTGCTTATCATTTTTACAGTGCAAATATTTGTAATAAAAAGTAATATACACTTTGATTTCAGTTACCACACAGAATACAATATACTTGAAATTGTAGAAAAACATCCAAAATATTTAATAATTTCAATTGGTATTCTATTGTTTAACAGTACAATTAAAACTGTGATTAATCGCCATACTTTTTTTAATCATGATTATATTTTTAACTAATTGCATGAATTAACTGCAATTAATCAACAGCCCTAATTTGCACCAATAAAACCAATGCAAAAGAAGTCTGGAGGCCTACAAAAAATGAGCAAATATGCCCTATGGGTAGACTAAAGCAAAGTTACTTGGATTCTTGAGAGAAAGGGAACAAATTGCTTACCTACAGGATAATCAGGGCAGATTGGCATTTGCTTTTCCTGCTTTAAAATTTTGACAAATGGATAACGTTGGATGAGAAGGGTGTAGAGAAAAAAACACCAGATATTAAAAAAATAATAAACGTTCTGTTATTTTTCCCCATTATCTTTGGCATTATTATTTCTTTTTTTCTTTTGAAAATAACCTCAGTGTGCAGAGAAGATCACAGGAGCAGTAACAAAAGCTGAGTGCAGTTAAACAGAACAACTCGTTCCTGGCATACTGGGAGAAAAAAAGATTGCCATGTACATGAGCAATGCATAACCCGTGAATACAAGGGGATTATGTACCATGACTGGATTTTCAAAGGGGCTTATGGGAATCACTAGCAGTTGGGCACACAGGCTGCAATCCACAAAAGTACTTAGGCACCAAAGGCTTTTTTTAGAGATCACTGTGGTCCACAGAACAGCAGCCTGGCTGCTGCCTAAGCCTGTAGGTGCCTAATCTCACTTGGTGCCTAATTTTTTTCCCTCTGGGGATGTACACTGCAGCATCACTCCAGGCACCTATCTCCTGCCTCAGCATGTGCACTACTGCCTTGTGGTAGGCACCCAGACACCACCTCCCACATATGCCCCAGAGTGATTAACAAGCTGGGAAAGATGTTAGATAGGCATTCGACTGTCTAAGTCACAGGGGGGCAGATCCAGTAGGCAGCTGCTGAGTATACCCTATGGGATTGACCCCTTCAGGCTAGTCCACACAAAACAGCCAGGGGAGGGGGCCTCACCCAGGGTTAGGGAGAGCTTGGTTCAAGTCCCTTCCTCTTCCTGAGGGGGAGAAGGGGTTTGAACAGGCCTCAGTCAATCCTGAGGTGAGTGCCCCAATCACTAGGCTGTGGACTATTCTAATGGGGGTTTCCTCAACCTCTCTTTTTGAAGTTGTTCCCTGTTAATTAAGCAAGGGAATATATAAATATTAACTGAGCCAAAGCAAAAGTTAGAATAACTCTATAATCCTAGTGGTTAGGGTGCTGAGCTGACAGGTGGCTGATCCCTATTCAAATCCCTTCTCCCCATCAGGAGGAGGGGGGCCTTGAACTGGGTCTCTCCCACATTGTGCATGAGTATGTGAGGCTAAAGGTTATAAGGGAAGCTCCTCTTTCTCCTTTCATTCCACCCCTAGCCATTTTGTTTCAGGCCCTGCATACACCTTACGTGGCCAAATGTCTATCTTCTCCCCGTTGGTGGATTTTTAATAGACATGAGCACCACACTGCAGCCTGGATTTAGGCTTAGGCACCTATCTTCAGGAGAGGGTTGGGGCTTAGCACACACCTCTCTCATTGGCATCTCCCATTAGCTAGCTTAGGGGGCTCCCCTCCTAGCATGCTGGCTTTGTGGATTACATTGTAAGGCACCTACCTCTCTCATTCACTGCACAGGGAACCTCGGTGCCTAACTCAGGCTTTATAGATCCCAGTGTTGTTGCTGTGATTTTCTAGGAAACTAAAAGTTAGGCATCACGACACTCAGCACTGTCCATTTTTGGATCTCACCCTAACATCCCTTTAAAGCCCCAGCCCATACTCTGCATTCACTATTGCACTATGGTGGCTTGTTTGAAGTGTGAGTCCCTCCTAAGAACAATGTAGTTGTATAGGTGTAACTGAGGGCCCAATTTGAAGCCCATTGGCTTATACAGGTGTGAGGGAGGAGATAATTTGGAGCTGATTGGATTTCACAGCTGTGACTAAGTGTATAAATGGGAGATAATGAACTAGCTTGACTGTTAAGGGCCTGATTTGGCCTGCAGGATCTTTATGATGGGGAAAGGGAGTGATGGTCGATTTTCAGACTGCATGAAGAGTTTACAGATGTGGTAGCTAGGGGGAAACAATTTTTTACTTATAAAGTGGGCCAATTTGACCTAAAATTGTTGAGAGACAATAAACATGAAGTCCCCTGAAGAGTTGCTTTTTTAGACCCCCAACTGTACTTTTAAAAGGAACCTGTTAATTTAAAGTTCATCCTTTTAAACCCATTACCTGCTCTGTTACTAATAACACCTTAGACTCTAGTTGCTTTCCATGGCATATGCCATTGGGTTTCTTTTTAATATATTTCAGTGTGGGTGATGAAAATCTATGAAGTGAATTTCCTTTTTTGTTTTTAGTTATTTTCACTTCAAGGTTCTTAGTACAACAACACTGGGGTTGCAAATGGTGCTGGGGAATGCTTGTATGTTTCAAAACCATGTTCTGCATGGATTTTTAAAGTATTAATGGAAACTTTCCTATTTTTTTTTAAACTGTTTTGGGGCCAAATCTAAGCTGACAGTGTTCCCTTAAGTGAAAGATTGAAGGTTTAACTAAGGATAGCAAAGAAAAGAGGGGAGTGGGAAGAGAGAAGACAGGAGCCAAAGAAGAGCTTGAACAAAAGGCTAGAACAGTTGAGGACTGATGTAGGTGAATGCCTCTCAACCTGTCAAGGCCCCAAAATGGGCCACCAAGCATAACAAAGGCCTATAATGAGGGTCACACAAAATTATTTATGCAGGAAACTTGAAAGTTTGTGGGACTGATTCATTTAGAAAGTCAGCAACACTTTCTATAACCTCAACTTCATGATCCTTTATTTCTGATGCCAGTCATTTTAAATAATAAAGGGGAGAGAACATAAGATGTGTGTGGAATGTAGGGAACTTTGAGCTGTCCCCCAGAATGAGGGGCATTTGAGAGAGAGTGGTGCATGAGATTTATGGGCTCAGGGGCTGAACTCTTCACCCCCATTCTATTGTTTACTACAAGGTAAAAGAACCAGAACAGTGGTAAGGGGCCCTAAAAACCCCATATCCATCTGAGAGAAGATTCTCCTGGCCCAGCGACTGCAGGAGTCAGCCATAAATATGTCCTTCAAAGCCCCACTCAGATGTCCTGGCCTACCAGGAGTGGGAATTCAGCACTGTAGAGATTCTGGGTCATGCTGTAGTCTGCTGGGATTGTTACCCAGGGTTTTCAGAACCCAAAGCAGTGGTAACTTAACTGTTTCACTCCAGGTGGTGTCAGGAATAAATCAATGGGAATGCAGCAATTCCCTCTGATGGAAGATTAACACAAGTGAGTTAAAACTACAATTTATTGGACTCAAGCACACACAGACATAAGTAATAGGTTTAGAACACCCCACATAATTACCTAGAATTTGAGATGGTATTGAGTAATTTACAGCAGGTTCATGATGGCCGATTGCTTCCCCACCAGGGAGTATGGTGTCAGGAAAAAGTTTCTCAGGATAGCTTTAGAGAACTGCCCCAAAGTACACTCTATTACCTAGTCTTTTGTAACTAACTTTTATGAAACACATAGCTCATAGTGACCCCTACCGGGTCATCACTTCTCCTAACTTCAATAAACTACTTAGCAACAAACATTCCTAACAATCTTAGTCATAAATAAGCTTCTATATCAAAGGCACCCAAAACTCAAGGTTTCAATCCACCTATTTTCTTTCAGTCTCAATTTGTTGACTCTTTTCTCCCCTCCTCCTATTCTGATTAGCAGAAACAACAGGCATGCAGCTAGCATTTGACCTTGGTTCCCAAAGCCCTGCTTGTTCAAATTAACCCTTAACTATGTGGTGTTCTATTTTATTAATTCATGGTGGCTGAATGCACATAATATGGTTGCAATTAGCTTAATTGAATTCTGCGGTACATACACCTCTCAAATCTGGAGCAACAGGATGGCTGCTGTAATTTCCACAGACCCCTGGCTGTATAAATTATACCAGAGGCTTCTCTGACCCCATGGAGCAATCCAGAATTGAGAGGATTCAAAAGTGGCTTAAAATCACTTTAGCCCCCTGCCTCCTCCTGAGCTATGAGTTCTGTGCTGCACCTCTTAGAGGCACAGAGCAGAATGTCACCCATGAAATCTTGTAGGCATTCCCAGGAAAAAAAGGAATATTCATCCAGGTGGTTGTTTCTCAGGAAGATAATCTTCATGCTATGTGTTTGGTTTTCCCCTTCATGAATTTTCAGCGTAACATATGTAGGGTAAATACACTTTATTGGTAGATTTAAAAATAACAAAATTGACAGTATTTTTTTTGAAAATATCAATAGTCACGACTTGTCAGATGGTTTGATTTTGATAGCCCAGAAACTAAGCTGTGTCTCCTTGGAGAAAAAAGTTTTTAGAGTTCAAAGGGGTACTAGAAAAATAGTCACCACTGAGTTTGATGCATAAAAAATTAATTCGTCTAGAACCAGCTGGAACTGCAGGAGCAAGCTAGAAAGGGAGAATTCCAGCTTCAAGGAAACTTCAACCAGCAAAACTCTCCAGCAGGATATCAAATATAAGCATTACACCATTTGTACAAACTTTCATTGTCTGGTCACATACCCAGTGGGGAAAGCATGTGTGTGTTTGTATCTAACTCCCCTAAACCTTAGTGACCAAAGGGCTTTTGCTCAAAGTTCTTGAAAAATGTCCCCCCAGAAGGGATGAGTTAAGTCCAGATCCCCATTGCAGTGACTCAACTTTTTGTGCTCCTGCCATCCCTTTATAATTCTATTTGTGACTTAGCAACCTGCTGATATCACCAGCTTCCCCCAGAAAAATCTTGAAACTAATTTTACTCTTTCTTTTAGTAATAGGCTGGGTTAAATTTTGTTGTGGTGCTGGGTTTGACCTACTACTGATCAAGGGCTTGATCCTGTGAGCTACTGAGAGTACCCCAGACTCCAACTGACAAAAGTAGAAATTTTGAGCATGGAAGGCCAAATGGATGGAACAAAGTGCCAAATATTTTCAGCCTAATACTGAGTGACATCAACACCAATTGAAATCAGTGGGAATTGAGAGTGCTCAGTTCTAGCATGATTGGGCCCTTATTAGGGAAAATATTTGAAGAGGGGTAGAAAATAATAAAAGGAAGGGTCCAGCGGCAGCTCCAGGCACCAGCGCTCCAAGCGCGTGCCTGGGGCAGCAAGCCGCAAGGGGCGCCCTGCTGGTCCCTGCGAGGGCAGCAGTCAGGCAGCCTTCAGCAGCTTGCCTGTGGGAGGTCCACCGGTCTCACGGATTCGGTGGCAATTCAGCGGAGGGTACGACGAATCCGCAGGACCGGGAACCTCCCGCAGGCAAGCCGCCGAAGGAAGCCTGCCTGCCACGCTTGGGGTGGCAAAAAAGCTAGAGCTGCCCCTGGAAGGGTCACACTACCCTCTCCATTGATTCAAGTAGTCCAGGACAAGCACTAATGGGTTAGTTCTTAAGTTCTAACACATCTCCATTCAGGAACAAACCCCAGCCCATCATGGTGTCTGGGAAACTCATAAAGCTAATGCAGCTTTTGAAAATTGAACAACTCAGCTCAGCCTTGGTAACACCTGTCCTACAAGTTCAAGCAATGGGAAATTCCACTACTTTAAATATAACTGACTGTTGGTCTTGTGGTGGTGCCCTTGTCCAGCATGGGGCAGAAGTTGGATCCAGTCTGTATTTCTTCAGTTGCTTTAGGGGTGGGGATCAAGATTTTCTCAAATCTACAATATATTGGTTGGAAAAGGAAAGTGAAATGTAAACAAAATAGGCCTCTACAAAGCACCACCAGGGCTCCGTGTGAACATTAAGCAGGGGCTGTGGACATAGCCCATGCCAGCAGGTGTCCCCAGAGGCATTTGGCTGATTCACAGCCAGAATTCCTTGGGTCACTGGGGAAGCACAGGTCGGAGTGGGAGCTCTGATACCTTTTAAAAGGATGCACCATGGTTCCGCTGACTGATACAGAAGCGGGAGTGGAGCCGTGGCACTGGATTGTCTGGCCCTTGAACTAACGGACATGATTGGCCTCAACACAGATTATCAAGGGACAGGAGGTTTATTTTAAAGTGTCAGTCCTTCTCCCTCAGTTACAATGCCAGCATGGGACCTGCCACAATCTGCCCCTCCATCTTTCAGGAGACACTCACAATTGTTTCCCAAAGTTTGTAGATATTCAAATGCTTGATCTGTTAGTTTTCAATTTCAGTTGTCAGAGAGGTTACTCATAAATCATCCCTGGACAGGTTTACAATGTATCGCAGAGAAATGCTGAAGATCACTGAGAAGTCATTTTCATTGCTAGCTAAATTATATTCTCTCATTCCATCAGTCTCCCTCAGCAGCCTAGACCACATCTCTGTCAGAACAAGTGGACTGACCGCCTACGGTTGATCCAGCTGCTGCTCTAAAAGTTGAAACATTTTAAAAGTATTCTTTTATTGTGTCTCTTGTCTTAGCTTGTCAACATAGTGATGCTTCTCTAGAGGGGCCTCTGAGCTTAAGTGGGAGTGTTCCAGTCAGGAAGGCCCTGAGTAGTGCAAGCCAGCCTTGGAGACTACAACTTCCATTGGCAAAAGAGAGAGACTTCTGTTTCCAGGGGATGCAGGGGGAGCATGCACTGGGCTCTGTTTTGGTGAGGAGCTGGGATGCTGGTCAAGGGAGCTGCGATTGCTCTGTGGAGCTCTGTCCATCCCAGGAGCCGCTGGCTCTTTGATCAAGCAGGGAGGCTCACGGAGGCAACTGCTGGGCTTCACAGCAACAGCCCAGTGCCCGGAACTGGCTGAGGTTGGCCTTGAGTGACGGCAGTCTGGGTAACCACCACCTTTGTTGTTCGGGAAAGTGTTTGCAGGGGAAGGGAGGCAGCAAAGAGACTTTAAGGGGTTTCTCTGAGTCTGAGAAGATATGAAGTGGTCATATTGTCTAACCAAGATCTGGGGTTACTGACCTCTGGCTATAACAGCTGGGATCTTCCGAGGGGTTGTGCAGCTTGAAATGATCCCAAGTTAGAATTGCTCTCCCCATGTTGCTGTGGCTGGACTACTTTGCTGGACCAACAGAGTGCTGTCCTCAGCTTTGACAGCCAGTACGCCCATGCAAGCGTCTAGAACTCTGAAATTCAGAGGAGCACACACTCAGGGGGTGGGGAAATGGTGCCAGCATAAATGTCAATTGGTGACGTTTCATTTACTGCTGTAAACGGCAGTTAACTGATTTATTGAAGTGCCCCCTGCTGATTTAAAGTGGTTGTGGCATTTTCATTCTCAGTGTGTTACATCATGTGTTTCTAAATTGTTGAGTAAAGGTTTGTTAACTCTAATCTAAGTGCATATTGGATGTATATTATTTAAAATTGGTACTTTGGAGTTAGACTCTGAGCATAGATTAGCTCAGGGTTACTCCTAGAAGCTCCCAAGGCACACCCTTGGTGTGTACAGGGCCTAGCCAGGCGGAGGCACCTCCAAGATTAATTTCCTTTACAAGTAAAATGACTGCAGCAGGAGGGTGGATAGAGGATTCCCACCTGTCCAGTATCACCACTGGGATGCTCAAGATCTCCTTTACTGTTGACATCATCAGGCACCTGGGCACACAGGTGAGTGTTGCCTGCTCCCAAATAATCTAGAAAGGAGGGGGAGGTTACATTTCATGTTGTGATTATAAAATATCCATGTCCTTGGTATGACTCAGATATTGACAGCCTGCAGGGAAAGGATCTTAATTTTATGCCAGTGTCACAGTGCGTGACTCACCACTGCGGCTGGTCATCTCAGGGAATTAGCATTTCTAGCCTCTGGAGTGCCCTCTGCAGGCTAGTGTCCCACTGCTGCTGGCCTCCGTGTCCCTCCCAGGACCTGGTGCCCCTTGTCTTTGGGGTGCTGCCCCCTGGCAATACCCCCACAGTCTCAGGGTCTCCCCACCCAGGGGAACCCCCAACCCTCTATCCCCACCTTGCCTTAGTCATGGGCTGACAGTCACCATCTAGCCCCCACTCACTGGGGCAGACTGCAGTGTAAGCCACTCATCATAGGCAGCAGGGGGTGGGGGAGAGGATTGGACCTGCAGCCTCTGCCTACCCATAGGCTGCCCCCTGCAACCCCAGTACCTAATTGGCCTTCCACTAGGCCACATCCTGGGGGGTTTTCCAGCCCAGAGCTCCCCAGCTCCCTTGGCCTTCCCCGAGCCCTGCTCCACTCTAGGTACCTTCTCTCAGCTCCCTGAAGCCAGATCCCTCCCTCTCAAACCTAGAGAGAGTCTGTCTCTGGTTTCTGGCCCCAGCCCTCTTATAAGGGCCAGCTGGGCCCTCATTAAGCCAGCCTTGGCCTGATTGTGGTGTGGCCCCCAGCTGAGGCTGCTTTCCTCAATCAGCCCCGCTTTTCTCTCCCTGCCACTGCCCTCTCCCCGAGCTGTTTTAAGCCTTTTAAGGCAGGAGTGGGTGACCACCCCGCTACAGCCAGCTATAAAATTGATCAATAGAGAATATAGAATTTTAGATCCTGGTCGATCAATAGCGAATATAGAATTTTAGATCCTAGTCACTCCCAGATTAAGTGGAATACTTAGGTTGGTTTATTTTACAGTGCTGATCACTCTACAGATGTTCTGACAGATTAAGTGGATAAACACTTGCCATTTTTCCTCATCTGAAACAATGACAAATGAATCTTCCCAGCACTATATCAACCCATGGGCTAGAATAGCACTGCTGGTGCTGCTTTTCAGTTTATGGGACAATGGATTCTTGTAGCTATAGAAACCACAGTTCCCTTTCCCCCGTCCATTTTATGAACTGTTCTGTTTGGGGCTGCTGCAGAGATCCCCCTCCCTATTTGAGAAATAATCCAGTCTACAGCTTGTCTCAGTCACCAAGTGTATAGAATTTCATTTGCATACAGAGAATATTAAACAGCCAGGCGGGTGTGTGGGGTGTGTGTGGGTGTGGGTGTGAATTATTTAGGAACTGGGAGATTATAGATTAAGAGTGGAACAGCATGGACTGTGCAGTGTCCTGATGTGGCTTTGGGGAGTGTGGTCCTTTTCTGAGACTGGAATGTTGTGTGTGTCACCCAGGAAAAAAATGTGCCTGGACTCTAGTCCTGGTGCATTTCCAGGTATAATTATCCTGATCAGAAACATCAATGCTTTTTTTTTTTTACTTTCAACTCTTTCCCAGTCATTAAAGTTTGAGTGTAATATAAGACATGTGGAGAGTCAGACAGAGAGGATATAAGTATGTTACCAGGATATCCTAAATCTAAGAGAAATAGTCTACAAATCTGCATTTATCCCATTCACAACTGTGACTTCATCCTCATTAACTAAATGGCAACCTTATACAGCCAGGATTCAAATGTCCTAAAGCATCAGCCTCAGATGAGTAAAAGTGATCCAAATACATGGTGAGAGGTGTGTTATTTTTAATATATAGGTTAGATTCCTGAGGGTTTGATCAAATGAACCAGTGACTGATTTAAGGAGGAGGCACAACTCTATTACCATTTCCAGAATGCTTTGGGAAATACAGATTTCCAAGACAACTTAAAATCCCTCTCTTTCCTCCCTCCTACTATGGTACTGACTGACAGAGCTCTTTCAGATCTCCCCATATAATGGTCTCTGGGGTTGTTGGATGCCAGGTAGAAAGGACACAATGGGATGAGTTCCTTCAACCTCCTTAGCTCTTCTTTGGGAGGCTTTGATGCTGGGACTTTCCAGGATCACACACTAATGAGGAGCAGAGTATGAATTACTTTAAATTTATTCTCTCTAACAGTAACACAGAACAAACCCAGAAGGATGGTGTGCGCTCACAAGATGATCAATCTCTCTCGGATTTACAAAGATACACTCACTAGAGTGGTGAGGGAGAATGGGAATGGATCCTTCCTCTAACCTAGGGGTTCTCAACCTTTTTCTTTCTGAGCCCCCCCCCAGCCCCCCCAATATGCCCTAAAAACTCCACAGCCTGCCTGTGCCACAACTTTTTCTGCATATCCAGTAGATTAAAAGCCAGGGCCAGCATTAGGAGGTAGCAAGCAGGGCAACTGCCTAGGGCTCCACGCCACAGGGGGCCTCGCGAAGCTAAGTTGCTCGGGCTTTGGCTTCAGCCCAAGGTGGTAGAGCTTGGGCTTCAGCTCCGGGCCCCAGTTAGTCTAATGCCAGCCCTGCTCTCTGATGTATTTTGGTGGCCCCCCTGAAACCTGCTTGTGGCCCCCCATAGGGCCCTGGACTCCTGGTCATGAACCACTGCTCTAACACATGGTCCATAATCCCCATCTCCCACTATGACTTCAAGTGACAACATCAGATTCTTGGGGATTATCCCCCACCATTCTGGAGCAAAAATAGGGTGCTGAGTAATTACCAGTATATGGCAAGGAAAGTGCCAAGTTCAATGCAAATCCAAAGAGAAGTTTGTAACAGTCATGGAGCACTGCAGCTCTGTTAATAAATAGGGACAGAGAATTACACTGCTGCAAGGTCCAATCCTGCAGAGCACTTAGCAACAGATTCCAGACCAGATACTTTATTAACTTTTGGAATAGAAAGGCTGTATGTCACAGGGGAATGCTGGCCATCCCACTGTTATAAGGTGCCCATTAATTTCTAGCCCTGGCAGGTGGAAGTTAAAACCATGTTCTGATCACCATCTCTTTTTTCCCTTCCACATGAATTCCAACATGATTTTAGCAGTTAGAAATTAAATTAGAGTGAGAAATGACTATATTATACTCTTTGAAAGCAGAAATGTCATGCTTCCAGATGGTGTGAAGCACACATTTCTAAATTCAGCTGTTCCTGAGACATCAGCCACTAAAATCATGTCAAGATGGAAGTGGGCGACCTGGAAGTAACTGGAATGAGGTGATTTTTAAGTGTGTGTTTCAGCCAAGATTTTTTTTTTCAGTTTCTGTTGTTTCTCTATCGGATGTCCTGGATTGGTAACCAGAAAGGGATAATGCTGATCCTTGCAGAAGGAAGAGCCATGGCTTCTCTCTCACACCAAGATTTTCTCCTTCTTGTTTCTTTAAAACAAAAAGCCCACTGTCCAGAGCAGTGTGTTGACACCACAAGCAGAACAGTGACAAGGTCGAGCTGGGTTTGTCATATGATCAGATTACCCATCTGAATGAAGCTTTATATAGTCATATCTCAGCCTCAAAGAAATGCACACATATCGAGACAAGCAACAGTGAGAAGAACAATGTTATGTTCTCATTACAATAAAATCTACTTAGATCCACTTTTAAAACAGTACATAAAATCTCACTCGCAGTTCCCATCACTGAATGAACAGGACTAAAAATATCAAACAAACCAACCCACGTTTGTTTCTCTCCCTGCTCAGCCCTTAGCATAGTGCCACGCTCAGCGTTTTTTTGCTACAGATTTTCTTTCAGAACTTTCAGGGGATGGGGACCTTGCCATCTTGAGGAAACCTGCAGTTCTTAGAATGAGGCCTCCTCCCAGCATGGAAGAGATGAGACATGGAGACATCTCGGTGTAATGAGCGTGAGAGGCAGTCCCCACCTCCTAAGGCTCTGAGTGTGAGAGGCATGAAGACAACTTCCTTCCAAGTCTAGGCCATGGGAAACAGTGAGAGCAAGCAGTATGCAGACAGGCCTCTCCTAATGTGGGATGAGGCATTCTGGGGTGAGAGGCAAGAAGCCAGCCTCTCTTTCAGTTTGGGACCCTTGGGATACGGAATATGGTGACAGCTGCCTTGCAATGTGGAACAGAGTTCCAAAGAGAGCCCCATCATTGATCTTCCTGGAGGACTCTCCCACAGCAAGTGGGATGAGAGCTATTCGTTGGAGTCTGCCTCTACAGATGGCCTCCACTCCCATGGTGAAACAGACAATTGAAAGAGAATGTCCATGGCTGGTGGCTGCAAAGGTTCATTGGGACCTGTTTGCTCAGGGCTCTGTATCTCAGCCTCACGGCCACCTCATGGTACCCAGCCCATCAACACGACTCTTCTGTGACAACATCAAACCACAAGGGACATCCTGGTTGGGAAATCATTCTGAGGGAGAGAGAAGAAGAAATGTAAACATAAAATCACATGTGGAACCAGGAGAAAGAGGCAGCTTGGGCAAGGTGGGGGCCTGCACAACAGAATGAATGGCATTAGCTTCACCAGAGAGTGCTGAATGCACCTGCTGCCAAGGGGGCAGCCGGCAGCTCCACACTAAGCAGCAGGCTCCCCGTTCTCTCACACACACTAACTAAGCTCAGAGGGTATTGATCACACTACCCAAGTTGAGGGATGTATTCCACTAAGGGGACATGAGGGGACATTCAACACCCTGACCTACCAAGGCCTTTGAACAGATTCAGTGACCCCCACAAACCAGACTGGAGCAGGAATTTGCTCCTCCCCACTAACCAGTTTGAGGAGCAGCGCATTTGGCACATGCATGCACACACAGACACAGAGCAGTTCATCTCCACATAGACACACCTTTCCAAAACCATTCCTCTTAGGGCTGTTACACAAGCATTCGCCACTAAATACATCCCAGCCCACAAAATGGATACCCCACTCCTCATCTAGCATGGTTGCCATGGATATGGCCCACAGTTCCTCTAAGCCCCAGATAATGTCTCATCTCTACCATGTTCCCCCTGACCCTGATAACCTCCCCTCCCCCTCGCCCCATCCTGATCCTCCTATGCCCCTAAACTTCCCTCCTCACCTACTCGATCTGATCCGCCTAGGCCCTAATATAACCTCCCCTCCCCAGCCACTCCACCCTGACTGCTCTATCCCAGATAACCTCCCCTTCCTGCCCCACCCACTCCAGGATGATTGACTAAATGCAAAGATCACAATCCCTGTCTCTCCCCATCATGATCCCGTAAAATTCCCCATAGCTGCCTCACCCTCAGGATCTCCTAAATCTACATGTACCATCTCTCGCAAGGTCCCTCACACTCTACCCCTTGCCTGGGGTTCCTCCACCAAGACCCTAAACTCCATCTCTTGCCTGGTGATCCCCCAGACCCTAGATAGCATCCCCTGCCTGGTGTCCCCGCTCATCCCATTTGGATCAGGAGTGCCAGACACGGCCTCACTGTTTTCTTGGGCTCCTTTTTCCTCTTCTTGTCCGAGGCATTGAGGTAAGCCTGCTCCCTGGTCCTGTACGAAGGGCCTCGGCTCAGCTCCCTCTCGCTGTATGGAGGCAGAGTGTCTTCTCCTTCCTCTTGCTTTGGCGGCTGCTGCTGCTGCTGCTGCTGCTGCCCTGCTTTGTAGGTGGACGGCGGTGACCAGGCGTAATACGTTCCCCCTCGCTGGCTGGGCTGCGAGCTCAGCTTGGAGGGTGTCTCACTGCGTTCGCCACTCTCCTCATAGCTCCGGGACTTCCTCTCTAGGACGCTGCTGAGGTAGGAGTGGTCATACTTCTGACTCCCTCCAGGTGTCCGGCTCACCAGCCTGGGCAGGTGCTTCTCATCGTGGGCCCGTCTCCTGGGCGGGCTGTATGACCAACCCCGATCCGAGTCTGTCAGCGGCTCGCGGTTCCCCCTGCGTTTGCCATAGTACTCCTCCGAGGAGCTCTCCTGGTGCTGCACCACCCCGCCGCGTCCCCCTCGTGACTCAGACCTCTCGAAACGCCGGGGCTCCTGGCCACCATCTGTCCGGCGGGTGCGCTGGCTGTAGGACTCTGCGAAGGCTGCCAGCTCATCCATGGAGACGGCCGGCACGCCCACAGAGAAGTTCTTCCTCGACAGCATTTCCGATTTCGATCTCTGCTGGCTGCAGGAGAGAGGAGGGCAGAATTGTGAGATGCAGTGTGTGACCCATTGGAGCTGGGAGGAGGAAGTAAGAGCTCCCTAGCACTGAAGCCTGTTGGCACACACATGCCCTGATGGGGAAACCAAGAACCAGCCTGCAATAGTGCAGTCACCAACAAGCTTTGAGTGAACTATGTACATTGTACCAACAGACCATCTGGGGAGGGAATCCCTGCTATTGCCTTTAAGGGCCTGAGCTGCACTTCCTACAGGCTGCTCCACCAGAGACACTAGGGTGAGATTCCCAGGCGATGAATGTGTGGATTAGTGTGCTCTAAGGAATGGAGTGCCATTCCCTTGGGCCAGCACTGCAGACCGCATGGCACAGAGAGACTGGGGTGTGGTTCCTGCTAGAGTGCACTGTATCTCTTAATGCATTAGAGAGACTGGGGTGCCATTTCCAGGAGCCCCACTGAACACAGGGGTGGGGTGTGGGTTTCTTGGCCTTATAAATGACTATCAAATATTTCACATTATCAGACATGGAATGGGAGACGGTCTGGCTTTGCCTGAGTGGATGGGCTAAGGAGAGCTGTGGGAATCAGATCAATTCTGGTTTTGTCCAAGACAGGCCCCATTTCCATCTTCCTCCATTCTGTATCCCCTCTGCTCTGCCAGCCAGGAACAAATCAGCAGGAAAGTGAGGACAGCTGTGATGCATAAGACCTTTCTTCCTTCACCATTCCCTGGCCAGGTACAGCTGTCTCCTGAGCACTGCGCTCACCTGTGCCTAAAGCTGTCCCTCTCCTCCCTGTAATCAGAAACCGCCTGTGTCCTTGATGCACCACCTCCGCTGATCACCCCTGCCCAGTACTCCGCATCACCATCCAGGTCCCCTGCAGGCGGGAGGGGTTTCCTTCGCACCTGCCGGTAAGGCTGACGGAAGTTTGAGTCCTCGTGCAGGGAGCTGAGTTCAGAGATGGTGTTGTTATCTGCCAGGACACAGGGGAGAGAAACAGATACTGCAGAGGAGATGTGTGTGTGAGAAGGGACAGTGAGACAACGGTGGGACTAGGTCTGATATATTCAGACAGAAGCCGAGTCTCCCTCTATTAAAAATAATCAGAAACAGAATCCAAACCCATTCTCAGAATGCTGGCCTGGGCCCCTCCTATCCCAGGAGGGTGAATTTTAGATCTCAACTCACAACAGATTTGGAGAATGCCTCTGGTGTGCAGCCCTGTCCAATTTCAGCCTTATATGGGTGTTCTGTTTTGTATAAGTGTGGCATAACACATAGGCACACACGCACCTCCTCTGGTGTCAGACTGGCTGGCCATGGGTTTGGCCTGACTAGCCAAACTAAAACAAGATCAACCCCCTCATAAAAATGATCTGCACGCTCCCTGCCATTTCTCGTCTGCTGAATCGCTGTCAATCACTACCCTGTCAAGCACAATGACATCTGGATTCCAGACGTTCCAATCTGGAGAGAGTCTTTTTATAGTAGATCTGGTGGGTGTAAATGGCAATGCGTTCCGTGATGACTGTTTTAGAACTACATGTAATTTGTTAGTTTCTCCTAATCAGTACAGAGCTGTGATTAATGCCATTCCCTAAACCTTTATCGTCACTGACTGAGGGAGCTCATGCATCTGTGACTGCCAGGATCTAAAGGCATCTCCATACAGACACCTACTCGTTGGACATATTGGATGCACAGGCTAATGATAATGGGCACAAGTTTTTTGGAAAATGATCTGTATCCACCACATATGAATGTCAAGACCCCTCATATCATCGGGTCGGATGAGTCAGTCACTAGGCTACCTCAGGCATTTGATCTCTCGTCTTCTTCACCAGCAGTGTTTTTAGGTCTGTTCGTCTGTTTATTTTTAAGTGTGCTTGCAGAAGGTACCAGCTATGTGAACCCTGGCTTGATGGGTAGAGCCCAGCAAAACAATGAAAGGCCCAGCCCTTCAGATGAGGGAGGGGCCAGAGAACCCACAGATAAAGAGGTACAAGGAATGAAAAAACAGGGATGGGTGTGCAGGTTTTTAGGGTCAAAATGAGGAATCCTTATGGAGAAGAGAACCCTGCACAGCTCCCACCACTTCAAGAAGGTGTCCTAGAAGTCAGTGGAGGCCACTCAGAGGAACTCTGCCTTGATGTCTGCCAGCCCCACAGACTGATATCCTCTATACATGTCCACCAGCCCCTTGACTCCCAGTCAGTGTACTGCCATGCCATGATACCTCTTCCACACTGCCTGTGTGAACTCTATCCCGCACCCCCTAGACTGTAAATACCAATCGACAAAGTGCCTCTGACCCATCCCATATTGCCCAGTGTCACAAACCTTCCTCTACTGTAACTGCCCACACATTGACAGCTAGAATCCCTGACAACTCTTCTCCTGGTAAATGCAAGAAACAACCGTACTGTTTCAGATCCACCATTTCACTGAGGTGGCCAATACAAACTACCTCTCCATCCCCCAAAGCATATTGGGGCTGTTATACCAATAACATAACATATACCTTTAGAGACTTATTACAGACCCACATTTCCTCCTAAAAGTATACAGACACCACATTGTCTCATACACCCAGTTATACCATAGCTATATGACAGAGAAGGCAGGAATGTGGGCCTAGATTTTCAAACATGGGTGTCAAAAGTTAGGGTCCTAACTCCTTATTTACATTCCTTCATAAACAGGGCTGATTTTTAAAAGAGTTGAACATCCAACGGCTCCTACTGACTTAAGTGAGAGCTGGTAGATTAGCCGCACCTTTGAAAAACATGTGCCACATATTTTGGTGCCTATTTATGTTCTGAGCCTAACACTAGGCATCAGACATTCTTGAAAAGCTAGGCCATAGGGTCTAAGTTCAATTTGTTTGTGGAACCTTCACTATGAATTTCCAGACTTTTCATCATAGAATCATAGGACTGGAAGGGACCTCGAAAGGTCATCTAGTCCAGGCCCCTCTGGGAAGGGTCATACAATGCCTGTTTCTCACATCGCTCTCGCATCCTCCTGGCTGGGTCAAATTGTGCCAGTTCTTTCTCGACGTAGTACAACACCTTCATGGAGTCCCTCTCCTTGTCGGCCTGGATCCTGTACCCTTTGCGCACTGCTGGGAGAAGAAAACATTCAGAGGACAGCACTTTCAAACCAAGAAGTGGCTTTTGGTATACACAAATTCTGTAGCTAGTTGAGCCCACATCATCAGGCAGGTGGCCTACAACTCCCAAAGCCTGTGGATTGGTCATTTTGTCTTTGCTTCAGGTAACATTCAAGAGCAACATGATATGAGGTTGAACAACTATGTTGTTTGTAAAGTTTGCAGCAATAGCAAAATGGGTTTGGAAGAGACCACTACATACAACAAAATACACTGATGTAGTGTCATTGT
This sequence comes from Mauremys reevesii, assembly GCF_016161935.1. Lineage (NCBI taxonomy): Eukaryota > Metazoa > Chordata > Testudines > Geoemydidae > Mauremys > Mauremys reevesii. The sequence continues at coordinate 190,027,107 of NC_052623.1, forward strand.
GACAGGGTGAATCTACCCCACACAGGAACTGGCAAAGGGTAAAGTAACACCCTTGTCAACATTAGAGAACACCCCCCGTTTCAAACCCTCAGGAAAGGATTTGTCAGGGCAGCAATGGGGTGAGAAGAGGCATGGCAGAGTGGAGTCCTGCTATGCCTGGCCCTCTACTAGCAGAAGGGCCAGTGGCATAAGCTCCTAAGCAGCACTATCTTGCACTGAAGTCAGGTGACGGAGACACAGGGAGCTGCAACTGGCCCGCTGCACTCTCCCACTCCCCTACTCCACCTGAGCTCAGCTTGGACGTGGTGAAGAGTATATTCCATGGCGTATCAGAAGTTCCAGTGAATATAGAGGGAAGCCCATTAAGTGTCTTCAGATTTAAGTGCCTTAAAAGTAAATAATAAAATTCTGATGTTTATACTGAATGTATTGGTGAGCCAATGGCAGAATCTTAAAAGAGATCCCATCTGTTCTATAAGGTCCCTGCAAAACTGCAGGCTGCTGCAGTCTGTACATACCATATTTTATACAAAATGTAGGGCTCAGTCATAACTAGTAAGTTATCCCACCTGCCAGGGGAGTGTTATACTCCTTCGTGGCATATGGCATACTGCCCCATCTGTGTGCCTGGACAGCTCCATGCTCTTGCTTCCTCTATGCTTGCTATACGTGCCTGGAGCCACAGGGACTGTAATTATGAGGGGCTCTTGCATAGGGTGCACTGTGTGGAAGGCTCTTTGTGCATTTCCTCTCCCTATCCTATAGCCCACAAAAGGGCCTATGCCAATGTGGCCCATACTCTGCAAACAGAGAATTACAAAACGCAGGTCTTTGAAGAAACTAAAGTATTTACCAGAGAGGATTAAGCAAAGGTCCCAGTCTCATGCTATTCCAGAACTGGTCTGCCTGCAAAATGTGACTAACAATCTAACACCCAAAGTCACCCCACTAGGAGAAAGTTGCTCAGGGAAACAAGCAAAGAAATCCAGCGGGGAACTCTTAAATCATCTAGAACTTGAAACCAACCAATCCATTTTGTTTGGATTTAATATGCTTGCTCATATTTGTGCATGCACCAGACATTGCTTGTACACTTATCTGATACTGTGGTTTTCAATAACATTGGTTGGTGTTTTGTGCTGGAAGAGTCTCTCAAAGATTTATTCCACATCCTGATACGGTAGTGACTAACACACAGATTCCATGTTACGTTGCATGGTGTGCACTGGTTGGACTATAAGGGCTTGTCTACACAGGCCATTACTGTGCAGCAAGCCAGGCTGTGAATCTACAGCGCACAAGCTTGCCATGCAGTAACCTGCCACATGGATATGGCTACAGCACATGAAACTCCTGCAGTGCAGCTTAGCATACTGCTGCTTGAAGATATTCACTGCACTGTAGCCGAGACCATGTGGCGAGTTACTATGTGGCAGGCTGGTGCACTGCAGATTTATACCCTGGCTTGCTGCACAGTAACTTGCCATGTAGACAAGTCCTGAGTCACCTTCTGTCCTAAACTGCTGTGCAGTGCTGCTGTGCTCCACCCCAGAGATGGCTGCATTTCAGCTGTGGGTAAATCAGTTCCTATAATTAGTTTGTGAAGTACATTGGTGTGAAAGTGCTTTATTGTATGTTACTGTATATTTGTAAGGTAAATAACCCTATTAAACTATGACATTGTGTATGTGTACTTAGTAAAGACAATTAGTTGCATAAGATATAGTCTGGTGCTATTAGAATAGTGTCTGCAGTTTGTCTACCTTTAAAAAAACACTCTTAAATAGCTCAGCTGATGGAAGTCTACAATTTTGTTCTTCCATTGTGCTTTGTTATTGTTAAAATTATGTGCATATAAGCCCAGCAAATGTACAGATCACACAGAGGTACTATCCCTTCTCTACAAAGCTTATTACATTATATCTCTATACGTGATTTTTGTGCCAGTGAAAGGTGCTGGATTGGCAAATCTGGAAACTAAATTCTTCCACTGCACTGACAGAGCAAGTACAGCAGTGCGCACTTCCCGCTCTGCCTTGCCAGTGTGCCTGAACTCTAGCCTGGCCACGGCCAACAAAAGTGCCAATTATGGATATTTTTTCTGACATATGTACTCAGTAGTGCTGGAACTAGGGGTGCTGGAGATGCTGCTGCACCCCTGGCTTCCAGTAGTAATTCCAAATACATGGTTTCCATCATCAGCAACCCCATTATAAAAATTGTCCCAGCACTCCGGTATCTACTAAGAATTGGATTAACCCCCGTCACGCTGGCAGGCCAGATGCCACCTCTTGCCCAGGCTACAGGCATTAGCTCAGAACTGACAACCTCGTAACTGGAGACCTGACCAGGTCACCTGTATGTTAGTTTTGCTCAAAACAGGTATTCTAGGAAGATATTTAGTGTTTAGACTCTATGAAATGCTTGTATGTTGCTGCATGCATTAATCTAATTGATAACAGCTATATCCCATGTTATAAGGTGATATTTACACGTTTGCTCTGTAACTGTAGAAGTGTTTGCTCTGAACTTCAAGCCCTCAGAGTCAGGAGAGAAACATTACCAAGTGTGAAATACTAGTTTGCCACAGGAAGTGTTATCTCCTGCTCAACAGAAGGAGGCCCATAGACACCAGACAAACCATTGTGGGACATCAGAGGACAAAAGATTTTGTTGATTGCCCTCCTACCCCTCCCATGAAGAGGAGACAGTGCACTTGGACTCATTCAATCATCTTGAACTATGGGGGAAGGGAATAAAAATCACTGACAGGAAGAAACTGCACCTGTTGGCTGTTTGAAACTCTGAAGGGCCAGAGATTCTAAACTGCAGCCAGATATCCTCAGAGGCTGCCCCTTGGGTCTGCCCTGAAAGACAGTTCAGGCAGGTCCAGATCACTACAACTCTGTCACTCTTAGGATTTATATGGTAACTCATTGGTGTGTGTATGTTTGCTTGCTTTAACCTGCAAATAACTCTCTTATTCCTTTGTTCTAGTTAATAAACCTTTTGATAGTTTATTAGACGATCCTGCCTGCCGCCCTTGCAGCGACCAGCAGAGCGCCCTCCGTGGCTTGCCGCCCCAGGCACGCGCTTGGCGTGCTGGTGCCTGGAGCCGCCCCTGGTAAGACTGTTAGAACAGCATTTCCCAAACTTTTTTGGCCATGGAATATTTTTTAGCCTATTACGGAACACTCATAATATTATTTTGTAGTCATTTGGTTCTCAAATAAAAAATTGCATTATTTATGCTCAAATATATTTTATTTTATAAAACAAAGCAAAAATACAAATTTAAAATAACTTGAACTAAATTTCTAATGGGAAAGCGCGTATAAAGTAGTATAAAAATCAAATGCAAGAGTCAGAATTAAAAAGAGTGTTCTACTTAAAAAAACAACCTGTTTTTATATATACACAAACACCAAACAAATTAGATTTTTACTAGGAAAATCTATTTTATAAACAGAAATACAAATTTGGATTTAATGGGATTGGTGTTTCTGCGTTTTTCTATCACAAATTCACTTAATATTAGGAATAATGCTGGAAAGTTGAATCCTCATGTTAGGTGCAGCATCAAGTCTATTCCTATATTTGGTTTTTGTTGCAGTATAATACGAAAATCCCGTCTCACACAAATAAGTTGTAGCAAAAGGAAGGAGCACTTGAACTGCACATTTAGCCACATTAGGGTACTCCATAAATTATTCAGTGGAAGATCCTTAAACTTTTGTTTCAAATCAGGGTCAGAAATTAAGTCAATTAGGCTTTCATAATCGTGCGCAGTAAAGCCAACTGGTTTGGCTGTAATTACAAACGGATTTTGAACCCAAGCATTATCAGTAGTTGTAGGAAAATATTCTAATAAAGAGGCCTGCAAGTCACATAACTGCTGTAAAATGGTGCTGGAAACTTCTTCATGGACTGTAGAATTTATTTCAGTTAGAAATTCATGTACTGTAGGGAAGCAATCGAAGTTATTCTGTTCTACAGAAGATGCTCAGAATTCCAGTTTCTTTTTTAATGACGAAATTTTATCCATTGTAGTAAAAATGGTCATATTCTTTCCTTGCAGCGACAGATTAATTTCATTTAATTTTGCAAAAATATCTGCAAGATACGCAAGTCTCATTAGCCACGAGGAATTTGTCAGACAGTCATTAAAGTTTCATCCTGAATTACCTGAATGGAAGAATACCAGTAGTTTACTACAAAGCTCAAAAAGCCTCACAAGCACTTCTCCTCTGGATAGCCACCTCACTTCCGTATGTAAAAGAAGCATTTTGTGCTGACTACCCACTTCCTTGCACAAAATTTTAATTAACCTGGATTGAAGTGGTCAAGATTTGACAAAATTGATACTTTGTACTGCTTCATCAAGCACAATTTTCAGATATGCTGGTATTTTTTTAACTGCAAGTGCTTGTCTGTGTAGAACACAATGGCTCTTAGTGCTTTCTGGTGCCACACTTATGATTCGCATTATAGCTCCCTTCATCTTCCCGATCATTGCCCGAGCACCATCAGTACATACAGAAATACATTTTCCCCAACTAATTTCATGCTTTCTGATAAAATTGTTGATGCAGTTGAATATTTCTTCTCCAGTCGTGTTGCTTTGCAGAGATTCACATAAGAGCAGGTCCTCGTCAATAATATTACTAAATCTATATCGGACAAATACTAGTAGCACAGCAAGTCCTGAAACGTCAGTGGACTCATCTAGCTGCAATGAATACTCATGGCAAATTTCACTGGTCTACAATTTTTGAGAAGTCGTCTGCTTCAGAGATAAAATGTGCTATTTATTATGTATTTTGATGTGCTGAATTCAAATATGACAATTAAAACAACTGATTGGCTACTGTTTCTAAGATATTTAAGTTTTTACATTTTATGTCTCTGTATATTGTGTAGATAGTAGAGTTTTAATCATAAATTGTAAACCTAGGTCTTTTCATGTGTTTATGGTTGCTTTACATGATAATATTTCACCTGTCCTGTTTATGTAACACTTTAAAAATCAGCAAAAGGGTTATATAAATAAAATGTATTATGAAACAAAAGGCAAAAAAACTATTATGTACATAGTTTAGTCCTATTCAGTGTCTACTCGGCGCTTCTTGGCTTGTCTCTTGTATTCATTAAATAGAGCATCTCGTCACTGTCCAGCAATAGTCTGCAAGCATTGATGGGCTCCATTTGCCCTGATAGTGTTTCTCCATTGTTGCAATGTCCTGGTGAAATCGCTCGCCATGCTCGTTGCTCACTGCTCCGCAGTTCGGTGGAAAAAAATCTAGATGAGAGTGCAAAAAATGTATCTTTAGTGACATGTTGCAACCAAGGCTTTTGTATATCTTGAGGAGGTTTTCCACCAACAACCTGTAGTTGTCTGCCTTGTTGTTTCCGAGAAAATTTATTGCCATTAACTGGAAGGCTTTCCATGCCGTCTTTTCCTTGCCACGCAGTGCATGGTCAAATGCATCATCTCGAAGAAGTTAACGAATCTGAGGACCAACAAAGACACCTTCCTTTATCTTAGCTTCACTTAACCTTGGAAATTTTCCACGGAGGTATCTGAAAGCTGCTTGTGTTTTGTCAATGGCCTTGACAAAGTTCTTCATCAGACCCAGCTTGATGTGTAAGGGTGGTAACAAAATCTTCCTTGATTCAACAAGTGGTGGATGCTGAACACCTTTCCTCCCAGGCTCCAATGACTGTCGGAGTGGCCAATCTTTCTTGATGTAGTGGGAATCTCTTGCACGACTATCTCATTCGCAGAGAAAACAGCAGTACTTTGTGTATCCAGTCTGCAGACCAAGCAAGAGAGCAACAACCTTCAAATTGCCACAAAGCTGCCACTGATGTTGGTCATAGTTTATGCACCTCAAAAGTTGTTTCATGTTGTCATAGGTTTCCTTCATATGGACTGCATGACCAACTGGAATTGATGGCAAAACATTGCCATTATGCAGTAAAACAGCTTTAAGACTCGTCTTCAATGAATCAATGAACAGTCTCCACTCATCTGGATCGTGAACGATGTTGAGGGCTGCCATCACACCATCAATGTTGTTGCAGGCTACAAGATCACCTTCCATGAAGAAGAATGGGACAAGATCCTTTTGACGGTCACGGAACATGGAAACACTAACATCACCTGCCAGGAGATTCCACTGCTGTAGTCTGGAGCCCAACAGCTCTGCCTTACTCTTGGGTAGTTCCAAATCCCTGACAAGGTCATTCAGTTCACCTTGTGTTATGAGGTGTGGTTCAGAGGAGGAGGATGGGAGAAAATGTGGGTCCTGTGACATTGATGGTTCAGGACCAGAAGTTTCATTCTCTTCCTCTTCCTCGTCTGACTCAAGTGAGAATGATTCTGGTGCATCAGGAACTGGCAGTCCTTCTCCGTGGGGTACTGGGCGTATAGCTGATGGAATGTTTGGATAATGCACAGTCCACTTTTTCTTCTTTGACACACCTTTCCCAACTGGAGGCACCATGCAGAAGTAACAATTGCTGGTATGATCTGTTGGCTCTCTCCAAATCATTGGCACTGCAAAAGGCATAGATTTCCTTTTCCTGTTCAACCACTGGCGAAGATTTGTTGCACAAGTGTTGCAGCATATGTGTGGGGCGCACCTCTTGTCCTGATCTCCAATTTTGCAGCCAAAATAAAGGTGATAGCCTTTCTTAACCATAGTGGTTATACTGCGCTTTTGTGATGTAAAAGTCACTTCACCACAAACATAGCAGAAGTTATCTGCACTGTTCACACAAGTACGAGGCATCTCTTCTCACTTTGGCTAAACATAAATGTGTCCCTTTGCAAAATCAAACACTGACAAATAAGGGAGCACGACACTGTATGATTTCTAGAGCTGATATAGGGCAATTTGTTCAGCAGAGTGATGTAAGCTTCATTATGATTGCATCATCCATGACTTCTAGGAATAACATGATGCAATTCATATCATGTATGACACAATACCAGCTTCAGATTGCATCATTCATTGTTTTGCCTAAAAAGCAAGTACTGTCCAAACCCAGTCATAGATTTATTCATAGATCCAGTCAAAGATGTATTTTAGTCATTTCTGGTTTAAATTGAGATCCCTTCCCTTTATAACGCACTTATCCTCCGCTATTCCCAAGTCAAGGGTGTATATACTGACCCAATAGCATAACTTGAAAACTAGAGCCAATCAACAATTTTAAGCATCATTTTCGTTCTCAGTGACCCAGAATTAGTAAAGTTTGACTGCATTTATTTCAGAAGCATTTTGGCTGTAGAGCAGTGTTTTCAGTTGGCAAACTAGCTCTTTTTCTATGTCATCAGCAAGATCTTTAATACGGCGTGCAACAGTATTATTTGACAACTGTACAGCATCAATTTTTTTACCAGACTGCTTGCTCAATATGCACGTTACAATATCTTTCGCAGAAGGCTTGATAAGCGTTTCTCCAATAGTGTGAGCGTCTCAGGCAAGTGCTATACAGTAACTTACTCAATAAGATGCCTTTGTTGCACTTTCATTATCTGTTTCGCAATTTTAATCATCGAAAGTTTACAATTTCCAAGTGAGTCATGCTGCCTCTTGAAAAAACTTATATCTTTGTATTTGTATTCAGCATGCTTGGTTTCCAAATGCCTACAAAGTTTAGCAGAAGCCAATAAACTGTTTGCTAGTATTTTGTTGCACATGACGCACTGCGCATGAGGAACATCTTTATTTCCAACACACGTAAAACCGAAAGACAAATAACTTTCATCATACTTTAGTTTCGGTCTTTTAACACCTGCTTCTTTTTGTTTTTTGATATACTTCGGTGGAAATTCTTTCACCTTGGATAACTCGCTAGTACTAACAGATTTTTCGGCAACAAAAAACTGCGATTGTTCATCCTCACCTTGAAGTGTCACAATATCTTGCTCGTTTATTTCAGCCATAGTTGGAGTACCAGAAGAACTTGCTTTTCGTTTCAAAGTTCCTTCTTTTAGCCACAAATGGCGATTAGGTTTAGTAACAATATTTAGAAATACTGATTTTTGTCAAATTTTGTTTGTCACAAATATTTATATTGTTTCAAGTGAAGCTAGTTTAGTTGTGCTTATCGCACACACGGTAAAGACCCACAGGTTTGAACGTGTTGCGTGAATATGTTATATTCAACATGGCGTAAAGAGAATGGTGTGTGCATACTGCTGCAGTTTGCGCAGTCTTGAGCAGAAGGGGTACGATGTCACTAACTGAAACGTGCCCAAAAGGGGTAGACGTCAACATGCTTGTGTGCCGCGTTCAATTTACGCCATGATAGTCAATACGAGATCTATCAATAACTGGAAAAAAGAGTTTTACGTTAAATTATAGTCATTCAAAAAGAGTTGTAAACTATACTTCAAATATGCAAAATTAAAAATTAAAAAAAAATTTAAAGACCCTTTTTTAAAATTACGATTCTTTCACGGAACACGTATTCACATCATGCAGAACACCAGTGTTCCGTGGAACACAGTTTGGGAAATGCTGTGTTAGAGTGATCCAGAAGTTCACATTTGTTACTGGTTTGGTGAAATCAGGGGTGAAAGTAAAATACAGCTCTTACCGGTACGGGTCCCACTCTGTCTCTCCCCCTCTCCTCTGAAGGGGTGGGGCCTCAGATGGAAGGGGCGGGGCCAGGGGTGGAAGTAAGTTACATTTCTTACCCGTACAGTCCAAACACAAGCAACCCACCTCTCCTACATACTTCATGGATCCCTCCCATTGCATGACTTAGATATAGAAAATAAAGCTACTATTACTACTACCAGTACTGTCTGTAATAAAACTTTACTATTGGAATAAGCCTGAAAAACTGAAAACTCAGTCACATTTTTCTCCTTGTCCTCCCTCCTCCTCCTCCAGCTAGGCTGCCCGACATGGCTAGGCTCCGTGTTCCCCCGACCCCCGCACTCAGCAGGAGCTGCAATTGCTCCCCTCTAGCTTGTAGCAGGGAGCAGGGGGACTGGCTGAGGGAGAAGCCTCCCCAGGTAGCCTGCTGCCTGCATAAGAACAGTTTAAACGTAGCTGTTCACTCCCGGATTCGGGGCTATTTCTGGCATCCTTGTTAATTTCACTCTCAGTTGTTGGGGGAGGGGGTGACCAAAGCTGAGGCAGTTCTTTTCTGCCCCCTGGATGAGGCGATCTATATTACTGAAGAATAGCTAAATTTAAATTGTTCTTATGCGGGCAGCAGGCTACCTGAGGAGGCTTCTGCCTCAGCCAGTCCCCCTGCTCCCTGCTCCAAGCTAGAGGGGAGCCCCTGCAGCCCATGCTGAGTGGGAGGGTCGGGGGAACACGGAGCCTAGCCACGTCGGGCAGCCTGGCTGGAGGAGGAGAGGGAGAGAAACAACAAACAAACGTGACAGTGAGTTTTCCCTTTCCAAGCTTTTATTAGCTTTGAGTTTGAACTTTTTGTTATGCAGCCAAAAGAGGTGAAAGTAAGCCAGTACTGAATGCTCCATTTATTTGCCGGTACACTACTGCACCATTTTTTACCAGTACTCCATACCGGGCCGTACCGGCTTACTTTCACCTCTGGGTGAAGTCTAATTATAGCACTTACCACCAGTTTGGGATGTCTGCCCTCACAGAACCACTCACAGTTGTGAGCCACTCCAGACAGCATGACACCCCCACACCTTGTTTTACATAGGCCACTGAACAACCATCAAGTGGGAATGACTTTGAGTCCATAGCAACCTTTGTGAAATTTGAACCGGTGGTTTACAGGCTCCATCTCACATTCCAGTCCCTTGAGCCATTATTCATCTTGAGGTTGTGCCAGATATCTATTTGGGTTACATCTATAGCTCCTGGAACTGACAGAAAATTAGTTAGGCTTATAAACTTCATGCTTGGCTTGCTATTGCTGCTGTGTATCAAAAGGAAAACTAATTTCCTGACTAATTCTGGAAGCATCTAGGAACTAATACTGGCATTATGTCTGTTAAGACGATGGTGGTAAGTGCATGGAAAATATTTTCTATTACAGGTGAAGCCTAGTGTCTGTGGTTTGACTTATCAGATCTTATTACAACAATGCAAAATGCTCCACTTACTGAACCTTTTTATTATGCCTCTGTATGGTCCCAAAATACTAGTACTTCACACTTGTTTTCTTCATCTGAAGATTGCCAGGCCCTTTTTAACAGTGGAGTAAATATTTTTATTCCTGTTTTACAGATAGGGAAACTAAGGCACAGAGAAGTTAAGTAACTTGTCCAAGATCACATGCCAAATCAGTGGAAACAGAGCCCTTCCTAACCGTTAGACTGTACTCCATCCTCATGAACTGCTAATGTGTTCTTATGTGTTAACTATGTCCCTTGGGGCACTGCTTTTTGAGCCATCTAAAAGACCATTTCCACACTGGCAGCTGAACCATACTAGCTACAAGTTTAGACTGTGCTCCTAAAGATCTTGCAGTGTTTCTCTCACCAGAATGGAGAAGGATTGCTTTTTCTGAGCACTGTGTTTGCAAATGAAATGACTGCCCATCTTCCCTCCCCACATCCCAGACACCTCCCACTCCACAAGGTCAGTAATACACCTCTTGGACCAAAAAAATCCTTGACCTCCTTGGTCAGGAAAACCATGCTAGAACCTCACTAGTAACAACTCAGTTTAAAATGGACACATTGCCTTAAAAACTACAAATACGAACGTCACAGCCAAAAGTCTATTTATTGTTTACTTGCCTGTTAAGCCTTGAGTTTAGGGCTCTGTTCCCCCTACTCAGAATGGCAAACTGGGGATCCTGACTTTGGTTCTATTCCTGGCTCTGTCACTGGCTCACTGTGTGACACTGGGTAAGTCATTTAATCTCTCTAGGCCTCAGCTTTCTCATCTATAAAATGGGGATAATCATATTAACTCACCTTGCAGGGATTTCATGATTAATGTTTTCTAAACATCTAGGCTGTTTGGGACAAGGACCATCTTTTTGTCCTGAGTTTGTACAGCACCTAGCACAATGGTGTCCTGGACTATGACTGGCGCCATAGTAATATAAATAAGAAAGCTTTTTAAGATCCTCAACTGTCTTTTTATTATTTTATAAGTGCAAAGTCTATATAAACTGGGGTCTTGGCAAGTAAAGAGCCTTTCCACTCAGCTTTAAACTGTACCTGAGTCATACATTTTAATTTACACTTGTATTGTGCTAATGAGCTGGGATCTCAAGCAGCATATCCCTAATTCTGTTGAAGAGCCTGGAACAAGTCCTGAAACCAGGTGCTCTGACAGTGACGTGCAGTGAAATTGTTGAAAGCACGCATTGACTTTTTGGGGGGAGGCTATGCTTCCTAACTATTCAATAATCCCCTGATGTGCCCAAGTCCACAGCCAATGTCCAGTGCTGCATTCTATGTGCAGTGATATTTTACAAAAAAATAATATTAAGCACTGGGCTGGAGTCCAACATATTCTGAAGATGATTTTTTCATTGGATATGTTTCTGCTTTGGGTCAATGGCTGGTTTATTTCTTATTTCTAAACACTCTGTTCCAGATCTTTCCTTTGATGATGAAAGTTTGTTCCACCAGCTCATTAGTTCACCTATTCTGATTTCAGTGGAAGAGTGAAGAAATATACAGATTGTTGAAGCTGAACATAAGAATGGGTCTGACCTATGGTCCATATCGTCCAGTCACAAATTCTGGCATTCAGAGATTTAGGGACACCCAGAGCATGGGGTTGTGTCCCTGAACATCTTGGCTAATAGCCGTTGATGGACCTATCCTCCATGAACCTATCCAATTATTTTTTTAATCCAGTTATACACCTTTGGCCTTCACAACATCTCCTGGCAACAAATTCCACACGTTCACTGTGGATTGCATGAAGAAGCACTTCCTTATGTTTGTTTTAAACCCACTGCCTATTAATTTCATTGGGTGACTCCGGGTTCTTATATTATGTGAAGGGGTCAATAGCACTTTTGTATTCACTTTCTCTACACCATTCATTATTTTATAGATTTCTGTCATATTCTCCCCCCCACCCTTGGTTGCCTCTTTTTTAAGCTGAAGTCACTATCTTTTAAATCTCTCTTCATATGGCAGCTGTTCCATACTCCTAATCATTTTTGTTGCCCTTCTTTGCATCTTTTCCAGTTCTAATGTATCTTTTTCAAAATGGAGTGACTCAAACTGCACACTGTATTCAGTGTGGCTGTACCATGGATTTATATAGTGGCATTATGATATTTTCTGTCTTATTATCTATTCCTTTCCTAATGGTTCCTAACATCCTGTTAGCTTTTTCGCTGCCGCTGCACATTGAGCAGATGTTTTCAGAGAACTACCCACAATGACTCTAAGATCTCTTTCTTGAGTGGTAACAGTTAGTTTGTATAGTTAGGATTATATTTCCCAATGTGCATTACATTGCATTTATCAACATTGAATTTCATCTGCCATTTTCTTGCCAAGTCACCCAATTTTGTGAAATTCCCTTTGTAACTCTTTGAGTCAATTTTGGACATAACTAGTTTGAGTAATTTTGTATCATCTGCAAACTATGTAACCTGTTTACCCCTTTTTCCAGACCATTTATGAATATGTTTAATAGCACTGGTCCCAGTATTGATCATTGCAGGAACTTGCTATTTACCTTTCTCCACTGTGAAAATTGACCATTTATTCCTACTGTTTGCTTCCTATCTTTTAACCAGTTACTGATCCATGAGAGCACCTTCCCTCTTATCCCATGACGGATTATTTTGCTTAAGATCTTTTGGTGAGGGGCCATGTCACAGGCTTGTCTTCCTTGAGTGCTCCTTTAGCACCTTGATCATGGAGTGGCCCCACGACTATTTGGCAGGCTTCCTGCTTCTGATGAATTTTTTGGTAGTTCAAAAAAAAAAAGCAAATATGCTGATAAGGGAGGTGGAAGATTATTTCAAAAGCCTGATTCCCTGCTTAAATTATCTAACTGCTTTCTCAGTGGTGTCATATCAGTGTGGTGCTGTGATAAAATTCAACTTTTGCTAATTAATGATTACATTCCTCCTCCCCAAATTCCCTGGGCAGTTTCATATGGCAATAGTGCTCTTTCCTACTTCTCACCCTAAATTGTTCTGTAATGTGGCTGTGTCCTGTTAAGTAAATGTTATGTTCCTCCCCAGGGATGTCTGTTCCTCAATGGTGGCTGAAGTAGGTTGGGTAGACACATCACACAGATATTGTAAACTTGCTACCAGTCCACTCCCAGATCTAATTTCAAAGTTAAGTTCCACATCTTTAAAGCCCACAATGGTCTATGGCTTGCCTATGTCAGAACGTCTGTCACTGTGCTCTCTACCATGTCATTCCAGGAAGCTGTGGCTGACAGAGTCCAGGTTCTGATGTGCTGGGGCAAGGGACAGGCTCTGTGTGTGTCCGTGTCCATCCAGGGGGAGGGTCCCTAGCCACAGAACTCCCAACCACAGAAGATCATAATTACCCCCATTTTACAGATGGTGAAGCTGAGGTACAAAGTGACTTGCTTAAAATAATTAAAATTCATGATTAAAATTCAGACTCTAAGTCTTGTGCTTAGATCACACCATTCTCTCCGTGGAGCTAACCCTCCTTCTCCAGCCCCACTCCCTTTGAGGACTTTGCTGACTCGGAATGCTCTGACAAGCTGACAGGAGAGACTGGGTGCAGATTACCATTTTGGCTTCCTCCGCTGGAGTCACTTGGTGCTAGGGGAGGGGGATGCGACTTCTCCATCAGCACAACAGGAGATGGCACGCCAGCTCCCGGCACAGTGGGGATGTAGTAAGGACCTGGGATGGACGTAACAGCAGATGGGTATCCAGCTTTTGCAGCCTTGCCCGCTTCATACACTGAAAAGAGAGCAATAATTAGCAACAAAGTGCCATCCCTTCCCCTCCAAGGTGCTCCAAAACAACACTCCTGCTGCTGCTCCTGCTTTGGATTTTGGTGACTGCCCAGCAGGAGGCATCTGGTGTGTTATGAATGGAACTCAAGAGCCAGTGGATTTCTCTGAGCTTAAAAGGAGTTCCAAAAATGGTAAGGGGCAGCTTATTCTCTGCTGACGGCCCTCAAAAGCATGGTTAGTCAAGGGCATTCAGCACATAAATCTAGGCTCCACTCAATTTCTTGTTTGGGTTTGTAGCAGTTCATTCTGAAGACCAGAATGGGACTCTCAAGACGCAAGCTTACTCCAAAGGCTCATGAACCTCAGCAAACCTGCCCTGAGGTTTGGGTTTGCAATGGAACCTGGCCTTGTTGCAGGTGTTTTGCATGACTCTAGTAGGCAGCTGCTTTGCAACGTAGGAAAGACCCATACCAGAATGCTCTCTGCTCTGCAGCCACAGCACTTTCTAACAAACACAGCTGACAGGACTGCCGTTTCAGGATGGGGAATGTGACATTAGAGGAGCAGACACAGTTGCCAGGACCTCGCTGGCAGGAGACTTCTGGGAATTACATTCTTAATTAACTCAGAGCATTTGACCATTAAACTATAGGTTGGCTGCTTCATTCTTAGTAAAAGGCAATCTTTAGTCAAGTGGGGCACTCAGGATGGGGAAAGGTATGAGCATATTTCCCTCACACATAGCAAAAGGGATATGGGCGGAAGCCTGGCATTTTGGTCCCAGATCACTCACATGCCCGTGGACAGCAGCAGGAATCTGGACAGCAGGGGCAGCGGACGTAGCAGCAGCAGCTATGTGGGCAGCACTGGCACCAGCAGATCCCAACCAGGAGAAAAAACAGGAAAGCCCCCAGGATCACCAGGCCCACAAACACCCACTCTGGAAACCAAATGAGAACAAATGGTCAAAGGACACAACACCTGTGGAAGGCAACGGCAAGGACTCCAGCCGGAGAGATAGAGAGAGAACAGGCATGTGGGCTAATAGAAGGAGCAGGATCTCTCCTGGTGAGAAGTAAGGAGACAATAGGTCCCTCCTACACTCCACACTGCTATCAGAGGTGTGATTGCAACATGTGTAGAAATACTCAAGCTGGCTGTCATTTACCTAGCTTGAAGAACAGCAGCAGTGAAGCTGTGGCAGCACAGCTGTACAAGCCCAACCAGGACCCTGGGTACGTACTCAAGTGGCTAGCCCGTGCTGCCACAGCTTCACTACTGCTGTTATTCAAGCTAGCTAGATCAAAGCTAGCTTGAGTACGTCTATATGTCCTGCAGTCACATCTCAGAGACAGAGGGTGAGAAGCATGGAGACAGGCTCCCTGTGCTGGACAGAGGAGGTGCTGGGGGGTGAGCAGTATGGAGGCACTTGTCCTACTCTGTTCTTGTAGGACAGAATACCCTTTGGAGTTTGGGTTTAGAGACAGAGCTAGACAAATATCATAAAACATGTTACACAAACATTTGTTTTCTCCAGCTGCGTTTGTGCCCTGTTTGTGCATGCTCTACCCCAGCATTCTAGTTTTAATTACACAAACGGTGGCAGAAAACACACTATAAATAGCCCGGTAAATGAACCAAACAAGGCTCTGCCTGCCCCTTCACTACTAGGCCCACGCACACAATTATTATTGTGAATGTACTTGGAGAATATTACATTCAGCGCTGCATCCAGCCAGGAAATCTGACAGCAACCACATTTTTCTACCATTGATGCCTCAGGAGAGCTTCATGTGGCCCAGAAAGGAAAAGACTAAAAATGTGCTAACATTCCCTAATCTCCCTTATCCATCCCTCTCTAAGAAACTTAAAGGCACAGTGGGTTTTTTCAAGTCCTCATTCTTTTTAAAGGAATGACATTCATCCAGTCAAGGAAAAGAAACAGTATCATATGACACAGGCAACCAATCGCAGCTCAGCAATACAGCTCAAATTTAAAATCTCTAACAGCAGTTGCCCTCAGTGTTTCACAATCAATCCATAAAGAAAAAAAAGCCTGTGGGGAAAAAACTCACCAAATCAATGTGAGAAGACTGGGATCTACCTGCAGACATTCCAGGAGCAGGAAAAGAGGCTAGATTTATTAAGTACATTATAGGTTGCAACTCAGCCCTAGCAAGTGGATGTTTGGAGTCAGTGCTCCTGTCACAGGGGCCTTGGAGTTATAGGGAGGTCTTTGCTGCGTACCAAGTTAGGGTCTTGCTTAAGTAATAAGTATAAAGAAACAGCAAAAGACGCTGCTGGATCCATTACAGACACAAATCAAGGCGTTTTTCCAGTGAAAGGTGTGATGCCATAATCCTTTTCCTGATACAGCCATTGTTATTTCCTCACACAGCAGTTCTGAATATGATCAAATTCATATAAACATTAAGGTTACTGTGGTTACCATGTCTGAGTTGCTAAGTGTCCTCACAATCAGACATCAGTCCTCACAATCCATAAGAGGGGTGTGTGTGTGTGTGTGTGTGTGTGTGTTTCTCTTTTGTCACTTAAATCTGTTCTCTCCCTACCCCTCCGGCTGGAGTCCTTGCCGTTGCCTTTCTCTATTGCCACTTAAACCTGTGCAAAGCAGGTATAAAAAGCTACCTGATGAATATGCTAGCATTATACATCCACTTTGCACAGGTGTAAATGGTGACAAAAGGTGCAAGGAATTGGAGAATCAAGCCTTGTTGAGTATATTTGTTGAAATGATTCCTCCTACTACACTGAATCCTCTGCTGGCTCTAATGTTATGGCTAACATTAGGGGTCTTTACCCTCCTTTCCATGTGTGTGTCTGGGACAGATTATTCCCCCTTCATGTGTACTTAGAGCTGTTCTTGTGTATGAAAGTGTGTATGAGAAATCTATTTTGTGGGGAGAGACAAACTTTGGTTTAATGCCCTCAGGCTACAGTCATTTCAGATGTACCCAGAGCTGAATGCTTTCTCATCTCTTCCCTCTGAAAGACCATCTGATGTAGAATCTTGGACTAGATCTTCTACAAGGTTGGGAAATGCTTAAAAGTGGGATCCCATTAGTTTGGATAGTAAGGGATTTGTGGAGTCCAGAAAATCCTCAGGCCCCACCCCACTATCTGGCTGTAGCTAGATCCCCTGATAACGAAGTGTTGCTGCACAAAAGAACAGCTCCCACAGCCAGGTTTGGCCTAGTATCCCTCCTTTAGCAGGATGCCACATATGTGCAGCCTTCAGTGGCTGATTTTCATAACAGTATCCCATAATATAAAGTTAAGCCTTTGAAGAGTACTTCTTGAGGGCACACATGGGTGCATCCACACTGTACTTTGTAGATGTACAAGGGTGTCAAGATATTACAGTATGGACAAAACGGAGTTGCCACAATCATGGTGGTGTGTGAGCACACAGGCATACAGCTTGATATAAAACCTCCCGAAAATAGACTTTTCCATTCTAGTGCTGGGCCTGTCTCTCTCAGCTATTTCTGTCTTTTGCATTCCTGTGTTACAGCCCCTCCCTATCCCCAGCATGAGGTTTGATATTTCTCAGTGCAATAGGCACTTCCAACAAGCAACAGGTTATCACAGAATACAGGAGACGCACACAAGTAAGAAAGAAATTAATGTGCAGTGCAGCAGAGGGACGGACAAACAAGGTGAGAGGGAGGGTGGGTCAATAAAGGGTTAAACGACTGAATACCTGGCATAATCTCCACAGCAAAACTGGGCAAGAGATCAGCAAGCAGCCCTGTCCTGCCTAGAAAAGACAGAAGGAGGAGAACAGGGAGAGAGGTTACTGCAGGAAAAACACACTCCCCAGCCCCTGCCTGAGCTTTCAGCCCCCTTTCTCAACATGGGATCGACCCACATATGCTCTGTGAAGTGAACTATATGCTTCATGGATTTCATCACCTCCATAGTAATTGGCCCTGCTCAATGCCTGGTGGCTGTCTATGTATCTGTCTGGCCACGATTTGACCAACTGGGCTTGGGTGGGGGGGGGGGAGAGTCAGGAATGGAGCCTCTCCAATCTAGGCAGAGGCTTGCAAGAAGGGGGTCCGTGCAGCATGATTACAAGGTGATGCCTGCAGGGTACTGTTCAACAAGCACGCACACTACACGTAGGCATGCACGTTCACACTCAAACACACTCATCTGGGGGCTTGAGTGATTCAATTTTTAAAGAATCATTTTACTGGCATAAAAAAAGAGAGAGCGTGCAAAAGACCATAGCTGTCTGGATTAGAAAAGTGTTGACCCCAATGCCCCCTACAAGTAAGCCACATACATACAGCACATGTACGTGTGATGTTTTTCCATATGGGACACTGCAGCTGCACAGAGAGGTTCATAAGAGATGCCATAATGACTATGGGGGTGGGGGTATAACGGGATGTCTCTATAACTGGCAGATGCTTTGAGATATGGAGCTGATATCCGAGTGAAGCAAACAACCAGGAACGAATTTCTGTAAAACCTCACTGCACCTCCTGCTTTTTCCATTTGAATTTACAGTGAATGCGACAAACAATGCAAGCCCTAAGGGCAACTTGGTACCTATTTGTTTTGGAACTGCATGTATGAAATGTTGCTAATGAACAGCATATGTCCTGAATGTAGGTAAAGTATACTACAGACATATATGTATATGCCAGAACATATACAGAATGCCCCTGCATGCATCTGTGCTGTGTGTATTTTTATATAGCACCAACAGTTTGCTAGATTATTTACAGATATGCAGAAAGGAGAAGAGCTTGCAATCTGAACAGACACATATGGGGGATGGAAAGTAAGGCAGGCAACCAAGTGTAAGTCAGTGAAAGGTGGTATAAAGTCACCTTTAACACCCCCACCCCCGGGTTTTGCACTGAGCAAAGCTCAAACACAGTGATTAACTGGACCCAAAATCTTTGGTTTCTCGTCTATCCCTGAAGCATGTTAAAATCAACCAGAATCTCAGTCTCCACTTTTTCACTGCTTCAGCAGAGTGTCTAGAGAGATCAAAAATCCACACAAATGGTTGCTGGAGCCACAAGGAACATTCTAAATTCAGGCAGCACTTTGCAACCTGTTGCAATTCATCAAAGCTGTTCTGATACTCACTGTAAAACCATCAGTCCCAATGAGCTGTCAGAGTCTTAGCAGAAGATATAAAACTGATCCTTCAGATGAAGTGTTCCTTATTTATTACTTTACAATAGGGTTCTATCCATCAGTCTATAGCAACATTTTCATAAATGTGTCCAAAGAATTTCATGAAATCCAGGTACTCCATTCCCTGGAAGTACTAAATGTCCAGACTACTCTCAGCCAGCATACACATATATCTGTGTCATGTACACAAGACTTGGGCCATGCATCGTATGGGTCAGATTCCTGCCAGGTAACTCTTGCATATCACAGGCATGCTCTACACATGCATACCAGATGTATGGCTCCCATCACAAGTATGCTATACTCATACATGCTCCACATGCACATCAAATATATGTCTTATTTACACACAAGAATCACATGCATGCAAAATGTATTTGCAGGTACAAACACACATTAACATTGCATGGCTGCAGAAAGTGTCTGCCTCCTGTTTGTTTACTCTGCATGCAGGCAGACTATGTCCCTTGCAGAAACATCAGAGGTATGAGGATGGTAAAATATGAAGAGATAAGAGGGCAATACACCAGTTGGGAGCAGGAACTGGCCTGGGTAACTCCATCTCACAATGTAGTGCCTCTCATTTTAAGTATCAGAGGGGTAGCCGTGTTAGTCTGGATCTGTAGAAGCAGCAAAGAATCCTGTGGCACCTTATAGACTAACAGACGTTTTACAGCATAAGCCCACCCTAAAACCTGAGCTCCCTGCAGTAGTGCTGGGTTTTATGGATAAGTGCTTCATGGTTCCAAGAATGTCCTGGTAAAACCACAGCTGTAAGATGTGATATGTGGGGGGAGGCAAATGTCAAAAACCATGCTGCTGTTGGAAATCCTAAATTGTTGTGAGGACAAGTAGGACAACCATTCCATGCAATCTGTGCAACAGTTTAGTCAGTAGGCCCCTTCAATAAGCACAATGTGATGGGTCTGGATTTAGGAGGAGAGATCTCTTCACCATGCCAGAAGGGCAAATAAAGCTGGAATCTTGAGAATTCAGCAAAATTCCCACCTGCGCAACAGCAGGTTCTGCATTGTCTCTGCACTCAAGGCTTTCTCCCCACTCCTCCCTGTCTGTGTGAGGGATTCAGTCTGTGAAAGAATTCACAAAGCCCTCTCAGGAGAGGCCAATTCAGTGAAACCCAGGGCAGAGGCCACATCTGAACCTAAACATGTTGATGTGAATAGCCCAGCCGGCTACCAGAAAACAATACACTGAGTGACTGTGCCTCAACTAGCTTTCAGCACTTTGATTCTTTCCCCGGGCTGAGTTAATTCACTGATAACCCGTCCCCTCAGTGCCATGTAACTTCCCCCTTCACAGACCCTCCCCCTGCTCCTCATTTTTAATAACGGCTGTTAAGTAGGCTAGGCTGCAGAGAAACACTTCAGCTGACCCAGCCGCTCTTGTTCATACCAGCGGTTACCACAGCAACGACTGGGGGAGGTAGCACACAGGCTTGTCATGAATGCTCGCTAATTGAAGGCCGACTTTCCTCCCACAGTGATGAGCAACAAGTGAAGCAAAAATATACAGCAAGAGGGAGGGATTAGATGGCTCAAGGGGGCAGGGAGTGAGGTATAAGATTCTTTCACCTCTAGGTTTAGCCTGATTCAGGCCCAGAATGATACTGACAAAAAGTGTCATGCATGAAATGAATTGGGGGCATCAGCCTAGTTCCTAGGGAACAGGCCCCCTTGCAGGCCACCCCAATTGGGATTAGCTGCCTGCTGCTCCCATGCTCTGAAATCTCAATAGAAAAGCCAAGGACTGAATGGGCCACAGAGCTATACGCCCCTCTGCCCCCCTAGACTAGGTGGTCAGTCTGACCCAGGTCAGTGAGGAGAAAGCTCGCTGTCCCTGTCCCGTGAATAAATGCCAGCACTCCATATCACTCTAGCTCCTTCCATTGGCACCAAACTCATTTTTTTAAAAGTAAGCTTGGAAGAGGGAGAGTGGGGGCTAGAAAAGAGCTGTCAAGGAGAAAACAGTTTATTCAAATACCCTGATAAGAGGTCGTCTATTTTGTTGCCTATTTATTATTGCTTGGCCTGTCTCGGAAAGCGACTATGGGCATTTTGATAAATGGACTGAAATGGCTGTCTAGTTTCAATGTCTCTTCCGTAAATGCCTCTATATCCACAAGGACTGTAACTTCTTATGCTAACACCCCTCAGTGAATCCCAGCAGACACCTCTATGTCTAGATGGCCCAATTTTCCAGGATTGTCCCGGATGGTTTTATTCAAAATAGGAGTTTGTCCTTGTGTCAATAAAAATCTGGGACGTGTTGGCACTGTCTCTATTCCTGCCACACTGCTGATTATGCTTTCCACACAAGCAACTCCAGCAGCTGCCTCTCAATTGTTCCTCTAACATGCACCTGCTGCCTCTCAGGCACAAGCGGAAGTTATGGCCACTCAACTGCAGCTGAGAGGCACAAAGACTAGAGTGGCAGCACAAGCACAGCAAGGGCCATCACCAAGTGGGAGTAGGATCGTTAGCCCTATAGACAGGCTCTGGTGTAGAAGGACTGGGGAGGGAGAGGAAAATTGGAAATGGGAATAAATCAAGAGAAAGCAGAGCAGACCTGGAAGGTGGAGAAGTGAAAGGGAAGGAAAGAGGGAGGAGGGAGAGAGAAAACAAAAGAACTTAAGAACTTAATATACAGGGTAGACGATACACCCAGAAGGAGAGGAGCAAGAACTTAGGTCTGACCTGGAGCCAGAGGAGACAAATAGCTGAATGGAATGGGGTCTATAGAGAAGAGGGTAAAAAAAAATAGAGTTGGAGAAAATAATGAAGGAACACAGGGGTAAGTACATTGAAGAGCAGGAGGAGTCAGGGATGGAAGTGAGTGACAATATGTTCCCTTTTGGGGGATTGATGCTCTGGTCCCCCACAGCAGCGGAGGACAGCTATTTCCTTCCCAGTAGCGGATGAACATGCTGTTGTCGTCGACCTATGTTAAACTTAAGGGGCCCTGGCACTTGGAGACTGACCCAGTAGGGGCATCAGAAAGCAGAGTGGAGAAAGCGTGGCTCTCATAAATCGGAGGCTCTTCCAAGGCAGCTGCTGGGAGATTTATTGGGAGAGTGTGGCCTTGTAATGAGTTCCTCCTTGCTCCCTCTGTGAGCTGTAAACTTTTCTTTTTTCCCATCCCTCTTTTCTCCGTTTGTCAGTCGGAGGGAGAAACAGAGGCAGCCGTTCTTGGAGATCAAAGCTTTAGCAGGAAACAAAGACCTCCAAGAAGGCTGTTGCCATGGAAACCTTAGTAGCTGAGGCCTTTTAATTGTGCCATTCTCCTTTGTCAGCAGCGTGTGGCTGGGGCTGGCAAATAAGAAGGTGGGGGGGAAATCCTTGGCAACAAGTAGCATTTCTAAATGGCATGAAATAAGTAACTGGGGGGTAAAGGGGCATTGGACAAGGTTTCAAGAGAGAGGCATGGGTGCGCAGCAGAAGGATCTATGGAAAAGCTACATCACACAGGAATTTAGCAGGAGAGGACACCCTCCCTTGGTGCCCTCTCCTGGCACGACGGCACTCACAGATGCGAGTACAAACTGGTCTCATTTGTCTTGTCCTTTGTAAAATAATTACTCCTTGCTCCTGCCCACTTTATGGTTCTCTGGCCCAGGCAGAGCTATGGGTAAGAAAGTTTTGGTTATAAAGCTGTTTGTGGGCCTTCCTGGGCTGAATTCTGGGCCTCTAGCCTCTTGCGCATGCCACTGACACTAACACATCTGCCAACTACTGTGGACAAGCAGGCTGGGATGTTATTGGCAGCTCTTCAATGGAATAAAATGAAATGCTACAGCTGTCATCCTGTCAGGGCAATTTCCCGCCATGAACTCTCCCATCTCTGGATTATAGAAGCTGATGTGGGCTCAATCTCTCTTGGGGCAGAAGAGACTAAAGCTGGCACTGCTTATATCAGGTAAAATAAGTCACCTTATTGACTAAGAACATAGCACAAAGGTCCAACCACACACACACAGCAGCATGCATTGATTTACACAACCAAAACATTAGACAGGTAGGTAGCTATTATTACAATGTGTGTAAGTATACAAGAAGGTATATATATCTACAACTATGCCTCTCTGTGTGTATTAGGCTAGGAAGAATTTGATTTTTATGCTTCATGAATTTTGACAGGTAAAATTACCAAATTTTAATTTATCACCTTTAAATGTTTGCTTACTAACATGGGATTAAGAAAACCTCAGATGCTAATTGTTTAATTTAAAAAGTAATGACTGAGAAAGTCTAGGCTTCTAGGAGATTCATTAATAAAATACTATCTGATAATTGTGTAATTCATGTTGTGTTAATTGAGCTGCCAAATGGAACAGAGAATAAAAGATGTCAACAGTTGTTTAGCAAAGCAGTGCGGTCCATTAGCTAGTGCACCAGACTACCAGTTAGGATTCCTGGGCTCTACTCCTGTCTCTTCCAGAAACTCACTGTAGGTCTGAGAGCTAGTCAACCTAACTTAATCTGTGCCTAAATTTCCCCAGCTGTAAAATGGGGATCATATTTAATAATCTGGGTAAAGAGCTTTGAGGTCCTCAGATGAAAAGGGCTATAAATAATAATTATTTTAGTACATTCTGTATGTTTAATAGAGACAGTGAGATGGAGCTACAGAAGTCACTTAGCCTAACTAAAGGGTCTTGATCTCCAAGGAAAGAACATGAATTAAACTAGCATCACCAAAACCCCAGGATGTCATTGCAAGGCACTATATTAACCCTGACACTGCAGTATGTACAGTGCCTAGAACATTGGGACTCTGATCTCTGATTCTAGGTGCTATCATAATACAAATATTTAATAATAATTTGTATTAATACTCTTTGAATAGCATCCTGTCCTTATTCTAGAGTGGGTTCACTTGCTCCCAATCTCATTCTTGCCCCTATAGCAAAACACTTTTTCCCCACTGATCCCCTAAGACAGGGGTAGATAAAGGCCCTGATTCAGCAGTCCATGCCCATAAGTGCTTAGCTAAACTTTAGGCATATGCTTAAATCCCACTGGCTTTACTGAACAGGGGATGGAATTAAGCACATGCTTAAATGCTTTGCTGAATTGGGATCAAAGTGAGAACAGCCAGTGGAATTCTACAGTGCAACCAGGAATGACCCTTATCTTTAGAAGTATGGAAGTGTGCTCCAGGGACATTAAAAATTCCAGCCTGGCTGCTCAGATCAAGATTGCAGATGCAACCTGCAGTCTCCATGGGCTGTATGTCCATATAAAGACATGCACAGCTGCAATCTACTCCATTTTATTCAAATTATAGTAGAAGCAGCTCCTGAGCTCCTGAGGTTGCTAATGAAGTCCTTGTTTGGGCAAAGTTTGGGACCCTCTGCCCTTAACTATGTAAATATCACTGTATTTTTGCCACCTCCCAAATCTTCCACGTTGTTATTGATGTCAAATTATCTTGTCAAGCAGCATCCTCCCTTTAATCTGCATACTTCCTATACTTCTGAGGTTCAAATCTGAGAAATTTTTCCTATTTCCTCTTAAGCACTCATTGGTCTCCTCTCTTATTCTGCCCTCCTCAATTTCCATTTTCATCGATTGATATGATAAAGAGGTAGAACTCCTGCTCCCCTCACAACCTCCAACCAATGTTTTAAAAGATGCAGTGACCCCCAAAATAAGCAATGTACAGTGTATTTTAAAAGGAAATGTCAATAGGGAGTAGATCCTGTGCATGATGGGAAACTCAAACTCTCTCAGACATCATCCCTTTACTGTTTCAGCTGCTCCCAATAGGGAGGCAGCCTTTCATCTGATCAGTAAACAGCAAACAAAAATGTCTCATTGAGCATCCCCTAGAATTGCAGAAGTTCTCAAATCTACATTTATATTCAGTCTGCCCTTGCAATTCACTAATATCCAGAAGAGAAGTGGGATGGAATCAGAATATCCCAAGAAGTTCCAGAATATTAAAAAATGCTATTTCTTTATTGCTGGCTGCCTATCTCCTGCATCAAAGGGCACTGTCTTGCTTTCAGTCACCACCACGTTGAGAGAGAGAGAGAAAGAGAGGCAGGAAAAAGAATAAGAAGAGTTGGAAGGACAAGGAGACAGGGAGAAGGGAAGATAATTGGGGTGTCACTGATACACATAACTAACGGGCTTGATCATTCTGTCTGATGACCAACACCCAGGAGAGGAAGTGAATGCAAGCTGCTCCAACCAGCCTACGAAGCAGAGCAAAGTACACCCAGAACAAGACTGCTCTCATGCTCTTGGAGAACCCATTGAAGTGCACTCTCCTGATGTGCAAGTGCTGCACACAGACAAACAGACAAAGTGCAGCTACAGAAAACAAGCTGTCCGAGCTGCAAGTTCCCTCCCAGTAAAAGCACAAAGGACTAGGGATGGGATGTATCAACTCCGCACTGGTAAGCTGAGGGTTAAGCAGCTAGTCTGGACGCAGGAAGTCAGCCCCCCCTGGCCTTTGCTGGGCATGCTCCCAGTGACGGGAGCATTCAAAAGGGAGCAGCTCAGCCCAGTCTGGGCTGACCAAGGAGGAGAGCAGTTGGCTGCAGCAGCATTGTGCCAAGAAGCTGCCAGGACCAGGCCTCCTAGCCAAGCTACAGAAGCCCACTGACCGCAGGAACTGAGGACAATGACTTGCTGCCAACAGGGGAAGGGGCCCCAGAGATGAACCTGGGAGAAAGCCAGAAGGGATCCCGAGACAGAGTTGTGACACTGACGGTGGTTCAGGAAACAGTGGTAGGAAATGACCCAGGGAGCACATAATGATACCAGACCCTAGGCCATATATATATGGCCTATGGCTTTGAAAGACACTGGGTCAGAACCCAGTGGAGTAGGGTGGGCCAAGGTTCTGCTACCCTCCCTTGGGAACTATAGCCACTAGGCAGAGGAGCTCTTGACTCTCACTGTGGGACACTACTGCCAGCCTGGGGCACACAGGCACCCCCGACAGCCAGTACAGCAAGACAAGGCTCTTTTCCCCATATAATCTTTTATACACAGGTCCCAAGATTTGAAACAACATCCATTTATTTAGCCTTCTCCTGTCTCCATGGTAGCACATTGCTTCACCATGGTATCTGAGAAGCAGTGCAACCAGGTAGATAGACCACTGGACTTGGACTCAGGAGACTGGGTTTTATTCTAGGCTCTGCCACAGTCTTGCTGTGTGACCTTGGACCTCTCTGTGCCTCAGTTTCCTCATTTGTAAAATGGAACTAATGAAACTGACCTCCTTGGCAAAGTGTTTTGAGATCTACTGATGAAAAGTGCTATATCAGAGCTAGGTATTCTTAATTATATTATTATTATTATTTATTATGATACTGCGATTTGGTGGCCAGCTAGGTGCCTTTGGGGTGTGAGGACCAACCAGCCAAAAAGAGGACTGTCCAATATAAAACTGGATGAGTGGCCTTCCTAGCTGGGGCCTGCTGT